>NC_141172.1:10532500-11157500 GCF_055505025.1 Bos grunniens
AGGGATTAAATCCTGGCATTCCTCTCTCAGTCCATCTCTATCACAATATTTTCTGCTCTGCAGTATAACTGGTGATTAACTTTAATTACAATCATGACCACCTTATACAGCAGAGGCCAAAAGGCTGGTTACAAATCATGTTTCATAATATTCTTCAGTAACATCAAGCTTCAATGCAGCTACCAGGCTCAGATAACTAATTTGCATATCATTACACAGAATTCAAATGAACTTATTTTATCCACTCCCCCCACTAGTCATCTTATTGCAGTTCAGAAAATCTGTTAACTTTGTACCAGGAGTCTGCAGGTGAAAGTAAGAGGGCAGGATTCTGTTACTAACATGGTTATAGTTTTGAGAGAAAATGTCCCCAAGTGTTTCTGTATTCTTCCTGATTTAATTGATTATATCACTCATAAGCCATCAATAAATCATTGGAAAGTTTATAAAAGATTTAATTATTTAAGCAAAGACACTTATAATTTACTGAATGTATGCTGTAAATCTGGTATTATGCTGAGGTTAGCTCATTATTCCATTTAAATCTACAAAAACCCTATAAGTCTATTTAATTACTTTTTTAATGGCTATTAATTTTTAGTCTTTTTTTTTTTTTTTAATTTGGGATGCTCTAGGTCTTCATTGTGGTTCACGGGACTTTCTTTAGTTGTGGAGCATGGGCTTAGTTGCCCTGCAGCATGTAGTATCTTAGTTCCTCAGATCAGATCAGATCAGATCAGTCGCTCAGTCGTGTCTGACTCTGTGCAACCCCATGAATCACAGCACACTAGGCCTCCCTGTCCATCACCAACTCCTGGAGTTCACTGAGACTCACGTCCATCGAGTCAGTGACGCCATCAAGCCATCTCATCCTCTGTCATCCCCTTCTCCTCCTGCCCCCAATCCCTCCCAGCATCAGAGTCTTTGCCAATGAGTCAACTCTTTGCATGAGGTGGCCAAAGTACTGGAGTTTCAGCTTCAGCATCATTCCTTCCAAAGAAATCCCAGGGCTGATCTCCTTCAGAATGGACTGGTTGGATCTCCTTGCAGTCCAAGGGACTCTCAAGAGTCTTCTCCAACACTACAGTTCAAAAGCATCAATTCTTCGGCGCTCAGCCTTCTTCACAGTCCAACTCTCACATCCATACATGACCACAGAAAAAAACCATAGCCTTGACTAGATGGACCTTTGTTGGCAAAGTAATGTCTCTGCTCTTGAATATGCTATCTAGGTTGGTCATAACTTTCCTTCCAAGGAGTAAGCATCTTTTAATTTCATGGCTGCAGTCACCATCTGCAGTGATTTTGGAGCCCAGAAAAATAAAGTCTGACACTGTTTCCGCTGTTTCCTCATCTATTTCCCATGAAGTGGTGGGACTGGATGCCATGATCTTCGTTTTCTGAATGTTGAGCTTTAAGCCAACTTTTTCACTCTCCACTTTCACTTTCATCAAGAGGCTTTTGAGTTCCTCTTCACTTTCTGCCATAAGGGTGGTGTCATCTGCATATCTGAGGTTATTGATATTTCTCCCAGCAATCTTATTCCAGCTTGTGCAATCTTGATTCCAGTTTGTGTTTCTTCCAGTCCAGCGTTTCTCATGATGTACTCTGCATATAAGTTAAATAAACAGGGTGACAATATACAGCCTCGACGAACTCCTTTTCCTATTTGGAACCAGTCTGTTGTTCCATGTCCAGTTCTAATTGTTGCTTCCTGATCTGCATACAAATTTCTCAAGAGGCAGATCAGGTGTTCTGATATTCCCATCTCTTTCAGAATTTTCCACAGTTTATTGTGATCCACACAGTCAAAGGCTTTAGGGATCAAACCCACTGGACCACCAGAGAAGTTCCTGAGTCTATTTTAAATACGTGGGAATTGAGTGTTAGAGAAAGATAGCAGCTAACTAGGGTCATGTTGTTGACTTCAATCTCAGGTTTACCTCACTCCTGAACCAAGGCTCTAAATCGGCAGTTTCCTATAGAAATCTCCTTGGGGGTGCTGTGCACTCATAGTTGTTACCTTTTTGTATGTGTTTTATGAAAGTAATAGTCTTACGCATGTAGTCATTGGTTTTTAAAACCATCTGTATGGAGGGTCCACTCTGTGACCTGTACTGAGCATCGCTTGTAATTTTCCTCAGTATTGACATTCCTGCTGTGTTGTTACATGAGGAAGCAGTTAAAATTACCTGATAAGGGAACTCGAATTTTCTCTTTTGGACATGATATCTGAGCCTGCTGAACAGGGTTAAAGGCTGTTTTTAACTGGGGGAGAAGTTGAACAGATATATGAGTTTAGTGTAAGACTTACTGAAAGTCTAGAGTATGCTGAAGTTTGAGCCCGGCCAGCAGAAATAATTCTTCCCATAAGGAGCTTTCCTGTTTCTGGTAACTCAGGGGAAAAAATGGCCAAACATGAAAGTGGGAGTTTTTTGGCTGTGAACCAATAAGTCACAGAAATGTGGATGCAGCAGCTGAAAGCCTTCTAGCAGAAGGGGATGTTCTCTGTCCTCTGGGGTCACACGCTACCTACACTGAGAAAGGTGATAAATTTGGTAAAAGAAAGGTGAAACAAAGAGCTAGAACCGATCTTCCTGATCAGATTCACACTCCATATCTCTACCTGTGCCTCTCACAGGCAGGAGCATGTTCATATGCTTACTATTTCACAATAAGAAAAAGAAAAAAGAAAAGGTATTAAATGACCTCCCTCCTTTTTTTAACTTTTGGAAAATTCAATCATCCAAAAAGACAAACTCTTTTTAAAAAAATTATTTATTTTTAATTGAAGGATAATTGCTTTATAATATTGGTTTCATTTCTGACATACATCAACATGAATCAGCCATAGGTATACATATGTCCTTTCCCTCTTGAACCTCCCTCCCACATCCCACACTTTCTCACCCCTCTAGGTTGTTACACAGCTCCAGTTTGAATTCCCTGAGTCATACCAGGGAAATTGCCAAATTGCCTATGGCAATCTATTTTACATATGGTAGTGTATATGCTTCCATGCTACTCTCTATCAAGGTTTTAGCCATATGATTATCTAAGAACTCTAACAAGATAAGAAATTAAAAGGTCAAAGAAAATCATAAAGTTAGAAAAAATGATGAGGTTCAGAGCAGGGATGAAGCAGCAGAGAGAGGAGAAAGTACACGTGCAAATTCTAAAATTGTATGACCCTGTCTACTACTTCATGGATATGGAGGGTGCATACCTATAAACATTTAAATGAAAACTTAATGGACAGATTCAGATATTTGGAACTTTACAAAAGTTTGATACCAGTATTATTTGGTCATCATTTCAAAAATAGCTTCATTTATATTGAAGAGATTATGTTTGACCATTATATTTGACCAGTGTAGAAAAATTAAGATCAAGGACAGATTTTTAAAAGACAAGGAAGAAATTTCTCTACACCCTAGCCAACACTTATCCAAAAAACAAAAATCTTTTTTTTTTCTACTTGATGAGTGATAATTAAATTTGTGTCACCTGCTAATGAGTTTGACTCCTTTCATTTCTTTATAGTCCTTTTGTATTTCTCACATGTGAACTGCCAATTTTATTGATCAAGATGATTATGTGGACTGACTCAACAGATTTGACTTTATAGATTTCGTCATTTTGAGCCATTGGCTCATACCTGCTGCCTATTGGTGCCTTGTATATGGTGCTCAGTGCAGAAGAATCATGGTGGATTGATGCTTGGTGGATAAGAAAGTTTCTGACCTCATGGAGCTTGTCCTACTAGAGGAAATAAATACATTTAATGATAATAAATTGAGATAAGCACTAAGAGTGGGACATGACTGAGCGACTTCACTTTCACTTTTCACTTTCATGCATTGGAGAAGGAAATGGCAACCCACTCCAGTGTTCTTGTCTGGAGAATCCCAGGGATGGGGGAGCCTCATGGGCTGATGTCTACGGGGTCTCACAGAGTCAAACACGACTGAAGCGACTTAGCAGCAGCAGCAGCTATCACAAAGCTCTTATAAAACAAGTAATCTAGTTATAGTACTAAGTTAGGGTGTGAGCAACGTGGCTTGGAGTAGTAAGAAATAATTTCAGAGAGAAAGAAAAACATGCAAAGCCTTCATAGACAAAAAAGTAATATATATCATGCAAACAAATTTTATAGAGAAATTACTCTCCTCTTAAAATCTCACCCTTGCTACTTACTTCCAAGTCACTTGTTAGGCTAAGGACAAATAAATGCTATTTTATCCCTTTGCAAGTCCTTCATGGGTATTTTAACACCTTATTTGGAGGTAGGTGACACCTACTGTTACTATTCAATTACACACCTATTAAAAAGTAACAAGCTTGCTCTGTAACTTTATAGTAGAAGTGAATATAAGATGTCCTGTCACTCTTTTGATTTGTAGGTTGGCCCCAGTGAGTTGGTCTCACCACCTTTCATTAAAGGAAATTCATTATTATAGACACAAATTGAATTTCGTTTGGAATCAGGACTTGAATATATCTAATAAGATAATTATTGAATTAAATATTTGGGCTTCCATGCTAGTGATGATATAACAGCAGAATTTATGGAATGATTGATGCTACTGCCAGGAATATGCATATGTGAACTAAGAGCACCTGTATGTTTTAGGGTGTACATGCTGATGTTTCTTGTCAATTCTATTTCTATTTCATGCAGGAGCACAGGTTATCAAATGTCCCAGGAGCTATGTTAGAGATGAATGAAGTGTGCAATCAATGCCATATGTAGAAAGAGCATTTCATTAAACCAGATGAATTGCTGATATTCAACCCTTTCTTGACCCTATAGCATAGCAATTTTGTATGGTTTAAACTACTAATAATAAGTAGAGAGATTCTATATACAGTTTGTAACAGAGAATTTTAAATACATTTTCCACTCTGAGAGGCAGCAGAAAGTTGCCTTTCCAAACAAGGTGGGGTATACTGAAATATTTTTTTCATCTGGGAAGCACAATAACTTGATCATTACCCTATCTTGAGGATACATTGAAATTTCTCCTAAGATTAAAGAAATGAGGAACCTCAACTTCTTATAATGGCAAGAAATTAGGTCTCTTTAAGCTGGATACTCGGAGAAGGCAATGGTAACCCACTCCAGTACTCTTGCCTGGGAAATCCTATGGATGGAGGAGTCTGGTGGGCTACAGTCCATGGGGTCATGAAGAGGCGGACACGACTGAGCAACTTCACTTTCACTTTCATGCACTGGAGAGGGAAATGGCAACCCACTCCAATGTTCTTGCCTGGAGAATCCCAGAGATGGGAGCATGGTGGGCTGCCATCTATGGGGTCACACAGAGTCTGATATGACTGACGTGACTTAGCAGCAGCAAGCCAGATACTACATTGATACATAAATGTATATGAATTCCTTGGTAGTATTTGCATACTTGATTATAGTTATAAAACAAGTACATTTTCTTTGAGCAAAAACAGACTGTATTTAAGACATGACAGTTCAGTTCAGTTGCTCAGTCAGGTCCGACTCTGGGACCCCATGGACTGCAGCACACCAGGTTTCCCTGTCCATCACCAACTCCTGGAGCTTGTTCAAACTCATGTCCATTGAGTTGGTGATGCCATCCAGCCTTCTCATCCTCTTTTATCCTCTTCTTCTCCTGCCTTCAATCTTTCCCAGCATCAGGGTCTTTTCCAATGAATCAGTTCTTCACATCAGGTGGCCAAAGTATTGGAGCTTCAGCTTCAGCATCAGTTCTTCCAATGAATATTTGGACTGATATCCTTTAGGATTGACTGGTTTGATCTCCTTGCAGTCCAAGAGACTCTCAAGAGCCTTCTCCAATACCACATTTCAAAAGCATCAGTTCTTCAGCACTCAGCTTTCTTTATGGTCCAGCTCTCACATCCATGCATGATTACTAGAAAAACCATAGCTTTGACTAGACAGACCTTTGTTGGTAAAGTAGTGTCTCTGCTTTTTAAAATGCTGTCTAGGTTTGTCAGAGAGTAAGTGTCTTTTAATTTCATGGCTGCAATCACCATCTGGAGTGATTCTGGAGCTCAAGAAAATAAAGTCTGTCATTGTTTCCATTGTTTCCCCATCTATTTGCCATTAAGTGATGGGACTGGATGCCATGATCTTAGTTTTTTAAATGTTGAATTTAAGACATGAAAGAGGCAGATAAAATACTAGTGCTTTTCCATTTTGATCTTAGTAACCATTTACTTTTCAAATTTTTTCTTATGAAGTTTCAAACTGAATAAAACAAATTTCATTCAATTCACCAACTTGGGATATAAATATGATGATACCTCTTATAATCTACAATTGTTTTTAAACTAATTGCTATTTTTACTATTGTTAAGTAATGATATTGCTATTTTACATTATTTGCCAATTCCCTTCTGCCCTAATTGTCAGAACATTCAGCATCTCCTTCTTAAGACTGTAAGAACCTCCATCTCCTTATTTACATCAAGAATCTTCTGGGGCTACCTCATTTAAAGGGGTCGGTCCTGCTTGTACTAACAGGAGGTGAACTGGGAAGTCTGGTTAGGTACCTACGCGATGGTTTTCATCACACCTACCAGCATTGCTACTAAACACTGTTGAAGGACAGGACAGAACATATATGTCCCTTGATGCCATGAAGTTCAGATCCATATCAATACCCCATTAGAACCACAGATATGAGCTTCACAGTCCTAGCTCTTTTAGTTCATTTACATACTATCAGTCATTGTCCCTAAGATGTGACACCATGCCTCAACAGTTTCGTCCCTAGACCCTTCATTCTTAGCCATTCAAACACAAGGCTATTGTGCAGAACATACATTTTTTTAGGGACCATCACTCTCTCTTTATTCATCAGGAGTTCTTCCTTCTGACCTCATAGGCTCAGAATCATGACAGTCCTTCTTAAAATACTTCTTTGGATGTCTCAATACTCAGTTTTGTTTTGTTTTCTGTCTCAGTGGCTCCTTCAAAGTATCCTTTCCTGACTCCTCCTCTTCTGAGCTCTCTGACCTCTACATACCTCTCATTTTCTTTAAATATGGTCTCTCACTTGGTGAGTTGTTCTAACTTGAAGACTCTGCTGCTAAGTCACTTCAGTCGTGTCCAACTCTGTGCGACCCCATAGATGGCAGTCCACCAGGCTCCCCTGTCCCTGGGATTCTCCAGGCAAGAACACTGGAGTGGGTTGCCACTCTAAATATTGTATATATACTGGTGGCCTTCAAGTTTATTTCCCCAGACTTGCCATCTCCTCTGAGTTTCATACTCCTGCTTGACATCTCTGGGTGGCTGTTTCCAGATGTGTATGTATGTGTGTGTTCTTGCTGCAAACAACAGAGCCTACTCTACCTGATTAAGTAGAGGATATCAGGTAGCTCACAGACTTTCTGGGAACAGTAGAAAGTCGGGTCTGGGGCATTTTATCCTGCAATAATACCAGAATTGCACTGCCCTGGGGCTGCTCCAAAGACTGCACTATAATTGAGTGCAGGCTTGTAAGCTCATTCTGCTGAGGCTGGACACTGGACTCCAGAATAGCTAATATTGCTCCTTCACAAAGAGAGATACAGACAAATGGATTCCACTTGTCCTTTGCTTTCTCAAGTAGCTGAATTCCTCATCAAAATCTTGATGAGTACATGTGGTGGCCAGATTCAAGGTCAAATGCCTGACCTGGGAAGATTTCCTGGAGGAGAGCATGGCAATCCACTCAAGTATTCTTGCCTAGAGGATCCCATGAACTGAAGAGCCTGGTGGGCTACAGTCCATAGGATTGCAAAGAGTTGGATACAACTGAAGCAACTTAGTCAACACATGCCTGACCTTAGCTACAAAGGAGCCTGGGAAAGGGAGTTTTCTGGTTTCAACTTTTGAAGATGTGACTCTAAGAAGATAAGAACACAGAAACATGAGAAAAGATTCTAGACTGGCTGTCTTGGGACTTCCCTGTGGATAAGAATCCACCTGCCAAGAGAGGGGACATAGGTTCAGTCCCTGGCCTGGGAAGATTCCACATGCCAAGGAGCAACTAAGCCCATGTGCCACCACTTCTGAGCCCAGGAGCTCTAGAGCTTGCATGCCACAGCTCCTGAGCCTGAAGCTCTAGGGCCCACAAACCACAATTACTGAAGCCCACGTGCCTAGAGCCTGTGCTTTGCAGCAAGAGGAGCCACTGCAATGAGAAGCCCACGCACCGCAGTGAAGAGTAGCCCCCATTCACCACAACTAGAGAAAGTCTGCACACGGCAACGAAGACCCAGTGTAACCAAAACAAGACTGGGCAGCTGAATAGGATGACAGTCATCCACTAAGATGAATAATACCGAACCCGGTCAAAACAGTGCCACTGACTTTCTCTTGAAAATTTTCCCACAACCTTCTCACCACCTTGCTCTTCTGCTCATTCTCCTATTTATTCAATCAGTAAATCCTCTTAGTTCTTGAAACACAATATCCCAAAACTGACCATGTCTCCTATAGCTGCTACTAAAATCATAGTTCAAAGCTCCACTATCTCTTGCCTGAACTGTGGCAGGAGCCTCCCAGCACTTCCCACTACCTCACTCTTGTCCGTTTGACGACGGACCAACTGTCAGAAAGTGAAAGTGAAGTGAAGTCGCTCAGTCATGTCCAACTCTTTGCAACCCCATGGACTGTAGCCTACCGGGCTCCTCCGTCCATGGAATTTTCCAGGCAAGAGTACTGGAGTGGGTTGCCATTTCCTTCTCCAGGGGATCTTCCTGACCCAGAGATTGAATCCAGGTCTCCCGTATTGCGGGCACACACTTCACCATCTGAGCCACCAGGGCAGCTAACTGTCAGAAAGGGTTACATTAAATCTCACAAGGGAAATGATCCCAATCTCTACCTCATTTTAATTTTTCTTTTTGTCTCTAGGTACACCTCTAAATGTTTTGCCTGCCTAGGAAAAGAACGAGAAGGTAGAGATGCCTGTAAAGGGTCCCACATACTCTTCTCTGGGAGTTTCAAATTCACCTTTACTAGTCAGGGACGCTTCCTCAAAAATTCTGTCCCAGGTTGAAAGACTATGTTGACTCATGTCAAAAAGTGCTGACTACATTTCTTATGAAAACTTTCTGCCTCTTTAGTTTATATTAGAAAACCTGTTTAATGGTAATCATTTACAAAGACACCTCAATCATTCATAGTACCACAGAGTTACAGATGCTTCTATCAGTGATAAATAGCATTAATTAAAATACTTTTCTCTTTCAACATATAAAGATTTATATTCAAGTAAAATAAGAATAAATAGCATTATTTAAAATACTTTTCTGATATTTGGGCTTCCCTGGTGACTCACACTGTAAAGAATCCACTTGCAATTCAGGAGACCAGGGTTCGATCCCTGAGTTGGGAAGTTCCTCAGGAGAAGGGAATGGCGACTCATGCTAGAATTCTTGCCTAGAGAATTCCATGTACAGAGAAGCCTGGTGGGCTACAGTCCATGGGGTCACAAAGAGTCAGAAATGACTGAGTGACTAACACTTTCAAAATAAGAATACTCAATTCCCAGAGACCATTGCAGTGAAGGTATTTCTGGAATCTTTAATGCCTCGCTCTCTTGTTCTACTCACCAATCTTTTAGACTTGTTTTTGTTTCCACTGTACTTGTAGAAGTTTATCCTCAAAGAAGTTTTCATCTCAAAGGACCTTCTTTGGTTTTTTTCTGACTGTTTTCAGGCTTTTTTCTGACTGACCACTCACTCTGTGGTTTACTTCTGTGAATCCTGTGGGGGTCAGAATGACTGCTGTGTTAAAAGTTATTGCATTCAAATATACCTGTGGTGAACAGTTCTCAGAGAAATGGAGGGCGCCCTGTTACAGATCATTAAGGTCACTAGGGCAGCCTTCCTACCTTCTTCAAATGTTCCCTCCCTGAATACGGGTGGATACAGATGATTACAGTATATGGTACTCATTCTTGCTTTCTATTCTGATGTTTGCTTTCTGTAGATAACACTTTAAAAGATGTTGCATTAGTTATACTAACATATCTTAAATAGCAAACACCTTTCTTTTTTGGTATCTGCAAAATGCTCTAACAGTCTTCTTGTTTTTATTTTTAGTTGGAAGAGAACTGCTTTATAATGTTGAGTTGGTTTCTGCTGTGCAGAACGTGATCAGCTATCTGTATATGTATATTCCCTCCTTCATGAGCCTCACTCCCGTCCTACCCCTCTAGGTTATCACAGAGCTCTGACCTGAGCTCTCTGTGCTATACAGCATCTTCCTACTAGCTATCTGTTTTACACATGACAGCATGTATATGTCAATGCTACTCTCTCAATTCATCCCACCCTTCCTTCCCCCTCTGTGTCTATAAGTCTGTTCTCTACATCTATGTCTCTATTTCTCTAGCAGTCTTCTTAACTAAAGAATTCAAAAGGTCTCACTCTCTAGGAGTTTAAGTAAAGTTCAAGTAAAGTAAAATTCGTAATCTAGTACTTAAAATACAATGGTTTATCTCTTTGGATTTTCACAGTATAATCCATTGAGACAGAATCTCTCACTTGTTGCAAAATTCATATTTGCTCAAAATAAAGTAGCTCCCAGGAGTTGTTACAAAGACTTAGATAGTTTGTATGCGTGTGCATCTTTTGAAGAGAGGCCAGCTAGGCTTGAAAGGACGGGGTTCAACCAAGTTGAATTCAAATGATGTTACAAGACACATCTTATTTTGCTCTTTAGCATGAAGAAAAATTTACAAATTAGGTATGAGGCAGCCAAATAAATCTACACTGATTATAATCACCATACTCTATTTATGCTACAACCGAAGACTTAAAGTTTAGTTTTACAGTTCTGGACTGTTGGGATCTTTCTAGAAAAGCCCATGGGCATATCAATGCTTATTTGATACAAGTCATTCCAGGTCTGTTAGTCATGTAAAAGCAAAGTTATTTTTCATTTGCATAGCTGCCTATGTAGGCTGCTCCAGTGCTTTACTTTCTGGGTGACTGCATTTGCAAATGTGTTAGAGTCTTCAGTTAATGTATGCTATCCTATGCATGGATGGGAGAAAAAGCCCAGGCTATTTTTAAACCTAATAGGCTTGGAGAACCTGGAATATAATTTGAGGCTCAACCCTTTAGGGATGGGAGTTCTGCTACTTGCCTGTCACAACAAATTTTCCATGGCAGAAATCTTCCATAGGAATAGCTGCAGACCACATGTTGACCTGTGGGAAAGTCGAAATCTATGTATAGAAATGATTTTTGAAGTAGCAGTATGAGGGTTAAGCATGAGGCTTGCAATGGGACAGCCCAGTTTCCAATCTGGGAATCATCACTTATCGTTTTTTTAACTTTGCTGTGTCTCAGTGTTCTCATAGGTAAAATGGGAATACTAGTGCCAGTCTCATAATCTCATAATTAAAAATGAAAGAAGAAAAACATAGATAAGTGCTGTGCTTAGTAGATATTCCTGCCGCAAAGGGTTGTTGTCGTGATTAAACTACCAGGGTTCTGTTGAAGGCTATGTGTATGTATGCTCAGTCATGTCTGACTCTTTGCAACCTCATGGACTCCAGCCTTCCAGGCTCCTTTGTCCATGAAATTTTCCAGGCAAGAATACTGGAGCAGATTGCCACTTCCTATTCCAGGGGATCTTCCTGACCCAGGGATCAAACCTGAGTCTCTTGCATCTCCTGCAGTGGCAGGCAGATTCTTTACCACTAGTGCCACTCGGGAAGACCAGGGTTCTCTTGATGGCTATGTGTGTATGCATACAAAGTCCCTTCAGCTGTGTCTGACTCTTTGTGACATTATGGACTGTAGCGCCCTTCCCTCAGGCTCCTTTTCTGGGCAAGAATACTGGAGTGGGTTGTCATTTCCTCCTCCAGGGGATCTTCCCAACTCAGGGATCAAACCCGTATCTCTTACGCCTCCTGTATTAGCAGGTGGGTTCTTTATTTAAATCATCTTCTGACTGGGATTTTTCTCTATATTGAAAAAGTGTTATCTGCATAATCATCTGTGGCAGAGGAATGTTACCAGGAGGAAATATCATTCCCAAGGGTTAGGGTCATACTCAAAGTCATATACAGTCATCTGCCAATATCTGCAGGGTATTGGTTCCAGGGCCCACCACAATACCAGAACCCACAGATGCTCGGTAGGTTGGTTGAGTCTGGATGTAGAACCAGTGGCTGTGGAGGTCTGACTGTATTAGAAACTGAGCTCCCTGTCCTTCCCCTACACAGGGCTAGTCTACATTTCTGTCCCGACACAGGGCCTCTTAGGGAGAGGACAGTCTGATCATCAGCAGAGAAAATCACTGCCAAGATGGCTGGGTCTCTGGAGTTAAAGTTACAGTCACTCACACAGTCACTTCCTCCAAGTGCAAGTCCGTCCTCAGGGGGCTGGATTGGGTGGCCTCCCTTTTCCTCTCTCCTTTCAGTACCCCTGCCCCCTCTCAGATTGAGTGCTGGAGCCAGCCTGCAGTCTTTCTCTTTTGATGCTGATGTCATTTTAGTTCAGGGCCCCCATGACACTGACCTGCCCCTGAATACTGGTTCGCATCATCCTGATATCCTCCAATATGGTTTTCTTAACTTTGAATCTTAGGATCTCAGTGTCCTCCCTTCCAGGTTCTCCTGGGGACCAAATGCAAATGGTGTCCCTCCTTCCTAGATATCTACTTGACAAGAGGTAGTGAAAGTACTGCTTTACTAAGACATTGGATATGGGCTGCAAGTTGACATTCAATTTGACTTCCATATGTAGAAATCTCTAGCATAATTTTCCTGCTCCAATTCATCCATTACCCTTTTACATTATTGCAGCTAATTGCCAAATAAATATTATGTGAGGGAAATGGTATCATCGTTATTTATACTTGAGGAAGTTGAAGCATGGTTCAGTTACATGGCTCAAGGCCACCCAACTAATAATTAAGGGAGTTTGGGCCTAAACTTGGAGTGCTAAATTTAGCATTTATTCTTCAGAAATACAGAAGCCCATTTTTTTTCCTTTGGTCATAACTAAACGTCCATCTAGTCAAGGCTATGGTTTTTCCAGTGGTCATGTATGGATGTGAGAGTTGGACTGTGAAGAAAGCTGAGCGCCGAAGAATTGATACTTTTGAACTGTGGTGTTGGAGAAGACTCTTGAGAGTCCCTTGGACTGCAAGGAGATCCAACCAGTCCATCCTAAAGGAGATCAGCCCTGGGATTTCTTTGGAAGGAATGATGCTGAAGCTGAAACTCCAGTACTTTGGCCACCTCATGCGAAGAGTTGACTCATTGGCAAAGACTCTGATGCTGGGAGGGATTGGGGGCAGGAGGAGAAGGGGACAACAGAGGATGAGATGGTTGGATGGCATCACTGACTCGATGGACGTGAGTCTGAGTGAACTCCGGGAGTTGGTGATGGACAGGGAGGCCTGGCGTGCTGCGATTCATGGGGTCGCAAAGTTGGACACGACTGAGTGCTTGAACTGAATGGAACCAAAAGTAATATTTTATATATAAGAAATATAGTTGCCTGATTTTTTATTAGATAATTTTAAGATAACTTTTTTTAACAAGCAGACTGCCTGGCTGAATCAGAAAAGTATCAACATTCATTCAGTATAAAATATAGTGATTTGTATTGATAGAGACATATTTAAAGAAATAACATCAGAATACTCTGATCAACTATTATTTAATGTAAGCCTAACATTTTTTCATCTGGTTGGAAAAGAATTATTTGCTCTAAATGTCCTCCTGGGGCTTCTTACTCCAGAGTCCTGGACTTAACTTTACTCAGATGTGAGTCTTCTAAATGCTTATTCTGACCTCAGTCTTCTCCATCCATTTGTAAAAAAAAAAAAAAAAAAAGGTCACAAAAAGTTGCTCAGTTCAAAAGTTACTGTTCTAGAAACTGAATCCTTGTTTATTTCACTTCTGAGCTGATGTTCAGTCCTCTAGACCATGCTGCCTCCTGGGATCTTTCTCTGGCTCTTGTAAGCTAATTTCCAAAAAGAAAGTTATGGGGAATTCTCTGGCGGTTCAGTGGTTAGGATTTGGCACTTTCATTGCTGGGGCCTGGTTTCAATCCCTGGTCAGGGAACTAAGATCCTGCAAGCTGTACAGTGGGGCAAAAAAAAAAAAAAAAAAAAACAGGAAAGGAAAGTTATGAAGTGGCAACTGAGTCTGCCACAGCTCTTGCCCTAACAGTCCTACCTCTCCCTTTTTCTTTATACTCCTTTTAGTATCACAGATGAGAAACTATAATCCTTGATGTAGAATGTAAATTGTTTTATTGAAATATAGTTGATAGACAATGTTGCATTAATGTTTCTGCTGTACAGTAAAGCTATTAAGTTATATCTATATACATATATAATACATATTCTTTTTCATGTTCTTTGCCATGTTGTTATCAGAGGATATTGAATGTAGTTCCTTGTGCTATTCAGTAGGCCCTAGCTATTTATCCATCCTATGTATAATGGTTTGCATTTGCTAACCCCAGACTCATGATCCATCCCTGCTCCTCCACCCCTACCCCTTTGGCAACCACAAGTTTGTGCTCTATGTCTGACAGCCTATTTCTGTTTCTTAAATGGGTTCATTTGTGTCATAGTTTAGATTCCATATTAAGTGATATGATATGTATGGTATTTGTCTTTCTCTTTCTGAACTACTTCACTTAGTATGATAATCTCTGGGTCCATTCATATTGCTGCAAATGGCGTTATTCCATTCTTTTTTATGGCTGAGTAGTATTCCATTCTGCCTATATACCACATCTTCATTATCCATTCATCTGCTGATGGACATTTAGATTGTTTCCATGTCTTGGATACTGTAAGCAGTGCTGTTATGAGCATAGGAGTGCATGTATATTTTAGAATTTTAGTCTTATCTGGGTGTATGCCCAGCTGTGGGATTGTTCTATCACATGGCAACTCTATTTCTTTTTTTTTTAAGGAATATTCATTCTGTTCTCCATATTGGCTCTACAAGTTCTCATTCTCACTAACAGTGTAGGAGGGTTCTCTTTTCTCCACACCCTTTCCAGTATTTGTTATTTGTAAATTTTTTAATGATGGCCATTCTGACTGGAGGGCTTCCCAGGTGGCGCTAGTGGTAAAGAACCCACCTGCCAATCCAGGAGACATAAGAGACATGGATTCGATCCCTGGGTAGGGAAGATCCCCTGGAGAAGGGCATAGCAACCCACTCCAGTATTCTTGCCTGGAGAATCCATGGACAGAGAAGCCTGGTGGACTTAACACACAACACACATTCTGCTGGTGTGAGGTAGTACCTCACTGTAGTTTTGATTTGCAGTTCTCTAATAATTAGTGATGTTGAGCATCTGTTCATGTGTTTGTTGACCATCTGTATGTATTCTTTGGAGAAATGTTTATTTAGCTCTAGATTGTAAAATTTTGAATGTCTAATTTCCTTATTATCAGTTACAAATATCTTTAGAGTTTCATATGAGTCCTTGTATGAAATGTTAAAAACCAATTCCTTGTAATCTAAAATATTTCCCTACCTCAAATAGTGAATGACTTATGACTGAACAGGGAAGAAGTAGGTCCAATACTGTAGGGCCTTGTTTGGGTGCTTGTACCTAAGGATCCTGACATTTGGAGAACGTGCCCTAAATCAACATTCACTTGGAGTTTTGGAGTCCATCCCAAAACACTGGCCAGCTCACTATCATTCTAGCAACATCCTTTTTCAAGGTCACACATATATTATGTACATTAAGGATCGAATATTAAATATTAAGAATTTATAGAGAATGGTAAGAAAGGATGTATGGAAAAAGAGAAAGCTCTGCAGGATGTAGCAGAATTTAATTAGGACACTGATAAAGTTGAGCAGATTCTGTCATGTTTCATCCTTTTCTGATGTAGAGTGATTGCCTTTGGAAGAGTGAGGTGAACAGTGGGATTTGGGAGAGGGGATGGAAGTGACAACTGTGCATGTTGCCAAGGGAAGGTAAAATCATTGGCAGTGTCAGTGCCCTGCTCAGGGCTGGGGATGTGGGTAACCTCCTCAAGTTCTGGAGCTGTTTGCAGAACAACTGCTCATATCTAGACCCAATGTGATCAGTCTCTCAGTCATGTCCGATTCTTTGCGACCCCATAGACTGTAGCCCACTAGGCTCCTCTGTCCATGAAGTTTTCCAGGCAAGAGTACTGGAGCAGGTTGCCACTGGAGCAGGTTCTTCCTTCAGGGGATCCTCCAAACCCAGGGATCGAACCTGCGTCTCCTAAGTCTCCTGCATTGGCAGGTGGATTCTTTACCACTGGGCTGCATGGGAAGCCCTGAGACCTGACAAGAATCCCCTATCTGCAAATGGTTTGTTTTCATGGAGATTTTTTTTTTTCCTTTGGGAAAGGGAACAGTTCACTTTTCTTATAGGGTAAAAGAACATGTCTATTGATGGTGGCAACATGATGGAATTTCTGGAACAAATAAGAGTATAGTCTATAATGTAAGAGACTGTGAAACAGGCTGGGATCTCATTAAGATATCTTATAAGTGGAGAAAGTACATCTTTGGATATTTAAAGAATTAAATACATGCTTTTCTATGTTAAGGGTAATCCATCCCTGTTTTCTTTCATAGAGCTTCACTCCATACCCAGCCTAACATAGATTAATTTGCTCAAGCCACATTAAAAAAATAAAGTCTAAAAAATTCCTTTCCTTGCACTAAGAAACAGAATGAATGTTTGATGAGTACCTGTGATGTGACACATAGTGGTTTGCCATTCCCTTCTCCAGTGGACCACATTCTGTCAGATCTCTCCACCATGACCCGCCCGTCTTGGGTTGCCCCACGGGCATGGCTTAGTTTCATTGAGTTAGACAAGGCTGTGGTCCTAGTGTGATTAGATTGACTAGTTTTCTGTGAGTATGGTTTCAGTGTGTTTGCCCTCTGCACGGCTCCTTGGACGGAGCCGTGGCTGCGCGGGTGCAGGAGGGCCTAGAGGAGCTATCCCACGTTGAAGGTCAGGAAGGGCGGTGGTGAGAGATACCCCTCGTCCAAGGTAAGGAGCAATGGCTGCGCTTTGCTGGAGCAGCCGTGAAGAGATAACCCATGCCCAAGGTAAGAGAAACCCAAGTAAGACGGTAGGTGTTGCAAGACGGCATCAGAGGGCAAACACACTGAAACCATACTCACAGAAAACTAGTCAATCTAATCACACTAGGACCACAGCCTTGTCTAACTCAATGAAACTAAGCCATGCCCGTGGGGCAACCCAAGACGGGCAGGTCATGGTGGAGAGATCTGACAGAATGTGGTCCACTGGAGAAGGGAATGGCAAACAACTTCAGTATTCTTGCCTTGAGAACCCCATGAACAGTATGAAAAGGCAAAATGATAGGATACTGAAAGAGAAACTCCCCAGGTGAGTAGGTGCCCAATATGCTACTGGAGATCAGTGGAGAAATAACTCCAGAAAGAATGAAGGGATGGAGCCAAAGCAAAAAGAATACCCAGCTGTGGATGGGACTGGTGATAGAAGCAAAGTCCGATGCTGTAAAGAGCAATATTGCATAGGAACCTGGAATGTCAGGTCCATGAATCAAGGCAAATTGGAAGTGGTCAAACAAGTGATGGCAAGAGTGAATGTCGACATTCTAGGAATCAGCGAACTGAAATGGACTGGAATGGGTGAATTTAACTCAGATGACCATTATATCTACTACTGCAGGCAGGAATCCCTCAGAAGAAATGGAGTAGCCATCATGGTCAACAAAAGAGTCTGAAATGCAGTACTTGGGTGCAATCTCAAAAACAACAGAATGATCTCTGTTCGTTTCCAAGGCAAATCATTCAATATCACAGTAATCCAAGTCTATGCCCCAACCAGTAATGCTGAAGAAGCTGAAGTTGAACGGTTCTATGAAGACCAACAAGACGTTTTAGAACTAACACCCAAAAAAAGATGTCCCTGTCATTATAGGGGACTGGAATGCAAAAGTAGGAAGTCAAGAAACACCTGGAGTAACAGGCAAATTTGGCCTTGGAGTACAGAATGAAGCAGGGCAAAGACTAAGAGTTTTGCCAAGAAAATGCACTGGTCATAACAAACACCCTCTTCCAACAACACAAGAGAAGACTCTAAACATGGACATCACCAGATGGTCAACATCGAAATCAGATTGATTATATTCTTTGCAGCTAAAGATGGAGAAGCTCTATACATTCAGCAAAAACAAGACCAGGAGCTGACTGTGGCTCAGACCATGAACTCCTTATTGCCAAATTCAGGCTTAAATTGAAGAAAGCAGGGAAAACCACTAGACCATTCAGGTATGACCTAAATCAAATCCCTTATGATTATACAGTGGAAGTGAGAAATAGATTTAAGGGCCTAGATCTGATAGAGTGCCTGATGAACTATGGAATGAGGTTCGTGACACTGTACAGGAGACAGGGATCAAGACCATTCCCATGGGGAAAAAAATGCAAAAAAGCAAAATGGCTGTCTGGGGAGGCCTTGCAAATAGCTGTGAAAAGAAGAGAAGCGAAAGCAAAGGAGAAAAGGAAAGATATAAACATCTGAATGCAGAGTTCCAAAGAATAGCAAGAAGAGATAAGAAAGCCTTCTTCAGCAATCAATGCAAAGAAATAGGAAAACAACAGAATGGGAAAGACTAGAGATCTCTTCAAGAAAATCAGAGATACCAAAGGAACATTTCATGCAAAGATGGGCTCGATAAAGGACAGAAATGGTATGGACCTAACAGAAGCAGAAGCTATTAAGAAGAGACGGCAAGAATACACAGAAGAACTGGACAAAAAAGGTCTTCATGACCCAGATAATCACGATGGTGTGATCACTGACCTAGAGCCAGACATCCTGGAATGTGAAGTCAAGTGGGCCTTAGAAAGCATTACTATGAACAAAGCTAGTGGAGGTGTTGGAATTCCAGTTGAGCTAATCCAAATCCTGAAAGATGATGCTGTGAAAGTGCTGCACTCAATATTCCAGCAAAGTTGGAAAACTCAGCAGTGGCCACATGACTGGAAAAGGTCAGTTTTCATTCCAATCCCAAAGGCAGGCAATGCCAAAGAATGCTCAAACTACCGCACAATTGCACTCATTTCACACACTAGTAAAATAATGCTCAAAATTCTCCAAGCCAGGCTTCAGCAATATGTGAACCGTGAACTTCCTGATGTTCAAGCTGGTTTTAGAAAAGGCAGAGGAACCAGAGATCAAGTTGCCAACACCCCTAGATCATGGAAAAAGCAAGAGAGTTCCAGAAAAGCATCTATTTCTGCTTTATTGACTATGCCAAAGCCTTTGACTGTGTGGATCACAATAAACTGTGGAAAATTCTGAAAGAGATGGGAATACCAGACCACCTAATCTGCCTCTTGAGAAATTTGTATGCAGGTCAGGAAGCAACAGTTAGAACTGGACATGGAACAACAGACTGGTTCTAAATAGGAAAAGGGGTTCATCAAGGCTGTATATTGTCACCCTGTTTATTTAACTTCTGTGCTAGTACATCATGAGAAATGCTGGACTGGAAGAAACACAAGCTGGAATCAAGATTGCCAGGAGAAATATCAATAACCTCAGATATGCAGATGACACCACCCTTATGGCAGAAAGTGAAGAGGAACTAAAAAGCCTCTTGATGAAAGTGAGAGTGGAGAGTGAAAAAGTTGGCTTAAAGCTCAACATTCAGAAAATGAAGATCATGGCATCCGGTCCCATCACTTCATGGGAAATAGATGGGGAAACAGTGGAAACAGTGTCAGACTTTATTTTTCTGGACTCCAAAATCACTACAGATGGTGACTGCAGCCATGAAATTAAAAGACGCTTACTCCTTGGAAGGAAAGTTATGACCAACCTAGATAGCATATTCAAGAGCAGAGACATTACTTTGCCAATAAAGGTGCATCTAGTCAAGGCTATGGTTTTTC
Source organism: Bos grunniens (assembly GCF_055505025.1). Classification (NCBI taxonomy): domain Eukaryota; kingdom Metazoa; phylum Chordata; class Mammalia; order Artiodactyla; family Bovidae; genus Bos; species Bos grunniens. The sequence continues at coordinate 10,552,429 of NC_141172.1, forward strand.
CTGTGGTCATGTATGGATGTGAGAGTTGGACTGTGAAGAAGGCTGAGCGCCGAAGAATTGATGCTTTTGAACTGTGGTGTTGGAGAAGACTCTTGAGAGTCTCTTGGACTGCAAGGAGATCCAACCAGTCCATCCTAAAGGAGATCAGCCCTGGGATTTCTTTGGAAGGAATGGTGCTAAAGCTGAAACTCCAGTACTTTGGCCACCTCATGCGAAGAGTTGACTCATTGGAAAATACTCTGATGCTGGGAGGGATTGGGGGCAAGAGGAGAAGGGGACGACAGGATGATATGGCTGGATGGCATCGCTGACTTGATGGACGTGAGTCTGAGTGAACTCCGGGAGTTGGTGATGGACAGGGATGCTTGGCATGCTGCGATTCATGGGGTTGCAAAGAGTCGGACACGACTGAGTGACTGATCTGATCTGATCTGTGATGTGACACACTCTAGGAAAAGAATGATTACATTCTAATCTTAGTGAATTATCACAATTCCATTCTTGTATGTTGCCCAAAGTGGAAATAACAGAACAGAGAGGTAAGTCATGTTCTTCTGTGACTCAGCCTGTAAATAACAGTGCCGAGAATAAAACCAGCTCCCTTCATTCCTGTTCACTGAACCATTCATTGCTTGAAATTTGATTAAGTAGAATTCCAAATAGGAGGGAGTTATTCCCTGTGGAGTTGAGTAGAGGAATTATTCTATAACAAAAACTGATCAGCATTTTAACATGGAGCAAAGTTTCACATAAAACCCCTGCTAAAGTACACCACACTCTGTCAATGGCATTCCTATTTTGATAGTGTTCCCAAGTGGAAAGTGATGAAAGTGACGCCACATTTTTCTACTGTAGGAGTAACCATCATTGTAAAAACTAATTAATGAATATTTTATGGGCAGAGTAAATTAGCATACTGTAGCAATAGTTTATCACATTCAATTATTATTCATTTATTCACTCAACACCTGTTTATTGATAGACTCTCTATATCAGTTCTGTAATAGGTGCTGGGAAAACCACAGTTGAAAAAAACAGCCTTAGTCAAATATGTATTATTTAATGGAAAAGCACAGTCATTTAAATTTTTCTATTTTCTGATAACATAAATTATTCTTAATAACTTTAGGGCCTGGCAGGAGCAAGTCTTGCTTCGTGCAGGCACAGAAAATAATGGTGCCTTGCCATAAGTTTGAGCTCAAAGACCAGAATAAATGCAAAATAAGAATATTGCCATTTAATTGCTATTTGGCCTTATATCACACTGCCATCCGGAGCTGTAGAGAGATAAATGTGGCAGATTTCAAATCAGCAATCTGAACAAACAAAATGAGTCCTGAATTTCTACTGTGGAGTGCCTTATATAGAAAGACAACAAGCTAATATTTAATTAATTGAACTAATCTCAAGTAAAATCTTTAGGGGTGGGAACTGATATTTACCTGTTTTCCTTTACAAAATCTGCCAATTTTTAAGTGACAAATCTAGACACCAAGACACTGAACAGAGGTTTGGGAAGTCTTTGATGTGAAGATAAAATTTTTAAAATCAAAGTGACTTACAGTGTACCCAGCAAAGTTAAAGAAACAAGGCTGATACCTGCATGTATGCTGAAAAAATAATAATTATTATTTTCTTTAAAAAACCCTAAACTTATGAATATGCAGTAGTACTCAGCCCTCTGTTCTCCCCTCACACCCTGAAAGATTTATTAGAGGAGAAATACCAGGTAATCTTCAGACAATTTATTATGTTAACTTCATAAATAGGTGTGTGTATTTTCTTTGTAAAATAAAGTACTAATGTATAAGTAAATATTCTTACAAGGCACAAAAATTGAAAAAATAATGGCAGGCTACATGATGGGTTATGGCTGGTGTTCTACATTATGAATTTTACAAAGCATTCAGGGAAAAACAAACACATTAGTAAGAGAATTTTGTAATAAAAATTGGAAATCACAACAGGAAAAATACAAGTAACAGTTAAATAACAGACTCTCAATAATGTTATTAAATAAATGGATGCACAAATGAAATATTTTATTGATAGTAAATTTAGCACAAAATAGGCATTAAATAAATATTTTAAGTGAAAAAATTATAAATGAATTATATACTGACAGTAGATCTATAAAATGCAGAATAAAGCAGTAAATAAAGTTTTGCCTTTTTGGTATGTCAAAACAAAAAAGTTCACATGTTAATATCCAGTGTGAGCAAAAGAGGGAAAAATCTGATATCCTCAGAGTTTACTATTGAGAATACAATCTATTAGAAATACTATAGAGATAAATTTGCATATAGAGAGTTGAACTGTGAAGAAAGCTGAGCACCGAAGAATTGATGCTTTTGAATGATGGTGTTGGAGAAGACTCTTGAGAGTTCCTTGGACTGCAAGGAGATCCAACCAGTCCATCTTAAAGGAGATCAGTCCCGGGTGTTCATTGGAAAGACTGATGCTGAAGCTGAAACTCCAATACTTTGGCCACCTCATGCAAAGAGTTGACTCATTGGAAAAGACCCTGATGATGGGAAGGATTTGGGGCAGGAGGAGAAGGGGACGACAGAGGATGAGATGGCTGGATGGCATCACCGACTTGATGGATGTGAGTTTGGGTAAACTCCGGGAGTTGGTGATGGACAGGGAGGCCTGGTGTGCTGTGATTCATGGGGTCGCAAAGAGTCTGATCTCCTTCAGAATGGACTGGTTGGATCTCCTTGCAGTCTAAGGGACTCTCAAGAGTCTTCTCCAACACCACAGTTCAAAAGCATCAATTCTTCGGCGCTCAGCTTTCTTCACAGTCCAACTCTTACATCCATACATGACCACAGGAAAAACCATAGCCTTGACTAGACAGACCTTTGTTGGCAAAGTAATGTCTCTGCTTTTCAATATGCCATCTAGGTTGGTCATAACTTTCCTTCCAAGGAGTAAGCGTCTTTTAATTTCATGGCTGCAGTCACCATCTGTAGTGATTTTGGAGTCCAGAAAAATAAAGTCTGACACTGTTTCCACTGTTTCCCCATCTATTTGCCATGAAGTGATGGGACCAGATGCCATGATCTTCATTTTCTGAATGTTGAACTTTAAGCCAACTTTTTCACTCTCCACTTTCACTTTCATCAAGAGGCTTTTGAGTTCTTCTTCACTTCTACCTTAAGGGTGGTGTCATCTGCATATCTGAGGTTATTGATATTTCTCCTGGCAATCTTGATTCCAGCTTGTGCTTCTTCCAGCCCAGCGTTTCTCATGATGTACTTTTAGGAACCATTAATTCCATTTATTTCATAAAGATCTCGATGAAAACATATTCAGCAGAAGATAATTTATGAGTGATTAAATTTTGGAAGAACTTAAATGTCAAACAAATTATATGAACAAACTCCTGTGTAGTCAATAGTTTAGAAGGATATTTAAAGATGTTTAAATATCTTCACAAGGTAATATTAAAGGAGAAATGTTGCAGTCCTTTAATGGACTGGAACCTGGTGGTCTGGAGTCGACCAATAAGAAAGTAAAGGAGAGAGAAAGAGGCTGATATTCCTTGGTTTATGCAAAAAGCCAATAAAGTCCCTGCACGGGGCTTGCTCTGTTCACGGAGGCATCAGGCACCCTCTCGATGGGGTGAAGGCGCAGAGTGCCTTCTCGAGAGGGTCTTAGAAGCCCAGGCAGGAAAGTGAACTCAGAGAGCCTCTGTGCTCCAAAGAAATAGCCTGAGAGAGCGAGAGAGTGAGAGAGCAAGAGAGAGAGAGAGAGAGAGAAAGCAAGACACGGGGACCAAAGCTCTGATGGAGCAAAGGTGTTTTAATCAACATGGTGTGGGCATATATACTGTAGTTATTTTCAGCAAAGATAAAGATTAAAATTCCAGACTTACAAAACATAGGTGATCCATATTAAACAGAGAGAGAGTTGTAAACAATCACTTTAACCATATGGTTCACAAGAAGGAAGAGGGTACTTATCACCATATTGAAAAACTAACGAAGGAAATGCCTGGATTCCTCAGCCCCGAGAGGCTTGCCTCTCCTCTTAATTCCTGAATATTCAGGAATTAATAAGGAACAGAGGATTCCTGACAGATCCAAAACAGCACACAGGAAGCCTCCTGTTAAATGCTTCCTGACAATGAGAAATAAAAATAAAAATAGCATATTCTTAATTATAATTTATTTCCATATATTATATGGATTCATAAAAGACTAGAGGATCTTCCATTTATCTTCATGTTATCTGTGTTTCCATCTAGATCATGAGATTACTCCTGATTGTATGCACACTCAAAGTTATGTGTATCTTCCAGATTTTCATAATGAATATATTTTACTTGGGTAATAAAAGGATATGGACAGTAGCCCACCACTTCTACTCATGGAGTTTTCCAAACAAGAATACTGGAGTGGTGTGCCATTTCCTCCTCCAGGGGATCTTCCCGACCCAGGGATCAAACCCACATCTCTTATGTCTCCTGCATTGGCCAGCAGATTCTTTACCACAAGTGCCACTTGGGAAGCCCATAAAAATATAGTTCTACAAATATTATGAATGTGTAACAAAATAAAACAGAGATGGTAAGGTGGACAGAATTTCAATGCACATTTGTTTTTACTCTGAGGATTGCCTAGGTTTCTGCTAAGAGGTGAACACATTATGTTTTATGTCTAAGTGCCAATATGGGTCATTATACCTAATTGCCACAAGGTAAAGTCATCTTCGTATAGCACAGGAAACTACTCAGTGCTCTATGGTGACCTAAATGGGAAAGAAATCCAGGGAAGAGGGGGTATATAGATATGTGTAGCTGATTCACTTTGTTGTACAGCAGCATTTACACAACATTATAAAGCAACTATTGTTCAGTCACTAAGTTGTTTCCAATTCTCTGAGACCCCATGGACTGCAGCATGCCAGGCTTTCCTGTTCTCACTGTTTCCCAGAGTTTGTTCAAGCAGAAGTCCATTGAGTCGATGATGCCATCCAACCATCGCAACCTCTGTTCCTCCCTTCTCCTCCTGCTCTCAATCTTTCCCAGCATCAGGGTCTTTTCCAACGAGTTGGCTCTTTGCATTAGATGGCCAAAATATTGGAGCCTCAACTTCAGCATCTGTCCTTCCAGTGAATATTCAGGGTCGATTTCCTTTAGGATTGACTGGTTTGATCTCCTTGCTGTCTGGGGGCCTCTCAAGCGTCTTCTCCAGCACCACAATTTGAAGGCATCAATTCGTTGGTGCTCAGCCTTCTTTATGGTCCAACTATACTTCAATTAAAAAATAAAAAAAGATGTCATCTTTGGAATAGTAAATTTCACATTTCTGAGCCAAAGAGTTAAGACCAGGCAATATCCTAAGAACATCACATGAGTTATCACATTGCAGCCACAATCAGGTCTAAGAGGTAGCTCTTATTATCATGCCCATTTTCAAATAGAGAACTGTAGACATAAATGCACTGTTTTAGTTAGCTAGTACCTGGAAAGGTTGGATTTCCTGATGCTCCCATGAGGAAAGCTTACAAAACTCTTTCCCTTTTGGAAATTTAGTAAATTCACTTCCTTCACTTTTTTTAAACTTGAGGCTGATGGTACCGCCTGTCTGAAGCCAACTGACAGAAAACCCGTGTTGTCTTTGGATGCTGGAGGAGAGTAATTCAAACTGACATGCCTGCCTCAGATTGCTCTGGCTTGGAATTCATGAAGGAGATTCTGAAGTCAATTTGCTCAGGAAGTGCATGTAGGAGGCAGTGCCTTGTCATAGTGCTGTCAAATCATGCCAGGCCTCTCCACAGTTCATTCCAAGAGACACCTGCCAAAATAATGGGCCAGCAATCTGGCATGTTCATGACCACACGAGGAAGAAAAGTGCTTCTCTCTTCTACAGAGCTATTGTATTCTTATTTTTTAACACTTTAAGTGTGATGACTAATTCTGCTTTGTATCAGAAGGGCTAGGCATGTGAGTTTCCATCCTGTGTGCATTTCCTATACATGGTCCATGTTTGGGGAAAATATTATCTTCCTTGAGAATAAACATTAAAATTTCTCAGAATAAAGCATGTATAAGCTCTGTGTTTTTCCTTTCTCATTGCTTGAATTAGACAGTAGTTGCTAAATTAATATTAAAGCATATTTCAGTATTGAATTGAGGGCACCTGAGTTTATAAACTTGAAGCTATATAAGTATTTTCTTTTGTTTTTGAAATTAATGTACTTAGGTCAGTTAAAATCCCAAGAAACTTGAAAACAAAACCAAAAACTACATGATAGCTGAAAAACAAGAGCAGACATTTGTTCCCTCCTGAAACAATTCAAAAGTGTTTACTGAAAATTTAGTGTATTAGGTGCTAGGGATACAAAGATGAATGATACAAGGATCTTGTTAGGTAGGAACTCAGAGTCCAGATAAAGATGCATAACTGTAAACTAGTAATTTGACATAAAATGTAGCCTCAAACTTTGTTTAGGATGAGGGAGATTATAAACACATACATATACACAGTGAGAAAAAAAATTACAACACAGAAGAGCAGAAGTAGGATCACAAGTATTGGGGGAACAGAAGGAAGGCTACTTATGAAGAAGGAAGAAGGCATGGCTAGGGAAGAGGGAGAGGGAGGAAGAGGGAGACAGAAATGGGAAGATCAGATCAGATCAGTCGCTCAGTCCTGTCCAACTCTTTGCGACCCCATGAATCGCAGCATGCCAGGCCTCCCTGTCCATCACCAACTCCCGGAGTTCACTGAGACTCACGTCCATCGAGTCAGTGATGCCATCCAGCCATCTCATCCTCTGCCGTCCCCTTCTCCTCCTGCCCCCAATCCCTCCCAGCATCAGAGTCTGTTCTAATGAGTCAACTCTTCACATGAGGTGGACAAAGTACTGGAGTTACAGCTTTAGCATCATTCCTTCCAAAGAAATCAAGGGCTGATCTCCTTCAGAATGGACTGGTTGGATCTCCTTGCAGTCCAAGGGACTCTCAAGAGTCTTCTCCAATACCACAGTTCAAAAGCATCAATTCTTCGGTGCTCAGCCTTCTTCACAGTCCAACTCTCACATCCATACATGACCACAGAAAAAACCATAGCCTTGACTAGACGAACCTTTGTTGGCAAAGTAATGTCTCTGCTTTTGAATATGCTATCTAGGTTGGTCATAACTTTCCTTCCAAGGAGTAAGCATCTTTTAATTTCATGGCTGCAGTCACCATCTGCAGTGATTTTGGAGCCCAGAAAAATAAAGTCTGACACTGTTTCCACTGTTTCCCCATCTATCTCCCATGAAGTGGTGAAGAAGGAAGTGGTGGGACCGGATGCCATGATCTTTGTTTTCTGAATGTTGAGCTTTAAGCCAACTTTTTCACTCTCCACTTTCACTTTCATCAAGAGGCTTTTGAGTTCCTTTTCACTTTCTGCCATAAGGGTGGTGTCATCTGCATATCTGAGATTATTGATATTTCTCCTGGCAATCTTGATTCCAGCTTGTGCTTCTTCCAGTCCAGCGTTTCTCATGATGTACTCTGCATATAAGTTAAATAAACAGGGTGACAATATACAGCCTTGACAAACTCCTTTTCCTATTTGGAACCAGTCTGTTGTTCCATGTCCAGTTCTAACTGTTGCTTCCTGACCTGCATACAAATTTCTCAAGAGGCAGATCAGGTGGTCTGGTATTCCCATCTCTTGAAGAATTTTCCACAGTTTATTGTGATCCACACAGTCAAAGGCTTTGGCATAGTCAATAAAGCAGAAATAGATGTTTTTCTGGAACTCTCTTGCTCTTTTGATGATCCAGCAGATGTTGGCAATTTGATCTCTGGCTCCTCTGCCTTTACTAAAACCAGTTTGAACATAGGGGATGTATACTCCATGGGGCACTTAGGTCTGATGGATTCAGATCCTTTACAAGGATATGCATATCTTTTGACACAGAAACTGTGCCTTAAGGAATTTATACTGAGGAAATAGTCTTGGATATTCACAAAGATTTAGCTATACTTCACTGTTATTTATAGTAGCATAGAATTATAATTAATATGACCCAAAATGTGTTTAATATGACATCACCATAAAATGTATATTATTCTATTATTTTCAATGATGCTTATAAAGAATAGATACTAGCATGGAAAAACACTCCCAATAAATAGCCTTAAAGTGAAAAAGCATGTCCTATTTTAATATTCCTTTTTTTTTTAAAATTATATAGTACATATATACTCTGAAAACTCTCCATTCAAAATTGCATGATTTGTCCAAATTTCTGAAATCATGTTGTGTCTTACAATTGATATTAATATATTTTTTGCCAGCCACACGATGGTGTGATCACTCACCTAGAGCCAGACATCCTGGAATGTGAAATCAAGTGGGCCTTAGAAAGCATAACTATAAACAAAGCTAGTGGAGGTGATGGAATTCCAGTTGAGCTATTTCAAATCCTGAAAGATGATGCTGTGAAAGTGCTGCACTCAATTTGCCAGCAAATTTGGAAAACTCAACAGTGGCCACAGGACTGGAAAAGGTCAGTTTTCATTCCAATCCCAAAGAAAGGCAATGCCAAAGAATGCTCAAACCACCTCACAATTGCACTCATCACACACACTAGTAAAGTAATGCTCAAAATTCTCCAAGCTATGCTTCAGCAATACATGAACCATGACCTTCCAGATGTTGAAGGTGGTTTTAGAAAAGGCAGAGGAACCAGAGATCAAATTGCCAACATCTGCTGGATCATGGATAAAGCAAGAGAGTTCCAGAAAAACATCTACATCTGCTTTATTGACTACGCCAAAGCCTTTGACTGTGAGGATCACAATAAACTGTGGAAAATTCTTCAAGAGATGGGAATACCAGACCACCTGACCTGCCTCTTGAGAAACCCATATGCAGGTCAGGAAGCAACAATTAGAACTGGACATGGAACAACAGACTGGTTCCAAATAGGAAAAGGAGTATGTCAAGGTTGTATATTGTCACTCTGCTTATAACGTATATGCAGAGTACATCATGAGAAATGCTGGGCTGGAAGAAGCACAAGCTGGAATCAAGATTGCCAGGAGAAATATCAATAACCTCAGATATGCAGATGACACCACCCTTATGGCAGAAAGTGAAAAGGAACTCAAAAGCCTCTTGATGAAAGTGAAAGTGGAGAGTGAAAAAGTTGGCTTAAAGCTCAACATTCAGAAAATGAAGATCATGGCATCTGGTCCCCTCACTTCATGGGAGATAGATGAGGAAACAGTGGAAACAGTGTCATACTTTATTTTGGGGGGCTCCAAAATCACTGCAGATGGTGACTGCAGCCATGAAATTAAAAGATGCTTACTCCTTGGAAGGAAAGTTATGACCAACTTAGCATATTCAGAAGCAGAGACATTACTTTGCCAAAGAAGTCCGTCTAGTCAAGGCTGTGGTTTTTCCAGTGGTCATGTATGTATGTAAGAGTTGGACTGTAAAGAAAGCTGAGCGCCAAAGAATTGATACTTTTGAACAGTGGTGTTGGAGAAGACTCTTGAGAGTTCCTTGGACTGCAAGGGGATCCAACCAGTCCATTGTAAAGGAGATCGGTCCTGGGTGTTCTTTGGAAGGAATGGTGCTAAAGCTGAAACTCCAGTACTTTGGCCACCTCACGCGAAGAGGTGACTCATTGGAAAAGACTGATGCTGGGAGGGATTGGGGGCAGGAGGAAAAGGGGGAGACAGAGGATGAGATGGCTGGATGGTGTCACCAACTTGATGGACGTGAGTTTGAGGAAACACTGGGAGATGGTGATGGACAGGGCAGCCTGGCGTGCTGCAATTCATGGGATTGCAAAGAGTTGGACATGACTGAGCGACTGAACCGAACCGAAGCAAAGGAGAATGTTCAGGCATGGTTATCATTATTTGCTCAAACAGAGCCTCATAGTGTATAGGGGGTGCTTGTTGATTGATTATCACTTCAGTTATGTTCATTGGTAGCATCTCAAGTATTTATACGTTAAATATGGGGTGTTAATTATTGTTAAAAAATAAGTTCCAAAATATTACAATAAGATAAAATGTTGAAGTTAATAATTATTTTTCATACAGCAGACAACCTGTCATGCACAAAGTCATGTGATTAAAGACAGAAACCACCACTTCAAAAATGATCTTTGAAATATGCTAAAAAAGAGTTTATCTTAGGTGTTACCACATACATGTCCATGCACAGATACACACACCCACACACACACACAGACACACAGAAAGGTAACTATGTGAGGTGAAGCTAGTTAACCTGATTCTGATTGTTGTAATCATTTCCCGATGTTTATGTTTATCAAATAGTCACTTTGCAGACTTTATATTCAGTTTTGTTAACTCTACCTCAGTAAAGCGAGGGAAAAGAAGGATCTTAGAAATTTCAAGGATGTCATTCAGGTGCCAAACATCATCTGTGAAAATCTTCCATCAGACTTGCAAGGAAAGTCTTTTTTTTAACATTCTACTTATTCAATTTAAATAAAATAAAGTAAAACCGGGCCTTTAATGAATTTGGAAACAGAGTTGAAACTCCAATGTCCTTTGATTTCTCTTGCGATTTGATTTGTGATCATAAAGGGCCTCCAAAGGTCAAACACCGGACTCAGAATTAGGAAAAGCAGTGTGCTTTCAAAATACTTACATCAAGGTCTGTGGCCAAAGTGATTCACACAGTTTAGTCTCTGAGGGTAAAGGAGGTTTAGATTCAAACTTTGTGATATAAAAGAAGAAAACGTTATAATATGTATTAATGTGAATGTTTTTCTGAGCAAAAATATTTTCTCTGAATTAAATATAAAGTTTCTTGTTTCTCAAAAAACTTTTGTTGAATTTTTAAGTGGTGTTACATAAAATGACATATTGGAAATAGATGTGAGAATTAAGAAATTATGATATATATTATGTTATATTCATTCCATATACAGATATACTTTCTTCACACCTGCATAGCTAAAATATTATCAGATCAGATCAGATCAGATCAGTTGCTCAGTTGTGTCCGACTCTTTGCGACCCCATGAATTGCAGCACGCCAGGCCTCCCTGTCTATCACCAACTCCCGGAGCTCACTCAGACTTATGTCCATCGAGTCAGTGATGCCATTCAGCCATCTCATCCTCTGTCGTCCCTTTCTCCTCTTACCCCCAATCCCTCTCAGCATCAGAGTCTTTTCCAATGAGTCAGCTCTTTGCATGAGGTGGACAAAGTACTGGAGTTTCAGCTTTAGCATCATTCCTTCCAAAGAAATCCCAGGGCTGATTTCCTTCAGAATGGATTGGTTGGATCTCCTTGCAGTCCAGGGCACTCTCGGGTCTTCTCCAACACCACAGTTCAAAAGCATCAATTATTCGGTGCTCAGCCTTCTTCACAGTCCAACTCTCACATCCATACATGACCGCAGGAAAAACCATAGCCTTGACTAGACGAACCTTTGTTGGCAAAGTAATGTCTCTGCTTTTGAATATGCTATCTAGGTTGGTCATAACTTTCCTTCCAAGGAGTAAGCATCTTTTAATTTCATGGCTGCAGTCACCATCTGTAGTGATTTTGGAGCCCAGAAAAATAAAGTCTGACACTGTTTCCACTGTTTCCCCATCTATTTCCCATGAAATGGTGGGACTAGATGCCAATATTAAATATTATTATATTTAATAATACTTTATCATATAATAATAAAATATATTATATTTTATAATAATTAAAAGTATTATATCATATACCAAAACATGATTATCTCATAAATAAAATTTAACTTGGCTTTCAGTTTTTCCTTTTCTTCTTCATACTGTTCTAAGTTACTTTTACAACTTAAAGAGTTACTCGATCTAATATTTATCTAACCTCTTTTAAAATTTATATTCTCCTGTAAACCAACTTTAGTTTTTTTTAATTTATTTTTTATTGAGGGATAATTGCTTTACAGAATTTTGCTGTTTTCTGTCAAACCTCAACATGAATCAGCCATAGGTATACATATATCTCCTCCCTTTTGAAAATCCCTCCCATCTCCCTCTCCATCCCACCCCTCTAGGTTGATACAGAGCACCTGTTTGAGTTTCCTGAGCCATACAGCAAATTCCCATTGGCTATCTATTTTACATATGGTAATATAAGTTTCCATGTTACTCTTTCCATACATCTCACCCTATCCTCCCCTCTCCCCATGTCCATAAGTCTATTCTCTATGTCTGTTTCTCCATTGTTGCCCTGTAAATAAATTCTTCAGTACCATTTTTCTAGATTCTGTATATATGCATTAGAATATGATATTTACCTTTCTCTTTTTGACTCACTTCACACTCTGTAATAGGTTCTAGGTTTATCCACCTCATCAGAACTGACTCAAATGTGTGCTGAGTAATATTCCATGTGTATATGTACCACAACTTCTTTATTCATCTGTTGATAGATGTCTAGGTTGCTTCCCTGTTTTAGCTACTGTAAATAGTGCTGCAATGAACAATGGGATATATGTGTCTCTTTCAATTATGATCTCCTCAGGGTATGTCACCCCACTCCAGTACTCTTGCCTGGAAAATCCCAAGGACAGAGGAGCCTAGAAGGCTGCAGTCCATGGGGTCACTGAGGGTCGGACACGATTGAGCGACTTCACTTTCACTTTTCATTTTCATGCATTGGAGAAGGAAATGGCAACCCACTCCAGTACTCTTGCCTGGAGAATCCCAGGGATAGGGGAGCCTGGTGGGCTGCTGTCTCTGGGGTTGCACAGAGTCGGACACGACTGAAGCGACTTAGCAGCAGCAGCAGCAGGGTATATGCCGGAGAAGGCAATGGCACCCCACTCCAGTACTCTTGCCTGGAAAATTTCATGGATAGAGGAGCCTGGTAGGCTGCAGTCCATGGGGTCACTGAGGGTCGGACACGATTGAGCGACTTCACTTTCACTTTTCACTTCATGCATTGGAGAAGGAAATGGCAACCCACTCCAGTGTTCTTGCCTGGAGAATCCCAGGGACGGGGGAGCCTGGTGGGCTGCCATCTCTGGGGTCGCACAGCGTCAGACGTGACTGAAGTGACTTAGCAGCAGCAGCAGCAGCAGCAGGGTATATGCCTCAGATCAGATCAGATCAGTTGCTCAGTCGTGTCCAACTCTTTGCGACCCTATGAATTGCAGCACGCCAGGCCTCCCTGTCCATCACCAACTCCCGGAGTTCACTCAGACTCATGTCCATTGAGTCAGTGATGCTATCCAGCCATCTCATCCTCTGTCATCCCCTTCTCCTCTTGCCCCCAATCCCTTCCAGCATCAGAGTCTTTTCCAAGGACTGGTTGGATCTCCTTGCAGTCCAAGGGACTCTCAAGAGTCTTCTCCAACACCACAGTTCAAAAGCATCAATTCTTCGGCACTCAGCCTTCTTCACAGTCCAACTCTCACATCCATACATGACCACAGGAAGAACCATAGCCTTGACTAGACTGACTTTGTTGGCAAAGTAATGTCTCTGCTTTTCAATATGCTATCTAGCCTAGGAGAGTGAATTGCTGGATCATATGGTGGTTTTATTCCTAGTTTTTTAAGGAATCTCCATATCATCTTCCATAGCGGCTGTATCAATTTACCTTCCCACCAGCAGTGCAAGAGCATTCCCTTTTCTCCACACCATGTCCAGCATTTATTGTTTGTAGACTTTTTGATGATGGCCATTCTGGCCTGTGTGAGGTGATATCTCATTGTGGTTTTGATTTGCATTTCTCTAATAATGGGTGATGTTGAACATCTTTTCATGTGTTTGTTAGCCATCTGTATGTCTTCTTTTGAGAAATGTCTGTCTAGGTCTTTTTCCCACTTTTTGATTGTGTTGTTGGCTTTTCTGGCAATGAGTTATATGAGTTGCTTGTATATTTTGGAAGTTACTCCTTTGTCAGTTATTTCATTTGCTATTAGTTTCTTCCATTCTGAGGGTTGTCTTTTCACCATGCTTATAGTTTTCTTTGCTGTGCAAAATTCTTTAAGTTTAACCAGGTCCCACTTGTTTACTTTTGTTTTTATTTCCATTACTCTACAAGGTGGGTCATCATAGATTTATTTATCGTAGATTTAATTTATGTCCTTGAGTGTTCTGCCTATGTTTTCCTCTAATACTTTCATAGTTTCTGGTCTAACATTTAGGTCTTTACCATTTTGAGTTTATTTTCGTATATGGTGTTGGGAAGTGTTCTAATTTCACTCTTTTTCATGTAGCTGTCCAGTTTTCACAGCACCATTTATTGAAGAGGCTGTTTTTGCCTCTTTATATATTCTTGCCTCCTTTGTCAAAAATAAGGTACCCATAGGTTCATGGGATTATTTATGGGCTTTCTATCTTGCTCCATTGATCTATATTTCTGGTTTTGTGCCAGTACCATACTGTCTTGATGACTGTAGCATTGTAGTATAATCTGAAGTCAGGAAAGTTGATTCCTCCAGCTCATTCTTCTTTCTCAAGACTGATTTGGCTATTCAGGGTCTTTTGTATTTCCATATGAATTGTGAAATTTTTGCTCTAGTTCTGTGAAAAATGCTACTGGTAATTTGATAGGGATTGCATTGAAATTGTAGATTGTGTTTGGTAATATAGTCATTTTCACAATATTGATTCTTCCTACCCAAGAACATGGAATATCTCTCTGTTTATGTAATCTTTGATTTCTTTCATCAGTGTCTTATAATTTTCTGTGTACAGTTCTTTTCTCCCCTTAGGTAAGTTTATTCCTAGATATTTAATTTTTTTCATTGCAGTGGTGAATGGGATTGATTCATTAATTTCTCTTTCTGATTTTTCATTGTTAGTATAGAAATGCAAGTGTTTACTGTGCATTGATTTTGTATCCTGCTACTTTGCTAAATTCACTGACTAGCTCTAGTAATTTTCTGATACTATCTTTAGGGTTTTCAATGTACAGTATCATGTCATCTGCAAACAGTGAGAGCTTTACTTCTTTTCTGATCTGGATTCCTTTTATTTCTTTTTCTTCTCTGATTGCTGTAGCTAGGACTTCCAGAACTATATTGAATAATAGTGGTGAAAATGGACACCCTTATCTTGTTCCTGATCATAGGCAGAATGCTTTCAGTTATTCACCATTGAGAATAATGTTTGCTGTAGGCTTATCATATATGGCCTTTACTATGTTTAGGTAGGTTCCTTCTATGCCCATTTTTGAAGAGTTTTAATTATAAATGGGTGCTGAATTTTCTGAAAGGCTTTTCTGCATCTATTGCTTTTTCTGAATCTATGATAGGTGGTAAAATCCATCCATCATATGGTTTTTACCTTTCAATTTGTTAATATAGTGTATTACATTGATTGATTTGCATATATTGAAGAATCCTTGCAATCTGGAATAAACCCAACTTGATCATGGTGTATGAGCTTTTTGATGTGTTGCTGAATTCTGTTGCTAAAATTTTGTTGAAGATTTTTGCATCTATGTTCATCAGTGATATTGGCTTGTAGTTTTCTTTTTATGTGTTGCCTTTGTCTGGTTTTGGTATCAGGGTGATGGTGGCCTCATAGAATGGACTTGGAAGTGTTTCTTCCTCTGAAATTTTTTGAAAGAGTTTTAGAAAAAGCAGCCCACTCCAGTACTCTTGCCTGGCAAATCCCATGGACAGAGGAGCCTGGTAGGCTGCAGTCCATGGGTTCTCGAAGAGTTGGACAAGACTGAGCGACTTCACTTTCACTTTTCACTTTCATGCATTGGAGGAGGAAATGGCAACTCACTTCAGTGTTCTTGCCTGGAGAATCCCGGGTATGGGGGAGCCTGCTGGGCTGCCACTTCTGGGGTCGCACAGAGTCGGACACGATTGAAGCGACTTAGCAGCAGCAGCAGCAGGTAATAGCTCTTCTCTTAATGTTTGATAGAATTCTCCTGTGAAGCCGTCTGGTCCTGGGCTTTTGTTGTTGGGGAGATTTTTGATCACAGCTTCAACTTCAGTGCTTTGGGTTGTTTCAAAACAAACTCAGTGCTTCATTATTTGGGTTGTTCATTTTTTATATTTCTTCCTGGTTCAGTCTTGGAAGATTGAACTTTCTAAGAATCTGTCCATTTCTTCCAGGTTATCCATTTTATTGCCATATCAGTTCAGTTCAGTTCAGTCGCTCAGTCATGTCCGACTCTTTGCGACCCCATGAACTGCAGCACGCCAGGCCTCCCTATCCATCACCAACTCCCGGAGTTCACTCAAGCTCACATCCATTGAGTCAGTGTAGCCATCCAGCCATCTCATCCTCTGTCGTCCCTTTCTCCTCCTGCCCCCAATCCCTCCCAGCATCAGGGTCTTTTCCAATGATCAGCTCTTCGCATGAGGTGGCCAAAGTACTGGAGTTTCAGCTTTAGCATCAGACCTTCCAATGAACACCCAGGACTGATCTCCTTCAGAATGGACTGGTTGGATCTCCTTGCAGTCCAAGGGACTCTCAAGAATCTTCTCCAACACCACAGTTCAAAAGCTTCAATTCTTCGGCGCTCAGCTTTCTTCATATAGTTGTTCATAATAGTCTCTTACAATTCTTTGTATTTCTGCATTGTCTGTTGTAACCTCTCCTTTTTCATTTTTAATTTTGTTGATTTGATTCTTCTCTCTTTTTTCCTTGATGAGTCTGGCTAACAGTTTGTAAATTTTGTTTATCTTCTCAACGAACCAGTTTTTGTGTTTTTCATCTTTACTATTGTTTCTTTTCTTTCTTTTTCATATATTTCTGCTTGGACCTTTATGATTTCTTTCTACTAATTTTTTTTTGTAGTTGTTGTTTTATTCTTTTTTCAGTTGTTTTAGGTGTAAAGTTAGATTGTCTATTCAATGTTTTTTTTGTTTGTTTGTTTCTTGAGATAGGGTTGCTATAAACCTCCCTCTTAGAACTGCTTTTGCTGCATCCCATAGGTTTTGAGTTGTCATGTTTTCATTGTCATTAGTTTCTAGAAATGTTTTGATTTCCCTTTGAATTTCTTCAGTAACCTGTTGGTTATTTAGAAATGTGCTATTTAATCTCCATGTGTTTGTGTTTCTTACAGTTTTTTCTTATAATTGATATCTAGTCTCGTAGCATTGTGGTTGGAAAAGATGCTTTTATGATTTCAATTTTCTTAAATTTATTGATGTTTGATTTGTGACCCAAGATGTGGTCTATCTTGGAGAATGTTTCAGGTTGCTTGAGAAGAAGGTGTATTCTCCTGCATTTGCATGGAATGTCCTGAAGATATCAATGAGATCCATCTCATCTAATGTATCATTTAAGATTTGTATTTCCTTATTAATTTTCTGCCTTGATGATCCGTCCATTGGTGTGAGTGGGGTGTTAAAGTCTCCTACTATTATTGTGTTACTTTCAATTTCTCCTTTATATCTGTTAGTGTTTGTCTTATGTATTGAGGTGCTTCTATGTTGGGTGCATAGATACTTAAAATTGTTATGTCTTCCTCTTGGATTGATCCCTTGATCATTATGTAGTGTCCTTCCTTATCTCTTGTAATCTTCTTTATTTTAAGGTCTATTTTGTCTGAAATGAGGATTGCTACTCCAGCTTTCTTTTGCTTCCCATTTGCATGGAATATATTTTTTCCATCCTCTCACTTTTAGTCTATACGTGTGTTGAGGTCTGAAGTGGGTTTCTTGTAGACAGCATATGTATGGGTCTTGTTTTCGTATTCATTCAGCCAGTCTGTGTCTTTTGGTGGGAGGGAGGAGGGAGGAGGGTTCAGGATGGGGAACACATGTATACCTGTGGTGGATTCATTTCGATATTTGGCAAAACCAATACAATATTGTAAAGTTTAAAAATAAAATAAAATTAAAAAAATAAAGTAATTATTGATACATATGCTCCTGTTGCCATTTTCTAATTGTTTGGGGTTGATTTTGTAGGTCTTTTTTCTCCTCTTGTATTTCTTGACTATATAAGTCCATTTAACATTTGTTATAAAACTGGTTTCGTGGCACTGAATTCTCTTAACTTTTGCTTGTCTGAAAAGCTTTTTATTTCTGCATCAATTTTGAATGAGATCCTTTCCAGGTACAGTAATTTTGGTTGTAGATTTTTCCCTTTCAGTACTTGAAATGTATCCTGCCATTCCCTTCTGGCCTGCAGAGTTTCTTCTGAAAGATCAAGAGTTAAGCGTATGGGGTTTCTCTTGTATGTTACTTGTTACTTTTCCCTTGCTGCTTTTAATATTCTTTTTTCGTGTTTAGTCTTTGTTAGTTTGATTAGTATGTGTCTGGGTGTTTCTCCATGGTTTTATCCTGTATGTAAATCTTTGTGCCTCTTGGAATTGATTGACTATTTCCTTTTCCATGTTGGGGAAATTTTCAACTATAATTTCTTCAAAAATTTTCTCATACCCTTTCTTTTTCTCTTCTTCTTCTTGAACTCCTAGAATTCGAATGTTGGTGCATTTGATATGGTCCCAGAGGTCTCTGAGACTGTCTTCAGTTCTCTTAATTCTTTTTACTTTATTCTGCTTTTCAGAAGTTATTTCCACCATTTTATCTTCCAGCTCACTGATTTGTTCTTCTGCTTCAGATATTCTGCTATTGATTCCTTCTAGAGTATTTTTAATTTCAGAAATTGTTTTGTTTGTCTCTGTATGTTTGTTCTTTAATTCTTTTAGGTCTTTGTTAATTGATTCTTGCATTTTCTCCATTTTGTTTTAAAGGTTTTTGGTCATCTTAATATCATTATTCTGAAGTCTTTCTCTGATAATTATTCAGAATTGCCTATTTCCTCTTCATTTATTTGGACTTCTGTGTTTCTAGTTTGTTCCTTCATTTGTGTAGTATTTCTCTGCCTTTTCATTATTATTTTTTTAAGTTGTTGTGTTTGAGGTCTCTTTTTCCCAGGCTTCAAGGAAAGTTGAACTCTTTCCTTGAAGAAGGTTGAATTCTTTCTTCCTTTTGGTTTTTGCCCTCCTAAGTTTGGTCCAGCGGTTTGTGTGAGCTTCCTATAGGATAAGATTTATGTTGAGTTTTTGTTTATTTTTCCTCTGATGAGCAAGGCTCAGTGAGGTGGTAATCCTGTCTGCTGATGACTGGGCTTGTATTTTTGTTTTGTTTGTTGTTTAGATGAGGCATTTTGCACAGGGTGCTACTGGTGGTTGGGTGATGTGGGGTCTTGTATTCAAGTGGTTTCCTTTATGTGAGTTCTCGCTATTTGATATCCTTTAGGGTTAGTTCTCTGGTAGTCTAGGTTCTTTGAATCAGTGCTCCCACTCCAAAGCCTCAGAGCTTGAACTCTGTTCAGGAATGAAGATTCTACAAGTGGTTTGTTATGGCATTAAGTGAGATTAAAACAAATATCCAACAAAGAGAAACCAAAAACTAACCCCAGACAAATGGCAGTTACAAAATCAGGCAGTTCAGTTCAGTCACTCAGTCGTGTCTGACTCTTTGCGACCCCATGAATTGCAGCACGCCAGGCCTCCCTGTCCAACACCAACTCCAGGAGTTCACCCAACTCATGTCCATTTGAGTCGGTGATGCTATCCAGCCATCTCATCCTCTGTCGTCCCCTTCTCCTCCTGCCCCCAATCCCTCCCAGCATCAGGGTCTTTGCCAATGAGTCAACTCTTTGCATGAGGTGGCCAAAGTACTGGAGTTTCAGCTTAAGCATCAGACCTTCCAATGAACACCCAGGACTGATCTCCTTTAGAATGGACTGGTTGGCTCTCCTTGCAGTGCAAGGGACTCTCAAGAGTCTTCTCCAACACCACAGTTCAAAATCATCAATTCTTCGGCGCTCAGCCTTCTTCACCGTCCAACTCTCACATCCATACATGACCACAGGAAAAACCATAGCCTTGACTAGATGGACCTTTGTTGGCAAAGTAATGTCTCTGCTTTTCAATATGCTGTCTAGGTTGGTCATAACTTTCCTTCCAAGGAATAAGCGTCTTTTAATTTCATGGCTGCAGTCACCATCTGCAGTGATTTTGGAGCCCCCAAAAATAAAGTCTGACACTGTTTCCACTGTTTTCCCATCTATTTCCCATGAAGTGATGGAAGCAGATACCATGATATTTGTTTTCTGAATATTGAGCTTTAAGCCAACTTTTTCACTCTCCACTTTCACTTTCATCAAGAGGCTTTTGAGTTCCTCTTCACTTTCTGCCATAAGGGTGGTGTCATCTGCATATCTGAGGTTATTGATATTTCTTCCAGCAATCTTTATTCCAGCTTGTGTTTCTTCCAGCCCAGGGTTTCTCATGATGTACTCTGCATAGAAGTTAAATAAGCAGGGTAACAATAAACAGCCTTGACATACTCCTTTTCCTATTTGGAACCAGTCTGTTGTTCTGGCAAATAATAATTAAAATAATGGAATATAAACATATACATATACATCCATGAGCAAAGTCAAAACAGTCCAACAAAAATAAAATATAGTAGACTGATCCGGTGAACAAATGAAGTAAAAACTTATATTTACCAGTTAAGAACAAAACTAACTTAAACACAAACTGGAAAACAAAACTAAAGTAAGGTTACAAATGGGGAATAAAGCAATGAAAACAAAACAAATATGTTGAGAGGAAAGGTAAGAAGGAATAGATATGCAAAGTTAAATAGAGGTAGATGAAGATTTATAAATATGAAAGATTAACTGTAAGGGGGAAAGAACAGTAGGAAACACAAACAAAAGAATAAATGTAGAAAAAATATAATTGATTTAAAAACATTAGAATTATAAAACAGAAAAAAAAAAACCAACGGAAGAAAGGAAAAAAGAAAAAAAAATATCCACAGAACTGCAAAAGCCCAATGTAGGCAGGAGTTTGTAACAGTATAAAGTGTAACTGAATATACGCATATATACCCATAAGCAAAATCAAAACAGTCCAACAAAAATAAAGTACAATAGATTGACCTGGCAAACACAGGAAACCAAAAATTATATCTACCAGAACAAAACTAATTCAAGCACAAACTGGAAAACAAGACTAAAGCAAGATGCCAATTGGGGAATAAAGCAATAAAAATAAAACTAACAGATCTGTTGAGAGGAAAGGAGAGAAAGAAAAGAAAGAAAGAACAGATATGAAAACTTAAATAGTGGTAGATAAAGAAGATTTATATAAGTTGAAGATTAAGTGCAAGGGGAAAAGAACAGTAGGAAAAGAAAACAAAGGAATAAATGTGGAAAAAACAATAATAAACTTAAAAATTAAAGTTAAAAAAATAGAAAAAAAAAAAAAAAGGAAAACTCCATAGAAGTGCAAAAGCCAATGTAGAGGCAGAGGTTAGTGACAACAATAAAAAATGTGACTGAGGAAAAAGAAAAGCTCAAAAGCTTAATTGGATTTCTTAGGGCCAATAAAATCAACAGCTAGAACAGAGGGGGGAAAAAGGAAAAAAAAGAAAAAAAATTCCAAAAGAATCTACAGAACAAGTCAGAAAATAAGAATAATAAATGTTTTTCTTGAGTCACTGCTGTCAGAGTCCTTCCCCTCGCTGGGAGTCAAAGTCCACCTTACCTCCCTAGGATGCCCTCCAACACTGTGCTGATCTCTGGACCTGCTGTGGGGGCAGCTCAGATTCTAATCTGGTTCTATTCCTGTGTGTTCTTGCCTCCAGTGTCCACAGCTATCAGAGCCAGTGCGTTTTCTTCTGTGGGAGCTCTCAACGTCCTTTCATATAGTCCATAGACAGAGTCTGCTTAGTTGATCATGTTGATTTAATCTGCAGCTTGTACGGCTCGTGGGGAGGTTTTGGGTCTTTTCCCTTAGCCACACTGCCCCAGGGTTTCAACTGTGGTTTTATTTCCACCTCTACATGTGGGCTGTCTACTGGGGTTTAGCTCCTGAGGCTGCCCTGGAGGGCTTGGGTTTGCCCCTGTGAGGACCAGGGGTTCTGGTAGCACCAGGTACTCAGGAGGGTTGGCAGCTAGGGTAACTAGAAATATAGTGCTGTAGAAGGGTATGGCAACCAGTATTGGCCAATATGCTCCAGTATTCTTTCTTGGAGAACTGCCTCTCTGACAGAGAAGCCTGGCAGGCCACAGTCTACAGGGTCGCAAAGAGTTGGATGTGACTGAAGTGACCCTATGGGCATAGACCCAAGACTTGTTTTGCCTGTGGCAGCTCTGCCCCAGTGAGAGCTGACCATGAACGTGGTGCAACTGCTTGGCTTTCGGGGACCATGATGGCGCCAAGTGCGCAAGGACAGGGAATGCCTCCACCGCAGGAGTTATGGCCCTATCAGTCTTTTTTTCCAAGCCTCTTGTAGCTGGCCATCAGAAGGCCTCTTTGGCTAGTCTTTCTCCATAGCTCTGCCCATTCAGGCACTTAGAGGCAGCCCCTGACCTGGGTCCTACTCTGTAGATCTGCATGTTAGGTACTTAAAGGGGCACCCTGAGTGGGGTCCTACTCTGTAGTTCAGTGTGTCAGGCATTTGATGGGCCAGCCTCTCTATTGTTCAGTTGCCCATGCTGGCATGTGGAGAGAGAGAGGCTATGGTGATGGTTCCACGTGCCCCCCCGCCCCCGACCCCGCGTGACTCAGCAGTATCCCCTTGCTTCCTTGGCTGCCCGGCTTTACTCCACCGGCATTTCCCACACATCCCTTCTATCCGTCTCTCCACAGTCAACAGCAGCCCTCACCCTGGGGTTGCTCCACAGTCCCTTAACTCCAGCTCCCAGCTGCTGCCCCTTCCAGGGGACCAGCGTTCCTTTCTGGCATATGTGTGGCTGCTGCAAGGACTGTCTGATTCTCATTCCATTTAGGCTGCCGCAGATCAGCTGTTTCACTCTCAGCCTTAAATATTCCTCCTCTGACTCAGACAATTACCCCGCTGTGAGGATCAGACCCCTGCTTCAGTTCCCCCACCCGCCAAGGGCAAGCCCAGTCCAGCTAACACTCCTGTTTTCCCCCATAGTTCCTTCATCCTACTGACTTTTGTGTGGTTGTATACATTCTTTTCTACTGGTCAGGTACTCTTGCCTGCTTTCAGCTGGTGTTCTGCATGCACTTCTGTATCTGAAGGTGTATTCCTGATGTATCCATGGAGAGCAATGTACTCCACATCCACCGACTCCGCTGCCATCTTGTTCTCTCCATGTGGCATTTCTCCCAGCTTTAGTTTTTATTTCACTTTTACCTTGTAACATTATTGTGACCCCTTATTTCGTACAGTTTGTATTTTCTGAAACTCTACAACTATGTTCTTCCTCTAATGCTTGATGCATTTATTTCTTTTCACAGAGTATATGCTATATATGCTAAATCGCTTCAGTTGTGTCCGACTCTGTGTGACCCCATAGACGGCTGCCCACCAGGCTCCCCCGTCCCTGGGATTCTCCAGGCAAGAACACTGGAGTGGGTTGCCATTTCCTTCTCCAATGCATGAAAGTGAAAAGTGAAAGTGAAGTCTCTCAGTCATGTCCGACTCCTAGTGACCCCATGGACTGCAGCCCACCAGGCTCCTCCGTCCATGGGATTTTCCAGGCAAGAGAACTAGAGTGGGGTGCCATTGCCTTCTCTGAGTTCACAGAGTATAATATTTTGTATTTTCTGTTTACCCCTTCTTAAATAAGAAGAGGTAATTATATATGGTATTTACCTAAAAATATTTTTCTTTGCATTCTCTCTTTGTTCAGAATGCATTATAATCATTGATGTTTTCAGCTCTTGAAATAAAGCAATCTATATAGGAAATGCAGAGGAGACTGGGCCATAAGCAATTCAGCAAGGAAGATCCATTTGTCTGGTGACTTCTCAGCTGTTTCTTGACATGTCTGGAACAAGGGGCTGACTTTCTGTTCGTGACTCCAAAGCCCAGTTTAGAACTCAAGTGTAGCATATCTGACCTCCCTTCCCATTTGACTTGGTAGTGTTGGAAAATATAAGTTTTCCAATTTTAAGCCATCCTCACATCCCTGAGGTGAAATTTACTTGATCATGGTACATAGGTCTTTTAATATGCCATTTAAATCTATTTTCTAGTATTTTATTTACACATTTTCCTTCTACATTCTTAAATGAGTTTTGTCTTTATTTATTTCTGCTGATTGTCATATTTTGGCTTCAAGGTTTTTGTAGTTTCAGAAAATGAATTGAATAGTCTTTCATCTTTTCCTGTGCACCAAAGAAAATTATACAGAATTGAAATTGCCTGTTTTTTGAAAATATGAAATAAATTGTCCTAAAGATGATTAAAGGATCTCCAGCGCCAATATTGAAATGACTCTTTTTATATGATTTTAAGGTATATAGACATGTAGAAGACAGATTGTATTGAGACAGTTTTATATGATTTTAAGGTATATAGACATGTAGGAGACAGATATGATTGTAAGTCAAATCAAGAAAGAAATTCAGTTCCTAATAATATTAAGTTGCCAGTTTTGTGGAAATCATTTTGAGTCATTTTTGATTTGTTCTTATTTCTCTATGCTTTCCAAATTATATATTATGAGCATGTTATAGTTATAACAAAAAGTTAAATATTAACAAAGCTTATAGGTTCCCATATTAATGCTTAGCTCAGATATGCTTTTTGAGCCTTCAAAGTGTCTATTCCTATCAATTTTCATTTTCATTAATACTAATATATATATACGTGTGTGTATATATATGTATGTGCACACACATACAGACACACACACACACACACACATATATATACATACACAAATACACACATATATAGATGTATGGGCTTCCCTGGTGTCTCAGTGGTAAAGAACCTACCTGCAATGTGGTAGCAGCACAAGACCCGGGTTTGATCCCTGGGTCGGGAGGATCCTCTGGAGAAGGGCATGGCAACCCACTCCAGTATTCTTGCCTGGAGAATCCCATGGACAGAGGAGCCTGGTGGGCTACTGGTCCATAGGGTCACATAGAGTTGCACACAACTGAAGCGAGTTAGCATGCACACACACACACACACACACACACATGTCTGAAGCAGAGCACTAAACCTATTCTGCATAATTTGGCACACAAATGGTTTCATTTCACAAAATCAACCATCAAGGAAACTTTACTTAAAGCCTTATTGCATTAAAAATAATTTATTTTAAACACGATGAATATTGAAGTGCCAATATTAGAATAGCTGTGTAAACTCCCACCTGTTTGTTTGATGGATCATGAATCTTAAAAACATCGACTTGCAATATATCAAGAAGGAAACTGATATATCATTTTGATGGAGTGTCTTTAAAGTATAAGATTAAACAGATGGCAATTTTTTTTCCCCCAGAAAATGATTCCTCAATGAAGAGGTAGATACCTTATATGCAAGTTATTAATAAGTGTCTCATTTTACAAGTTGATTTATAAGTTTATTGCAATCGTAATCAAAATTCCACTTTATATGGCAATGTAAAGGTTCAGAATAGCCTAGACAAGGTAGGAGGGCTTTCCCTATTAATTTCCAAAATGTATTATAACGTTGTAGTAATTAAGACTGTGTACTATTAGCATGAGGGCTTCCCAGGTGGCTCAGTGGTAAAGAACAGCCCTGCCAATGCAGGAGACATGGGTTTGATCCCTGGATCAGGAAGATCCCCTGGAGAAAGAAATGGCAACCCACTCCAGAATTCTTGCCTGGAAAATCTCAGGGACAGATAAGCCTGGTGGACTACAGTCCTTGGGGTTTCAAATGAGTCGACACTGCTTAGTGACTAAACTACAACTATTAGCATGGAGTTAGACGTCTGAGGCTCAGAGGGTAAAGTGTCTGCTTGCAGTGTAGGAGACCTGGGTTTGATCCCTGCGTCGGGAAGATCCCCTGGAGAAGGCAATGGCAACCCACTCCAGTACTCTTGCCTGGAGAATTCCAAGAATGGAGGAGCCTGGTGGGCTACAGTCCATGGGGTCGCAAAGAGTCGGACACGACTGAGTGACTTCACTTTCACTTTCAGACATCTGAGAGTAAAGGAACAAGAAATAGATCCATGCGTATATGCATAATTAATAAATATTAGAGTCTAATAAATGATGCTAGGGCAGTTGATAACTATATGGAAAAAATGATATTAGACTATGCAAAATAGTGGGTGCATATAGACCTAAAGGGAGAAGGAAAAGGCAGCCCACTCCAGTATTCTTGCCTAGAGAATCCCGTGGACAGAGGAGCCTGGTGGGCTGCTGTCCATGGGGTTGCACAGAGTCGGACACGACTGAAGCAACTTAGCAGCAGCAACATCATAGACCTAAAGGGGAGATATGAAGTTTTTAGAAGATATTATAGAAGAAATCTTTCTTTAACTTGAAGATACAGAAAGATATCTTAGACAAGACAAAAATGTCTATATATTAAGGAAAATGATAAATCCAATTACAGTAAAATTCAGTGTTTCTGATCATCAGGAAAAATCATTAAGAGATAAAAGCCAAAGAATGGGAGAGACTATTTTACAATACATATAATCAATCAAAGACTTAAAAATGGAATGTTTACAGATCAATGTTTCTTAAAAAGAAAAACCAATAGAAATCTGGGCTAAATATTTGAATGAGTACTTCACAAAAAAGTAAATCTAAGTGATTAATAAAATAGGTTAAAGTACTCAACTTCAAGAGGAGGGCATGACAAGCCACTTCAGTATTCTTGCCTGGAGAATCCCATGGACAGAGGAGTTAGACATGACAAGTGACTTAGCACACACACACACACACTCAACTTCAACAATATATCAAGTTTAAAACCACAACCACCTGACTGTCAAACATTAAAAATGACAATGTAGAGCGATAGGAATTTTCATATGCTGCTATATAATGTGCAAATTTGTATTAAAAACTTTGAAAAACAGTTTAGCATCCTCTGGTAAATCTAATGACATGCATATCTTATAACTTAGCAATTTTATTCCTGGAAATGCCTTCTAGAGAAATATACCATGTTTCAGGAGACATGTATGGAGATGTTTCCTTCAGCAATTTTTGCAATAGATTAAAACTCAAAACAACTCAATTCCACTAATTAAAGTGAAAGTCACTCAGTCATGTCCAACTCTGCAACTCCATGGACTATACAGTCCATCGAATTCTCCAGGCTAGGATATTGGAATAGGTAGCCTTTCCCTTCTCCAGAGGATCTTCCCAACCTAGGGATTAAACCCAGGTCTCCTGTATTGCAGGCAGATACTTTACCAACTGAGCTGTTGAATTCCATCAATAGTAAACTGGATAACTAACTCGCACACTTTTCATACAGTGGCATTTATGTAAGGGAGTAATCAATAAAAGTGAACACTCTAAAGCAACACTCAATAACACAAGTGAATTTTACAAATAATATCCAGCCACTAAAGAATACATACATTTATATAAAGTTTAAAACATAAAAAATTAAATGGTATCATTTGTGGATGCTTATATGGGTTACAAACAAAAAGAAAACCACGGGGGAAGGGAGTTTGGGGAAGACACATGCAGAGAACATCAAGAGTACAGGAAACGTTCCCTCTGTGACTACATGGTGGTTACTCAGGGGCTCACTTAATAAATATTCATCATTTAACCTTCATGTACTATCTTGTATATATTTCAACGAAATTTTTTTTAAAATAGAAAATAGGAAAAGGTTTCATTGCTTACTAATTCCTAGAACAGTTTAAATTCCAGGAGAAGTATTTATTCCTTGAACATTTGATAAATTCATTCATGCCAACCTCTGGACTTAAGACTTTCTTTTAAAAGCAATTATTTGATAACGTCACCTTTATTCCCTCGTATGTATTTATCGGCTTAGGTGCATACTTCTTGCAATGATTATTTGCATTTTCCAAGAAAGTTATTTTGGGGGGTGATTTTTCAATTGTATTGCCATAAAGTTGGCAGTACTCATCTATTTTGGATTTTATATATGGTTGTGTGATTGCTGTCTTTTGGCCATTCCTCAGTGTTACTACTTACATATCTAACATTCCCTCTCTTGATAGACATTTCTAGTTTTTGCTACTACAAATGTTAATTGTGAGACGCATCTTTGCGCATATATATTCATCTACTTATGTCTTCATTCCTGTATGTTTTGCAAATATTTCAGTTCTCATTATGATTGTTAATATATGAGAGCATCCATTTTCCTACATTCTTATTGAATCTTAAGGTTACCACACATTTTAATTTTGCCAGTTTGATGGGTAAAAATTGAATTATCATTCTGTAGTTTTCATTTTCCCAATTGTCAGCATGCCTGAAACTCCTTTTTTCCCACATATTTGTTATTCATTTATACCATTAACATCTCCCCTCACATGAATTTGTTTTACCTATTTTTCTTTTTGATTTGTTTGTCTTTTTACAATGTATTTGAAGCTTGGTGAGCAGGAATATTAACTCTTTCTCTATATACATGTTATTTAATACAAGAATTTTCCCCATCATATGAGTTCTTTGTTTTTAAATGTTATGTTTGATATCTTTTGCCATGGAAGATTTTATATTTTATAAAATATTTCTACTTTTTCATTTAAGACTTCAGATTCTTTTATTTCTTAGGAAAGTTTTGCTTATCTTAAAGCATGTTGATTTCA
Source organism: Bos grunniens (assembly GCF_055505025.1). Lineage (NCBI taxonomy): Eukaryota > Metazoa > Chordata > Mammalia > Artiodactyla > Bovidae > Bos > Bos grunniens. The sequence continues at coordinate 10,580,914 of NC_141172.1, forward strand.
ATTTCTACTGTATCTGTGTCTGTATCGATATCTGGAATTTATTTCTCTTTATGTTGTAAAATGGGGTATATTCTATTTTTAAAATATTTAGATATTTTTCTTTTAATCATGAGTGTTTTCAGGAGTGTTTTTGTGTACATGTGGCTTTTTTTTTTAGTTGACTGCACTCAAGGAGGTATAATGAAACAATTAAAAGCATGGTCCTTTGACAAAGGAGGCAAGAATATACAATGGATTAAAGACAATCTCTTTAACAAGTGGTGCTGGGAAAACTGGTCAACCACTTGTAAAAGAATGAAACTAGAACACTTTCTAACACCATACACAAAAATAAACTCAAAATGGATTAAAGATCTAAACGTAAGACCAGAAACTATAAAACTCCTAGAAGAGAACATAGGCAAAACACTCTCCGACATATATCACAGCAGGATCCTCTATGACCCACCTCCCAGAATATTGGAAATAAAAGCAAAAATAAACAAATGGGACCTAATTAAACTTAAAAGCTTCTGCACAACAAAGGAAACTATAAGCAAGGTGAAAAGACAGCCTTCAGAATGGGAGAAAATAATAGCAAATGAAGCAACTGACAAACAACTCATCTCAAAAATATACAAGCAACTTCTTTTACAAGTGGTTGACCAGATTTCCCAGCACCACTTGTTAAAGAGATTGTCTTTAATCCATTGTATATTCTTGCCTCCTTTGTCGAAGATAAGGTGTCCATATGTGCGTGGATTTATCTCTGGGCTTTCTATTTTATTCCATTGATCAATATTTCTGTCTTTGTGCCAGTACCATACTGTCTTGATAACTGTGGCTTTGTAGTAGAGCCTGAAGTCAGGTAGGTTGATTCCTCCAGTTCCATTCTTCTTTCTCAAGATTGCTTTGGCTATTCGAGGTTTTTTGTATTTCCATACAAATTGTGAAATTATTTGTTCTAGCTCTGTGAAGAATACTGTTGGTAGCTTGATAGGGATTGCGTTGAATCTATAAATTGCTTTGGGTAGTATACTCATTTTCACTATATTGATTCTTCCAATCCATGAACATGGTATATTTCTCCATCTATTAGTGTCCTCTTTGATTTCTTTCACCAGTGTTTTATAGTTTTCTATATATAGGTCTTTAGTTTCTTTAGGTAGATATATTCCTAAGTATTTTATTCTTTCCGTTGCAATGGTGAATGGAATTGTTTCCTTAATTTCTCTTTCTGTTTTCTCATTATTAGTGTATAGGAATGCAAGGGATTTCTGTGTGTTGATTTTATATCCTGCAACTTTACTGTAGTCATTGATTATTTCTAGTAATTTTCTGGTGGACTCTTTAGGGTTTTCTATGTAGAGGATCATGTCATCTGCAAATAGTGAGAGTTTTACTTCTTCTTTTCCAATTTGGATTCCTTTTATTTCTTTTTCTGCTCTGATTGCTGTGGCCAAAACTTCCAAAACTATGTTGAATAGTAATGGTGAAAGTGGGCACCCTTGTCTTGTTCCTGACTTTAGAGGAAATGCTTTCAATTTGTCACCATTGAGGATAATGTTTGCAGTGGGTTTGTCATATATAGCTTTTATTATGTTGAGGTATGTTCCTTCTATTCCTGCTTTCTGGAGAGTTTTTATCATAAATGGATGTTGAATTTTGTCAAAGGCTTTCTCTGCATCTATTGAGATAATCATATGGTTTTTATTTTTCAATTTGTTAATGTGGTGTATTACATTGATTGATTTGCGGATATTGAAGAATGAAACTGGACCACTTTCTAACACCATACACAAAAATAAACTCAAAATGGATTAAAGATCTAAACGTAAGACCAGAAACTATAAAACTCCTAGAGGAGAACATAGGCAAAACACTCTCCGACATACATCACAGCAGGATCCTCTATGACCCACCTCCCAGAATATTGGAAATAAAAGCAAAAATAAACAAATGGGACCTAATTAACCTTAAAAGCTTCTGCATATCAAAGGAAACTATTAGCAAGGTGAAAAGACAGCCTTCAGAATGGGAGAAAATAATAGCAAATGAAGCAACTGACAAACAACTAATCTCAAAAATATACAAGCAACTCCTACAGCTCAATTCCAGAAAAATAAATGACCCAATCAAAAAATGGGGCCAAAGAGCTAAATAGACATTTCTCCAAAGAAGACATACAGATGGCTAACAAACACATGAAAAGATGCTCAACATCACTCATTATCAGAGAAATGCAAATCAAAACCACAATGAGGTACCATTTCACACCAGTCAGAATGGCTGCGATCTGAAACTCTACAAGCAATAAATGCTGGAGAGGGTGTGGAGAAAAGGGAACCCTCTTACACTGTTGGTGGGAATGCAAACTAGTACAGCCACTATGGAGAACAGTGTGGAGATTCCTTAAAAAACTGGAAATAGAACTGCCTTATGATCTAGCAATCCCACTGCTGGGCATACACACTGAGGAAACCAGAAGGGAAAGAGACACGTGTACCCCAATGTTCATCGCAGCACTGTTTATAATAGCCCAGACATGGAAGCAACCTAGATGTCCATCATGAGATGAATGGATTAGAATGCAGTGGTACATATACACAATGGAGTATTACTCAGCCATTAAAAAGAATACATTTGAATCAGTTCTAATGAGGTGGATGAAACTGGAGCCTATTATACAGAGTGAAGTAGGCCAGAAAGAAAAACACCAATACAGTATACTAACGCATATATATGGAATTTAGAAAGATGGTAACAATAACCCTGTATACGAGACAGTAAAAGAGACACTGATGTATAGAACAGTTTTTTGGACTCTGTGGGAGAGGGAGAGGGTGGGATGATTTGGGAGAATGGCATTGAAATATGTATAATATCATATATGAAATGAGTCGCCAGTCCAGGTTCGATGCACGATACTGGATGCTTGGGGCTGGTGCACTGGGACGACCCAGAGGGATGGTATGGGGAGGGAGGAGGGAGGAGGGATCAGGATGGGGAACACATGTATACCTCTGGTGGATTTATTTTGATATATGGTAAAACCAATACAATATTGTAAAGTTAAAAAAAAAAAAGCATGGTCCTTGAAATCACTTAGGTCCAGCTATTTGTTGAGTATATCATTTCAGTTCAGTCCATTTTCTCAGTTGTATCCGACTCTTTGCAACCCCATGAATTGCAGCACTCCAGGCCTCCCTGTCCATCACCAACTCCCAGAGTACACTCAAACTCATGCCCTTTGAGTCGGTGAGGCCATCCAGCCATCTCATCCTCTGTCGTCCCCTTCTCCTCCTGTCCCCAATCCCTCCCAGCATCAGGGTCTTTTCCAATGAGACAACTCTTCGCATGAAGTGGTCAAAGTATTGGAGTTTCAGCTTTAGCATCAGTCCTTCCAATGAACACCCAGGACTGATTTCCTTTAGGATGGACCGGTTGGATCTCCTTGCAGTCCAAGGGACTCTCAGGAGTCTTCTCCAACACCACAGTTCAAAAGCATCAATTCTTTGGTGCTCAGCTTTCTTCACAGTCCAACTCTCACATCCATACATGACCACTGGAAAAACCATAGCCTTGACTAGATGGATCTTTGTTGGCAAAGTAATGTCTCTGCTTTTCGATATGCTATCTAGGTTGGTCATAACTTTCCTTCCAAGGAGTAAGTGTTGTTTAATTTCATGGCTGCAGTCACCATCTGCAGTGATTTTGGAGCCCCCCAAAATAAAGTCTGACACTGTTTCCACTCTTTCCCCATCTATTTCCCATGAAGTGATGGGACCAGATGCCATGATCTTCGATTTCTGAATGTTGAGCTTTAAGCCAACTTTTTCACTCTTCTCTTTCACTTACATCAAGAGGCTTTTGAGTTCCTCTTCACTTTCTGCCATAAGGGTGGTGTCATCTGCATATCTGAGGTTATTGATAATTCTCCCTGCAATCTTGATTCCAGCTTGTGCTTCTTCCAGCCCAGCTTTCTCATGATGTGCTCTGCATAGAAGTTAAATAAGCAGGGTGACAATATACAGCCTTGACGTACTCCTTTTCCTATTTGGAACCAGTCTGTTGTTCCATGTCCAGTTCTAACTGTTGCTTCCTGACCTGTATACAGATTTCTCAAGAGGCAGATCAGGTGGTCTGGTATTCCCATCTCTTTCAGAATATTCCAGTTTCTTGTGATCCACACAATCAAAGGCTTTGGCATAGTCAATAAAGCAGAAATAGATGTTTTTCTGGAACTCTCTTGCTTTTTTGATGATCCAGGTTTTTTGATGTGGGCAATTTGATCTCTGCTTCCTCTGCCTTTTCCAAAACCAGCTTGAACATGTGGAATTTCATGGTTCATGTGTTGCTGAAGCCTGGCTTGGAGAATTTTGAGCATTACTTTATTAGCGTGTGAGATGAGTACAATTGTGCAGTAGTTTGAGCATTCTTTGGCATTGCCTTTCTTTGGTATATAGAGAGAAGCAAATCAACTATATTATCTTTTTTTGAATTCATCAGCCTTGCTTTGACTTTAAGACTTTTTCCTACTTAAAATTTTTTTAATTGCTAATAATAATAATTTTTCTAATAATGCACTTAATGATTTGTTTTTTCCCCACTGATTTTTACATTTATTAGACCCATACTTTTTGATATGTAGTATTACCCTTATCCTGTTTCTAAGAATTCTATGATTGTCCTTTTGATTTCTTTTAGAGCAAAAACTTTTATAGTAGAATGATTCTTATACAAATGGTTGAGTATTTTTTAATTATAAAAGTAAATAATGTCATTGCATTGCATATAAAAGTTAATGTCATTGCATTAACCTCAGTATTTAATACCTGCTTTGGAAGAACCACTGAAGGTATTTTGTACCTTATTTTGTGCTTGCCTAATATGTGATTGCTTTGTATAACGGTTCCACGGGCATTAGAAAATAACTTACTTTCCAAATCTCCTTGCGATTTATCATGTTTCACAGAGTTTATTGGCTAGATTTTTATGTATCACCCATATCCTCACAGCCTTAATGCTTTATCCCTCAAAGAGTTAGAAAGGTATATTATATCATCTGACTATTATTGTAGAAAAGTATAGATATTTTGATTTTTAATTTATATTATCCTTGCCATTATATAACCACTTTATAGCCAGACAACATTTCATTCTGGTTATGAGAATTCCAAGCCCTGGGCTTCCAAATCCTGTTGTAGACCAAAAAGTTATCATTTTATAATGTTTTACTCCATGGTAGAGCAAAAGATGTTTAAACCTTAAAAAAAATTAATCTTTAGCCCTGTAGAGAAGTTGAGTATTACAAATTATAAACTGCACAAGGCTGTGCTTCCAAGGAAGCCATCAGTCCATGAAATTAAATTATGCATTAGAAGGTGCTCTAATACCGACAGATATTAATTGAAGAAATAATTGTCTGGGTTTTTAAAAAGACGCTTTATCTCTTTTGTTCCATGGGCTGGTTCAGAGTTCCTAAACTGGTTTCTACAATGAATAAAAATACTTTTATTTTCTCTCTCAAATGAAGACTAGCATGCAAACAACTAGAACCATGTCCATTTCAATTAAACTTGGAATTCTATAAAGATTCAATTATATATTTCAATAAATGCCCCTGAATTAAGGAACTGTTAGGTTGAGATTTAATAGAACTAGAGCTGCGTTTTCAAATTATGATTTTTATGCCCCAGGGAATTATGATACTATACCAAGGGATATGTTAAGCCACAATATTGTGGAATAGCTTCATAAGCGTCTGTTATGTTCAGAAACATAGAAGAAGTGAAAGGGGAGTGAGAGTAGGCAACTGTGGGAATTAAGTAATGCATCTAGCTAGTAATAAAAATTTTTTTATGTAAAATATATATGTATTTGGAATAGAAAACAAAACTTGAATGAAAATTTTCTCAGCCTTTACACATAGTGAATGATCAAGTACATTTGACCCTTGAAAAACTCAGGGGTTAGTGCTATCAACCTTATAAGCAGTGGAATATCTGGGTATAATTTGTAGCTTGCCCTCCTTTCCATATCCATGACTTTAACCAATTTTGGATTATGTAATGATGTAACACCTACTGTTGAAAAAAATCCAGGTATAAGTGGACCTGTGCAATTCAAACCCATGCTCTTCAATGGTCAACTGTAATAGAAAAGCATATGTGAGGTATAAATATCCTCTCTCCCCATAAATTCTTATTTTCTAGTCTTTCTCCCCAACATAGCAGGTTTTGTAATTCTACTGCTGCTGCGGCTAAGTCGCTTCAATCGTGTCCGACTCTGTGCAACCCCATGGACGGCAGCCCAACAGGCTCCCCTGTCCCTGAGATTCTCCAGGCAAGAACACTGGAGTGGGTTGCCATTTCCTTCTCCAATGCAGGAAAGTGAAAAGCGAAAGTGAAGTTGCTCAGTCGTGTCCGACTCTTTGCGACCCCAGGGACTGCATCCCACCAGGCTCCTCCGCCCATGGGATTTTCCAGGCAAGAGTACTGGAGTGGGGTGCCATTGCCTGCTCCGTGTAATTCTACTACTCACTGCTATGTGAGAGTTCTCTGTAGTTTCCAGTGCAGGACTGTTTGATAGAGTGGGGATGAGACAAATAGGAATGACTCATACATCAAAGCTACTTGTTCCATAAATTTCTTTTGCACCAGGTATTCATGAAATACACTTTAGTTCTAATAGTTTTTTCTTTCTTTCTTTTTTTTTTGTAATCTCACTTAGATTTTATAGATAATCATACCTTGTGCAAATAAACATATCTCATTTCCCCCCAAATTTATCTTTTTATTTTTTTCATTTTCTTATTTAAGTTAATAGTATCAACAAAATTTACTAATAGTTGTTTTACTAATAATTATAGTTTTGTTTTGTTTTCCTAAATTTGGTTATAATTCTTTAAGAAATTATTAAGTATGATGACAGGCAATTTTTGCTGTGTTAAGGAATATTCTATTTGTATTCTATAAAGAATGGGGATTAAATTTAATAGGATGATTTTGACATTGACTAAGACACTTTCACTTTTTGACCTGTGTTAAACTAATTAACTCAATTTTGTGTAGCAGAATTCATCCTCCATCTTTTTGACATAAACATCACAGAATGTTTTCATTGTGAACAAGGAGATAATTTTCATCTTAATATTCCTTTGTTCATTTTAGTCATTTGTAGGGGAGGGATGCCATCTTTTCCATAGATTAACATATATGTACTTTAAAATAAAAGAAAAGCTCAATGAACGATGTATTTTTCAATGGCTTTATAATTAGGGTACTGACATGAGAGGTTTTTTTTTTTTTTTTAATTTATTCTTCTAGGATCTCACAAAACTCACTAAAATGCTAGACTTTTTGGAGAAACGTTCAAGTGTATATCTCAAATGTTAAGACTGAGACAATTATTTTTTTATTACTGTGAGTATTAGAAACACAGTAAAAAGATACCTTAATTTATTATTCATATTTAACGGGAAAAAGTAGCAAACTTTTAAGTCTGTTTTATAATTTCTTCTTTGAGTGTTCACTTCAATATCAACAGTGTTGTTAATGGACTTTAATTAGCCATCTATAAAGAAACTCCCTGTTAGTGTTGCAGAAACCAATACTCAAGAAACCAAGCACCACACTTGGAGAGCTGGAGAACTCAGGTTTATTAAGCCAGCAGGCCCAGAGGAGTTAACACTCCAAGCTCTGAGTCTCGAACAAAGGGGTTACAGAGTTTTTATAGACAGACATGGCAATCCACTCCAGTACTATTGCCTGGAAAATCCCATGGACAGAGGACCTTGGTAGGCTACAGTCCATGGGGTCGCAAAGAGTTGGACATGACTGAGCGACTTCACATTCACATTCACACATAGTGGGCAACACTAGCTGTTAATAGGTTGGTTTAAACTAAGGGGTTTCACACACGCGGGAACATCAGTCAAGATGGGGAGGAGGATGCCTGACCTTTACATGGACAGGCATGATTAAGCAAGTTTGCAGGGGCCAGGCAGTTGCAAAGAGCAGGACAAGGGCGAGTGAGATAAGGTCCAGTTTTTAGTATTGTAAGTCCTCACTTTCTGAGACTACATGACCTATGTGATCCAAACTTTGCAAGGAGCAAGCTGAGTTACAGAGGCAGAAGGAGCAGGAGGTTATGTAAAATTTTAACTTTTCCTCTTCAGAAGATCAGACTAAAGAATCTGCCTGCAATGCAGGAGACCTGGGTTCCAATGCTGGGGTCAGGAAGATCCCCTGCAGGAGGGAATGGCTACCCACTCCAGTATTCTTGCCTGGAGAATCACATGGACAGAGGAGCCTGGTGGGCTACAGTCCACCAGGTTGCAAGGAGTGGGATGTGACTGAGCAGCTAACACACAACACAAAAAGAAACTCCACTGAGTTCTAGTCTCTTTCAGAATCAATAAAACTACTTTCTAAGCTACTTTCCCCTCTGCCCCCCGGATTCCACTCAGTTTCTGCTTATTATTTTTCTGATAAGACTTGCCCCTCTCAAGACCAAGTGGGTGTGTGTTTTTGAGTGACTTTCTTTGGAATCCAATTATTGTTTAATATTTACATATTAATGTACAAAAGGGATTAGGCTTGACAGTCATTAAGTCTCATAGTATAACATTTTAAAGTGGAGTTCCCTCATGCAGAGGACATTTGGGGTCCACACTGGTTTTGAGCACATGGCAATAACTGGCACTTACTGTGGGCCCTCGGGTCTCAAGGCCAGCCTTGCTGTGGGATGTGCCATCTGCAGATGTGCCTTCCTAGAAAGAAGTGAGTGACAGCAACGGCCTGTTTGGCAGGAATTTACAAAATCTTGATTTTGGCCCCTTTCCACTGCTAGGTGATGGGACTGGAGCTGAGTAAGAAGCCCTAGGTTTGCCAGGTTCAGCCTGAAAAAGGCAATGCATCCCTGAGGAAAATTTGCAAGGAACACATTCTTGGAGTGAATTTTCCTGAAAACCAGGGCACTCTAAAGCAAAACTAGAAAAAAAAAAAAAAAAACAAACCTTGGCTAAGCTAAATATTCATTATGTGGAAAAGAACTATTAGGGAACCAAACAAAGAGTAAAAAATCAAAATTTTGAAGTAAAGAATTGACCCTTCACAAAAGAAGTTGGGCAGAAAAGGCAACCTTCATTCTTTGGAACCATGTAATTAACAAACAATTTTCACCCCACATAATTAATGCATCGTGCTAGTTACCATTGTGCCAGAGGGTCACACTGAGATTTCTGGCAGGCCAATTGAGTTCCCTCCATATAAAGAACACTCGGTGATTATTCTGCATACAAGGATTATCAACTTGATAGTTAAAATAATTAATTCTCTCCACATTGAAAAAGAAACCATTACTGTAGAAAAGGTATAATTACCCTGAATGGATAAGCTCTAGAGGGCAATATGGTGATTTTGATTCTTAGAGTGTATACAGCTTGGTGAAATGGAAAGAGAATTCATTCACAACAAATATTCACGCTTGCCCGGCACCCCCTCCTCCCACCATGTTTGCTAGACTCCTCTTTAAAAGACTTGGTTTCCAGTCGGAGTTATACTACGTGTTTTTTATGTGACTTTTACTAGGTTGCTTCTCTCTTGTCTTAGGGGCTTCTCTGGTGGCTGAGATGGTAAAGTATCTGTCTGCAATGCAGGAAACCTGGGTTCGATCCCTGGGTTGGGAAGATCCCCTGGCGAAGGAAATGGCTGCCCACTCCAATATTCTTGCCTGGGAAATCCCATGGATGGTAGTCGCAAAGAGTCGGACACGACTAAGCGACTTCACTTCTCTCTTGTCATAGTTTATTTCTGTCTAAAGGCAGGGCATTCAAATTACATGGAAGTTAAAAAAAATTAAACGTGTCTGACGCAAATGTTTCCATGCGCTCTTTCCATGCACGTGGGAGAAATTACTGTTCAAATACGGCGTCTTGTACTGAGCCCAGGAGAAGTTTCTCAGAATTCTTCAAGCTTTCATAGCCTCTGTCAGTAGGTTGGAGTATGAAATCCAGATTGACCTCTTGGTAGGTCTTCATTTTAGGTAAAAGTTCATATCACATCCCACAGTTAGGAAGACAAACAAAGGAACCAACATAAACAAAGCAACAAACTTCCCGACCCCTACCCACAGACAAAACAAGTAACAGTCACTGTGTTTAATTCTAGTCACAAAAAACATGAAATCAAAAGTGTTCTCCTGAATACTGACTTCCTAACAAAAGCACTTTATCGCTGAATTTTGTACTGTTGATATTGATAGGGCCCACATGAGGTCTCATTTTGCATATTTTTGTAGCGCTTCCGCTAACCTGGCTAAAAATTGAGCCAGGTTTTCATCTAGTCTTGGAGTTATTTCCTGGACCTTATCAACGTTGATGGCTTTATGTCTTGCCTTTTGATGGCTGGCAGTGAGGCAAGCAATCATATGATTACGAGCTGCTCGTTCAGGTCTCCCTGCCTGATAACCCCAGTTGGGGTCATCTCGGGGGACAGCTGTGGCCCCAATGGGCTTAGTGTCATCTGTCCTGTGTATCTCATCAGCATACGCCTGAGAGGCTTGCGATACTCGTTTCTTCTCTTCTGGGAGAAGAGTGGAGGAAAGGATGATGTAAATATCATGCCAGGTTAAGTCGTAAGTCGGTAAGTGAAGTGAAGTGAAGTCGCTCAGTCGTGTCTGACTCTTTGCGACCCCATGGGCTGTAGTCTACCAGGCTCCTCAGTCCACGGAATTTTCCAGGCAACAGTACTGGAGTGGGTTGCCATTTCCTTCTCCAGGGGATCTTCCCAACCAACGGATCCAACCCGGGTCTCCCACACTGCAGGCAGACACTTTACTGTCTGAGCCATCAGGGACACTGGGTTAAGATACTTGAATTCTTTTAGATAATTATCAGGGTCTGAGGAGAAAGAGTCAAGATACTTTTCAATCTGAGATAGATCTGTGAGGGGGAATGGGACATGAACTCAAACAATGCTTTCTGCTCTAGCTACTTCCCACAAAGGGAGGAATGGGGCAAGGGAAGGAGCGGGGTCCTGAGGTGAAGTTTCCTGTTTTAAATTTGTTCGGGACTGGGTACCGGGGACTGGGTACCGGCAGGGGACCTCGAGAGGTCAGGGTAAAGCGTTGGGACCCTCAGGGTGGAGGGTGGGGCTGAGCTCTTAGAGCTTACCTCAGGCACAGGCTGGGGAGAGGGGCTGGGAGCTGGGGCAGGGGAGGCCTGCACTTGAGAAGGAGGGAGGGAGGAGGGTACATAAGGTGGAGGTTGTGGAACTGGATCTGGAGCAACTGCAAGGGGATTGGGAGCAATAGGGGGTGGGTCAGAAGGGTCAAAGGAAGCAGAAGAAAAGCCTGAACAGGGATTGGGAGACATTGTATTAGGAGGATGTGGTCCAGAGTGGGTTAAAAGTATTTGAGAAGTAGAACAGGATTCACAGCGAGAGGGTCGAGAGCAGAGAGCGAAGAAAACCTGAACATAAAGGGATTTCTAACCACTTGCTGTCACGGTAGCAGAAGTTATCGAGGTCCCCTAGAGTATTATAATCGAGAGTTCTATTTTCTGGCCATTGGGACCTGTTACCAAGTTTGTATTGTGGCCAGAGAGTGTTAGAATAGTAAATAAGTCTATTTGATCTTATCTCCCCTTGGAAGTCCAAAGCTTTCAGGTTTCAGAGAAGGCATCCTAGAGGAGTAGATTTTGAGGGCTGGGATTAAGACTTTCCCATTGAGGCTGAATAGGTTAGGCAAGGGCGAGAGAAAGCGAGGAGAAAGGTCCGAGAGAAAAGGCGTCCCCGTTCTCAGGATTTTCTCAGAGAGTAATAGTCTGTTTTGAAATGGGCGTCCCCTATTTCAAAGTCAGGTGGGGCACAAGGCCGAGGGCCCTAGGACTTTGAAATGAGGCAAGAGAGAGGATCCAAGAGAATGGGATTTCCCTCACCCTTGTAACCAATGGGTGAAATGTGGGCCGGTGTGTGGATGTCAGTCCAGCAAGGCAAGTGGAGAGTCCCGTCCCAGGGCTCGTCTCAGTTTCTCGGCGAGGTCCCAGGAGGGGACCACCAGAGGTGGGCTCGGGGGTGGCTCTTCCCTCCCGGGTTTCAGCACCAGAATGTAAGACTAGTGCAAAAAAGAGAGAACAAGCCGGGCAGTCAGGCAAGAAAAGGGAAATTTATTAGAGGGAAAAGAAAGGGTGACTGGCTCTTAAGGAGAACCAGCATCCTCCCTTTCTGATGGAGTCCTTCTTATACCCCACCAGTGAAAAATTCTCTGAAGGGATGGTCACGTAGCCAGAGGTCTGGAATCTGGTGGTCTTGCGGCTTTGAGAAGATAGACACCAGTAAGATAACAGGATGCAATTTAGGCAATTTTATCGTCTCACAGATCACTGTGATTTTATTCTTTGTTTTCGAGGTCCACATAATGAGCCATCATATCAATGAGACCCCGTGTGGGCCCTATCAGATACCAGAGACTAGGCCAGGATCTTCTTGGATATGATAATTATGTGAGAACATTGCTCTTTTTTTGGCCATGAGCAGACTAACTGGAAATTTAATTACATGGTAATTATTCAGATTAAAAAAAACATGTTTTTTAACAAGCCAGTTTTTCTGAAATCTGGCCTGCTTATACACTGTGAGTAAATGACTTTTCTTACCTAAATGTTTTTGCCTCTATATCATCCTTCATAGGAATAAAGATATGAAATGATACCTTGCTGTTATATTTCAATGAGAAGAATCTGGAAGATTGTTTTCTGTTCAAAAAGTCTAGGAACAACATTCTTTATCTGGTAATAAAATAGGGTGATCTGGATTTCCCTCCCGTGGTTTCCAGCTCACCCATCTCTTTGCTAATAGGCACCAGGTCGAAGATATACAGTTTTGCTAATAGAATTATAAATACTTAGGTTTCATAAATTATAAAGTTTCACTGAATCATTATTTATAATAGAAACCTGATCTTTATTGTCTGAATAGAAGCAAGACAGAGAGCTACAGCTGTAGTTAATGGCTAAAACTTTGGAAAGTATACTCTATATTCAGAAGTAATCTTCTCTGGTATATTCATAAACACTAAGTAAATTGTATGGTACTTTTTACTGCTTCTTATTATTTTAAGTAAATGCTAGGCAAAATTATCTCATGCCACAAAAGGGACCATTGCCTCTTTAAGACTCTACCTTAAATTAAATATTATGTTCATAGAAACTTATTTGAATCAATTGTATGTTTTTATGAAAAATTACTTATGATGCATAACTATTTCCTTATTTATTCAATATTTATTGAATATGGGAGTAAAATATTTACATTTTTGATTTTCATGTTTATAAAGAATGGTCGTCCCTTGTACAGAACCCTTTCTGTGATGAGGAGTCCCAGTGTTTGAGTCCTATTTGTTGTTGTTGTTCAGTCACTCAGTTGTGTTCGACTCTTTGCCATCCCATGGACTGTGGCATGCCAGGCTTCCTAGCCCTTCACCATCTCCTGGAGCTTGCTCAAACTCATGTCCATTGAGTCAGTGATGCCATCAAACCATCTCATCCTCTGTTGTCCCCTTCTCCTGCCTTGAGTCTTTCCCAGCATCAGCAGCATCTTTTCTAATGGCAGCTCTTCACATCAGGTGGGCCAAGCACTGGAACTTCAGCTTCAGCATCAGTCCTTCCCATGAATATTCAGGACTGATTTCCTTTATGATCAACCGGTTTGATCTCCTTGCAGTCCCAGGGACTCTCAAGAGTCTTCTCCAATACTACAGTTCAAAAGCATCAATTCTTTGTTGCTCAGCCTTCTTTGTGGCCCAACTCTCACATCCATACATGACTACTGGAAAAACCATAGTTTTGATTAGATGGACCTTTGTCGGCAAAGTAATGTCTCAGCTTTTTAATGATTTAAGCCTCAAGGCTTTTTAGAGATGTCAGTCAGGGACACTTGGAGATTTTCCTCAAGAGATTTCAATACCTACATGAGTAGGTGTTGGAAGTGAATGAGCCAAAAACAATGAAAATGCCACGGAGGGGTCTGTATCTATTTCCTTGCCCACATCCCTCATCTTGATGGCTAACAGAACTTGTGACAGATGAGCTGGTATCATGGCTCAGTCTTATTTTTTTCCCTGTCAATCCAATTGTTCCATAATTTCCTTGGGTGATGTATTTTTCATGTGAAAGTATAGTCTGACTGTGTGCTTTTCCTGTTATGCTCATGGAGAATTCTTGGAGAGGAGGGGAACCAACAGTGATATGTTCGTTTTGAAAATAAGAGCTTTGGGAGCGAGTTTTTAAAAGAACAGCTTTGCATATGTGATGGGAGAAAATTGATACAGAGAACATTTTTCTTGACAGGTTCACACTTAGCTTGAAACTCTATGAAAAAATTTAGAAGGAAAATGGTTACATAATTCTATTTGTCCTTGTAGTCCTCAGTCCTTCTGCTTGGATGTGAGCATCCACAGGACTGTTGAGTCCCTGCTTTTAAGAGGATACAGCTAGTATCTCATCCCCCTAAGGTGCCATGGAATTGGGATCCTGCCTGGCTAAAGAGAGGTGGAGGATATCCAGAGTTACCATCTAAATACTCAAAGGGTAGCTTGATATTTCAGTAGTTCTAAGGTCTATTGACTTCTGCAAAAACCAGGTTGCTGTTGTTTAGTCACTAAGTCATGTCCAACTCTTTGTGACCTCATGGACTGTAGCCCACCAGGCTCCTCTGTCCATGGGATTTCCCAGTCAAGACTACTGGAGTGGGTTGCCATTTCCTTCTCCAGGAGATCTTCCTGACCCAGGGATTGAACCTGAGTCTCTTGCATTGCACGAGGATTCTTTACCACTGAGCCACCAGGGAAGCCCCAAAATAGGTTAAGTTGGCCCCAAAAGTACTGCATAGAAAATGATGTTTCATACAGGGTCTGGCAGAATCACTAGCCCCTTTGCTTTGATATATTCTGGTTCTACTTGTGATCAAATAGGTGAGAACAGTCTGAGTGCATCAGAAAATAAGAGTGGTCTGAGTAATGAGTAGATATAGGTCCAGGCCTCAAAGCTAATGGATTTTATCAGAAGTCTTCTGTGTTTCCTCTGGTGTAAGAACTCATGATTTCCTGATTTCCTGCCCTCCCACCAGCTCCTACCAAGTACTTAGCATAGGAGTTGGAATTTTCTGTTGGAAAGTGATTTATACAGGACTTTTTGTTAGTATGTGGGTGGGCACATTTTGCTTTAACAGTTTGTGGCAAGTGTCCTATTGGAGAAGGAAATGGCAACCCACTCCAGTGTTCTTGCCTGGAGAATCCCAGGGATGAGGGAGCCTGCTGGGCTGCTGTCTATGGGGTCGCACAGAGTCAGACACGACTGAAGCGACTTAGTAGCAGCAGCAGTGGACAAGTGTCCTGAGAGTTCCAAGCATGCCTCTGGAGTCAGGCTGCCTGGGTGTTACTCCTTTTGGAGCAGGGAACTTAATTGCCCTGGGCCTCAT
Organism: Bos grunniens; assembly: GCF_055505025.1. Taxonomy (NCBI): domain Eukaryota; kingdom Metazoa; phylum Chordata; class Mammalia; order Artiodactyla; family Bovidae; genus Bos; species Bos grunniens. Next base: position 10,596,372 of record NC_141172.1, read on the forward strand.
TATTCTCAACTGTGAGATGAACAGTAATGATACTTATAGGGTGGGCTTGTTTCAAGGATTATAGATGTAGACCAGTGCCTGGAAATGAAAATTTGCTAATACCGATAAAGGTTACTCACGTATCTACACCCTGAGATAATCAAAAGGGGCGGAAGTGGAATAGCTTCACCCCATTAAATAACCCTTATCCTTCAACACCTGTGTTTTACCAACACTTTGTACAGCTTACCTTAACTATTTTTCTGCCCCATTACCAGGGAATTGGTAAGACACCCATTCCCATGGATTTGGGGGTTGGGGACATACAACCCTATGAAGCTCATTAGGAGTTTACTCAATCATGGGTGACTCTTTTGTCTTGAATAAGCCCAATTTTTGTCTTGACTAGGCCTAATAGTTGCTTCCCTGGTGGCCCAGATGGTAAAGAATCTGCCTGCAATGCAGGAGACCTGGGTTTGATCCCTGGGTTGGGAAGATCCCCTGCAGGAGGGTATGGCAATCCACTCTGGTATTCTTGCCTGGAGAATCCCCATGGACAGAGGAGCCTGACCAGTGGGGTACAGTCCATGGAATCACAAAGAGTTGGATACAACTGAGCGACTAAACACAGGCCTAATTTTGGTTATTTCAGATAAGCAATGGGACAGAAGTTTCAAGACATCAAGAAGTCTAGAAGCCATTTAAAGAATGATCCTGCTGTCTTTTTTATTCTCTGTTCAAAATAGTTTCACACAAAACTCAAATATCATCACATTTAGTTTTAGACCTCTTCATGTGTGATGAATTCTTCCTAAAGTGCTAGCAGGTTTTCCTCCCATATTTGTTAAAGAACGCCCACGATGAACTTGTCTACCATAAGGATCATTCTAAGTGAACTGCTTTCTGGATCCTTTCATTATCCCCGAGGACAGACATATGTTGAGTTCAATAAGCAGCTACATTTTCTGAGGTTAGCATTAAAAAATAACTTGGCAGGATTTTTAAGCTAAGATCCTCAGAGGAATTTTGCAAACATTTCATTTGCTACGACAATGGATAATTTATCTGAGAACAGGTGTATACAAATCTTGGTGTGCTGTTTTTTGAGACTGCAAGCTGTCACAATTGATTGTTTCCTTGAAAAAAGGGAAAAGAACTTTATTTGGTGAAAGTTGAGTACCTTCAAGCCTATAAAATGGAATTTTAGATTGTAATAAAACTAGATTGTCATAACAGAATACCTGTGGAAATGCATAAAATGAAGCAAGGTTAATTTTTCCCTTCTTTTACATAATACTGATATATCAGGGATCAGCAGAAATGGCCCTAGTTGAATGCACTTTAGTTCCAGCCCCTTCCACCAGGGGCTGCTATGAACTCAGAATTAAGGTCTCAGTGAGATCAGGTTTACCCAGGGGCTGCCTTGGAGGTGAGGGATCCTGGGAAGGCTGACAAGGGCTAGACATGTCATCTGGGAAGTCCGTCACCTAACTGTACTGCACACCATGACAGCACTCTGGCTATGCCCCAGTTTTTTTCCTAAAGGGAAGAAATTGCCAATAATCAGAACAAAATTCCTGGAGGCTTAGTCTTAGCTCTGTTTTCCACTACTTCTCTGCCCTTGAGTCTCATTGTTTGCCCCTCTTGTCTTCATATCTGACTGTATCTTGCCCTGTTAACTTTTAGTATTGGTTTCTCATTAGTATTACTTCTCTTCTACATTTTCTGAAGTATTGCAGAGGCTAGAAGCCTGGAAATGACTTTTCTCTACTTTCTTGCCAGCAAAATTCTGGTTTCTCATCGATAAGAAGCTCTCACATGATGTTTGGAAGGTGAACAGGAAAGAGCCAGCACTTCCCAAATGGTGGTGAGCAGGTGCCTGGGCTTCAGTAGCAGTGGCTCTGAGGTTTCTACATAGTTTTGGGGTGACCACCTGTATTCCACGATGGTGGTTCCCTGCATTTCTTGTATATTCAGCCATTTTAAAGCTAGCAAATGTGATCATGACTTTTACTCTCCTGCTTTCAACAACCTGCCATTGTTGTATGAGTCTCTGATTGCTGTCGTTGTTCAGTTGCTAGGTCCTGTCCAACTCTGTGATCTCATGGACTGCAGCAAGCCAGGCTCATCTGTCTTTCACTATCTCCTGGAGTTTGCTCAAATTCATGTCCATTAAGTCAGTGATGCTATCTAACCATCTCACCCTCTGCTGCCCCCTTATCCTTTTGCTTCAATCTTTTCCAGAATCAGGGTTTTTTTCCAGTGAGTTGGCTCTTCCCAGCAGGTAGGCAAAGTATTGGAACTTCAGCTTCAGCATCAGTCCTTCCAATGAACATTCAGAGTTGATGTTCATAGGATTGACTGGTTGGATCTCCTTGCAGTCCAAGGGACTCTCAAGAATCTTCTCCAGCACCACAGTTTGAAAGCATCAGTTTGGCACTCAGCCTTCTTTATGGTCCAACTCTTACATCCATATGACTACTTGAAAAACCATAGCTTTGACTATACCAAACTTTGTCAGCACAGTGACGTCTCTGCTTTTTAATACACCTTCTACGTTTGTCATAGCTTTCCTTCCAAGGAGCAAGTGTCTTTTAATTTCATGGCTGAAATCCCCATCTGCAGTGATTTTGGAGACCAAGAAAATAAAATCTGTCACTGCTTCCACTTTTTCCCATTCTGTTTTACTGTGAAGTGATGGGACCAGATATCATGATCTTAGTTTTTTTAATGTTGAGTTCCAAGTTAACTTTTTCACTTTCCTCTTTCACCCTCATCAAGAGGCTCTTTAGTTCTTTTTTACTTTCTGCCATTCAGTTCAGTTCAGTTCAGTTGCTCAGTCATGTCCGACTCTTTGCGACCCCATGAACTACAGCACGCCATGCCTCCCTGTCCATCACCATCTCCCTGAGTTCACTCAAACTCACGCCCATCGAGTCAGTGATGCCATCCAGCCATCTCATCCTCTGTTGTCCCCTTCTCCTCCTGAATCCCTCCCAGCCTCAGAGTCTTTTCCAATGAGTCAACTCTTCGCATGAGGTGGCCAAAGTACTGGAGTTTCAGCTTAGCATCATTCCTTCCAAAGAACACCCAGGACTGATCTCCTTTAGAATGGACTGGTTGGATGTCCTTGCAGTCCAAGGGACTCTCAAGAGTCTTCTCCAGCACCACACTTTCTGCCATTAGAGTGGTATAATCTGCATATCTGAGTTTATTGATATTTCTCCTGGCAATGCAGATTCCAGCTTGTGATTCATCCAGCCCAGTGTTTCACATGACATACTCTGCATAGAAGTTAAATAAACAAGGTGACAATACACAGCCTTGTTGTACTCCTTTCCCAATTTTGAACCAGTCAGTTGTTCCATGTCCAGTTCTAACTGTTGCTTCTTGACCTGAATACAGGTTTCTCAAGAGATGAATAAGGTGATCTGGTATTCACATCTCTTTAAGAATTTTCTTCAGTTTGTTGTGATTCACACAGTCAAAGGCTTTCATACAGTCAATGAAGCAGAAGTAGATGTTTTTCTGAAATTCTTTTCCTTGTTTTCTCTATGATCCAGTGAATGTTGGCAATTTAATCTCTGGTTCCTTTGCCTTAGCTAAGTTCCATATGGAATTTATGGCTCAGTTGGTAAAGAATCTGCCTGCAGTGCAGGAGACCTGGGTTCAAACCCTGGGTTGGGAAGATCCCCTGGGGAAGGAAATGGCAACCCACTCCAGAATTCTGGCCTGGAGAATTCCATGGACAGAGGAGCCAGGCAGGCTACAGTCCATGGGATTGCAAAGAGTCTTACATGACAGTAAGACTAGCTTTCACTTTTTCTCCATGATTCAATGAATGTTAGCAATTTAATCTCTGGTTCCTCTGCCTTTTCTAAGTTCAGCTTGTACATCTGGAAGTTCTTGGTTCAGGTACTGCTGAAGCCTAGCTTGAAGGATTTTGAACATAACCTTACTACCATGTGAGGTGAACACATTCATATGGTAGTTTGAACAGTCTGTGGGATTGTTTGGGATTAGAATGAAAACTGATCTTTTCCAGTCCTGTGGCCACTGCTGAGTTTTCCAAATTCACTAGCATGTTGAGTGCAGCACTTTCACAGTGTCATCTTTTAGGATTTGAAATAGCTCAACTGGAATTCCATCACCTCCACTAGCTTTGTTCCTAGTAATTCTTCCTAAGGCCCCCATGACTTTACGTTCCTGGATGTCTAGCTCTAGCTGAGTGACCACTCCTTTGTGGTTATCTGGGTCATTAAGACTTTTTTTTCATAGTTTTTCTGTGTATTCTTGCCATCTCCTCTTAATTTCTTATGCTTCTGTTATGTCTTTATTGTTTCCATTATTTATCCTGCGCATCCTTGCATGAAATGTTTCCTTGATCTCTCCAATTTTCTTGACGTGATCTCTAGTCTTTCCTGTGCTGTTGTTTTCCTCTGTTTCTTTGCATTGTTCACTTAAGAAGGCCTTCCTAGCTAACCTTGCTGTTCTCTGGAACTCTGCATTCAGTTAAGAATCTTTCTGATACTTGATATTAAATTATTTTCTATGTAAAAATACTTAGCAGTTGATATTTTTCAAAGCAAACTGTGATAGATACAGTAGCCAAGTTTTATATAGCCTAGGTCAGGAATAAATAGGGACCTTCAGCGGACATTCTTATTAGTAGTTATCTCCTCATACTGTAGCTTATGGTGCAAGAGGCCCTGCTCTGTCTCCACCCTTGGGACTTGGGATTCTACCAGGCAAGCATGTTCAGCCTCTTCTTTCCATGGAGATGAAGGAAACTATTTCTTCCAGTTTTCCTGATAGAATCCCTCTCAGAAGTATTATTTTCCTTTATGTGATAGAAAAGGAGACTGAGAGTCAGAGAGTTTCAGTAGCAGAAAAGGTGCAAAGAGGCAGAAATCTGATTTGAACTAGGTTTTCTGTGCTATTTTCACCATACCTCCGAATTCTCATTTAGAACTCAGCTTCCAGGAATCCCTTAAATCCAATTCTAATCCTATATTTCCTTTTGGCATTTTGACTATAGTTATTTATTTTTATCAGATTTAAAAAAATATTCCCCCTAGAATATTTTCTAACTGTGAAAGAAAAAAAAACACAAAAACCTGCAGTAGTAATTTAAAAAGTTTCCACTTGTTAAGTGGTTATAAGTGTCAGATACTGTGCTGTTTTAATTATTCACTTAATTATTAAAACAATCCAGGGAGTCGTTCATTTTTATTATCTGTGGTACAATAATAAAAATTGACACTCACAGAGGTTTAGTCCAAGGTGATACAGTTGGTTTATAGCAAAGCCGGATGGAAACCCAGGTCTTTCTATCTCCAGTGCTTCTGTTGATTCATTTAACAAATACTTTTTGAGCATTCACTCTGTACCAGGAACTCTCTTAGGTACACTGGACTGGGGGAGTGGGTGGCAAGGGAAGGACCTACCACTCAAAAATCAGTGTGGGACGAGAAATGATGAGGTGGTTGATGGAGTTCAGTTTGGGAAATTTGTGGTCACTAAGAGTCACACACATTCTGTCAATGAGTTGTTATGATTAAATAAGAATAAAATAAAAATTCCTTTCTTTGACTCTACATATTAGTTTTTCAAAAAGCTACCAATTTGTCAGACCTATTAGGCAGTCTAAATCTATCTAGCAAATGGATCTGTTGGGTTTAGGGATCATATAAAAAAATTACTTGCTATTAAGGATGTCATAAAGTGAGAAAGTTTGAGAACCTCTGGGCTATAGGATGGAAGTAAAATAAATTTGAATTTTACTGATGTCATCTTAAAATTTAATCCATCGCCCTAAAATTTAAGCTTTTCTCCTTTCCCCAAAGCACATCTTCATCCTCACTGAATGTATGTGATCTATGCTTTGCTTTAAATTCTTTTTCTGAAAGCAAAAAGATGCAGAAAAACACAGGGTTTACTAGTCAATAAAATGATGTATCTTTCAGTGGCTATTACCAGTCTTACACAGATTTTCATTTTTCAAACATTTATTAAAATAGTGTTATAGGGAAATTAATTATAAAAAAAGAAATTGGGTGATGTTAGGAGCCATAATTGGGAATGGACAAAGAATTGCTACTTCAGAGAATGCTCTGATCTCAATCCATCATTTTGTTCTGAACCATGATCCCCACTCATCCTGGGGCTGCCCAACAGAGATACTTCAGTTCATCCAAAGCTTGGTCCCCATCCTTTCCCCACAGAGATTCTAGGCTTTGATCGAAGGCCCTATACTCATGTACCACTAATGATTGTCTAAAATTGTTTCCCTAAAAATTTAGAACCATTTACTTCTATGAAGAACTTGTACAGTATGGCATTTGGCATTTTTTTTTTAAGGGAATTACCTTGTGTTTACCTGCATTTATCCACTTGCTGGTTAGTTCTTTCTGTCTTCAGGTCCATTGTGAGTTTTCTGCTATCATTCTCACAGAAATTCCTCAGAGTTTATGAACCAGTGAAATCTTGTTATAAGCAATCTTTGGACACTCAGTTTAAGCTAGATACATCTGGTTTCATAGATGTTGCTTTTTTAAAAATTTATTTATTTTAATTGGAGGCTAATTACTTTACAATATTGTATTGGTTTTGCCATACATCAACATGAATCCACGGGTATACACGTGTTCCCATCCTGAACCCCCCTCCCACCTCCCTCCCTGTACCATCCCTCTGGGTCATCCCAGTGCACCAGCCCCAAGTATCCTGTATCCTGCATTGAACCTGGACTGGCGATTCATTTCTTATATGATATTATACATGTTTCAATGCCATTCTCCCAAATCATCCCACCCTCTCCCTCTCCCACAGAGTCCAAAATACTGCTCTATACATCTGTGTCTCTTTTGCTACCAACGGTATTTTTCACAGAGCTAGAACAAATAATTTCACAATTTGTATGGATGTTGCTTAAAAAAAAAAAATTGTTAGTGGTGTCCTTTCCAAACTTTTAAACCCTTACTTAGTCTCAAAGCATTTTAGCAAGCTCCTGAGATGGTAAAGAGTGAAGGCTTTCTTTTCAAAGGGGAGAAATGGAGATACCCAGAGAATTAATAAAGTTGTTATGGGTACAGTGTTAGCCCTGGCCCAAATCGCATATAAACAAGGCACATTTATTTTCAAGTCTCAGTTTAAATGTCATTTCTTTAATGAAGGCTTTCATTTATCCACAGACCGGTTTAACAGCTTCTATTTCACACTCTCACGGCACTCATTGTTTTGAACTAGGACTCTAGTGTAATGGCTTCTTCCTGTGCAGATATGGAGTCCTCTTGGCTAAATAACAAAGCTTTTTGATTGCCTGTGTCTTCAGCATTTAGCACCCTCCCCAGTGCTCAATAAACATTGTAGAAGGAAGGAAAGAAGAGGGGAAGGGAGGAAAGTACAAAAGAGAGAAGCTAAGGATAAGAATGGATCCAAAAGTTATTTGTTGAAAGCTGTGATGACTACAGTAATTAGAAGGACCCAGGACTCTGCTTTTAAAGTTTTACTTTTCTAATCATGGTGACATTAGACCTTGAATGGCAAAGGAATAGCCCTGCTTAAGGTATCTGACTGCTTGCTAAGATCTATAGATAAATAATAAGGAAAATAGCATAATCAGGAATTAGTAAATCCACCAGCCATTATTGAAAACTGGCCTCTCATTGACCAAAAACATAATTTTTGGTCAATGCTGAAATCAGATTATATTCTTTGCAGCTGAAAATGGAGAAACTCTATACAGTCAGAAAAAGCAAGACCTGGACCTGACTGTGGCTCAGATCATCACCTCCTTATTAAAAATTCAGGCTTAAATTGAAGAAAGTAGGGAAAACCACTAGACCATTCAGGTATGACTTAAATAAAACCCCTTACGATTATACAGTGGAGGTGATGAATAGAGTCAAAGGATTAGATTTGGTAGCCAGAGTGCCTGAAGAACTATGGATGGAGGTTCATAGTTCATAGTTGGGAGGCAGTGATCAAAACCATCCTAAAGAAAATGAAATGCAAGAAGGCAAAGTGGTTGTGTGAGGAGGCTTTACAAATAACTGAGGAAAGAAAAGTGAAAAGTAAGGGAGAAAGGTTTAGATACACTCAACTGAATGCAGAATTCCAGAGAATAGCAAGGAGAGATAAGAAGGCCTTCTTAAATGAACAATGCAAAGAGACAGAGGAAAACAGAAGGGGAAAGACTAGAGATACCTTGAAGAAAATTGGAGATATCAAGGGAATATTTGATTCAAGAACGGGCACAATAAAAGGCAGAAATGGTAAGGACCTAACAGAAGCAGAAGGTATTAAGAAGAGGTGGCAAGATTACACAGAACTATACAAAAAAGGTCTTAATGACTCAGATAACCATGATGATATGGTCACTCCCCTAGAGCCAGACAACCTGGAGTATGAAATCAAGTAGGGCATTAGGAAGCATTACACTGAACAAAGCTGGTGGAGGTGATGGAATTCCAGCTGAGCTATTCATCTGAAAAGATGATGATGTTAAAGTGCTGCGTTTATGTCAGCAAATTTGGAAAACTAAGCAGTGGCCAAATGGCTGGTCATAGGACTGGAAAAGGTCAGTTTTCATTCCAATCTGAAAGAAGGGCAATGCCAAAGACTGTTCAAACTACCGTACAATTGCACTCATTTCACATGCTAGTAAGGTTATGCTCAAAATCCTTCAAGCTAGCCTTCAACAGATGTGAATCGAGAATTTCCAGATGTACAAGCTGGATTTAGAATAGGCAGAGGAACCAATATCAAGTTGCCAACATTCATTGGATCATAGAGAAAGCAAGGGAATTCCAGAAAACATCTACTTTTGTAGCTTCATTGGCTATGTGAAAGCCTTGGACTGTGCAGATCCCAAAAACCTGTGGAAAATTCTTAAAGAGATGGGAATACTAGACTACATTACCTGTCTCTTGAGAAAGCTGTATACAGGTCAATAAGCAGCAGTTAGAACCAGACGTACACCAACAGACTGGTTGCAAATTGGGAAAGGAATATGTCAAGGCTGTATATTGTCACCCTGCTTATTTAACTTCTACGAAGAGTATATCATGGGAAATCCCAGGCTGGATGAATCACAAGCTGAAAACAAGATTTCTGGGAGAAATATCAACAGCCTCAGATAGGCAGGTGATATCACTTCACATAGAGTGAAGAGAAACTAAAAAGCCTCTTGATGAAGGTTAAAAAGGAGAATAAAAGGCTGACTTGGAACTCGGTATTAATAGAAGATCATAGCATTTAGTTCCATCACTTCATGGCAAATAGAAGGGGAAAAAGTGAAAACAGTGACATTTTCTCTTCTTGGGCTCCATAATCCCTGCAGATGGTGACTATAGCCATGAACTTAAAAGATGCTTGCTCCTTGGAAGAAAAGCTTTGACAAACCTAGACAGTGTATTAAAAAGCAGAGACATCATTTTGCCAACAAAGGTCCTTATGGCCAAAGTTCTGGTTTTTCCAGTAGTCATGTACAGATGTGAGAGTTAAACCATAAAGAAGGCTGACTGCTGAATAATTGATGCTTTCCAATTGTGGTCCTGGAGAAGACCTTTGAGACTATCTTGGACTGAAAGGAGATCAAACTAGTCAATCTTAAAGGAAATCAACCCTGGATATTCATTGGAAGGACTGATGCTGAAGCTGAAGCTCCAGTACTCTGGCCATCTGATGCAAACTCTTTGGAAAAGACCCTGGTGCTGGAAAAGATTGAGGGCAGGAGGAGAAAGGCGCAACAGAGAATGATATGGTTGAATGCCATCACCAACTCAATGGACATGAGTTTGAGCGAACTTTGGGAGATGGTGAAGGACAGGGAAGCCTGGTGTGCTGCAGTCCATAGGGTCCAAAGAGTTGGGCACAACTTAGTGACTGAACAACAGCAATGGTCTGAATTGAGTCTTCATCCCACTCTAGTGTTGAACATCTGACCACCATGGTTTATGGAAACCTTCTCCTCCTCTGGCTTCTGAAACACTTGCATTATTTGAGGCCCTCTATCCTGCCCTCTCCCTGACTCTTCATTTCTCTTGTGCGTTCTGGACCTGCACATTCTACACACTTCTCCTGATCTTCTCCTTTACTCTCTGGGACAGAGGAGCCTTAAATCTTCACCCCAATATCTGACTATTTCCTACTAATAATTCATAGAAGATAAGTCCAAGATTATGTCTATGTTTCAATGTCTTGCTTCATGTTGTGAATTACTTTCTAGGAAGATTATCCTTGTTTGCATTCCTACCTTCAGTATGTCAGAATGCCCACCTTACTGTACCCACAGCAATATAGAATGATGGCTCTATAATATTTGATAATTTCTTAGGTGAGATTAATACCATAGTGGTTTTTCTTATGCAGTTAAGCCCCTCAAAATTCTCCCTTCAGTAAGCTGCTCCTATGCTTTCAGACCTTTTATGTTGAGCACCTCTGAATAAATGTGGAGAGAGAGGAACTGTCAGAGGGCCAAGAGGGCAGAGAGCCAATAAAAGGACAAGTATCAGATTTGGTTGGTTCACAAGACAGCCTCATACTGCTGGGAGCCATGACCATGAGAATGAACTATGTAGATCTGTGAATCTGGAAATTAGGTGCAGAGAGTGGGAAAGAGTCAGTGTTTCTCAAACCTTCTTTAGTGAATTCAGAGTTGCTCTAGTCCAGAAAGAGTTTAAGAGGGTGTTACTCATTATTTCCTCATTAATAATGGAGAAATGCTACCCAAACTTTGGCAGGTCTTCCTTATACTTGATATTAAGGCTACTGCTATTATCAGTGATCTTATGCATCTTCATAAAAGTCAGGATAGGCATACCAAGCATATATGGTCTTGTGGCATGAAAACCTGGAAAGAATTCTCAAAGTCCCTTAATTTACTTCAGAAATATTATGAGTACAAACATTTTATGGAAGATACAGTCTTGTTACAGAATAATTTATGAAGATGAATAAGACCCATGCTTTGCTTTCAAGTAGCCCATTTAACCAGGTAAAGAGGTAAAACAGATGTCAACATAAGTAAAGCATGGACATGACCGTAAGCCAAGTGCCACTAGGTTAGGCACAAATAAAGGAATTAAAAGATGTATGCATCATCAGAAAGGAAAATGTATAATCTGAAATGGTCAGAGTTTCACAAATAACATAAAAGGATGGGCATGGTTTTCACTAGTAGAACAAAGGTCTGATTTGGGGAGAGGAGGCAACATTTCAAATTGAAGAAAGTCTGCATGAGCAAAGGTTATGTCTGAGGCAGGCAGCTTCTCTAGGATGGAGGTTCATATGTAACATGTTACATCTCAACATATGTTAAATGTTGAGATAATGAGATTGTATTTCATTCAGTAGCCACTGGGAGCCCCTGAGAGCCCCTAAATAGGGAAAATTTTTGATGCTGAGTTTTATTATGAAGTGAAATTCTGACAGCCATGTGAAGCCTAGGTTACAATAAAGGATGGGAGTATGATACCTAATGAGAAGGCTGTTATTCCATTAGTCTAGGAAGAGGGTAAAATATACTTGAAATAGGGAGGCAGGAATGAGAAGAAAAATGAGGAATGAGATATGGAAAGGCCTGGTAGAAACAAAAACTAATGACTTAGAACCTAATTCAATTTGGGACAAACAGATAGATTTCAAGTTCAAGTGCCCAGTGGACTATTAAAAGTATGATGTTATTAATGGACAGTGAATTCAGAAGAGGGAAATGATATCAGAAAAGAAGTCAGTTGGAATGTACTGCTTTTAATCTATCAGTTTTCATTCATTTATTTGCTAAGTAGGCAATTGAAGTCTTGGAAAGTAGGAGAGAAAAAGCAATTAGACACATTAAGGACCAATTATCATGACTGATCTTGGATGAGCGTGACCCAAGATGAGTGAATCAGATTCCTTTCTGAGGAACAAAAGGGAGGGATGCCAAATCCTGCTTGGCTGGCAGCCACATGCCCTGCAATGTGAAGCAAGCTGGTCTGAGATAATGAAGCCAACACTCTGGGAGACATGAAGAGACAATCTTGGTGGCCTTTGAGTCCCTAAGTAACAACTGCCTCTCATTCCATAGTTGTCAGAGCCTCATAGTAAATTTATCCTTTTGCCTAAGCTAGTTCAGAGAGAATTACTATAATTTGTAACTGAAGGAATCCTGAGTATTAACACTATTAAAAAGTCAGAGCTAGTTGTCAGATACTTCATTTCAATTTTAAAAGCACTATAGTGTTTGTTCTTTCATTTAACATTTATTAAGTCCGTCCTCTGTTCTGAGCATTATGATAGCCTCTGAAGATAAATTGGATATTGAATTGGAGAGAGGACTGAGCGGAGGAGGGTTTTGAAGTATGTCTGGCCCTGTAGTAAAGACAAACTCCAATTTATCAATAGGTACAGTTCCAAATGTCCTAGTGTAAACTGGCTGTTTGAGAGAAGAGATTACTCCATAGAAACCTCATTGTGAATGGTGGTGATATGCCCAGGTCAGCTGGGAAAAACCCCGTTCCCCTATAATGGGACAGATTAGACACAAACACAATAGTGTAACACAGATAACTTGTCTTTCTAAAAAGTTCATATGGAACAGCATCTGAGGACTCCAGGCATTGCTTAGGCGGATTCTCATGGGATGTGTCCTACCTCTTGAAAACGGTGGCAACTGTTGTATGTGGCATGGGGTTTTTAAAATTCTTGATACGTAAGGAAGGACAAGGGCGATGTAGTACAGTTCAAAGGAGATTCAGCAGTGGGGACAGCATGAAGAGAGATGTACCAAGTAGAACGAAGAGAAGGAATCAGAGGCGCTTGCGTTTTGCTGTGTGTCTAATGTGGATTGTAGAGAAGAGGCCTGACTGGAGTTAGAGAGGCTGAAGGATCCTACCGGAACTCTGCCGAAAAGTTGTTTTGGAGAGCTTTGTTTTAGGCAATTTATTCCCCAGTTTCAAAGGTCATGTCCTAAATACCCAGAAAAAATATTAACTGATAGTGACTCAGCAATCATACTGATATTGTTGCAGAAAGGAGGAGCCCTTCCAGGGCCCAAGAGTGGGCTCTGGTCTAACACTAAGAAAGGAATTGTCTGAGGAGACACACACGCATGCTGACAAAACAAGTGACTTTATTGGGAAGTGGCACTTGGGCAGAGAGCAGGAGGGTAAAGGAATGCAGGAGAACTGCTCTGCCATGTGGCTCAGAGTCTCAGGTTTTATGGTGATAGGGTCTGGCCAGACATTCTGACTCAGGGTCCTTCCTGAGGGCACACACATTGCTCAGCCAAGATGGATACCACGAGGAGGATTCTGGGAGGTTGGTATGACATGTGATGCCTCCTTTGGACCTTCCCCAAATTCTTCTGCTCTGTGGTAGCTTGTTAGTTTTATGTTTCTTACCAAGACGGAAACTCCAATACGTTGGCCACCTCATGCGAAGAGCTGACTCATTTGAAAAGACCCTGATGCTGGGAAAGACTGGGGGCAGGAGGAAAAGAGGATGACAGAGGATGCAATGGTTGGATGGCATCACGGACTCAATGGACATGGGTTTGGGTGGACTCCGGGAGTTGGTGATGGACAGGGAGGCCTGGTATGCTGCGGTTCATGGGGATCACAAAGAGTCGGACACGACTGAGCGACTGGACTGAACTGAACTGAACCAAGACCTCCTGACATAAAATAACTAATGCAAATAGTTATGGTTGCTGGCCAGGGTGGGAGGTTTCAGTGTTTTCCATAACAATATAATATCAAAATAGTCTGTACTCCTTTGAGATCTCAGTCATACTACATGCCTCTGCTCCCAAATGTACCTGGACTGGTTAACAGAATCTGGCTCTCTCTACTCATGCCAGCTGGCTGAGGTGCCAACCGACATGGGGGGTCAGGTATGCCCTCATGACGATGTCTATACTTACCATGTTTGACTGAATCCATGTGAATTCTGATTATGATTTGAACAGCACCCATGTATTTTGAAGTTATCCCTGGTGGCTCAGCTGGTAAAGAATCTGCCTGCAATGTAGGAGACCTGGGTTTGATTCCTGGGTCAGGAAGATTCCCTGGAGAAATAAACAGCAGCCTATTCTAGCATTCTTGCCTGGGAAATCCCATGGATGGGGAGCCTGGTGGGCTACTGTCCATGGGGTTGCAAAGAGTAGAGCATGACTGAGCAACATTTCATTTCACCTTATTTTGATTTGGGGATGAGTTAAATCCTATTTGCTACCCTATATCTAATCTAAAATGAAAGAAATAAGGAGATTCCATGAAATCTTTTACTTGATCCATCTTGCTTTGATTGAAAAGTAATCTTAAAACAGGTGTGAAGTGTTAAAAGATTTTTTTGTTTTTTAAACAGATGGAAAGTAAACACCTGGGAACTTTTCAGCTCAACATATTGCGGCCCTGAGACTGCCAAGATTCTTCACTGTGAAAGTTCTCCAAGGATTAGCCTATTCCTGTTCTTCCTGTTCCACACATAAATATTAATTACCCCTAAATACAGCCCATTTACTAGCATCAGTCATGAAAAATTTAAAATGCCAAGCGAGTGTGAGAGAAACTTGACTGTAAATAATTGTTACATTGTTCTGTTTGTTCTCAGCATTGGTAGTTAGGAGTTTGTGAGAAAGGGGAAGCTGTGAGCATGCATGGCCTGTGGATGATAATTACAAAATGCCAGAAGGAGAGTCTTGAATTTTTTAAAGAGGCTTTAATGACTCCCAGGACATTGAGGCAGAGCAGCATGGATCTTGTTGAGGAAAAAAAAAGTCAGTGTTACAGAAAATTCATTGCCTGGTTAGAATGCAGAGAGGGGATGGATACTAAACATTCCATCTGAACTGTTCAGGTGGCCAATGGGGAATTTAATTTTATGAAATGTGGTTTTGTCATCTTTCAACCTGGCAGAATGGTAACTCAAAGGGTGGAGGAGAAATGGAGGTGCAGAATTATATTATTTAAATGGTATTTGTAAAGACCACTGAGATATTTCATCCTTCTTTCTCTGAGGAAAAAGGTACAAAAATGATGTCCTAAAGGCATATGAGATCAGTTGGAATAAGTTAAGTGGCAAAGACAATAATAATGTAACAGAGAAATATAACCTGTATTATTTAAATTATTCAAAGGATGCTAAAATTGTTACTAAGGTCACTATGATGCATAATGATAATGTGTGGTATGTTAAACCTATATGGTCTTTAAAATATAAATTTTCCGATATAAAAGTAATAAAAATACTGTGGAAATTTTGGAAAAGATACAAATATTGAAATAAGAAGTAAAATTCAGAAATAAGCAATTAACATTGTTCCCCAATGGCTTTTTTTTTTTAATTTATTGCTGGCTGATTATAAAGGCAATCAGAATTCCTCACAGAACATTTATAAGATATCAAAATATAATATAGTCTAAAATAAACACTGTCAAATTACTGTCACGTACTTCATGAAATGCTACACTTTTTTTCAAGGTTTAAGAATTTCATTTTGCATCTGAGCGTGTTGATTAATGTTTTTAATCAACAACGTTGAGTCAATGATTAGGAATGCTTGTATTAAGTGAAGGAGGTTAGAGAGCTATGGCAACTTTCTAACTATTTGACATAAACTGTTTGTATATTGACGTAAATTATTTGACATAGAACTATTCAAATTATTTGACATAAAACTATTGTAGAGTTTTAAGGAACTGAATTTTCACAAAACATGACTGACCTCCATTTTGTTAGAATCAGTTTTTTGCATCTCGATGTTCATGACTCCTATTTCCATTAAATATATAATATTATTTTTTTCTATTTAACACTTTTAAAATTGAATTCCATTTTCTTTGATATTAACCCTGCAACCACTCTAGAATGAATGCAAAGAAACTTTGTCTTTTTTCTCTTTTTACCAAGGACATTTTTGCTTATCATTCTACCCTTGACATTTTTGTTACATCCACAGTTATAGATAGGTTTCTTGCAATCATCAATATTTATAAATTAATTTCACTCATTATAGGAGTGTGTTTCATTTTTAAAGGAGGGAATAACTACCATCATTCCTATATTTCGTCTCATTTCTGTTATTTCACCTAATATTTTCTGATTCTATGCATTGTTATTTTATCATGTTTCCCACATTTTGTTTGTTCTAATCTTCTTGTTTCTGATAGGCTCTGTCAACATCTTATATAGAATATAGAAAGTAACACAGCTTTTGATGTAAAATGGTGAGAATTTCTAGAGAAGCCAACTTCCACCTGGGAATGATGTTCTGAACACTGGAGAACTGAACCAACAGAGGACCTACTTTCGCTGAAATAACCTTGGAAATAGTTTGAGAGTATGGTGCCTGAGCTGATATCCAACACATAGGAACATGGAATCAGGAACCTACTGCCGTCCGAGCTGCTACTGCTGCCACCACATCGTCTCGAAAACTAGGGACAGGATGCCGGGGTCCTGATGCAGGAAAGTCCTGTGTCTCCACAACCCTATTTGCCAGTAGCTAAAACTGAAAAGGAGGCTAGAGAGAACCTCTAATTCACTTCCACTTTCCAAAATTTCAGTGCTCTTATTTGTTGGGTAAGAGCTAATTTTTATCCTTTAGCTGTGAGTAGTAATAGTGTTAGTCACTCAGTCGTGTCTGACTCTTTTGTGACCCCATGGATTGTAGCTCACCAGGCTCCTCTGTCCATGGACTTCTCCAGGCAAGAATACTGGAGTGGGTTGCCTACCCCTTCTCCAGGGGATCTTCCTGACCCAGGAATCAATCTAGGGTCTCCTGCATTGCAGGCAGATTCTTTACCATCTGAGTCACCAGGGAAGCCCCTTTAGCTGTGAAGAAGTCTGGAAATACCCTCTGGTCTCTGTATAGGAAAGTCCCATAGAAGGAAAGTGGAATAGATAGGAAGGTCATCCATCCACAGTATCTACCATTAGATAGCTGTAGTCTATAGTCCTATTTGAATCTTATTTGAATTATTTAAAATTTTTGTTTTACAAAATTAGCATTAAACTCTATTTCTAGAGTTGTGACAGGTAAATGGTGATTCTTGACTTTGTTTGAAAGTGAAGTGAAAGTCATTCAGTCGTGTCTGACTCTTTGCCACCCATGGCTTATTCAGTCCATGGAATTCTCCAGGCCAACATACTGGAGTGGGTAGCCTTTCCTTTCTCCAGGGAATCTTCCCAATCCAGGGATCGAACCCAGGTCTCCCGCGTTGCAGGCGGATTCTTTGCCAGCTGAGCCACAGGGAAGCCCTAAGACTTTGTTGATATACAAGTTATTGTTTTCTAACCAGTAGTTCTCTCAAATTTACTTCTTAACATTTCATTAAAACACCTAAGAAAAAAATTCAAAACATAAATAATACAGTGGAAGTTGACTCTGATAACCAGCCTACCAACTGATAAAGCAAATGTCAGAAGTTATTTAAAATATATTTTTAAAATTATATTTATAATTATATATTTATGTGCATATATAATATTGCATTGTTTCATATATAGATACAAATATAAAGTGGACTATTATTTTTGTTTTGAATTTTTTCTTAGGTGTTTAATGAAATGTTAAAAAGTGCATCTGAGAGATCTATGAATGAAAATCATGATTTTTGACTTAAGGATGTATAATACACTATAGCAATATAGTCTTCCCTAGCTTATCATTCTTATATTGTAAAGTTGTTTCTCAATTTTAGGAGGGTTTTTTTGGTAGGATTTTATTATAAGTTGTTAAAATCTTGACAGTCTCCCTAAGTAGTTTAAAGCAGTGAGTTTTCCTCAAAATCATCATGAGCTGAAATCATCCTTTACAATATTTTTTATGCCAGTGAATATGCTCCCAAAACAATCTAATTGTCTGATATTTAAATTAACTCAGTAAATGTTCATTGTGTCCTTAATATATTCTAGGACTCTAATGGGGCCTTCCATGATGAATGTCTTGTCCCTCCCCCATGCAGTCCCAGCCTAGCACACTCTATACACATAATATAAATGAATGGATGCTCTGACCAAAAGATAAATGAAGCCTCATGAAAGAGTGTCCTTAATGCTACCTGAGAGTTACGAGTCAGGGCAGATTTCATGGAGGAGGCAAGAGTTTACCAGATTTCTCAATTTCCTAGTTGAAAAAAAAAAAAAAAAAAACGAAATTAAAAATCAGAGCGTGGTCAGAACTATCGCTTTATTTTATTTTTTTTTTGAAAAGCAGAATAAATGTGAAGCACCGGGGATTTTTATTTGCGTTACGATTTGTGTAAAAATAAAGGTGACTATGATGACCAGGATAGGGGAGCCTGGTGGGCTGCCGTCTATGGGGTCGCACAGAGTCTGATGCGACTTAGCAGCAGCAGCAGCATGATAATAATGGGGCTTCCCAGGTGGCGCTAATGGTAAAGAACCCGCCTGTCATAGGGTCACAAAGAGTCGGAGACGACTGAAGGGACTTAGTATGCATGATGATGATGATGGATATTATTGATTGCTTACCCAGAAGCTGGCTGGGAACCTTTCCCCTTTTCCTACTAACACCTTAGTTTTCCTTCTGGTGTCTCTCTCTCTTCTGAATTGTAGCACCCTTGTTTTGAAGGGTGACCCCAGCTCAGCTGTGAGCTATAATTAGTCTAAGTCAGTTAAAAATCCCATTCCCCTGCCAGTGATTGGTTGAAGCCACTACACCTGTAATAAACAGAGTGCGTATTACTTGGTTGCAGAGATAGGTTCAGGAAAGAGCACAAAACTGGATCTGGGCCAATGAAATGTAAGGGGAATTTTGAAAAGGGGATTCTGGGAAATTTTCCCTTCTACTTAAAGGAAAGCCTTAAGTGCTGTCTCTTGCTGGCTATTGGCAGAAATGCAAGGGATACTGTAGCCATCTGATTACCAGCCTGAAGAGGACCAAAAAAATATTCTGACTCCCTCATGCCTCTTCAAGAATTACAGGGGAATGGAGACACAGCCATTGAATTAAGTAGGTCCTAAAACCTACCTGACGTATGGATTTCCAGGTATGAGAGTCTACAAGTGTTTTTACTGTTTAAGCCAGTTTGACATGAATTTTTAGTGCTTGCTATCAAAGTTGTTCCACTTAATTTAATAATTCACAGCTGAGAATAAAAAGAGCTAGCCTATGAATTGAGGTAAATGTAATGTTACAACATTTTAAAAGAATAGAAACAAAAATATTTTAGGTAGTACAAAGGTAAAATAAATGAGAATAAAGAAGCCTAAGTGAAAAATAATTAAGTTGCAACTCAATTTGGCAGAAAAAGAAATCCTAAAATGGGGCAGAAGTGACAAACTAAATTGTTGAAAAACCATAACAAATTTCTAGCGTACTGGTAAGGCCCTTTTAGATTGAGAGAAACAGCTGATAGACACATTACTTTGGGAGTGATGGAGATTTAATACAAAAGATTTCCAGAGAAATTTCTTTGCAGGTCTTTAAAACCACCTATTTCTGACTTCAGCCCTGGCGATTCTAATAAGGCAGGTGTGACTGAAGTCCTGGCATGCACAGCTGTGTGGATCTTGATGTGATTCTCTCTGCCTGTATCTCTTTCTGTTGTATCTTGCCCTGTGTTCCTCTATGTGTGAATTGCCTGTATCCCCGTCTCTCCATGTAAATTTCTGTCTTGTCATGTAAGTTTTCATGTCTGTGTATATGTGTCTGTGAGTCTCCCTTTCTGTTTCTCATTGTCTCTCATTGTCCCTCTGCTTATCTCTCTTTATCTCTTCTATGTCCCTGTGTCTGTATGTGAAGCATGTCTGTGTGTTTATGTCTGTGAGTGTACATCTCTTTGCCTGTCTGTCTATGTTTCAGTATGTTTACTCTTTGGGTGTCTGAATCTCTATGTGGCCTCTTCTGTGAGTTTATTTGTGTGTTTCTCTGTGTGAATCCTTCTCATATAAATCTCTTTTCTTGACACTTAATTGAGAGCAGACATAAACTCAGTCTGTACCTAAAACAAAAGATGGAAAATCCAGGGACTTTCCTGTAGACTTAAGTGACTGATATTCCTCAAAGTGGCTTGGTTAGCCCAACAGGAATCCTCCCCTTCCTCCACTACTCTCCCCACCCTTCAGAGCAATGAAATCACAGGGCACGGGGTGGCGGGTGGCGGGTGGGCGGGGAGGGGGGAACCTGTGTCTTTGAGTGCCTTGCCATGAACCCACAGTATCAGACACACTTCTTCAGGCCTTGTCTCAAATTCACATAACAAGACAGAAAACTCCCAACACTGAAGGCAGTATTGTTATTCATTTCAGTGATCCTAATCCTAAAATAATCCTGAAAGTGAAAATGTTAAGTCACTCAGTGCTGTCCGATTCTTGGTGATCCCATGGACTGTAACACCCAGGGCTCCTCTGTCCATGGCATTCTCCAGGCAAGAATATTGGAATGGGTTGCTATTCCCTTCTCCAGGGGATCTTCCCGACCTAGAGATCAAACCCATTGCAGGTGGATTCTTTACCATCTGACTCACCAGAGAAGCCCAAATTGATGTTATGTATTCCTCCTTGCATGAAAATACCATCACACAGTCATGTCACTTCTAACTCCTTACTGGCTTTTGTGCTAGCATAGCTTTCTAGGACATGGCCATCTCGCTAGCAGCCTCACCACATTCAGCAAAGAACAACTGCCACTTCTTTCCTCTGCAGAGCACTTTTGTGCAACCCTAACTTACCAGTTTGGGAGGCAGCACCCCTTTCTGCCTCATTTCCTGCCTGCACCATCAGGTAGAAGATACTGTCTGCCTTTTCCTTCATAAATTCCTGACTTTGAGACCTGTCATGTCCTGATCCAGATGTTACATGGTTTTTCCTCCTTAGTCCTCATAGGAGCTCTCCCAGTCTGGCCCTTAATACCTGGGTCAGAAAGATCCCCAGGGGAGGAAGTGACAACCCACTCCAGTATTCTTCCCTGGAGAATCCCATGGGCAGAGGAGCCTAGTGGGCTCCAGTCCATGGGGTCGCAAAGAGTTGGACACGAGTGACTGAGCACACTGAGCTCCTTCTCCAGGTCAGACTTTTATTCTTCCTTTCCTCTTCTTTTTTCCATCTTTGGAAATTGCAAAACTAATACTCTTTCTGCATTTCTTCATGAATAGTCCCCATTGCATGTTTCTGATAAAATACAGTTCTGATATTTCCAAAGGTCTTTTTAAAATTTACTAGTAATATGTCTGACAAGTCAGATAGTAAGAGATGACAGTGATCTTCAGATATCTGGAAAGAAAAGGACTGATGCCCAAGTCCCAGTCTCTGTGCTGGTAGTATGGCCTTGAAGAAGGTACTTCTCCAGCTGACTCTGTATGTGAAAAATGAGGGATTAGATTTTATAACTGCTAAGATAGGGTTGATCATCATAGAAACAAATTTTCACTGAAATAAAAACATGTATTGCCACTCAACTTATGACACTTAAGGAGTTAAAAATCACAATCTCCCATGTTTCAGTCAATCAAATATTAGTTTACTTTCTCAAACTAAATTTGCATTTATATTTTTTCACATGATTTATAATTTGGTTTAGTTTGTGTTTCCTACTTTGCACTTTTGTAAAACTTTAACTGAAAAATAATCCAACTGACTAATATTCATTTCACTGCTAAGAGGCAGAATTAAGTCCTTAATTTCATTCTTCATTATGAATTCCAACAACTTAGTTTATATTCATTCATTTATAGTACATTAATTGCCTTTTTCCACGCATGAGAAGTTTGAATCTAACATATTTAGACTAGAGCGAATTTACTGAGACTAAATGCAGTGTATTTGACTTTTTCATCACAAAACAGCAATTCTGTTTAAGACAGCAGGACATCAAGTCCATCGATGTCTTCGGCTGTCTCGTTTTCCTGAGAATGAACTTGGATTATCTTCTTGAAAGATAGGATGCTATTTCTTCATGCTTTTAGAAACTATTTTCTAAGGAATCAGTTCAGTCCAAGATTATAAGCAAATAATGTAGTAAACAAATTGTAAAAGAAAAAATCAGAATGAAGAAAAAAGACAGCTGGTTAATTAAAATGTGGACAGGGAAAAGAGCAGAATGTTGATTAAACAATGTTGAAATTATTTCAGTGGGCATATCCAAGAATATACATCTTGAATTATGAGATAATTTTTAAGACTGTGGCTTCAGAGATTTCTGCCATGCATGAAAAGGGTGCTGATACTATTATTAGCTAAATTATAAGTCATTATGCCTGCAAAAGCTCTGCTATGGCTCAAAACTTTCAGCTAACTTAAGCTTATTAGCTGATGAAAAGAAAAATAAAAAAAAGTAGAAAAAAACATATGATGGCACCAACTCCTATAATTTATATATTACTAATTTCCCGTATCTCTAGTAGTAGTGGTAGTAGTAGTAGTGTTACTAGCTCAGTTGTGTCTGACTGACTGAGATCCCATGGACCATAGTCCACCAGGCTCCTCTGTTCATGGGATTCTCCAGGCAAGAATACTGGAGTGGATTGATGTTCCCTTCTCCAGAGGATCTTCCCAACCCAGGGATTGAATGTGGGTTTCCTGCGTTGCAGACAGATTCTTTACTGTTTGATCTACAGAGGTCCTGTATCTCTACTTTTATTTAACTGCCGTATAATAATAACAGTGAATTAAAACATCACTACTGTTGTGTTTTTTCATTATTCCTAGTATTCGAAACAGAATTTTCTCTTTATATATTGGAATACCTTGCTATTTGTTGGATATATCTATTTATATAGATATATATAGATTCAGTATGTCTGTGCCTTTCATCATTATTTAAATCTTCTTTCTTATTTCACCTTAAAATATTTCCCATTAATTTTGCCTACTTACAAAAGAGGAGGAAAAGAATGGTGGCAATATTTATATCAAGCAGATAGTTTTGTCTACTTTTTTTATTTTAGCCTTTGGATTTTATTTTAAGCATGTCTTTTGCATATGGAAAAACTTACTTTAATTTTGGAATCATACTCTTGATTCTATATCCTACCTTTCAGTTTTTTTATGTCTCTTTTTAAAAAAAAATGTAATTATTAAAGCATGGTAACACATTTGCAGGAGACTTGGAAAATACAGAACAAGATTACATATAGTTCCACTATATATTACAATTATTTTTTAAGTAGATAAAGATTTTTAGTTGGAGTTTCAATGTCAAACTCTCAAAAATTAAAAGAATGAATATGCAGAGAAGTAGAAGGATATGGTAGACTGCATCTCTCCTTTTATCTGTATAAAATGTACTGGTACTCGGTTTTATTCAGCTTTTTATCTTTTATTGGATTAATCATGATTGTTTTAAATTAAAAATTGAGTGAATTTGTAGCATATATATATATATGAATAGTATTGCTTATCTTAAAACTTTTCAGGCTGTTATTAATCTTTTGTATACCTCAAATAGCCCATGATGACTATGGACCTGATTATATAGGAAAGAGAAGTACTATATTTTATGATTTTATCTTTTCAGTCCTCAGTATCCTATTAATCTAACTAGAACCATGAAAACATTGCTATGGATTTTTATATTGTGTATTTCGTGTAGTATGTTTGTTTCAACACTTAGATAATTCTAAGGTGCTGCAGGCATTGCTGTCAGGGTTTTCATTTACGGACCTCTTCAGTTAATGGATCTGTCAGCACCCATTTTCATCAACAACATCCCTGCTCAAAAATTCTTTCTGAAATTCAGCCTTCAATATCTGGAGGTATTTCCTTAAGAAACTTTTGGCGAAAGGGCATATTTCCTAACTATCCAAAGATGTAGTGAATAATTCTTTTTCTTCCATATTTGAAGATCAATATGGTTGCACAGGCAGTTCTTGAAATATGCCTTCTCTCCCTGAATTTCTCATGTAACTCTAATTTTATTTCCAAGTAGAATGATTTTATCCTTAATAGCTTATACATTTACTTATATTTATAGCTTTATAAGATTGCAAGTTAGACATGAGGGCTCTCATAAATATCCAGCTTTACGACTTTTTCAAGGCAAATAATAGAGCTCCAGTACCTTGGCCAAAGTATTGGAGCTTCAGCTTATTTTCTGCCCCTTTGTAATTTAAGCATGCTCAGATAATTTGCTTTGGTTAAGACAAAGTGGAAGTGACATGTGGTATGTGACTTTAAAAAGATAGCAGTACCACTTCAGTTTTAAGTCATCAAATTAACAAATATCCAAGTGAATAATATGTGAAGATGAATACACTGAACAGCTTTCCCTTTGCACAAGCTATAAAGGTGTGTGCAGATCACCTGATGGTAGATGGAAACTTCACCAGCTGGAGTCCCTGAGGAAGAAGCAGAGTCCTCCACTCCCTCAGTTTTCATGGTCCGTATCTTATGAGAAAGGATTTAACTCTTTCTATCTCATATTTGGGAGCTGCTACTTTAGCATAATTGGTCTATTTGACCTATATCCTTATGATCACACCTCTTTGTTATTGCAGACATAGCCCCAGTGAGTCCTATCGATTTTGGATATTTTCTCCTATTTAGTCAAGAGGAAATATCCTTGACTATATGCAGGATTATCAATCTTGTGCTAGTTAGTCTTCTCCTCTGATAATACCTAGTCATAGCTAAGGTCTCTCAGATTAGTTCTTCAGATTCATCACCTTTTCTGTAGGGAGCTAATTAATATTCCTAAATGCCTTCATCTTGGCGAAACACAAGGAGTCATAGTTTGAATAGAGATGTGTAATGGGTATCCCTCTCCCGCATCTCTTTACTCTTTTATGTTCTAGATAACTTTGATATTTATTTTCTCTCATCCTATTCTGTTCCATACAATAGAGATTCCATCCTTTACTGATTACAACAAAATTTTCAGCCTATTTAATGCAATATCCATTTTACAATATCTTTTCAAAATCTACTCTCTTGTGTCATACAAGGGACACTGTCACTTCAAG
Organism: Bos grunniens; assembly: GCF_055505025.1. NCBI lineage: Eukaryota > Metazoa > Chordata > Mammalia > Artiodactyla > Bovidae > Bos > Bos grunniens. The sequence continues at coordinate 10,621,262 of NC_141172.1, forward strand.
GATTAATTACTTGCATTTACTTGCATTAAAAATACTCAGGTAAGAAAACTCTTGAATGAATCTCTAAAGAATATCAGGGTCCAGGAAATAAAGCTAAACATAAGTAACTGATAAGGTAGTAGATTGGGGTATTGAACTTATAAACTGGCAGAGAAATATTGGAGGATCAGCAAAAGTTGATAATCAGTTTGCCGGGGAGAGAGTATGTCAGATGTTTTTAATGTCTTGTATCATTTCTCTTCAGAAAATGTCCACATATACAATTTTACAGATGAGAAAATTGTGTTCACAGAAGTTGAAGAATAGAATGAGGATCTCAGATAGCAAGTAAGGGCTTCCCACATGGCACTAGTGGTAGAGAACCTGCCTGCCGGGGCAGGAGACGTAAGAGACACTGGTTCCATCCCTGGGTTGGGAAGATGCCCTGGAGGAGGGCATGGCAACCCACTCCAGTATTCTTGCCTGGAGAATCCAGTGGACAGAGGAGCCTGGAGGGCTAGAGTCCACAGGGTTGCAAAGAGTTGGACATGACTGAAGTGACTTAGCACAGAACTTGGTTTATAAGTTAATTTTGTCATTATTCCTACTCCACCCTGCTTTCTGGGAAGCAGGAGATTTTGTTACTGAGTCCAAGCTCATGCTGCTGCTGCTGCTGTCACTTCAGTCGTGTCCGACTCTGTGTGACCCCATAGACAGCAGCCCACCAGGCTCCCCTGTCCCTGGGATTCTCCAGGCAAGAACACTGGAGTGGGTTGCCATTTCCTTCTCCAATGCATGAAAGTGAAAAGTGAAAGTTAAGTCGCTCAGTCGTGTCCTACCCTCAGTGACCCCGTGGACTGCAGCCTACCAGGCTCCTCCGTCCATGGGATTTTCCAGGCAGGAGTACTGGAGTGGGATGTCACTTGCCAAATGACAGGCCAATATATGGAGAGACAAATTTTGGGGGCAAGAAATAAATGTTTTATTAAAAAAGCCAGCTTTCTAAGAAGATGCTGGACTAGTGTCCCAAAGAACCATCTTGCTGGGGTTTGGATGCTAGTTTCTTTTATAGAGCAAAAGGGGGAAGGGGGTAAGGAGGTAAAGTTTAAAAGACTAAGTTGTTGCGAATATTTCCTGGTTCTAATTTCTTCCTTTCTGCATCCATTCATAGGTGGGCTTGATGAGATTGTTTGCTGTGAGCTTAAACAAAGGTATTTCTGCTTAGTACTAAGACATGGGGAGGCAGGAATTCCAGAGATGGGTCATTATGTATACTTTAAGGTATATAAGTTGCTTCAGTCATGCTCAACTCTTTGTGACCATAGACTATAGCCCACCAGTTTCCTGTGTCCATGGGATTTTCCAGATAAGAAGACTGGAGTGGGTTGCCATTTCCTTCTCCAAAGGTATAGGCAACATCCCTTTAATGACTGACTTGTAGCAAAAACAATAGACTATAAAGATTAAAGCAAAAGAAACAGATGTAATATGGAATCATATTTGTTCTGCTCTACAAAATTTTATACTTTGACCAAAGAATATAGTCACTAGAACTTTAGTAATGCTTTTGTCTAGCTTATGTCTGTATAATTCCTCTGTGTTTAATCCCTTATGCTTTCAGGAGAGAGCCAGGGCGCACACACCAGGGGACAGCATTTCCAGGTCTGATGCTACTATACTGCTCTTATTAGATGATAACATTCATGGCCCCTGCTTTCATTTCAGCATTTACTATAGAGGCTTGCCCCAAACCAATCAGTGATAATTCGGGCCACCTGGCTTCTTTTGTTGGACTATGACTTCGGACCAGTTACTAATCAAAAGTTCTCCAATACTTGCTATTCTATAAAATATTGTCATATCAAAACTAATTCCTATTAATTACTTTAACAAATGTAATTTGTGGGGAAATTGGGGACAGGCAGTCTATAAGTTGATAAAGGGCATAAATCACACACAGAAAGCAAGAGATAAGAGCTCTGAAGATAAATACTGAGGGATTAGCAGAAACTCTTTAAAGAAAGTTAGCCCTTCAAAGTGGAGAAGGCAATGGCACCCCACTCCAGTACTCTTGCCTGGAAAATCCCATGGACGGAGGATCCTGGTAGGCTGCAGTCCATGGGGTCGCGAAGAGTCGGACACGACTGACCGACTTCACTTTCACTTTTCACTTTCATGCATTGGAGAAGGAAATGGCAACCTACTCCAATGTTCTTGCCTGGAGAATCCTGAGGATGGGGGAGCCTGGTGGGCTGCCATCGATGGGGTCACACAGAGTCGGACACAACTGAAGTGACTTAGCAGCAGCAGCAGCAGCCTTTCAGAGACTGTGGAAATTACTGGAGTCAAGGCAAAGATCCAAGAAGTAAAGGAGCAACCAGAGACAATCTGCATAAGCTGTGAAATAAGCAGAAAATGACTTTACATCATATCTATGGTATGATAGACCATACCATGGGGGACTTTTCTGGTGGCTCAGCTGGTAAAGAATCCACCTGAAAGGGCAGGAGACTTTGGTTCGATCCCTGGGCTGGGGAGATCCCTTGGAGAAGAGAATGGCCAACCTCTCCAATATTCTTGCCTGGAGAATCCAATGGACAAAGGAGCCTGGCGGGCTACAGCCCATGGGGTCACAAAGAGATGGACATGACTGGGCAGCTAACGCTATGGTATGATGGAAGGATGGAGCTGGAAATAGGAAAGCACAGGGAAGGATGGAGAGATTCAGAGGCAGAAGAGATGTTGGAGGGATCCAGTAGACTAGATGATGAGATCTAGATGAGAGTGATTTCATCGTCCTTGTAGATACACCATAGAGTAAAGAGGTCATCCAGTGGAATTGGCTTCCATCACTGACAGTGAAAAGTCTCAGGTGCTTTGCTATCTTCTTATTTGCTTTCATATTCTGCAGTTTACTATGCTGTGACTAAAAGAAGGTGTTTTTCTTTTTCTTTTTTTTTTTTAACTCAGAGTGATTCTTATATCTAAAAATTGTTTTTTAAATCAATTCTGAAAAATTTGCAGCATCAGAATGTTGGTTTTGCCCCCTTCTTTTTATTCTGTGTGGATTTCCAGTTAAAGGCTGTGGGGACTTGTTGTTGGTCATTGATTTCACCCAACCTCTCTTTCATAGTTTCATGTCATAATTTCAATTCTGAGTTGAATTATGAATAATCTTTTCATATTTCTCTTACAGTTTGTTGATGTTCTCAACAGCTCTGCTTCATCATTTAAACACATCAAATGAAGTTTAAATTCCAGTGATTATATTTTGTATCCCTTTAAATATAGTCCTGATCACTTTCAGTTGTTTCATTTCTTTATAATATTTTCTGTATGTCCTATTATTTCTTTGAACATTGTGACTGTACTTGTTGTATACCTTGTTTCTTATATTTTCAGTATCCATACTCTGTGTGTATCTTATTCTGCAGTCTGTGTTCTTGATTAGGTTATTGTGTTTTCTCACATTTTTAGATGTAATAATTACAAGCTGTTTGTACCTCCAGGGAAGCCATGGTTTCTGTGTGGATTTTCAACTCCATATTTTAGCTCAATGTTTTTTGTATTGCTTTGTGTTTTGTGAGGATTTTTGGTTTTGGTGTTATGGCTCATGGAAGACATTACTTATAGTTTTGTAAACGCTGTAATGCTCTCCCAGGTGTGTGAGATCTGATTTAAGGAGTATTTAAGTGTTTAGTAGAGGAAGGGCATTTCAGAAGAGAATATTTATTTTAAGAACCTTTAATACAGAAGAGTATGACAGATTGAATAATAATCCATAATTTCCCACCCATGGATTTCCCTGGTGGCTCAAACAGTAAAGAATCTGCCTGCAATGCAGGAGACCCAGGGTCGATCCCTGGGTCGGGAAAATCCCCTGGAGTAAGGGAATGACAACCCACTCCAGTATTCTTGCCTGGGAAATCCCATGGACAGAGCAGACTGGTAGGCTACAGTGCGTGGGGTCACAAAGCGAGGAATGAGTGACTAACATAAAAATACTATATGAATATAAATGATTCAAATTACTCCAAAAGTTATAAAATACACTTCCCTTTATTGCAACCTTCTTTCCACTCAAAGTATGTGGGTGTGTATAAAATAAATTATGTATAATAGTAGATATTATGAAAAATGCCAAAATGACCTCTAATATTACATTAAATATTATCTGTATTATAAAAAGTATGATTATCACATCAAAGAGATCACATTTTGTATACTCTTCTGTTCTTTACTTTTTTTGGCTGAATGTACCTTAGAGATTTTCCACATTAACTTATAAAAATGTACCTATTTAATTTTATTTTTATTGAAGTATAAGTTGACTTACTATATTATATTAGTTTAAGGTGTAAGCATAGTAATACAATGTTTTTATAGATTATACTCCATTTAAAGTTTTTACAAATATTGGCTAAATGCCATGTGCTGCAGAGTATATCTTTGTTACTTTATTGTTTTGTGTTTAATACTTTATACCTCTGAATACATTAACCCTATCTTTTCTCCCCTCCATTCCTCTGCCCACTGGTAACTACTGCTGCTGCTAAGTCACCTCAGTTGTGTCCGACTCTGCATGACCCCATAGACGGCAGCCCACCAGGCTCCCTGTCCCTGGGATTCTCCAGGCAAGAACACTGGAGTGGGTTGCCATTTCCTTCTCCAATGCATGAAAGTGAAAAGTGAAAGTGAAGTCGCTCAGTCCTGTCCGACTCCTCGCGACCCCTGGTGGACTGCAGCCCACCAGGATCCTCCGTCCATGGGATTTTCCAGGCAAGAGTACTGGAGTGGGGTGCCATCTTTATCAATAAACCTCTTTCTATTTTGTTATATTCATTAGTATATTTTATAGATTTCACATTTAAATGATAACATATACTATTTGGCTTTCTCTGTCTGCATTATTTCACTGAGCATAATTGCCCCTAGGTCCATTCCTTTTCTTGCAAGTAGCAAAATTTGTTCCTTTCTATGGCAGAGTAATATTCCATTGCATTCATACACCACATCTTCTTTATCTATTTATCTGTTGATTGACTCTCTATGCTTCCTGTACCTGGATATCTGTTACCTTTTGCACATTTGGAACATTTTCCTTTATAATTTCATCAAACACCTTTTATTTATTTATTTTTTGTATTTAACTTTTTTATTTTATTTTTTAACTTTACAATATTGTATTGGTTTTACCATATATCAAAATGAATCTGCCACAGGTATACATGTGTTCCCCATCCTGAACCCTCCTCCCTCCCCATACCATCCCTCTGGGTCGTCCCAGTGCACCCTTTCTCTTCTTTTCAGTTCAGTTCAGTCACTCAATCATGTCTGACTCTTTGCGACCCCATGGACTGCAGCACGCCAGGCTTCCCTGTCTATCACCCTCTCGGAGTTTACTCAAACTCATCTCCATTAAGTTGGTGATGCCATCCAATCATCTCATCCTCTGTCGTCCCCTTCTTCTGCCCTCAATCTTTCCCAACATCAGGGTCTTTTCAAATGAGTCAGCTCTTCACATCAGGTGGCCAAAGTATTGGAATTTCAGCTTCAGCATCAGTCTTTCCCATGAATATTCAGGACTAATTTCCTTTAGGGTGGACTGGTTGAATCTCCTTGTAGTCCAAGGGACTCTCAAGAGTCTTCTCCAACACCACAGTTCAAAAGCATCAATTCTTCGGCACTAAGCTTTCTTTATAGTTCAGCTCTCACATCAGTACATGACTACCGGAAAAACCATAGCCTTGACTAATGGACTTTTGCTGGCAGGTAATGACTATGCTTTTTAATATGCTGTCTAGATTGGTCATAACTTCTCTTCCAAGGAGTAAGCGTCTTTTTATTTCATGGCTGAAATCACCATCTGCAGTGATTTTGGAGCCCAAAAAATAAAGTCTGACACTGTTTCCACTGTTTCCCCATCTATTTGCCATGAAGTGATGGGACCGGATGTCATGATCTTTGTTTTCTGAATGTTGAGCTTTAATCCAACTTTTTCACTCTCCTCTTTCACTTTCATCAAGAGGCTCTTTAGTTTTTCTTCACTTTCTGCCATAAGGGTGGTGTCATCTGCATATCTGAGGTTATTGATACTTCTCCCGGCAATCTTGATTCCAGCTTGTGCTTCTTCCAGCCCAGCGTTTTTCATGATGTACTCTGCATATAAGTTAAATAAGCAGGGTGACAATATACAGCCTTGACGTACTCCTTTTCCTATTTGGAACCAGTCTGTTTTTCCATGTCCAGTTCTAACTGTTGCTTCCTGACCTGCATGCAGATTTCTCAAGAGGCAGGTCAGGTGGTCTGGTATTCCCATCTCTTGAAGAATTTTCCAGTTTATTGTGATCCTCACAGTCAAAGGCTTTGGCATAGTCAATAAAGCAGAAGTAGATGTTTTTCTGGAGTGGTCTTGATTTTTCAATGATCTATCAGATGTTGGCAATTTGATCTCTGGTTTCTCTGCCTTTTCTAAAACCAGCTTCAACATCTGGAAGTTCACAATTCACATACTGTTGAAGCCTGGCTTGGAGAATTTTGGGCATTACTTTACTAGTGTGTGAGATGAGTGTGATTGTGAAGTAGTTTGAGAATTCTTTGGCATTGCCTTTCTTTGGGATTGGAATTAAAACTGACCTTTTCCAGTCCTGTGGCCACTACTGAGTTTTCCAAATTTGCTGGCATATTGAGTGCAGCACTTTTACAGCATCACCTTTCAGGATTTGAAATAGCTCAACTGGAATTCCATCACCTCCACTAGCTTTGTTTGTAGTGATGCTTCCTAAGGCCCACTTGACTTCACATTCCAGGATGTTTGGCTGTAGTTGAATGATCACACCATTGTGATTACCTGGGCCATGAAGATATTTTTGTACAGTTTTTCTGTGTATTCTTGCCACCTCTTCTTAATCTCTTCTGCTGCTTTTAGGTCCATACCATTTCTGTCCTTTATTGAGCCCATCTTTGCATGAAATATTCCCTTGGTATCTCTAATTTTCTTAAAGAGATCTCTAGTCTTTCTGATTCTATTGTTTTCCTCTATTTCTTTGCACTAATCACTGAGGAAGACTTTCTTATCTATCCTTGCTATTGTTTGGAATTCTGCATTAAGACGGGTCTTTCCTTTTCTCCTTTCCTTTTTGCTTCTCTTCTTTTCTCAACTATTTGTAAAGCCTCCTCAGACAGCCATTTTGCTTTATTGCCTTTCTTTTTCTTGGGGACAGTCTTGCTCCCTGTCTCCTGTACAATGTCACGAATCTCCATCTATAGTTCATCAGGCACTCTGTCTATCAGATCTAGTCTCTTAAATCTATTTCTCACTTCCACTGTATAATCGTTAGGGATTTGATTTAGGTCATACATGAATGGTCTAGTGGTTTTCCCTACTTTCTTCCATTTCAGTCTGAATTTGGCAATAAGGAGTTCATGATCTAAGCCACAGTCTGCTTCTGTTCTTGATTTTGCTGAGTGTATCAAGCTTCTCCATCTTTGGCTGCAAAGAATGTAATCAATATGATTTTGGTGTTTGCCATCTGGTGATGTCCGTGTGTAGAGTGTCATCTTGTGTTGTTGGAAGTGAGTGTTTTCTATGACCAGTGCATTCTCTTGTCAGAACTCTATTAGCCTTTACCCTGATTCATTCTATACTCCAAGGCCAGATTTGCCTGTTACTCCAGATGTTTCTTGACTTCCTACTTTTGCATTCCAGTCCCCTATAATGAAAAGGACATCTTTTTTGGATGTTAATTCTAGAAGGTCTTGTAGGTCTTCACAGAACCATTCAACTTCAGCTTCTTCAGCATTAGTGGTCGGGGCATAGACTTGGATTACTGTGATATTGAATGGTTTGCCTTGGAAATGAACAGAGATCATTCTCTCATTTTTGAGACTGCATTCAAGTACTGCATTTCAGACTTCTTTGTTGACTATGATGGCTACTCCATTTCTTCTAAGGGATTCTTGCCCATAGTAGTAGATATAATGGTCATCTGAGTTACATTCACCCATTCCAGTCCATTTTAGTTTGCTGATTCCTAAAATGTGGATGTTCACTCTTGCCATCTCCTGTTTGATCTCTTTCAATTTGCCTTGATTCATGGACCTAATCATCCAGGTTCCTATGCAGTATTGCTCTTTATAGCATTGGACCTTGCTTCCATCACCAGTCTCATCCACAACTGGGTGTTGTTTTTGCTTTGGCTCCATCTCTTCAATCTTTCTGGATTTATTTCTCCACTGATCTCAAGTAGCATACTGGGCACCTACCAACCTGGGGAGTTCATCTTTCAGTGTCCTATCTTTTTGCCTTTACACACTGTTCATGGTGTTCTCAAGGCAGGAATACTGAAGTGGTTTACCATTCCCTTCTCCAGTAGACCACATTTTGTCAGAACTCTCCACGATGACCCACCTGTCTTGTGTGGCCCTACATGGCATGGCTCATAGTTTCATTGAGTTAGACAAGGCTTTGGTTCATATGATTCAATTGGTTAGTTTTCTGTGATGGTGGTTTTCAGTCTGTCTGCCCTCTGATGGAGAAGGATTAAAGGCTTATGAAAGCTTCTAGATGGGTTTCCATGGAATTCTCCAGGCCAGAATACTGGAGTGTATAGCCTTTCCCTTCTCCAGGGGATCTTCCCAAACCAGGGATGAACCCAGGTCTCCCACATTGCAGGTGGATTATTTACCAGCTATGCCACAAGGGAAGCCTGAGAATCCTGGAGTGGGTAGCCTATCCCTTCTCCAGTGGATCTTCCCGACCCAGGAATCAAACTAGTGTCTCCTGCATTGCAGGCGGATTGTTTACCAACTGAGCTATCAGGGAAGCCCCTTCTCCTTTTGGGACCCCTATAATATGAATGTTAGTACTGTTACTATTGTCCCCTAAATTGTTCTCATTTTTTGTTTTCATTTTTGCTGTCTAAAATGGATGATTTCTATTCTGTATTTAAGATCACTTATAAGTTCTCTTGTATCACCTAGTCTGGTATTAATTCCTTCTAGTGTTTTTTCTGTCGTTGTTATTGTACTCTTTAATTCTATTTCTTAAAAAATATTTTTTAGTTCCTTGTTAAAATTCTCTGTTCATCTGTTCTTTTCCCTATTTCAGTTAGCATTATTATTACTAATGCTTTTAACTCTTTATCTGATAAAGTATTTCTCTCTTTTTCATTAGTTTTTTTTTTTCCTTGTTCTTTTCTTTGAACAAATTCCTCTGTCTTATCATTTGCTTAACTTTCTTTGTCTCTATGAAATTAGGTGACATAGTTACCTACCCTGGTCTTGAAGGAGTGTCCTTTTGTGGGAGCAGTGCTATGTAGTCAACTGTGCCCAGTGGCTTTGGTGGAAGATCTGTATCTGACATGATCAGGGTTCACGTCTTCCATGAGGGTGAGTTGGCAGCTCTCACATTGGTGGGAGGTGGGAATGGAGATGGAGGGGCTAGAGCTGGAACCAGGTGCGAGCCAAGGCTTCTCCTATGCTCACTGGCGAACACTGCCCTGCTGAGGTGGGCTCATGTCTTAGTGTTCTGGAGCAGAAACCTGACGGTTGGATCCAAGTGGGTTCCATTTCCTCTAAGTGTGCGCTCTTCCTCCTCTGAGCAATAGCACTTTCAACCCAGAAAGGAGTAGTGCTGGAACAAGAGGGGCCAGGATAGGCATCCAGTGAGGTCTGATGTTCATGGCGAGGCAGTGTTGGCACATCAGTTCGAGATCCAGACTGTTTCTGATGTAATGCCTCCATGAATACCAGTAATGATCACTCTCACTCTGTGTGGAAGCTGTGCAGGGTCCAAGCTGGCTCTTCCCACCCATCCGTGCTCCCTCCTTGGCCCTGGAAGCCTTCGCCCTAGTGTGGAGCAGCAGCAGAGCCACAGGGACCAGAGTGGGGCACTCAGCGTGGTCCAGGGTGCCCAGGGTAGCCATGGAAACCAGCCAGAGTCCCAGGCAGTTTAATTCTGCTTCCTCTGCCTTGTTCCTGGGAGAAAGCAAGCATGTGTATCTTCTTCGTGAGCATAAGTCTAGATTTCTTACAGCCCTTGTGTTCGTACTACTGGTTTTCAAGCTAGCTAGGGGGACTTGTATTCCCAGTGTCAGACCCCAGGGCTGGGGTGTCCACTGTTGTTTTCTTTTTTTTTTTTTTTAATTAATTTTATTCTATTCTCAAACTTTACATAATTGTATTAGTTCTGCCAAACATCAAAATGAATCCACCACGGGTATACATGTGTTCCCCATCCTGAACCCCCCTCCCTCCTCCCTCCCCACACCATCCCTCTGGGTCGTCCCAGTGCACCAGCCCCAAGCATCCAGTATCGTGCATTGAACCTGGACTGGCATCTCGTTTCATACATGATATTTTACACGTTTCAATGCCATTCTCCCAAATCTTCCCACCCTCTTCCTCTCCCACAGAGTCCAGAAGACTGTTCTATACGTCAGTGTCTCTTTTGCTGTCTCATATAGAGGGTTATCGTTACCATCTTTCTAAATTCCATATATATGCGTTAGTATACTGTATTGGTGTTTTTCCTTCTGGCTTACTTCACTCTGTATAATAGGCTCCAGTTTCATCCACCTCATTAGAACTGATTCAAATGTATTCTTTTTAATGGCTGAGTAATACTCCATTGTGTATATGTACCAGAGCTTTCTTATCCATTCATCTGCTGATGGACATCTAGGTTGCTTCCATGTCCTGGCTATTATAAACAGTGCTGAGATGAACATTGGGGTACACGTGTCTCTTTCCCTTCTGGTTTCCTCAGTGTGTATGCCCAGCAGTGGGATTGCTGGATCATAAGGCAGTTCTATTTCCAGTTTTTTAAGGAATCTCCACACTGTTTTCCATAGTGGCTGTACTAGTTTGCATTCCCACCAACAGTGTAAGAGGGTTCCCTTTTCTCCACACCCTCTCCAGCATTTATTATTTGTAGACTTTTGGATTGCAGCCATTCTGACTGGTGTGAAATGGTACCTCATAGTGGTTTTGATTTGCATTTCTCTGATAATGAGTGATGTTGAGCATGTTTTCATGTGTTTGTTAGTCATCTGTATGTCTTCTTTGGAGAAATGTCTATTTAGATCTTTGGCCCATTTTTTGATTGGGTCATTTATTTTTCTGGAGTTGAGCTGTAGGAGTTGCTTGTATATTTTTGAGATTAGTTGTTTGTCGGTTGCTTCATTTGCTATTATTTTCTCCCATTCTGAAGGCTGTCTTTTCACCTTGCTAATAGTTTCCTTTGATGTGCAGAAGCTTTTAAGTTTAATTAGGTCCCATTTGTTTATTTTTGCTTTTATTTCCAATATTCTGGGAGGTGGGTCATAGAGGATCCTGCTGTGATGTATGTCGGAGAGTGTTTTGCCTATGTTCTCCTCTAGGAGTTTTATAGTTTCTGGTCTTACATTGAGATCTTTAATCCATTTTGAGTTTATTTTTGTATATGGTGTTAGAAACTGTTCTAGTTTCATTCTTTTACAAGTGGTTGACCAGATTTCCCAGCACCACTTGTTAAAGAGATTGTCTTTAATCCATTGTATATTCTTGCCTCCTTTGTCAAAGATAAGGTGTCCATATGTGCGTGGATTTATCTCTGGGCTTTCTATTTTGTTCCATTGATCTATATTTCTGTCTTTGTGCCAGTACCATACTGTCTTGATAACTGTGGCTTTGTAGTAGAGCCTGAAGTCAGGTAGGTTGATTCCTCCAGTTCCATTCTTCTTTCTCAAGATCGCTTTGGCTATTTGAGGTTTTTTGTATTTCCATACAAATTGTGAAATTATTTGTTCTAGCTCTGTGAAGAATACCGTTGGTAGCTTGATAGGGATTGCATTGAATCTATAAATTGCTTTGGGTAGTATACTCATTTTCACTATATTGATTCTTCCAATCCATGAACATGGTATATTTCTCCATCTATTAGTGTCCTCTTTGATTTCTTTCACCAGTGTTTTATAGTTTTCTATATATAGGTCTTTAGTTTCTTTAGGTAGATATATTCCTAAGTATTTTATTATTTTCATTGCAATGGTGAATGGAATTGTTTCCTTAATTTCTCTTTCTGTTTTCTCATTATTAGTGTATAGGAATGCAAGGGATTTCTGTGTGTTGATTTTATATCCTGCAACTTTATTATAATCATTGATTAGTTCTAGTAATTTTCTGGTGGAGTCTTTAGGGTTTTCTATGTAGAGGATCATGTCATCTGCAAATAGTGAGAGTTTTACTTCTTCTTTTCCAATTTGGATTCCTTTTATTTCTTTTTCTGCTCTGATTGCTGTGGCCAAAACTTCCAGAACTATGTTGAATAGTAATGGTGAAAGTGGGCACCCTTGTCTTGTTCCTGACTTTAGAGGAAATGCTTTCAATTTTTCACCATTGAGGATAATGTTTGCTGTGGGTTTGTCATATATAGCTTTTATTATGTTGAGGTATGTTCCTTCTATTCCTGCTTTCTGGAGAGTTTTTATCATAAATGGGTGTTGAATTTTGTCAAAGGCTTTCTCTGCATCTATTGAGATAATCATATGGTTTTTATTTTTCAATTTGTTAATGTGGTGTATTACATTGATTGATTTGCGGATATTGAAGAATCCTTGCATCCCTGGGATAAAGCCCACTTGATCATGGTGTATGATCTTTTTAATGTGTTGTTGGATTCTGATTGCTAGAATTTTGTTTAGGATTTTTGCATCTGTGTTCATCAGTGATATTGGCCTGTAGTTTTCTTTTTTTGTGGGATCTTTGTCAGGTTTTGGTATTAGGGTGATGGTGGCCTCATAGAATGAGTTTGGAAGTTTACCTTCCTCTGCAATTTTCTGGAAGAGTTTGAGCAGGATAGGTGTTAGCTCTTCTCTAAATTTTTGGTAGAATTCAGCTGTGAAGCCATCTGGACCTGGGCTTTTGTTTGCTGGAAGATTTTTGATTACAGTTTCAATTTCCGTGCTTGTGATGGGTCTGTTAAGGTTTTCTATTTCTTCCTGGTCGAGTTTTGGAAAGTTGTACTTTTCTAAGAATTTGTCCATTTCTTCCTCATTGTCCATTTTATTGGCATATAATTGTTGATAATAGTCTCTTATGATCCTTTGTATTTCTGTGTTGTCTGTTGTGATCTCTCCATTTTCGTTTCTAATTTTATTGATTTGATTTTTCTCCCTTTGTTTCTTGATGAGTCTGGCTAATGGTTTGTCAATTTTATTTATCCTTTCAAAGAACCAGCTTTTGGCTTTGTTGATTTTTGCTATGGTCTCTTTTGTTTCTTTTGCATTTATTTCTGCTCTAATTTTTAAGATTTCTATCCTTCTACTAACCCTGGGGTTCTTCATTTCTTCCTTTTCTAGTTGCTTTAGGTGTAGAGTTAGGTTATTTATTTGACTTTTTTCTTGTTTCTTGAGGTGTGCCTGTATTGCTATGAACTTTCCCCTTAGGACTGCTTTTACCGTGTCCCACAGGTTTTGGGTTGTTGTGTTTTTATTTTCATTCATTTCTATGCAAATTTTGATTTCTTTTTTGATTTCTTCTGTGATTTTTTGGTTATTCAGCAGCGTGTTGTTCAGCCTCCATATGTTGGAATTTTTAATAGTTTTTCTCCTGTAATTGAGATCTAATCTTACTGCATTATGGTCAGAAAAGATGCTTGGAATGATTTCTATTTTTTTGAATTTACCAAGGCTAGCTTTATGGCCCAGGATGTGATCTATCCTGGAGAAGGTTCCATGTGCGCTTGAGAAAAAGGTGAAATTCATTTTTTTGGGATGAAATGTCCTATAGATATCAATTAGGTCTAACTGGTCTATTGTATTGTTTAAAGTTTGTGTTTCCTTGTTAATTTTCTGTTTAGTTGATCTATCCATAGGTGTGAGTGGGGTGTTAAAGTCTCCCACTATTATTGTGTTATTGTTAATTTCTCCTTTCATACTTGTTAGCATTTGTCTTACATACTGCGGTGCTCCTGTGTTGGGTGCATATATATTTATAATTGTTATATCTTCTTCTTGGATTGATCCTTTGATCATTATGTAGTGACCTTCTTTGTCTCTTTTCACAGCCTTTGTTTTAAAGTCTATTTTATCTGATATGAGTATTGCTACTCCTGCTTTTTTTTGGTCCCTATTTGCATGGAAAGTCTTTTTCCAGCCCTTCACTTTCAGTCTGTATGTGTTCCCTGTTTTGAGGTGGGTCTCCTGTAGACAACATATGTAGGGGTCTTGTTTTTGTATCCATTCAGCCAGTCTTTGTCTTTTGCTTGGGGCATTCAACCCATTTACGTTTAAGGTAATTACTGATAAGTATGATCCTGTTGCCATTTACTTTATTGTTTTGGGTTCGAATTTATACACCATTTTTGTGTTTCCTATCTAGAGAATATCCTTTAGTATTTGTTGGAGAGCTGGTTTGGTGGTGCAGAATTCTCTCAGCTTTTGCTTGTCTGAGAAGCTTTTGATTTCTCCTTCATACTTGAATGAAATCCTTGCTGGGTACAATAATCTGGGCTGTAGGTTATTTTCTTTCATCATTTTAAGTATGTCTTGCCATTCCCTCCTGGCTTGAAGAGTTTCTATTGAAAGATCAGCTGTTATCCTTATGGGGATTCCCTTGTGTGTTATTTGTTGTTTTTCCCTTGCTGCTTTTAATATTTTTTCTTTGTGTTTGATCTTTGTTAATTTGATTAATATGTGTCTTGGGGTGTTTCGCCTTGGGTTTATCCTGTTTGGGATTCTCTGGGTTTCTTGGACTTGGGTGATTATTTCCTTCCCCAGTTTAGGGAAGTTTTCAACTATTATCTCCTCAAGTATTTTCTCATGGTCTTTCTTTTTGTCTTCTTCTTCTGGAACCCCTATGATTCGAATGTTGTAGCATTTAATATTGTCCTGGAGGTCTCTGAGATTGTCCTCATTTCTTTTAATTCGTTTTTCTTTTATTCTCTCTGATTCATTTATTTCTACCATTCTATCTTCTAATTCACTAATCCTATCTTCTGCCTCTGTTATTCTACTATTTGTTGCCTCCAGAGTGTTTTTAATTTCATTTATTGCATTATTCATTATATATTGACTCTTTTTTATTTCTTCTAGGTCCTTGTTAAACCTTTCTTGCATCCTCTCAATCCTTGTCTTCACGCTATTTATCTGTGATTCCATTTTAATTTCAAGATTTTGGATCAATTTCACTATCATTATTCGGAATTCTTTATCAGGTAGATTCCCTATCTCTTCCTCTTTTGTTTGGTTTGGTGGGCATTTATCCTGTTCCTTTATCTGCTGGCTATTCCTCTGTCTCTTCATCTTGTTTAAATTGCTGAGTTTGTGGTGTCCTTTCTGTATTCTGGCAGTTTGTGGAATTCTCTTTATTGTGGCTTTTCCTCGCTGTGTGTGGGTTTGTACAGGTGGCTTGTCAAGGTTTCCTGGTTAGGGAAGCTTGTGTCGGTGTTCTGATGGATGGAGCTGTATTTCTTCTCTTTGTTCAGTCGCGCTCCTTTCGAAGAGTTGGATTGCTTTTCTGGGTGCCTGATGTCCTCTGCCGGCATTCAGAAGTTGTTTTGTGGAATTTACTTGACGTTTAAATGCTCTTTTGATGAATTCGTGGGGGAGAAAGTGTTCTCCCCGTCCTACTCCTCCGCCATCTTGGCTCCTCTCCACTGTTGTTTGAACAGCTCACTCTCCAGGGAGGATCTTCAGGCTGGTATAATCCCCTTCCCTGTCTATGTCTTCCTCCTAGGGATACAGGTTTCCATGACTGTTGCTCTTTCCTTTCTACCTAACTCCATTTGGATCTTTCCTTACACCCTTGGTTGTATGAGTCCCTCTGCCAGTCTGTTTTCAATGAGAATTGCTCCTTGCATAGATGTATTTTTGATGTGTTCCTGGGGGGAGGTGAGCTCAGTGTCCTACTCTGCCATCTTGATATCCTCCCTACAATAATGTACCTATCTAATTTTAAGCTTCATAGCTTTCCATGTATAGATGAATCATAATCTATTTGATCATTTATTGTTTAGTGGATATTTTAGTTTAATTCCTCACTTTTTTTCAACACACACACAAGTAAGGATTCTACAAACAAGGTTGCCTATTTCTTAGAATTTCACACATATAAACCAGCAGGGGAATTCCAGGGTCAGAAGGTCTCTGAGTAGTGATTCTTCACTGAATTGAGTTGTAAGATTTGTATTATATTTTTTTTCCCTTAGGAAATCTGGATGAACATGTCCCTCACAGACTTTGGTATAGCCTTAACTTCGTTGCCTGTACTATTACAGATCCCAACACCTACCATTCCTTTACCAGTGTTTTGTTATAAAACTGAGAATAGGCAGTAATTGCCTCTTACAGAGTTGTTGTGAGGTTTAGAGAAATACATGTGATTGCCTGTGTGTGTGTGTGTTAGTCGCTCAGTTGTGTCCGATTCTTTTCAACCTCGTGAACTGTAGCTCACCAGGCTCCTCTGTCCATGGAATTCACAGGCAAGAATACTGGAGTGGGTTGCCATTCTCTTCTCCAGGGGATCTTCCCCATCCAGGGATTGAACCCAGGTCTCCTGCATTACAGGCAGATTCTTTACCCAGTGAGCTACCATAACTGGCCCACTCTTTTTCTGGGCCAGTACATGGTGGTTTCTGTTTGAGCAATTACAGGCCTCTGGTGAGCCAAGTTTCTGACTTTTGCCCCAAAACTTTGGATGAATGCCCATTTATGACCCTTATTTGGTGGATAAGATAACTGTTTGCTTTTATTCTTCTAATTGCAATTATTAGTGAAGCTAGAGAAGGGAAAAACCCATAAGAGACCAACGGAAGAAAATTTTTTCTGGGGGGATCTTTGGTTCAAAAATAAATATGGTAGGTGTTGTGGGGAGTATTACATTGTATTAGCATATTTGTAACCATTGCCCTTTGAAAATGAATTGCCTTGGTTTACATTAAAACACTAGAATAATTTTAAAATGTAAGAAAGTAAGAAAAAAATTAAACTGTGAAACAAGAGAGAAAAAGCCCAAGACTATAGAATATAGTTATTCTTATTGGTCCTTGAATTTATCGTGAGGACCTGTATTTCCATCTTAAATTTGGAACGTGGTAGCTGTGCACCATTTTATTTTTTAAAAACCTTTTAATTTTGTATTGGGGTATAACCAATTAACCATGTTGTGATAGTTGCGGGTGAACAGCAGACTCAGCCATGCATTTACACGCATCCATTCTCCCCGCAGCTTCCCTCCTCTCTGGCTGCCACATAACACTGAGCGGAGTTCTCTGTGCTATGCACTATTTTAATGCTAGTTTTCAGCCTCTCATCCTCCCACTGCCTCCCTCCGCCACCACCTTGAGAGGCAGACTCCATGTTTTCATCAACAGTACTTCATGTTTTGCTGTCGGGCTACTTCTCTGCATCCACTGTTTCTTGTGAGACCACACTGAAAACAAATGAGCACTCTTCACACTTCAAAAGGAGACCCAAAGGGAAGAAGACTGAAATTGGGGCCAAAAGGTTAAGAGAGGAAAGATGCAGTCCCTCTTTCTCTGGACCAATACATCGTGGTTTCTGTTTGAGTGAGCAATTACAGACGTCTGGCCGGCCAAGTCTCTGGTCTTTCGCCCCAGACTTTGATAATTTGGTCCTCCGTGTAGTTGTCTTTGAATTTTTCACGCATTTTTTTCCTTGGCGTTCTGAGTCAAAATCTCTCAGATAAAAACTTCCCATTCTCTATAATAAATTCCCAATTTCAATCTGCTGCGGTAACTGTGCTATGATGTTTCTCTCTCTGTCTCCCTCACACACACACTGTTCTGCAGTCTCAGAGTCAATGCAAGGTGAATCTAATATGAGAAATCATATATCAGAATATAGACCTTATGGTTTGTAAATATCCACACAGGAGTACACAAGTATTTATTAATAAATATCCTTTTGTCTTCACATTTCTGTTTATACATCTACGATATATCTACTTTCCAGCATGTCTGTTCTCTGCTCTTTGTACTCATTTATAGGCAATGAGCGACTTCACTTTCACTTTTCACTTTCACGCATTGGAGAAGAAAATGGCAACCCACTCCAGAGTTCTTGCCTGGAGAATCCCAGGGACGGTGCAGCCTGGTGTGCTGCCATCTATGGGGTCGCACAGAGTCGGACACAACTGAAGTGACTTAGCAGCAGCAGCAGCAGCATAGGCAATGATAAACATAAGTGTGTACATCCAGTTGAAAGATATACACGCACACAAATATATATGTGTATATATGTATATATGGACTTTCCTAGTGGCTCAGCAGTAAAGAATATGTCTGTGATGCAGGAGATGCAGGTTCAATTCCTGGGTCCAAAAGACCCCCTGGAGAAGGAAATGGCAACCCAGTCCAGTATTCTTGCCTGGGAAATCCCATGGATAAAAGAGCCTGGCACGCTACAGTCCATGGGGTCACAAAAGAGTCAGACATGATTTTCTGACTAAACACACGTATATATATATACACACACAAAAACATGTACATCCGTGTGTGTGTTCACTATATGCATATAATTATTTTAGCTTTATGATAGGTGCTGTTGACAAAAAAAATTAATCTATAGTCAATCTAAGAAAGAAATGGAAAATTTTATTTGAGTCCACATGAGTGTGAGGTCAGTATATATGTGACTTTGGTGAAGGGGTACATGAAAGCAAGGTTCATATCTTGGTAGAGAGTGACTACTCATTGGGTATCTTAGTTCAGAGTTTTAGTGCTTTTCTAAGTACGAGAAGATGCAAGAAATTGGGTTCATAAGATTTTCTCCTACAAATATCTAACTATCTAAAGGCCAATTCTGCCATTTTCCCCAGAATGCAAAGTGTCTCATCCTGATCTTTGCTCTAAATTCCTTTCAGAGTGGTGCAGGATGTAGGCCAGTGACTGAAGAGGCTAATGAATTGATTCTTCCAGAACTGGACAGTAGGCAGTATTCTTTATTTTACAATTCCCTCCCTTCCAGTCTTAATGTTGGCCGAGGTTTTGGAGGCATTTTGTGACTGATTTGTTCCATGGTGCTAAGAAAGCTCATTACCAGGTGGAACATGGATTTCTTGGTAGTCCTTTTAATTTGCTGTTGGACTTCTCAGGTGACGCTAGTAGTAAAGAACCCACCTGCCAATGCAGGAGATGTAAGAGACCTGGGTTTTGATTCCTGGGTCAGGAAAACCCCCTGGAAGGGGGCACAGCAGCCCAGGACTAGGCCCTGTTAATAGTAGCTGAAAGCCTGTGAAACACCTGTCTTGCTAATCAGTTATGGTCCAAGAAATGGTCTGTTTCCTCTTGTTGATTCTTCCAGTATCTGGAGCTACACTATTATAGCCATTTATTGTATTGAACTATATATTTCATTAATCATTTCAAGTTGCCTAGTTATCATTTTTATCAGAGGCAGAGTCACACACTTGTTAGTGTAAGACTTAATCTTGTGAAATAGGCAGAATACAAGTAGTATTCATAGTTACACTAATACAGTCATAAGTAAGTAAACTTTTCTTTTAAGAAATTACATAGCTGGCTCCAGAAGAAGAAAAGTGGATGATGACTGGTATTTCTGCGTTGGGAAGGTTTGGTTAACGCCTAATGCAGATGCAAAGTGCACACTTGAGAAGAGGGAGAAGGCCCAAATGGGCAGAGCAAAATTTTATATATAAATTTTTCTTGTCTTGCTTTAAAATATGAGTTTTATTTCATTACTACAAAAATGAGACTGCATGGTTCAAATGACACCTTTATTCTAATACCAAGGAGAGGAAAATGCAGAAAAAATAATAGTTACATTTAAATACAATGCTGTCTTTTTGGATTGAATTGTGACATCATATGCTACGGTAAACAGAATTATCATATGGATAAAAGAATGCATTTTTCTGGAAGATAAAAGAGGAGATCAAATTAATTTTGGAGAAGCAAAAATAATATGACTTTTCTCTCTTTCATGGTTATTTAGAAAAATTTACTATGCTTCCGTGGTGGCTCAGATGGTAAAGAAAAATATACTAAAGATCTAAAGAACACAAATGGCATTTAATAAATCCTGTGACTCACAAAATTAGAGATATTGATGTAGTAATCTAAGGAAGGGAAGAATGAATAAAGGCTAATAAGTGCTGCTGCTGCTAAGTCACTTCGGTCGTGTCCAACTCTGTGCGACCCCATAGACGGCAGCCCACCAGGCTCCCTGTCCCCAGAGTGGGTTGCCATTTCCTCTCCAATGCATGAATAAGTGCTATGTCAGTTATTTTACCATGCTTAACTAGAAGGCAAATATTTTATTCTAACGAGGTTATTATTTTTTCTATAGCAATCATTTGTTTCTCAGATTGAATTCATATAGTCAGTATATTATCAGTACATTTGTTAAAGTTGGTGTTCTATCTTTTGTCTGTAAAGAAACCACCCCATGTTTTCTCAAAAGCCAAAATTGTTCATGATGGTAGATGCCGCTTCATAATGTCACTGAAGTACCCCAACCACTGTCACTTATTTAATTAACTTTGTAACCAACTTCTGGATCTTGAGGTTACTAGACTATAACTGGAGTTAATTACATATTTTAACATGGGAGCACAGACAAAGAGGACAAAGTATTTTAATTCATAGTATCAAATTTTATATCTACTACTTGCTTGTAGTTGTTTGACTTGAATAAAGTTAGTCAAAATCTCTGATTTTTGCTTTTCCTTTTTGGAAAAATGGCACAAAATCCAGTTCCTGATTCTTCACAATTGTTCTGAGCTCTGATACAGGATATGTGAATGTAGTTATTAATTTTGGTGATGATGGTCATGTGCATATTTTCTTAGAGTTGAGAAGAGGATGGATAATCTGACAGTCTACATATCAAGATGGGGCAGTTAACGAATAGGCCAGGCTCGATTGGTCAGTGCCCCAGTGCATGAAAGTGGCCTAGGTGAACTTTTGTGGATGGCACCTGAATACTTCTCAGAACAGTTGAAGGTTTATATCCAATACTTAGATAAATTAATAATCACGATGCCAATGCACATTAGAGCACGTTAGCAATCATTTCCACAGGACGGTGGCAAATAATAAACAATAGAGCAAATCACAACAATTTAAGATGACTCTTTAAAAAAAAAGTTAACGTGTGTGTGTGCATGTCAGTTGTGTTCAACTCTTTGTGATCGCACGGACTGTAGCCCACCACACTCCTCTGTCCTTCAGATTTCCCAAACAAGAATACTGGAGTTGGTTGAATCCCCCAAAAGGTTAATACCTACTGTTATCTTCTCTGAATCCTAGTTCTAGCTATTTAGCCCATGACTATTTATTTCAGCACTTCCCAAGTGGTGCTAGTGGTAAAGAATCCACACCAGTGCAGGAGACACAAGACACGTGGGTTTGATCCTTGGGCCGAGAAGATCCTCTGGAGAAGGAAATAGCAACCACGCCAGTATTCTTGCCTGGGAAATCCCATGGACAGAGGAGCTTGGTGGGCTACGGTCCATGCAGTCATGAAGAGTTGGACACGACTGAGTACACACACACGTTTATTTTCAGGTGTGCTTTCTACCCCCACCCCTCCTCTCTCCTCTCTGCATTCTTCTCTCTACAGCAGAGAGGGGTATTTGAAAACTACACTTCTTGGGTCCCATTGCCCATCTTATGTTTGGTATGTTCAGTCAATCTAAGTTCTGCTGTTCCAAAGCAAGGGAAGGGCAGTAAGTCTAATTCTCCATCTCTCTGCTTCAGAATGAATCTTCAGCAGTGGCTCTTCTTCCATGATTCAAGTCCTTTCTATAACAGACGGCCCTAACTTGCCACCAATTCTTTATTTATGGTCTCAGTCCCACTTGCAACCCCATATCATGGGTCCAGCTCCTGCCGGTGGGCCCTCTTCCACAGTTCCAGCTTGCAACTGATAGCCGCTTCTATGGGCTCATCTGGTGGTCTCTCTGGAAGTACTTTCACTGGGGTTTCAGCTCCCTACTGAGCGTGGCTCCTGGACTCTAATGTCATCATCTCTTCTTTATTTCATACCTCTAGTTTTAGGGGGTGCGGCCGTTTCTTGCAGACGAGCTATCTCTAGGTACCTCATCTTCCCAAGTTTTCAGCTTTTCTGAAAACTCCAGTGACTAGTTCGCTGAATTAAAGTCCCTAATGTGGTTCTGCTTTCTGGCCTGGTTACAGACTTGACAGAGTCATCAGCTAACATGTGGAGTGCAGCCAGCTCATTAAAAAGTGAGAAAAAAGTGGAAAGGAAAGAGATGGGTGAATGAAATAAATCTGTTTTAACCAAATGTGATGATGTTTATATATATATATATATATATACACACACCACAAGAACGTTTTCTTTTGATCTCATCATTACAAGAAATTCTGATAGGGATTTGGTGAGACTTGCAACTAAAAGATGGCGTTTTAACAGAGAACTGTTAAATGTGATATTATGTGGCAGCGTAGATGGGAGCGGACTTGGGGGAGAATGGATACATGTATATGTATGGCTGGGTCCCTTTACTATCCACCTGAAACTATCACAACATTGCTAATGGCTATGTGCTTGCCTACTAAGTTGCTTCAGTCATGCCCGACTCTTTGCCACCCCATGACTATAGCATGCCAGGCTCCTCTGTCCATGGGATTCTCCAGGCAAGAATACAGGACTGGATTGCCATGCTGTCCTCCAAGGGATCATTCCTAACCCAGTGATTCAACCTGCGTCTCTTACGTCTCCTGCTTTGGCAGGTGGGTTCTTTACCACTAGTGCTACATGGGCAGCCCAAATTGGCTATACTCCAATATAAAATAAAAAGTTTAGAAAAAGATAGCATTTTAAAACTTGTATGGTTTGCTTATCAATTGATTCTTGACTATAAAGTTATTTTTATCATAATTATTTGTAGACTAATTTTTGCCTAAATCCTATCTGCTCTTTGCAATTAATAGTTTAGATTACCACTTGCTAGGAAATAAACTAGCATTGATTTTTAACAGATTTCCCAGTATATCAATGGGTTAATCATTGAGAAGGAATGAGTAATTCCCATTTGAAATTTAGATAGACTCTGTTCTGAACACATCACTGTGTGTCTATATCTATATAACTGATAGAAATAAATGGATTAACAAATACATATGCCGCATCCCATTATTAACTGAGATAAACCACTACATGCAGTTATAATTCAGTATTTTTATGAGCTAAAAATGAAATCATGTACCTATTTAGTGGTTGGGGAACAGGAAGGCTTGTGTAAAGCAGGGGAGCAGTGGCCAGGTGATCCTGGCTGGAGGGTGAGCACTCCACAGCCTTTGTTCTGTGATGAGAGGCAGGAGCCCTGGTGTGCTGTCCAGCACCTACAGTGTGGTTAGGTTACAGATTTCTCACTTGGGAGAAGCATGCCAGCATTCTTGACAATATTTCTGGAAATAAGAAAAAAGGGACCCTCTTTGAGGAGGAAAAGTTGAGATACTGGAGCTTCTGACTTGACGATGATTATAGTTTTAATAAAAGCAGACACAAATTTATCAAGTACCATGCCACATTCAAAGTGTCAGGATGTTTAAACACACTAATGTATTTAGTCTTCATAATTGATAAGGTAAAACTATTTACAATTTGCAAGATGAACATTACTGCTCTTACAGATTATAGAACTAAAGATCAAGGAAGTTAAATAACTTGTCTGATTACAGTTGAGTGGAAAATTCAATATATTAAAAGAAGACTTTCTGACTCAGGAGTTGATGTACTTCCCACTGTTCTATATAATAAAACACTATTTTATCATCTGCACCTTGGATAGTTAAGGCGTTGAATGATCCATCTACAGTTGAGATGAAAAGTGGCAATAATTTTTTATTTTTTAAAATTTTTTTTCTGTCATGCACACACACAAAATACTAGATTTGGCACTGTTTACTATAGTAGGCAGAAGAGTAGCCTCCAGAGATGTCCAGAATCTAATTCCAGGACCCTGTGAATACATTACCTACTCTGACTAAAGTGACTTTTCAGATATGATAATGTTAAGGACTTTGAGATGAGGAAATTATCCTGGCTTACTTCAGTGGTCTGATCTAATCACAAGGGGAGGTGGGAGGATCAGAATCAGAGAGAGAGATGTGATGATAAAAGCAGAGGTCAGACTGACACAGGAGGAAAAGGCCATGAGCCAAGGAATGTGGGCAGCCTCTGAATGCTGGAAAAGTTCAGAAAACATTCTCCCCTGGAGCTTCCAGAAAGGATGCAGCCTTGCTGACTCATTTTAAACTTCAGTCCTCTAGTGCTGTAACATAATAAATTTGTGTTGTTTTTAGCTACTGTGTTTGTGGCAACCTAGCGGAGAAGGCAATGGCACCCCACTCCAGTACTCTTGCCTGGAAAATCCCATGGACAGAGGAGCCTGGTGGGCTGCAGTCCATGGAGTCACACAGAGTCGAACACAACTGAAGCAACTTAGCCGCAGCAGCAGCAGAGAAGCATTTGGAAATTAATACACTTACTTGTTCTGTTTAAATCATGAATATGAATAGGCTCTAGGTTCTCTATTTGATTATTCTATATGGATACACATTTCATTACTCTGTTAGCATCATGAAAGTAAATTAATGGGAGGCAAAAATCAAATCTCAGCATCCATAGTTGCATAGGTCAGGGTGATTCTAAGGAGGATATTAAATAACTTCACATACAGATAAAGAAGTTAATCTTATCAGGCAGTCAGCTAATGGCACTGTTAAAGATGAGCTCATACAGATGTGTGTTGTTAAATGTTTCAACTAGAAACCTAGAAGAAGAACTCTGTAGTTAAAGGATGCAAAAGCCATTTGGGAGGTAAGTGATACCGGTCACCTCCTGAAAGGTGCTTGACCAGCCACCGTAAATGTTATCTCTCATATCTCTCTGTGTAACACTTTTTTGATGATATATTTTCACCTAGAGGGCTGCATGCATTAACACAGGAGCTATATAATGGTCAGTTACTTTCTATTGGTAGCAAGACACAATTGCTGGTTTCTTTGTGGCATATTGTGATCCCTCACCTAGAGCCAGACATCCTGGAATGTGAAGTCAAGTGGGCCTTAGAAAGCATCACTATGAACAAAGCTAGTGGAGGTGACAGAATTCCAGTTGAGCTGTTTCAAATCCTGAAAGATGATGCTGTGAAAGTGCTGCACTCAATATGCCAGCACATTTGGAAAACTCAGCAGTGGCCACAGGACTGGAAAATATCAGTTTTCATTCCCATACCAAAGAAAGGCAATGCCAAAGAATGCTCAAACTCCTGCACAATTGCACTCATCTCACACGCTAGTAAAGTAATGCTCAAAATTCTCCAAGCCAGGCTTCAGCAATATGTGAACTGTGAACTTCCAGATGTTCAAGCTGGTTTTAGAAAAGGCAGAGGAACCAGAGATCAAATTGCCAACATCTGCTGGATCATTGAAAAAGCAAGAAAATTCCAGAAAAACATCTATTTCTGCTTGACTATGCCAAAGCCTTTGACTGTGTGGATCACAAGAAACTGGAAAATTCTGAAAGAGATGGGAATACAAGACAACCTGACTTGCCTCTTGAGAAACCTATATGCAGGTCAGGAAGCAACAGTTAGAACTGGGCATGGAACAACAGACTGGTTCCAAACAGGAAAAGGAGTACATCAAGGCTGCATATTGTCACCCTGCTTATTTAACTTATATACTCTGTATATGCAGAGTACATCATGAGAAATGCTGGGCTGGATGAAACACAAGCTGGAATCAATATTGCTGGGAGAAATATCAATAACCTCAGATATGCAGACGACACCACCCTTATGGCAGAAAGTGAAGAAGAACTAAAAAGCCTCTTGATGAAAGTGAAAGAAGGGAGTGAAAAAGTTGGCTTAAAACTCAACATTCAGAAAACAAAGATCATGGCATCCGGTCCCATCACTTCATGGCAAATAGATGGGGAAACCATGGAAAAAGCGGCTGACTTTATTTTTTTGGGCTCCAAAATCACTGCAGATAGTGACTGCAGCCATGAAATTAAAAGATGCTTACTCATTGGAAGGAAAGTTACGACCAACCTAGACAACATATTGAAAAGCAGAGATATCACTTTGTCAACAAAGGTCCGTCTAGTCAAGGCTATGGTTTTTCCAGTGGTCATGTATAGATGTGAGAGTTGGACTATAAAGAAAGCTGAGCACCGAAGAATTGATGCTTTTGAACTGTAGTGTTGGAGAAGACTCTTGAGAGTCCCTTGGACTGCAAGAGATCAAACTCATCCATCTTAAAAGAGATCAGTCCTGGGTGTTCATTAGTAGGACTAATACTGAAGCTGAAACTCCAATACTTTGGCCACCTGATGCGAAGAGCTGACTCATTTGAAAAGACACTGATGCTGGGAAAGATTGAGGGCAGGAGGAGAAGGGGATGACAAAGGATGAGATGGTTGGATGGCATCACCGACTCAATGGACACGGGTTTGGGTGGACTCCGGGAATTGGTGATGGACAGGGAGGCCTGGCATGTTGCGGTTCATGGGGTTGCAAAGAGTTGGACACGACTGAGAGACTGTACTGAAGTGATCTTGTGGTGTATAAACTTAACTAAGCTTTGGCTTGATTAGGTACCAGGCTTCAAACAAGGTCTAATTAATTCAGTGGTAGAAGCAGCATCTATATCCCCTAAGTCCTTCATAGGGGGTTTGGTGGATCCAGAAGGAAACAATGCCTGTATTCTTTCCTCTCAACATAGGTACCAAGAAATAATACAGAGCATAGGAATCTTTCTTTTCTTTTTTTAAATTTGAAATTATTTATTTTAATTGGCGGCTAATTACTTTACAATATTATATTGGTTTTGCCATACATCAACATGAATCTGCCACTGGTGTATATGTGTTTCCCATCCTGAACCTCCTGCATCTCCCTCCCCGTACCACCCCTCTGGGTCATCCCAGTGCACCAGCCCCAAGCATCCTGTATCCTGAATTGAACCTGGACTGGCGATTCGTTTCTTATATGATATTATACATGTTTCAATGCCATTCTCCCAAATCATCCCACCCTCTTCCTCTCCCACAGAGTCCAGAAGACTGTTCTATACATCTGTGTCTCTTTTGCTTTCTCACATACAGGGTTATCATTACTGTCTTTCTGAATTCCATATATATATGTGTCAGTATACTGTATTGGTGTTTTTCTTTCTGGCTTACTTCACTCTGTATAACAGGCTCCAGTTTCATCCACCTCATTAGAACTGGTTCAAATGTATTCTTTTTAATGGCTGAGTAATACTCCATTGTGTATATGTACCACTGCTTTCTTATCCATTCATCTGCTGATGGACATCTAGGTTGCTTCCATGTCCTGGCTATTATAAACAGTGCTGCGATGAACATTGGGGTACACATGTCTCTTTCCCTTCTGGTTTCCTTGGTGTGTACACCCAGCAGTGGGATTGCTGGATCATAAGGCAGTTCTATTTCCAGTTTTTTAAGGAATCTCCACACTGTTCTCCATAGTGGCTGTACTAGTTTGCATTCCCACCAACAGTGTAAGAGGGTTCCCTTTTCTCCACACCCTCTCCAGCATTTATTGCTTATAGACTTTTGGATCGCAGCCATTCTGACTGGCGTGAAATGGTACCTCATGGTGGTTTTGATTTGCATTTCTCTGATAATGAGTGATGTTGAGCATCTTTTCCTGTTTGTTAGCCATCTGTATGTCTTCTTTGGAGAAATGTCTATTTAGTTCTTTGGCGATTGTGTGGGCTGGATATGGATATGAAGATAATGGATTACCTTGGATCCAAGTTGGGCTGGATAGAGGTCCTACTAAAAATAAGCCAAATAACAACTGCTCTATCCCCATCGTCCTAGAGCAGGGTTCTTCTATCCCCTAGGTAGTGACCCCAGCATCACTCACAGTTCATAGTGGTAAAACCTCTTACTTACTAACCTATCCCTTCTCTGGAGAGAATATAAAAGCATTAATGAAAGCTGCAAATGATTCCTGAGTCCGTTTGTGCTCCTTTTTATTTTGTATATGAAAATAGTAAAAAGGAGAATATCTGGGATATGAGGGAAATTGTTCAATCATGTTACAAGTTAATTTTTTAAACCATTTATCATTTATTTATTATTATTATTTACTTTACAGTATTGTATTGGTTTTGCCATACATGAACATGAATCCACCACGGGTTTACATGTGTTCCCCATCCTGAACCCCCCTCCCACCTCCCTCCCCATACCATCCCTCTGGGTCATCCCAGTGCTCCGGCCCCAAGCATCCTGTATCCTGCATTGAACCTGGATTGGCGATTCATTTCTTATATGATATTACACATATTTCAATGCCATTCTCCCAAATCATCCCATCCTCTCCCTCTCCCACAGAGTCAAAAGACTGTTCTATACATCTGTGTGTCTTTTGCTCTCTCGCATACAGGGTTATCATTACCGTCTTTCTAAATTCCATATATATGCGTTGGTATACTGTATTGGTGTTTTTCTTTCTGGCCTATTTCACTGTGTATAATAGGCTCCAGTTTCATCCACCTCATTAGAACTGATTCAAATGTATTCTTTTTAATGGCTGAGTAATACTCCATTGTGTATATGTACCACTGCTTTCTTATCCCTTCATCTCATGATGGACATCTAGGTTACTTCCATGTCCTGCTATTATAAACAGTGCTGTGATGAACATTGGGGTACACGTGTCTCTTTCTATTCTGGTTTCCTTGGTGTGTACACCCAGCAGTGGGATTGCTGGGTCATAAGGCAGTTCTATTTCCAGTTTTTTAAGGAATCTCCACACTGTTCTCCATAGTGGCTGTACTAGTTTGCATTCCCACCAACAGTGTAAGAGGGTTCCCTTTTCTCCACACCCTCTCCAGCATTTATTGCTTATAGACTTTTGGATCGCAGCCATTCTGACTGGCGTGAAATGGTACCTCATAGTGGTTTTGATTTGCATTTCTCTGATAATGAGTGATGTTGAGCATCTTTTCCTGTGTTTGTTAGCCATCTGTATGTCTTCTTTGGAGAAATGTCTATTTAGTTTTTTGGCCCATTTTTTGATTGGGTCGTTTATTTTTCTGGAATTGAGCTGTAGGAGTTGCTTGTATATTTTTGAGATGAGTTGTTTGTCAGTTGCTTTATTTGCTATTATTTTCTCCCATTCTGAAGGCTGTCTTTTCACCTTGCTAATAGTTTCCTTTGATGTGCAGAAGCTTTTAAGTTTAATTAGGTCCCATTTGTTTATTTTTGCTTTTATTTCCAATATTCTAGAAAGTGGGTCATAGAGGATCCTGCTGTGATTTATGTTGAAGAGTGTTTTTCCTATGTTCTCCTCTAGGAGTTTTATAGTTT
Organism: Bos grunniens; assembly: GCF_055505025.1. NCBI lineage: Eukaryota > Metazoa > Chordata > Mammalia > Artiodactyla > Bovidae > Bos > Bos grunniens. The sequence continues at coordinate 10,650,586 of NC_141172.1, forward strand.
CTGGTCTTATGTTTAGATCTTTAATCCATTTTGAGTTTATTTTTGTGTGTTGTGTTAGAAAGTGTTGTAGTTTCATTCTTTTACAAGTGGTTGACCAGTTTTCCCAGCACCACTTGTTAAAGAGGTTGTCTTTAATCCATTGTATATTCTTGCCTCCTTTGTCAAAGATAAGGTGCCATAGGTGTGTGGATTTATCTCTGGGCTTTCTATTTTGTTCCATTGATCTATATTTCTCTGTTTGTGCCAATACCATACTGTCTTATGACTGTGGCTTTGTAGTAGAGCCTGAAGTCAGGCAGGTTGATTCCTCCAGTTCCATTCTTCTTTCTCAAGATTGCTTTGGCTATTCTAGGTTTTTTGTATTTCCATACAAATTGTGAAATTATTTGTTCTAGCTCTGTGAAAAATACCATTGGTAGCCTGATAGGGATTGCACTGAATCTATAGATTGCTTTGGGTCGTATACTCATTTTCACTATATTTATTCTTCCGATCCATGAACATGGTATATTTCTCCATCTATTATCTTTGATTTCTTTCACCAGTGTTTTATAATTTTCTATATATAGGTCTTTAGTTTCTTTAGGTAGATATATTCCTAAGTATTTTATTCTTTTCATTGCAATGGTGAATGGAATTGTTTCCTTAATTTCTCTTTATATTTTCTCATTATTAGTGTATAGGAATGCAAGGGATTTCTGTGTGTTGATTTTATATCCTGCAACTTTACTATAATCATTGATTAGTTCTAGTAATTTTCTGGTGGAGTCTTTAGGGTTTTCTATATAGAGGATCATGTCATCTGCAAACAGTGAGTTTTACTTCTTCTTTTCCAATTTGGATTCCTTTCATTTCTTTTTCTGCTCTGATTGCTGTGGCCAAAACTTCCAAAACTATGTTGCATAGTAGTGGTGAGAGTGGGCACCCTTGCCTTGTTCCTGGCTTTAGGGGAAATGCTTTCAATTTTTCACCATTGAGGATAATGTTTGCTGTGGGTTTGTCATATATAGCTTTTATTATGTTGAGGTATGTTCCTTCTATTCCTGCTTTCTGGAGAGTTTTTTATCATAAATGAATGTTGAATTTTGTCAAAGGCTTTCTCTGCATCTATTGAGATAATCATATGGTTTTTATTTTTCAATTTGTTAATGTGGTGTATTACATTGATTGATTTGCAGATACTGAAGAATCCTTGCATCCCTGGGATAAAGCCCACTTGGTAATGGTGTATGATCTTTTTAATGTGTTGCTGGATTCTGATTGTTAGAATTTTGTTAAGGATTTTTGCAAGTTAATTTTTTTTCTAGTAATATCAATTAACTTATTTAAAATTTCTGGTGTAGGAATGAATCTGGCCATAAAAATCCCCACTGAATAATCAGTTTTGTTTTTTTGAAATTGAGCATCTCCTGTTAGAGTTTTTATAGATAAGTCATAAAATTCTAGTTGAATTCTTAATTTGTGTATTTTAAAACAATATTAGGAGCACAATATTACCTGATGGGAGATTTAAAAACAACTCAGAATTGTTTAATTATGCTGACTCAATCTTATGTAATGTTTGACACTAAATTTGTGTTGGAGGACAAGTGAGATTTATTAATCTGTAGGTCCTAAAAAAATAGAGGTATCACTTTTCAGTAGTTTTAATATATGACTATAAAAAGAAAAAAAATGTTATTGTCAGGCCAAATTAGAAAACCTTATCTAGGGAAAATACTAAGTTTTTAAAAACAATTTAAATATGTGATATATGGAGCAAAGTAAGTTATATAATCATTCTATCTTGGTTTTTCATTTTGGGGAATGCATGTCACAGAGATTCAAGTGAAAGAGATTGCTATGAGGCTCATTTGAGATGTTAGTCATGGCCACTAATAGTGGTAGCCAGTGTCAAGCAACAGCACAAGATTTAAAAGCATTTTTTTCTTATAAGGAATTCATATTAAATAATGTGTTGTGCTTAGTCACTCAGCCATATCCGACTCTGTAGCCCACCAGGCTTCTCTGTTCTCTGTCCATGGGATTTCTCAGACAAGAATACTGGAGTGGGTTGATATGCCCTCCTCCAGGGTATCATTCCAACCCAGGGATTGAACCCAGGTCTCCTGCATTGCAGGCAGATTCTTTACTGTCTGAACCACCAGCGAAGCCCAAGTTAAATCATAAGCATCTTTAAAAATCACACTGTATAAACTCAGTTCAGTTCAGTTCAGTCTCTCAGTTGTGTCCAACTCTTTGTGACCCCATGAACCTTAGCACGCCAGGCCTCCCTGTCCATCACCAACTCCTGGAGTCCACCCAAACCCATGTCCATGAAGTCGGTGATGCCTACCAATGTATACCAATACTGTGTAAACTAAATATATACAATTTTTACTTGTCAATTATATCTCAATAAAACTGAAAAAAAACTGAAATGGGGGAGAAAGCAGTTTTCTGCCTGGTATCTTAATGTCTAGTTGGTGAGATCCCATTTCATAAGTATGTAGTTAAAATTTCTAGAATGGAGAGTCAAACTTTACAGTAGACATTTGATGAGTTATTATAATTAGCGATGGCTAGTCACTGGATGTTTTAAAATTTGTTCTTAACACCCCTAAAAGATTATCCAATCACCACCTAATGTACTTGCCCATTTGCAATTAATATATCACAGAGTGACCACATCCAAGTTTCCTGGGGAATGGTCACTAGCTAATGACGATGTTTGTAGTCTCCCTGAAGTCCCATCTTCCAGACACTTGTATCCATGATTTGGTTAACATCTTAAGCATGTTCTGAACAGAAAGCTGTTGTGGAATCATTTCTTTGGGGCTCTGGCATCAGCAGATGATAATATTTTTGAAAGGTGAAATACGCTATGGTTTTTTTCTCTGGTTTCATGTTCTGGTTGAAAATCTGAGGGAATTTAAGATGTGTCACCTTTCAGTGATCATTGTATCATAAGCCCATTTGCCCTAATAAAAAATCTGTAAAGGTAAAAAAATATCATATATGTGATTTATAATTGATAATTAGTTGAATGAAAATAATGGTAATTGTGTAGGAAACAGTAAAGATCTTGGCTAAAATTCAGTAAGCAGGAGTAGGAAGCATATTTTACTGTAGAGAAAGCTGGAAAAAACTTCTTATTCTAAACTATTATTATTAAACTATTGTAGATGATTCAATATACTGCTTTAAAATAAAAAAATGAGATGGCAATGGCTAATATAATTTCTATTTTTATGATTGTAGAGACTTTTGTTGATGGAATAATAAAATACTATCAAGTGGAAAAAGTAATTGTAGATTCCATGATTGCATACATAGAAAATTTTGTGTAGTCCACTCAAAAATATTAGTCATAATGAAAAAGTTCACTTAAGAGGCTAAGTAATATCAAGTAATTAAAATACAACTGTTCTTGCATTATAGCAGTAACTAAAAAATTATATAATTGATAGATACTACTTATAGTATAATAGAGATATAAATATTGGGGGGAATAAGTAATCAGCAATCCAGATGAAATATATAAAGAACATGACAAAATGAGGACATGATCAAGAGCATATATCGTATACATCATAGTTGGTGTCAGTGGGTGAGCATGGAGGAGAGATTTGTTATGAATGGAAAGAAAATGAAATAAGAATAGAACCTTGACCAAAACAATAGCAATGACACATAATGAACAGAGGAGTCTGTTTAATTCATCTCCTTGTTTCTGAGGTTTAAAGATAACTGGAGAGTTGAATCATGTTTTTAGTTCCACTAAATGCTATGAAAATGGGCATTCTGTCCAAGTTAATTTGCATGTAATTTATATGTATCAGCATTTAAACTGAAGTTCTTTGGCTTGTAATGTTACTAGAGGTATTACTGAACAGGCATATAAAAAATGTAGCAGTGACACAAAGTTTTGATAACTATACTACGTGAAGATCTCATACAAAAGAAACTAGAAAACAGTCCATATGAGAAACACAGGGAAAACCTACCATTGATATAAACAAATAACTCATAGAAAAGGAATGAACAGGAAGGATTGAGGTCCTTTGTTATTCAGTTCCTCAGTCCTGTCTGACTCATTGAGACCCAATGGACTGCCCCACACCATGCTTCTCTTCCATCACCAACTCCTGGAGCATGCTCAAACTCATGTCCATTGAGTCGGTGATGCCATCCAACCCTCTCATCCTCTGTCATCCTCTTCTCCTCCTGCCTTCAATCTTTCCCAGCATTAGAGTCCATTCCAATGATTCGGGTCTTTGCATCAGGTGGCCAAAGTACTGGAGCTTCAGCTTCAGCACCAGTACTTCCAAAGAATATTTGTGGTTGATTTCATTTAGAATTGACTGGCTTGATCTCCTTGCTGTCCAAGGGACTCTCAAGAGTCTTCTCCAACACCACAGTTCAAAAGCATCAATTCTTTGGCATTCAGCCTTCTTTATGCTCCAACTCTCACAACCATATATGTCTTCTGGAAAAACCATGGCCTTGACTAGATGGACCTTTGTTGGCAAAGTAATGTCTCTGCTTTTTAATATGCTGTCTAGGTTTGTCATAGTTTTTCTTCCAAGCAGCAAACATCTTTTAATTCCATGGCTGCAGTCACCATCCACAGTGATTTTAGAGCCCAAGAAAATATAGAAATATAGAAAATACAGGGATATAGAAAAGGAATGAAGGATTGAGATCCTACCTGTTACCTTTTAGATTCCTTTCATTGCAGAGAGATTATGTAAGTCACCTGAGTTCAAATAAGTAGACGTTTTTTTGACCTCCTGCTAGTAATAGAGACTGAACTAAATGCTAGCCATTTCAAAACCAGATAAGACAATTTTCTTTCTCTGATCTTGCATATAGTTTAGTGGAGGAGTCTAGAAAACAGTCACAAAAGAAGGCAAAGTAGATTTCAAGGCCAGGTCTTTTGACATCAACATTCACATTAATTTCATTGCCATGCTATGTATCAGGATTCAAGTAATACACACTTGCAAAGAGAGAATGAATTAAATTTTACTTGTTACCAAGGAAATACAAATAACTTTTTTACACTTAATTGCCAAATATGAATGCATCATTTGTAACACTCAAGAGTTCCTAAAGTTGGAAAAAAAAAAAAAAAGGCCATTATTTATCACTGTCACTGTGGCTGTTTTCCAGAGGACTGTTCCAAATTTGGCAATAGATTCCAAGGGCTGTAAAAATGTTTATATAATACAAATAATGTCATTTATAAGCTTTGAAATTACTTAAAATGAGGAAAATGGATAAAGATATTTATTTTTAATTACATATAAAGGAAAGAGGAGGAAAGAAATACTTACTAGTGGGGGAATATTTTAATCAATTATAAATATTCAGTGGAAAAATCAAGCCACTGCAGGAAATTATGTTGAGAGAGAGAAAGAAGAAAGGAGGGAACCATGGAAATAAAGCTGCTTGATTGGGTGAGTGAAATTTCATTGGTATATCTTTCATTTTCATTATTTTTATGGTGATTAAATTTTAAATTAAAAGCATAATACCCAGTGTAACTAAATCCAAAATATATTAAACTGATGAGTTAGGAATGTTATAATGCAAGCTTTTTCTCATATTGAGTATCCTTGATAGCTTCTAAGTATCTGATAGAATTTCCAACATCATCTGGCTATTAACCAAAAAGGAACTTGCCTTAGTTTTAATTCCAAGATAGCTTTACTAGTTTCACCCATTCTAATAGCCTAGAATTCAAACATCCAAATTTTTCTAAGCTTAAAATGTTACGTGGAAGACTTAAAACTTCATCTTCTACCAGGAATCACCAGATAAGCCAGGACCAAGCTTCGGCAACCTATGAACACCCCTATTGCACATTAATGCCCATTAAGGTGAAAATAACCCATTTCACTTCTTTCTTATTGACCCACCCCTGTTTTTGCTCACACACATCATGTAAACCTTCTAGAGAGAAGGTTTTTCTTTCTTCTAGTTGTCATTTTGGAAATCTTTCTCTTTAACACCTTCCAATTTCTTGGCATTCCTTTTTAACAAGAAGTGTAAGCTGATGGTAGGTTTTAGTCTTTTTTCAGCACGCTGCTTGTCTCTGGAAAGTAGATTAAAACTTTGTACCAAATTCTCATGTGCAAACCTGAGGCTAGTATCTAACTAGTTCATCTATTTACTCTTTAAATCATGTTTACGAGGTACCTACAGTGTGCCTTGTAATAGTCTCCACCCTCTGTCACAGGTCCACCAATTGAGTGGGTTTCAACTCAGTCAGCGCCATCCTCAAATTCTTGTCCCCACATCCCGTTTTTGCCTTCCCATCTGATGTGACAACCTCTTGCAGATCCCTGTGGAGTGCCGTTCCCTTCCAGAGTGCCTTCTAATAACCCAGATGCACTGCTAATGAAGGATTTTTATACATTCAAACTTTTCCCTTGACTATTGGTTTTCCCTCTGGACCTTAATTATCTTTCATTTACCATACTAGTCTGAACAACCATTCCATTACAGACTACCATTTATACACACACACACATACTCACTGTCACATCCCACATTCATAACTAACTGCTTTGAAGCATCATGTATAGTCAGCATTTCTCTGGCTCCTGTGAAAGTCAATATTGTCCATCTTTTTTTTTTCTATAGTATGCCATACATTTAAACACATGAATTTAGTCTGACTGAAATCAAGTTATTTGGCACCTGAGTTCCTGGTCTTACTATTTAGTTGCTAAAGTGAAGTTGCTCAGTCGTGTCCAACTCTTTGTGACCCCATGGACTGTAGCCTACCAGGCTTCTCTATCCATGGGATTTTCCAGGCAAGGGTACTGGAGTGGGTTGCTATTTCCTTCTCCAGGGGATCTTCCTGACCCAGGAATCGAACCTGAGTTTCCCACATTGCAGGCAGATGCTTTACCCTCTGAGCCACCAGTTCAGTTCAGTTCAGTTGCTCAGTCATGTCCGACTCTTTGCCACCCCATGAATCGCAGCATGCCAGGCCTCCCTGTCCATCACCAACTCCCAAGTCACTCAAACTCACGTCCATTGAGTTGGTGATGCCATCCAGCCATCTCATCCTCTGTCGTCCCCTTCTCCTTCTGCCCCCAATCCCTCCCAGCATCAGAGTCTTTTCCAATGAGTCAGCTCTTCACATGAGGTGGCCAAAGTACTGGAGTTTCAGCTTTAGCATCATTCCTTCCAAAGAACACCCGGGCTGATCTCCTTTAGAATGGACTGGTTGGATCTCCTTGCAGTCCAAGGGACTCTCAAGAGTCTTCTCCAATACCACAGTTCAAAAGCATCAATTCTTTGGCACTCAGCTTTCTTCACAGTCCAAGTCTCACATCTATACATGACCACTGGAAAAACCATAGCCTTGACTAGACGAACCTTTGTTGGCAAAGTAATGTCTCTGCTTTTCATTATGCTCTAGTTTGGTCATAACTTTCATTCCAAGGAGTAAACGTCTTTTAATTTCATGGCTGCAGTCACCATCTGTAGTGATTTTGGAGCCCAAAAAATAAAGTCTGACACTGTTTCCACTGTTTCCCCATTATTTCCCATGGAGTGATGGGACCAGATGCCGTAATCTTAGTTTTCTGAATGTTGAGCCTTAAGCCAACCTTTTCACTCTCCTCTTTCACTTTCATCAAGAGGCTTTTTAGTTCCTCTTCACTTTCTGCCATAAGGGTGGTGTCATCTGCATATCTGAGATTATTGATATTTCTCCTGGCAATCTTGATTCCAGCTTGTGCTTCTTCCAGCCCAGCATTTCTCATGATGCATAAAAGTTAAATAAGCAGGGTGACAGTATACAGCCTTGAAATACTCCTTTTCCTATTTGGAACCAGTCTGCTGTTCCATGTCCAGTTCTAACTGTTGCTTCCTGACCTGCATATAGGTTTCTCAAGAGGCAGGTCGGGTGGTCTGGTATTCCCATCTCTTTCAGAATTTTCCACATTTAATTGTGATCCTCACAGTCAAAGGCTTTGGCATAGTCAATGAAGCAGAAATAGATGTTTTTTCTGGAACTCTCTTGCTTTTTCCATATCCAGCACATGTTGGCAATTTGATTTCTGCTTCCTCTGCCTTTTCTAAAGCCAGCTTGAACATCTGGAAGTTCACGGCTCATGAATTGCTAAAGCCTGGCTTGAAGAATTTTGAGCATTACTTTACTAGTGTGTGAGATGAGTGCAATTGTGCGGTAGTTTGAGCATTCTTTGGCATTGCCTTTCTTTGGGATTGGAATGAAAACTGACCTTTTCCAGTCCTGTGGCCACTGCTGAGTTTTCCAAATTTGCTGGCATATTGAGTGCAGCACTTTCACAGCATCATCTTTCAGGATTTGGAATAGCTCAACTGGAATTCCATCACCTCCACTAGCTTTGTTCATAGTGATGCTGTGTAAATAGGGAAGCCCATATTTAGTTGCTAAGTCATGTCCAACTCTTTTGCAACCCTATGGACTGTAGCCCACCAGGCTCCTCTGTCCATGGGATTTTTCAGGCAAGAATACTGGAGTAAGTTGCTATTTCCTTCTCCAGGGGATTTTCCTTATCTAGGGATTGAACCTGTGTCTCCTGCATTGGCAGGCAGATTCTTTACTACTGAGCCACCCGAGTTCCTAATTTAGTTCATCGTTAATGTTTATGATCCCAACATAGCTACACAACTCTAGGATTCTATATGATGCAGTGGTTTTCATCTTTAGCTTTTTACTCATCTAACTATGTTTTAAATCTTTTTATGTTTTACCAGGCAGAGCTGTTCTCAATGAAATGCTGATCTCTTAAACGCTCAGACCTTATTTCATACCCTGCCTCTCTCAATTACTTCCTCCTTTCATTTCCATTTAACATACTGCTTGATAAGATACAGGACAATGAAGAGGATGTTTGGGTGAAGTCATCCCCTTTCTGGTTGCACTGTCCTTCACCCTTCAGTCAGCCTGTATCTCATGGTGAATTATTTTACTGACATTCTCTCTAGCACCATTGATTGCTTTGTCTACATTTTATTTATTTGTTTAATTCTGTTTTTCACACATCAATAGGGAAAAAAGGAATGAGTCCAGAACACTTAAAGGATTTCAAGTCAGGATGAAACTGTATACACAAGTGGACCTTTTGGAAATAGGTTATTGTCCCCCTGTTCAATTAAGTATTAGACAAGCCAATCAATAATGAAAATATAATATTATTACTTTGTTTATATTTTTAAAGAAAGAGAGTTCATATTCTTTATATAAATAAAAGAATACCAAAAATTTCTAAGAAAAATGACACCAAATTTTCAGTATACCACCACTGAGAATTCTTAATAGTGTTAGCATTTGGTAATATCATTCTAGTCTTCTCTTGATACATAAAAAACAGATAACAATGATGATATAAAAACGTAATCTCAAGCTAAATAGAACCCTATATGATTCCACTTACTCTGTGTTAAGAAACTGACATCTTGAAATGTCAACTACAGTTCAGTTATAGAGAGCATCAGTTTACTCAGCAAAGACATTACTTTGCCAACAAAGGTTTGTCTAGTCAAGGCTATGGTTTTTCCTGTGGTCATGTATGGATGTGAGAGTTGGACTGTGAAGAAGGCTGAATGCCAAAGAATTGATGCTTTTGAACTGTGGTGTTGGAGAAGACTCTTGAGAGTCCCTTGGACTGCAAGGAGATCCAACCAGTCCATTCTGAAGGAGATCAGCCCTGGGATTTCTTTGGAAGGAATGATGCTAAAGCTGAAACTCCAGTACTTTGGCCACCTCATGCGAAGAGTTGACTCATTGGAAAAGACTCTGATGCTGGGAGGGCTTGGGGGCAAGAGGAGAAGGGGATGACAGAGGATGAGATGGCTGGATGGCATCACTGACTCGATGGACATGAGTCTGAGTGAACTCCGGGAGTTGGTGGTGGACAGGGAGGCCTGGCATGCTGCGATTCATGGGGTCGCAAAGAGTCGGACACGACTGAGCGACTGATCTGATCTGATCTGATGAAGGATGAGAACATTAGGTCTCTGGGAGTTTTCCCACCTCTTGAATTTTGTTTGTTATAGTTTTAGTTTATTTGTTGGGGCAAATGACATTGTGCACTATTCTGTAAACATAATTCTCATCACTGTTCAGTGTCAAGTTTTCTTTCTATTTTCACCATCTGACATTTTATTAACCTATGTCTGTTTCTGATGTTAGTATTAATACCAGATCTTCCACTTACTTTGAGGTCCTGGACTTGTTGCTTACTACACTTTTCTTTAATCTGTAACAACCCCTCATGGGGTTGTTCATACCAAGCAAATAGCAAGAGGTATAAAAATCATTTGGATTCTTTTTTTTTTCTTTTTTTAAATTTTATTTTATTTTTAAACTTTACATAATTGTATTAGTTTTGCCAAATATCAAAATGAATCCATCACAGGTATACATGTGCTCCCCATCCTGAACCCTCCTCCCTCCTCCCTCCCCATACCATCCCTCTGGGTCGTCCCAGTGCACTAGCCCCAAGCATCCAGTATCATGGATTCTTTTTTATTCCAGGCTTTGTTTTTTATTGTTCATTGTGCTTTTGCTCCATGTTGTATGTTTGCATAGTTCATATGCCATTTCTTTTCCATTGGTTAATACTAATCTTCATGCTTTCTAATTATTATGATGTGTTATGGATTAATTTCCCTTGAATGCCCTGTAATTTATCTGGGGACCAACTTATAGCTTGCATCAGTCCCCAGATAAATTGATAGATACCACTTTTTATTAACCTTTAATCTAGGAAATCAGATCTGTGGGGGACATAGCTCTGCTGGGGCCGTGTGTAATCCTTGTTTATAAGCCTGATTCTTTCATGTCTGTATGCATGCATGCTAAGTCACTTCAGTGTGTCTAACTCTTTGCGACCCTATGGACTAGAATCCACCAGGCTCCTCTGTCTATGGGATTCTCCAGGCAAGAATACCGGAATGGGTTGCCGTGCCCTCCTCCATGGGATCGTCTCAACCCAGGGATTGGACTCATGTCTCTTATGTCTCCTGCATTGGCAGGCTGATTCATTACCACTAGTGCCAGTGGGAAAGTCACTTTCTCATTTGAGGTGCCTTTACATGTCTTGAATTAGGAATCATTTTACCAAATCAGGAGTGCATCTATACCCATGGACTATGACTCATTCTCCCAATTCGTCCCAGCACCCTGGGAAAGAATGAGCCCCAGTAGCCCTTCCTATATCTTGAGATTTTAATTGACTTGCACTAAAGTTGCTCTCTCAGTCTATATTTTAGCAATTTAGAGATATGAATTACAGTTCTTAGGATCTTTTATATTCTCTGTTTTCTCTGAGGTAAGCAGAGGTAAACTTTATAAGGTGGTAAAGTTGGGATGGAAACCCCTTTCTGTCATTTTCTTTAAGTTACTGGTTTAAGAGTGAAATGTCTCTGCTTCTTGGCTGTAGGAGGCAAGTGTCAGCTTGATGATGCATAGTTTTCTAAGAACAGGAGTTGTATCTAGTGCTTTCTTTGGTCCATTCACACCCATATGTCCAGAGGGCTTTGAGGTCCTGTCTTAGGCTGAGTTCCCCAAAATGAGACCCTGGGGTGAGGTCTCCTACCTGAATTATTAACATTAAGGAAATGATCTCAGAAGAAACTGGAAAAGGAGAAACAGGGGAGTGAAGGGCAGATCTCAGGTGAATTCCAAGAAGGGCAGCTGCAGTCTGATCCCATAGAGGAACTTGAGACCAGGGAGCTGGACTTGCATGCTCCCAAACTCACCTCTCTTCTCCGTTGAGGACAAAAGTACTTAGATCATTCTCACCTAAGGAGCCGAGTTTATAAAAAGAGCCTTGGGTTCTGGCCTTTGGAAGAAGTACAGTGAAACTGAGTAGGGCTGGGAGTGTACATAAAAATCAAAAGAGGAATATGAGGGGATCTGGAACAAGCTCCAGCATTATTCACTACAGATTTCCTAATGGCACAGTTGGACTTCCCCCTTGGGGTTCCTCGGATTTTCCTATAGTCAAATCTTTCATTTTTCATATTCACTCTCCCATGAGCTTGCTGCTGCTGCTGCTGCTATGTCACTTCAGTCGTGTCCAACTCTGTGCAACCCCATAGATGGCAGCCCACCAGAATCCCCCGTCCCTGGGATTCTCCAGGCAAGAACGCTGGAGTGGGTTGCCATTTCTTTCTCCAATGTATGAAAGTGAAAAAATAAAGTGAAGTCGCTCAGTAATGTCCGACTCCTAGCAACCCCATGGACTGCAGCCCACCAGGCCCCTCTGTCCAGGGGATTTTCCAGGCAAGAGTACTGGAGTGGGTTGCCTAAGCCTACATGTAGAAAACACTTTGAAAATTCAATATGGAAATCATGATGACTAACCATGCTCTATAAGGTTAACTTGCTGATTATTTGCATAAAGCATCTGTTAAAAAAAAGTTATCATAATGAATCTTCTTATTTGTGTGAGGACTTGCAAAGATATACAGTGATGGTGACTACTGTAGTCATGGTACCTCATAGCCATCCTCCCACACCAAGTATAGCTGCAGATGTCCATAATAACCAAATTCCTTAGTCAAAGTGTTTGTGCTTACAAATAGAAAATGCTCATTTGATGGATGTTAGAGTTAGCATGTGGGAATATTCCTTGGGGTTATAGAAACTGATAATTTTCACACTGGTCAATAGGAAAAACAAACTGCTGCCAGCAGTTTTGAATGTTCTTCTTCATTATGCTAGCAAACCATGGGATCATTGTAAAGTTCAGGTCATAGATTTCATTTGGTAAAGGACCATACCCTGTGTGTTCATACAGTAAGTACAGATTGAACCCAGCGTTTGGGTTTTAGAGAAAAGGAAAGTGTTGGGAAACACAGTCTCATATGGACAGTCTTGTGATCCCCAGTTGGCTGAATAAGAATCAATCTTGGGCCTGGAAGACTTCCTTACTAAGAGGCAATCCTCATAGTCTGTGCTGGACTGACCACTTTGTGAGAGATCTCTTCTGTTGTTTTAGACATAGTGTGTATGCTCTGTTCTATTTAAGTGTGTGTGTGTGTATTACACAGCGTCCGGTCAACCTCACTGTTAAATCTGTCCTCCACAGGGAGGAGTTAGTGTTAGTTGCTCAGTCCCATCCGACTCTTTGCAACCTCATGGACTGTAGCCTGCCAGGCTCCTCCATCCATGGGATTTTCTAGGCAAGAATACTGGAGTGGGTGGCCATTTCCTCCTCCAGGGAATCTTCCCAACTCAGGGATCGAACCCGGGTCTCTGGCATTGCAGGCAGATTCTTTACCATCTGAGTGATGAGGGAAGGCTCCCACAGGGAGGAGACATGACTGCTATTCTTTGGTATAAGAAGGCCAATGGCCTCACAACAGCAGCGAGAGGAACTAACTGGCTATGGGGAACCAGTGCCCGCTGTTGGAGCTGGTCTTTGTCTACCTCTTTGCTTTGTGAGTAAATCACTGTTCTATCCAGTGCTTGACTGTGCTGTGCTTTGCTTGGTCACTCCGGTACTAAGATGTAGTGGGCAGAAGTCTTCATACTTCTACTCCTGGTCATAGGTAATATGCAGCTTATCCAGTAGAAAAGATTACAAAATACTGTGTTCCAAGACCCATTCTGCATGCTTTGTATGTTTAATTACTTAATATTGCTTTATTGAAATGAAATTATTATTTGGAAAATTGCATGATCTTACTGTTTAGTTTGGGTTTTTGACAATTGTATGAATCTTTGTAACATCTGCATTAAGCCAGATATAGACAATTTTATGCCCCCCAATGTTGCAATTTATAACTTCCCAGCCCTTCATAATCCCTTCCTCACCAAACACTATCAAAATGTTAGGTAGCTTATATTTTGATTTAATATAATTGGAATCATACAGTTTAAACTCTTATTTGCTTTTATATTATCTGATATTTGGGAGATTTGTTTATGTTACTGCATGGGTCAAGAGTTATTCATTTTATTGTTGATTATTATTTCATTGTATGAACACCTGGATATATTGTTTTTTTTAATCCTCTTGATGAATATTCATGTTATTTTCATTTCTTGGATGTTGGGAATAAGAATGTACTTAGATATATTTCTGTGGGCATATGTTTCCACTTCCCTTCAGTGATAAATTCTCCGATTTTTACCTCACTTAAAAGTGTATTTGGCTTTTCTATGTGTTTTTGCATTTGCATATAAATTTTAGATTTATTTTGTCTATTTCTTCTGAATAGGCAGCTCATTTTTTTACTGACATACATTTGATTTATAATATTGTGCCAGGTTTGGATGTACAGGATAGTGATCAGTATCTTTGCAGATTACATTCTATTATAGATTATTATAAGATATTGGGTACAATTTCCTGTGCTATATGGGAAATCATTTACATATAGGAATTTATATTTTTTAATCTCATACCCATCCCCTTGTCCCTCTCTCCTTTGGAAGCAACAAGTCTTTTTTTAAGTCTGTGAGTCTTTCTGTTTTATATACATTCATTTGTATTATTTTTTTATTCCACAAATAGGCGATATATAGCACTTGTCTTTCTCTGACTTATTTTACTAAGCATAATATTCTCTAGGTCCATGCACATTGCTGCAAATGGCAATACTTCATTCTTTTTTATGACTAAGTATCACTCCAATATGAGCCTTCTCAGGTGGTGCAGTGGTAAAGACTCCGCCTGCCAGTGTAGGAGACGGAAGAGACAGAGGTTCAATCTCTGGGTTAGGAAGACACTCTGGAATAGGAAATGGCAACCCGCTCCAGTCTTCTTGCCTGGAAAATTCCACGGGCAGAGGTTCCTAGTGGGCTACAGTCCAAGGAATCACAGAAAGTCAGACATGACTGGGAGTCTGACCAAACACACACACACATTACTCCAATGCACACACAGACACACTCCCCCACACACGCCCCCCCCCCCCCCCACGCACATATCCACCCACGTGTTCTTAATCCAGTCACCTGTGGATGGGCTTTTGGGTTACTTTCACATCTGGGATATTGAAAATACTGCTGCTATAAACATTGGAGTGCATGTATCTTTTTGAATTAATGTTTTCATTTTTTTCTGGATAGACCAAAGTAGTGGATTTGCTGGGTCATGGCATAGTTCTATTTTTAGGTTTTTTTCTTTTTAGTTTTTTAAGGAACCTCCAAACTATTTTCCATAATGACTGCTTCACCACAGTGTATGAGGGTTTCTTTTTCTCCATATCCTCTCCAACATTTATTATTTGTAGACTTTTTGATGATTAAGGTGTTAAAATTTTGATAGAGAATTGCATTTAACCTATGCATTAATCCGAAGAGAATGAACCTCTTAACAATATTGAGTATTTAAGTGAACATAGTATTCCTTGCTTACCTAGATTTTCTTGAATGTTTTTTCACCCATGTTTCATGATTTTTAGTGTAGAAGTCTTGCAAACCTTTTGTTAGATTTATTCTCAAGTGTTTCATGTCTTCTGATGCTATTTTAAATAATTTTATTCTAAAATTCCTTTTCTAAGTTTTCATTGCTTGGATGTACAAATATTTTGACTTAGTGAATTTGTTGAATTCCTTTTTTTTTCCTCTCTTTTTTTTTTAATTTAATTTTATTTTTAAACTTTACATAATTGTATTAGTTTTGCCAAATATCAAAATGAATCCGCCACAGTTATACATGTGTTCCCCATCCTGAACCCTCCTCCCTCCTCCCTCCCCATACCATCCCTCTGGGTCGTCCCAATGCACTAGCCCCAAGCATCCAGTATCGTGCATCGAACCTGGACTGGCATCTCGTTTCATACATGATATTTTACATGTTTCAATGCCATTCTCCCAAATCTTCCCACCCTCTCCCTCTCCCACAGAGTCCATAAGACTGTTCTATACATCAGTGTCTCTTTTGCTGTCTCGTACACAGGGTTATTGTTACCATTGCAACAGACTATTTGAAGATTGCTTTGGGAATTTTCTATGTACAAATTGTACTGGAGTAAGGCAGGAGTAAGGCAAAGATATCCACTCCAAATACTTCTATTCAACATTTTTTTGGAACTCCCAGACAGTGTAACAATGAAAGAAAAAAAGCCATGCACCCACATAGAATATACACACAGAGAATACATTAGTAAAAGAGGGCACAAAGCTGTCATTATTTTCAAGTGACATGATTATGTTTATTTAATTTTTGCTACATCTTTTAAGAAAAGGATTTTTATGTTTTTTCTCAACTTCTAAATAACTTTGATCTCAAATTTTAAGAGACCCAAGTATTCCATCACTTCAAATATTTTAAATAAAATTGCATAAGAGGTTTTAATTATTACATAAAGTAGACACATTATCTTAGAAAAGCAAAACAACAATAGAAAAATTATTTGATTCAGGGATTATGAAACCAGCTGGAATAAATAGATAATCTTAGAAAGTTATCTGAAGAAAATGTAACAGGTTGGTATCTATAGGAAAAGTGATATTATTACAGATATAGGTTAAAATAATTGCCACAAGAATGCCATTGACTTGATTGAGAAAATATGAGTAAGAGAAAGAAAACGCTGCACTTGGGAAGAGATGAGCTAGAAATAGTGGGGGAGAGTGGTTGTACATTTAGAAGTTATAGAAAGCTGATATACAGTCAGTGTTTCTATTGCTTTACTTTGTAAGACAATCATAAGTGACCTGTTCCCATCAATATCATGTTATAGTTCAAGACCTCAGTGCTTGCTCTTGAAACTGTGGAATGGCTTGCATCATTGTAATTTGGATCTTTGGAAATCTTGCTGTAACTATTGTTATCTTTTTAATGTACAAATTAACTCATGAAAAAGATTATTAACATGCTGCAAATCAATAAAGTAGAACCAGAACTCTAATTCTGGTATCTGTTCTCTCCTTGCTGAAATGCCAACAAGATTGACAAAAGAGTCTGTTAAAAGTATTGGCATGAGGTGATGGTGTGAGCTTTTAAAATTCATTTCAGGCTCAATATTATATAAAGCTCTCTGCGCTTAAGTAGAAAAACATGTAAAGAGCATAAGACACAGACGTACAGTTTCATTCTCTAGTGCCTGGTGGCTGCGATTGTTTAGGACACACTATACGGACGTGTGTCAAACCAGCAGAAGGGCACTTGGCATACTTTATAAATGTCAAATCTTATGTTGAGAAAGTAAGCATTTGAAGTTTCAGACTTGCCCATTTTATAGGTTTGAGAGCAAACTGGAAGAGGAATTTCATGATTGAACACACTGAAATTATTACTTAAGGCATACTAATAAAAGTACCAAAGGAGAAATTGCCTTAAATTATCTAGGGAATAAGAGGAAATACAGTAAATGCTTAAAAATGACATTTACTTTGAAAAAGAAAATTAAATTTGTACACACACATACACAAACACACACTCAAACATGTAGCCCCATAACAAACCACCTTGACTTTTTATCTTGAGTACTTTGGGCTATAGACTGATATTTATACTATGGATCCATCATTTCTGTTACATATGAAAAAAAATTTGATGTTACTAAATTAACAGAAGTATTCTATTAACTACAGAACCATTAAAAGAGGGATTCAGATAGATTTACTTTCAACTTCTCTGGTGGCTCAGATGGTAAAGAATCTGCCTACAAAGCGGGAGACCTGGGTTTGATCCCTGGGTTGGGAAGATCCCCTGGACAAGGAAATGGCAACCCACTCTAGTATTCTTGCCTGGAGAATCCCATGGACAGCAAAGCCTAGTAGGCTACAGTCCATGGGGTCGCAAAGAGTCAGACACGACTGAGCAACTAAGCACAGCACTCATGGAACAAGATGATGTTTTAGGATAAATAAAAGAAAGTTCTATTTTAAATCAGTAGGACTAAATCTAAGGCCCAATACATTATATTAGCTAAAATAAATATAACATTAATTTAAGAAGGCATAGACCAATAAACTGATGATACTTCTACATCCTGTTACTAAGGAAAATAATTTTATCCAAGTATTTATACACCTTTGGGGGAAGACAGTCAGATTTATTCACAAAACATTCCTTAATGTTACTGTCAGGGAGAAACTGAGCAGTGTGAAATATTTGTCTCACTAAGAAAGACACTTCTTTACCTTCATAGTAGGACTAAGTTTTCTCATTTATCAGATGGGAATATTGTTATTTATTAAATATTTTGCTAGAGAAGTAAATATGATAAACTATGTGAAAACATTTTGTGAACTCTTCAGCTTTCATTTCATAAATTCCACTCATGCAATTACTGATTACTTCTCTGTACTAGGAATAGGAACATAGTAATAATCAAGGTGAAATTCTAGCATGTATGGAACATACATTCTTTTGGAGGAAACATACTAATACCAAATTTTGCCATCAATCCTTTGTAATTGTGGTATTGCTAAGAAACTCTGATCTGGATTAGGAAGGCAGTGAAGGTTACCTTGAGAAAGTGATACTTCATAAACTCTGAAGGTCGAGTTAGATTACTTAGACACAGAGAGAACCAGCTCCATGCAGGGGAAAGGCCACGTTCAAATGTTCTAAGATGGGGAAAATTAGGTTGTATTATGAGAACAGAAATATAAATGTGAGGTTGGTTGTCAGAAAATACAGTGTGAATAGCATGAACTCATGTTGGGGGCCAGCGTGAGACACTCCGCCCGTGGCAAAGGTCATGAGGAAGGAGGCTTGACATACGCAAAGGCGGGATTGAGCCTCAGGAGTCCCCCTGGAAATCCTCGAGCATCTACCCCCATAACCAGAGCCTGCCTGCTTTACTACTTTGTGCTCTCACCTACACCTCTGACTTTATGGGGGGCTGTCCCCCACCACCTCTTTCGGAGAAGGAGTTAACTTAGAGCTCCAGTTAATAAAAACTCCTGGGCGTGACAAGAGTGTTTTAACCTACAAACTCCTCTGAAGGTTCTCTAGCCTGCCTGACAGGCTTGTCCAGCCACATGTGATTGCTCACAGCCTCCCAACCGTGAGAGGCACGAGATGCTTTAAACCTTCTAAAAACAGGTTCCTTAGAAAAGTTAGAAAACCATTAGTATAAGTATAATGGGCTGATTAGAAATTGTATTGGTGAAGGGTTTTTCATTTGTTGAGCCAATGTTTGTTGCTAAGTCTCCACATCCCCTGCCCTTATACACATTCATGAATATATAGAAGAAATAAGTATTAACCTTTGATATAAATCACGTTAGACCTTAGGCTAAGTAAATTCTTTCGTTAATTAAAACCCACTACACCCCTCACCCTATAGGAATGTAACTTTATCTGGTACCTTCGGAAGGTGGAGTCTTTTTAAGAATAATCACCCCTGGATAAATAAGTGTCCTGGTTGACTGACTGCTGTTACAAGGAGAGGGTCATAAATTGTCAGCAGGCCCCTTGGCCAGAAGATGATGTAACATCCCTAAGACCTCTGTATACATTTGTATGAAGCACCTGACTTTGATAAAAGTCAGGACTGCTGACCCTGCATGACTTTTGTATAACATCTCAGTGTATAAAAGTAGACCATGGAAAATAAAGAATTGGGATCAGTTCCTCGAAATACTGGTCTTCCCAAGTCGCTGTCTCTCTCAAACTCTGGCTGAATCTCCATCTGGAGGGCGGAACCCGCCATGCTTACTAATTATGCCTGGGCTTCTAAGATCCAACTGGGGAGGCCTCAGTGTCTCCTCTCCTTCGGGAGAACGGAAGGACGCCTGCAGCCTACATAAGTGGTGCAAGCTTCTTGTCTTGAAATTTTATTGGTCTCCCACGTAAACCAAGCTACTCAGCCTCTTTTCTCCACTGAATTTTCCTACTGAGCTATCCTCATTCTATTACTCTTTATATCTCTAGTTAATATCTAATTAAAGTTATTGTATCCTGATCCTCGCCAACGCCATCCCCGCTTTGAACTCCCTGGATCAGCCGGGGCTGGACCTCGGCAAACTCAAGCTAGTGAAATAGACTGAGGTGGCTGATTCAGGTCCTTGCCAGATCTTTATGCTAAGAGCAATCATCTTCTTGAAGCAGAAGTGTGGAATGATCAATGTGTATTTTTAAAGGATCTCCCTGGCTATACTTTCTAATGGGAACTGAGAATGGATTGGGTAAAACCAATTTAGAGGCTACTTGACTTCCCACATGGCTCAGTGGTAAAGAATCCGCCTGATAATGCAGGTGATAAGAGTTCAATCCCTGGATTGGGAAGATCCCCTGGAGAAAGAAATAGCAACGCACTCCAGTGTTCTTGCCTGGAGAATCCCATGGACAGAGGAGCCTGGTGGGCTACAGTCCATGGAGTCACAAAGAGTCAGACACAATTGAGCAACTAACACTCTCTCACTCTCAGTTGACCAAGGAAGAAGTGATGGTAGCCAGACCAGGTTGGTGTTAGCAAATATACACAAAGACATTCTGCAAAGAGTCACTGTAACTGTCATTGCCACTGATGTAAATGCTATCCTGTGCTAAGTATGGTTGGATATTCATAGGGAGCCATAAGCCTACATATCCACTTGTCTGTAATGCTTTGCTTGTGTGTGTCTGCTTAGTTGTTCAATCATGTTCTTTGTGACCCCACGGACTGTTATAAGGCTCCTCTGTCCATAGGGATTCTCCAGGCAAGAATACTGGAGTGGGTTACCATGCCCTCCTCCAAGGGATCTTCCCAACCCAGGGATCAAACCCAGGTCTCCAGCATTGTAGGCAGATTCTTTACCATCTGAGCCACCAGGGAAGCAATTAGGCCTAGTCAAAACAAAAGTTGAGCCTAGTCAAAACAAAAGACTCATCCATGATTGAGTAAACTCCTAATGAACCTGGTAGTGGGGTATATCCCCTATCCCCAAATCCGTGAGAATGTGTGCCTTACCAAGTCCTTGGTAATGGGGCAGAAAAATGGTTAAGGTAAGCTGAACCAAGCATTGATAAAACACAGGTATTGAAGGATAAGGGTTATCTAATGGGGTGAAGCTATTCCACTTCCACCTCTTTTGATGATACCATGCGTAACTTTTATCAGTATATCAGTGAATTTTCATTTCCAGGCACTGGTCTACATCTGTAATCCATGAAACAAGCCTACGCTATAAGTATTATTATTATTCATTTCACAGTATTCATTGAGAATAGTGAGGCCCAGGTAAATTAAGTGCCCTGCTCTAGAAGGAGTAACACCCAGGCAGCCTGAATCCAGAGGCATGCTTGGAACTCTCAGGACACTTGCCACAAACTGTCCTAGAACCAAATTCATCCCTTGTGGTGATAACATTGATTTGTTGAATTGTTACAGGTAAGGATCTTTTCAGAGCTAAGACTAATAGAACTATACCTCTACTGCATCCACATTTGCCCAGGGTCTTAGTTTTAAAATAAAATGATCTCAGTTTAGAGCACAATAAGCTCTGTCCTCACAGTGAGTCTGAGAATTCCAAAGGACTTTTGGTAATTAGAGTAAAATTTGACTATCCATCAGTCAAGTGAATGAGTATACTCTCACTTATCCTTCAAATACAGACGTGGACCTGGCTGGATTAAGATAGTTAATCCAGGAAGTCCAGGAAGTAGAAAAAACAAGTTAAGCATTTTGAAACTGTTTTAAAATTTGCTGAAATATCTAATCATGAGAAAAGGACTGCTCAATAAAATAAGCACCAACCCTTAGCCAGAAGGACAAAATACTTATTACCTTGCTCGATGAAACAAGATAAATCACAGGTTCCAAAGGAGACCAATGATGTTCTCTAAGTAAAGGTTGTTAACGTTCACTTTCCCCATCTCCTAATCCCCTACTGGTCCATTAAAATAAAATAAATACTAAGAAATATGTAATGTTGGCTTACTATAATGGTGCCAGGGTGACAAAGAAAAAGTTCCTGATTTATGATCAAGCTTTGTCCATATGCTTTGAATAAAACTCAATAATATTTTTAGTTTTGAAGACTGTAATCAACATCTTTTATAAATGGCATTAATATGGATGTTCCCCAAATGTTCTCTGTATTAAACTTGGATATTCCATGGATCCTGAGTATTAAAACTTGAACTAAAATTACATGCTAGTTGCTAATATTAATGCTCAGAATGACAACTTTTCTTTACTATCTTGCTGCTGCTGCTGCTGCTGCTGCTGCTAAGTCGCTTCAGTCATGTCTGACTCTGTGCAACCCCAGAGACGGCAGCCCACCAGGCTCCCCCGTCCCTGGGATTCTCCAGGCAAGAACACTGGAGTGGGTTGACATTTCCTTCTCCAATGCATGAAAGTGAAAAGTGAAAGTGAGGTTGCTCAGTCATGTCCGACACCTGGTGACCCCATGGACTGCAGCCCACCAAGCTCTTCTGTCCTCTCTTGGGGAAGCATTAATTAGAACAATCTACTATATAGAAGAAGGAAAAGGCATGATGGTTAGGTATGTTAGGTAAACTAATGAATTTGGAAACTATAAAGGAGGCAGACTCTGGGAGAGTAAAAAAATATATAAACAAAAAATAAAGAGAGAAAGGGAAACAGTGGGATACTTGCCCAATTTTATCCACAAAAGTTGGAGAAGGCAGTGGCACCCCACTCCAGTACTCTTGCCTGGAAAATCCCATGGGCGGAGGAGCCTGGTGGACTGCAGCCCATGGGGTCGTGAAGAGTTGGACACGACTGAGTGACTTCACTTTCACTTTTCACTTTCATGCATTGGAGACGAGAGGAGTTACCTGGAGCCGTGGCTGCACGGGCGCAGGAGGGCCTAGAGGAGCTATCCCACATTGAAGGTCAGGAAGGGCGGTGGTGAGGAGATACCCCTCGTCCAAGGTAAGGAGCAATGGCTGTGCTTTGCTGGAGCAGCCGTGAAGAGAAACCCCATGCCCAAGGTAAGAGAAACCCAAGTAAGACGGTAGGTGTTGCAAGAGGGCATCAGAGGGCAAACACACTGAAACCATACTCACAGGAAACTAGTCAATCTGATCACACTAGGACCACAGCCTTGTCTAACTCAATGAAACTAAGCCATGCCCATGGGGCAACCCAAGATGGGTGGGTCATGGTGGAGAGATTTGACAGAATGTGGTCCACTGGAGAAGGGAATGGCAAACCACTTCAGTATTCTTGCCTTGAGAACCCCATGAACAGTATGAAAAGGCAAAATGATAGGATACTGAAAGAGAAACTCCCCAGGTCAGTAGGTGCCCAATATGCTCCTGGAGATCAGTGGAGAAATAACTCCAGGATGAAGGGATGGAGCCAAAGCAAAAACAATACCCAGCTGTGGATGCAACCGGTGATAGAAGCAAGGTCCAATGCTGTAAAGAGCAATATTGCATACGAACCTGGAATGTCAGGTCCATGAATCAAGGCAAATTGGAAGTGGTCAAACAAGAGATGGCAAGAGTGAATGTCGACATTCTAGGAACCAGCGAACTGAAATGGACTGGAATGGGTGAATTTAACTCATTGATGACCATTCTATCTACTACTGTGGGCAGGAATCCCTCAGAAGAAATGGAGTAGCCATGATGGTCAACAAAAGAGTCCGAAATGCAGTACTTGGATGCAATCTCAAAAACGACAGAATGATCTCTGTTCGTTTCCAAGGCAAACCATTCAATATCACAGTAATCCAAGTCTATGCCCCAACCAGTGACGCTGAAGAAGCTGAAGTTGAATGGTTCTATGAAGACCTACAAGACCTTTTAGAACTAACACCCAAAAAAGATGTCCTTTTCATTATAGGGGACTGGAATGCAAAAGTGGGAAGTCAAGAAACACCTGGAGTAACAGGCAAATTTGGTATTGGAATACGGAATGAAGCAGGGCAAAGACTAATAGAGTTTTGCCAAGAAAATGCACTGGTCATAACAAACACCCTCTTCCAACAACAAAAGAGAAGACTCTATGCATGGACATCACCAGATGGTCAACAGCGAAATCAGATTGATTTTATCCTTGCAGCCAAAGATGGAGAAGCTCTATACAGTCAGCAAAAACAAGACCAGGAGCTAACTGTGGCTCAGACCATTAACTCCTTATTGCCAAATTCAGACTTAAATTGAAGAAAGTAGGGAAAACCACTAGACCATTCAGGTATGACCTAAATCAAATCCCTTATGATTATACAGTGGAAGTGAGAAATAGATTTAAGGGCCTAGATCTGATAGATAGAGTGCCTGATGAACTATGGAATGAGGTTCATGACATTGTACAGGAGACAGGGATCAAGACCATCCCCATGGAAAAGAAATGCAAAAAAGCAAAATGGCTGTCTGGGGAGGCCTTACAAATAGCTGTGAAAAAAAGAGAAGTGGAAAGCAAAGGAGAAAAGGAGAGATATAAACATCTGGATGCAGAGTTCCAAAGAATAACAAGAAGAGATAAGAAAGCCTCCTTCAGCGATCAATGCAAAGAAATAGAGGAAAACAACTGAATGGGAAAGACTAGGGATTTCTTCAAAAAAATCAGAGATACCAAAGGAACATTTCATGCAAAGATGAGCTCGATAAAGGACAGAAATGGTATGGACCTAACAGAAGCAGAAGATATTAAGAAGAGATTGCAAGAATACACAGAAGAACTGTACAAAAAAGATCTTCACCACCCAGATAATCACGGTGGTGTGATCACTGACCTAGAGCCAGACATCTTGGAATGTGAAGTCAAGTGGGCCTTAGAAAGCATCACTACGAACAAAGCTAGTGGAGGTGATGGACTTCCAGTTGAGCTATTCCAAATCCTGAAAGATGATGCTGTGAAAGTGCTTCACTCAATATGCCAGCAAATTTGGAAAACTCAGCAGTGGCCACAGGCCTGGAAAAGGTCAGTTTTCACTCCAATCCCAAAGAAAGGCAATGCCAAAGAATGCTCAAACTACCGCACAATTGCACTCATCTCACACACTAGTAAAGTAATGCTCAAAATTCTCCAAGCCACGCTTCAACAGTATGTGAACCATGAACTTCCTGATGTTGAAACTGGTTTTAGAAAAGGCAGAGGAACCAGAGATCAAATTGCCAACATCAGCTGGATCATAGAAAAAGCAATAGAGTTCCAGAAAAACATCTATTTCTGGTTTATTGACTATGCCGAAGCCTTTGACTGTGTGGATCACAAGAAACTGTGGAAAATTCTAAAAGAGATGGGAATACCAGACCACCTGATCTGCCTCTTGAGAAATTTGTATGCAAGTGAGGAAGCAACAGTTAGAACTGGACATGGAACAATAGACTGGTTCCAAATAGGAAAAGGAGTTCATCAAGACTGTATATTCTCACCATTTATTTAACTTATATGCAGAGTACATCATGAGAAACGCTGGACTGGAAGAAACACAAGCTGGAATCAAGATTGCCAGAAATATCAATAACCTCAGATATGCAGATGACACCACCCTTATGGCAGAAAGTGAAGAGGAACTCAAAAGCCTCTTGATGAAAGTGAAAGTGGAGAGTGAAAAAGTTGGCTTAAAGCTCAACATTCAGAAAATGAAGATCATGGCATCCGGTCCCACCACTTCATGGGAAGTAGATGGGGAAACAGTGGAAAAACAGTGTCAGACTTTATTTTTCTGGGCTCCAAAATCGCTACAGATGGTGACTGCAGCCATGAAATTAAAAGACGCTTACTCCTTGGAAGGAAAGTTATGACCAACCTAGATAGCATATTAAAAAGCAGAGACATTACTTTGCCAACAAAGGTCCATCTAGTCAAGGCTATGGTTTTTCCTGTGGTCATGTATAGATGTGAGAGTTGGACTGTGAAGAAGGCTGAGCGCCGAAGAATTGATGCTTTTGAACTGTGGTGTTGAAGAAGACTCTTGAGAGTCCCTTGGACTGCAAGGAGATCCAACCAGTCCATTCTGAAGGAGATCAGCCCTGGGATTTCTTTGGAAGGAATGATGCTGAAGCTGAAACTCCAGTACTTTGGCCACCTCATGAGAAGAGTTGACTCATTGGAAAAGACTCTGATGCTGGGAGGGATTGGGGGCAGGAAGAGAAGGGGATGACAGAGGATGATATGGCTGGATAGCATCACTGACCATCACTGATGGACGTGAGTTTGAGTGAACTCCTGGTGTTGGTGATGGACAGGGAGGCCTGGCGTGCTGCGATTCATGGGGTCGCAAAGAGTCGGACACGACTGAGCGACTGATCTGATCTGCATTGGAGAAGGCAATGACAACCCACTCCAGTGTTCTTGCCTGGAGAATCCCAGGTACGGGGGAGCCTGGTGGGCTGTGGTCCATGGGGTCGCAAATAGTCAGACACGACTGACACGACTTAGCAGCAGCAGCAACCACAAAAGTGGAGGTAGCTCAATTTGTATAGGAGGAAATAGTCAGGTAGATAAAAGGGCTCAACCAAAGTTTCATGACTTAAACTGCATACGTATGTCTTGCCAATTGAATTGGCTTCATAATAATGGCATTAGAGGAAAACAAACAAATAAAAAACAAAAGTGGAAATGAGTTCTTTGGTAATTAAGGGCAGGCAATCTCAATTAGCTCCATTCTGGGGTAAACTTGCAAGGAGTGTGTAGGGGGTCAGGGCGATTTGGAAAGAATTTCTAAGGACACTAAGAATGAGGTCAAGAATGAGGAAGAATTTGATGTAACCACAGAAAGGTTAATTTGAGCCTGCCTGTGTCAGAAAGTGAAGATATTCTCTGGTAAACTAGTCTATTCTCCCTCAGATTGTTACCGTCATTTTATATGAATAGAAATGATGTACATGTATTGATATTCATACATTTATATCTATCTACATATGGTCTTATTCACTAATTAGCTGCTTCACCTAAACAAGGCTCAGCCTTTTGGAAAAATAAAAGATGAAGTGCTTTTTCAGTTATAGAAGTGTTATCCTTATGTTAATTTTTAAAAAGCCAATTAAAGATATTTTAGGAAGTTTAGAGAAGACACAAAATATTTTCTTGGACCAACTCTCATAAATTCCTTAATTATTTTATATGAGATCATTATTTTTATATGAGATCTTTTTTTTCCCTTTTTATATGAGATCATTTTTTTCTCCTTAGAAATATCTATTTTCCAGATTCAAGATATGTTTAATAAGGGAATTTTAGATGTTTTGTCAATTAGATCTATGAGGCTTCTTTTAATTTTCATCATTATTTTTAAAGTCAAATTAAAAATTATCAAACAAATTCACTCTCTTCTATTTTCCATATTCCAAAACACAGACAAAGTCAAAATGTTACATGTATTACCCTCTGAGATGATGAACAAATCTG
Organism: Bos grunniens; assembly: GCF_055505025.1. Taxonomy (NCBI): domain Eukaryota; kingdom Metazoa; phylum Chordata; class Mammalia; order Artiodactyla; family Bovidae; genus Bos; species Bos grunniens. The sequence goes on from NC_141172.1 coordinate 10,677,802, forward strand.
ATTCTGAATATCAATTTGAATATACTTAATACTTAAAAATGGTTAAGATGGTAAAAAAACATTGTCCTAGTAATATAAAATTGACAGAAACAAGAAAACTGTAAAGAGCTTTTTCAGACATGATAGCATTAATCATTGTCTTCTCTTGACCATTACAAAATAAAATAAGAATATTAATACAAAGTTACAGAATTAACTGAAATATGCTTAAAAATTGTTGATTTATTTGATTCTGAAGGTAAATACAAGGTCTGTATAAGCACTCTTGAAAATATACTTAATTTGTTTCTTTGACTTTTCAGTGTTTTTAGTTTAGCTTGCTCCTGTTTTAAGGTAATTTTGTAACATGTCACATAGCTACAGTGAATCAGTGCTGCAATGTTATTGTTGAGATGGGAGTGTGGGGAGTAGTAGGTTACAGATTTGTGGAGAGTGACACAAAACTAAATCTGAAGAACTACTGTGAGGGCAAATCTGGCAGGCTTGGAAATAGCCCCAGATATTGATGATCATCGTGACATCAATTCAGTTCAGTCACTCAGTCATGTCCAACTCTATGCAAGTCTATGGACTGCAGCATGCCAGGCCTCCCTGTCCATCACCAACTTCTGGGTTTACTCAAACTCATGTCCAGTGAGTCGGTGATGCCATTCAACCATCTCATCCTCTGTCATCCCCTTCTCCTTTTGCCTTCAATCTTGCTCAGCATCAGGGTCTTTTCCAAGGAGTCAGTTATTCGCATCAGGTGGCCAAAGTAATGGAGTTTCAGCTTCAGCATCAGTGCTTCCAATGAACACCCAGGACTGATCTCCTTTAGAATGGACTGGTTGGATCTCCTTGCAGTCCAAGGGACTCTCAAGAGTCTTCTCCAACACCACAGTTCAAGAGTGTCAATTCATTGGTGCTCAGCTTTCTTTATTGTCCAACTCTCACATCTATACATAACTACTGCCAAAAGCATAGCCTTGACTAGATGGACCTTTGTTGGCAAAGTAATGTCTCTGCTTTTAAATATGCTGTCTAGATTGGTATAACTTTTCTTCCAAGGAGTAAGCGTCTTTTAATTTCATGGCTGCAGTCACCATCTGCAGTGATTTTGGAGCCCAAAAAGATAAAGTCTGTCACTGTTTCCACTGTCTCTCCATCTATTTGCCATGAAGTGATGGGACCAGATGCCATGATCTTAGTTTTCTGAATGTTGAGCCTCAAGCCAACTTTTTCACTCACCTCTTTCATTTTCATCAAGAGGCTCTTTAGTTCTTCTTCACTTTCTGCCATAAGGCTGGTGTCATCTGCATATCTGAGGTTATTGGTACTTCTCCTGGCAATCTTCATTCCAACCCAGCATTTCTCATGATGTACTCTGCATAGAAGTTAAATAAGCAGGGTGACAATGTACAGCCTTGTACTCTTTTCCCTATTTGGAAACAGTCTCTTGTTCCATGTCCATTTCTAACTGTTGCTTCTTGACCTGCATACAGATTTCTCAAGAGGCAGGTCAGGTTGTCTGGTATTCCCATCTCTTTCAGAATTTCCCAGAGTTTGTTGTGGTCCACACAGTGAAAGGCTTTGGCATAGGCAATAAAGCAGAAGTAGATGTTTTTCTCTAACTCTCCTGCTTTTTCGATGAGCCAGCAGATGTTGGCAATTTGATCTCTGGTTCCTCTGCCTTTTCTAAATCCAGCTTGAACATCTGGAAGTTCACAGTTCACGTACTGTTGAAGCCAGGCTTGTAGAATTTTGACATTACTTTACTAGCATGTGAGATGAGTGCAATTGTGTGGTAGTTTGAGCATTCTTTGGCATTGACTTTCTTTGGGATTAGAATGAAGACTGACCTTTTCCAGTCCTGTGGCTTCTGCTGAGTTTTCCAAATTTGCTGGCATATTGAGTGAAGCATTTTCACAGCATCATCTTTCAGGATTTGAAATAGCTCAACTGGAATTCCATCACCTCTACTAGCTTTGTTCCTAGTGATACTTCCTAAGGCCCACTTGACTTCACTTTCCATGATATCTGGCTCTAGGTGAGTGATCACACCATTGTGATTATCTGGGTTATGAAGATCTTATTTTTACAGTTCTTCTGTGTATTCTTCCCACCTCTTCTTAATATCTTATGCTTCTGTTAGCTCAGTTGGTAAAGAATCATGACATACTGTCTTGATGACTGTAGCTTTTTAGTAGAGCCTGAAGTCAGGTAGGTTGATTCCTCCAGTTCCATTCTTCTTTCTCAAGATAGGTTTGGCTAGTAGAGGTTTTTTGTATTTCCATACAAATTGTGAAATTATTTGTTCTAGCTCTGTGAAAAATACCATTGGTACTTGATAGGGATTGCATTGAATCTATAAATTGCTTTGGGTAGTATACTCATTTTCACTATATTGATTCTTCCAATCCATGAACAAAGTATATTTCTCCATCTATTAGTGTCCTCTTTGATTTCTTTCACCAGTGTTTTATAGTTTTCTATATATAGGTCTTTAGTTTCTTTAGGTAGATATATTCCTAAGTATTTTATTCTTTCCGTTGCAATGATGAATGGAATTGTTTCCTTAATTTCTCTTTCTGTTTTCTCATTATTAGTATATAGGAATGCAAGGGATTTCTCTGTGTTGATTTTATATCCTGCAACTTTACTATAATCATTGATTAGTTCTAGTAATTTTCTGGTGGAGTCTTTTGGGTTTTCTATGTAGAGGATCATGTCATCTGCACACAGTGAGAATTTTACTTCTTTTCCAATCTGGATTCCTTTTGTTTCTTTTTCTGCTCTGATTGCTGTGGCCAAAACTTCCAAAACTATGTCGAATAGTAATGGTGAAAGTGGGCACCCTTGTCTTGTTCCTGACTTTAGAGGAAATGCTTTCAATTTTTCACCATTGAGGATAATGTTTGCTGTGGGTTTGTCGTATATAGCTTTTATTATGTTGAGGTATGTTCCTTCTATTCCTGCTTTCTGGAGAGTTTTTATCATAAATGGATGTTGAATTTTGTCAAAGGCTTTCTCTGCATCTATTGAGATAATCATATGGTTTTTATTTTTCAATTTGTTAATGTGGTGTATTACATTGATTGATTTGTGGATATTGAAGAATCCTTGCATCCCTGGGATAAAGCCCACTTGGTCATGGTGTATGACCTTTTTAATGTGTTGTTGGTTTCTGATTGCTAGAATTTTGTTAAGGATTTTTGCATCTATGTTCATCAGTGATATTGGCCTGTAGTTTTCTTTTTTTGTGGGATCTTTGTCAGGTTTTGGTATTAGGGTGATGGTGGCCTCATAGAATGAGTTTGGAAGTTTACCTTCCTCTGCAATTTTCTGGAAGAGTTTGAGTAGGATAGGTGTTAGCTCTTCTCTAAATTTTTGGTAGAATTCAGCTGTGAAGCCGTCTGGACCTGGGCTTTTATTTGCTGGAAGATTTTTGATTACAGTTTCAATTTCCGTGCTTGTGATGGGTCTGTTAAGATTTTCTATTTCTTCCTGGTCGAGTTTCGGAAAGTTGTACTTTTCTAAGAATTTGTCCATTTCTTCCACGTTGTCCATTTTATTGGCATATAATTGTTGATAGTAGTCTCTTATGATCCTTTGTATTTCTGTGTTGTCTGTTGTGATCTCTCCATTTTGATTTCTAACTTTATGGATTTGATTTTTCTCCCTTTGTTTCTTGATGAGTCTGGCTAATGGTTTGTCAATTTTATTTATCCTTTCAAAGAACCAGCTTTTGGCTTTGTTGATTTTTGCTATGGTCTCTTTTGTTTCTTTTGCATTTATTTCTGCCCTAATTTTTAAGATTTCTTTCCCTCTAGTAACCATGGGGTTCTTCATTTCTTCCTTTTCTAGTTGCTTTAGGTGTAGAGTTAGGTTATTTATTTGACTTTTTTCTTGTTTCTTGAGGTATGCCTGTATTGCTATGAACTTTACCCTTAGGACTGCTTTTACAGTGTCCCACAGGTTTTGGATTGTTGTGTTTTCATTTTCATTCGTTTCTATGCAAATTTTGATTTCTTTCTTGATTTCTTCTGTGATTTTTTGGTTATTCAGCAGCGTGTTGTTCAGCCTCCATATGTTGGAATTTTTAATAGATTTTCTCCTGTAATTGAGATCTAATCTTACTGCATTGTGGTCAGAAAAGATGCTTGGAATGATTTCAATTTTTTTTTTAATTTACCAGGGCCAGATTTATGGCCCAGGTTGTGATCTATCCTGGAGAAAGTTCCATGTACGCTTGAGAAAAAGGTGAAATTCATTGTTTTGGGATGAAATGTCCTATAGATATCAATTAGGTCTAACTGGTCTATTGTATTGTTTAAAGTTTGTGTTTCTTTGTTAATTTTCTGTTTAGTTGATCTATCCATAGGTGTGAGTGGGGTATTAAAGTCTCCCACTATTATTGTGTTATTGTTAATTTCTCCTTTCATACTTGTTAGCATTTGTCTTACATATTGCAGTGCTACCGTGTTGGGTGCATATATATTTATAATTGTTATATCTTCTTCTTGGATTGATCCTTTGATCATTAGGTAGTGACCATCTTTGTCTCTTTTCACAGCCTTTGTTTTAAAGTCTATTTTATCTGATATAAATATTGCTACTCCTGCTTTCTTTTGGTCCCTATTTGCATGGAAAATCTTTTTCCAGCCCTTCACTTTCAGTCCGTATGTGTCCCCTGTTTTGAGGTGGGTCTCTTGTAGACAGCATATGTAGGGGTCTTGTTTTTGTATCCATTCAGCCAGTCTTTGTCTTTTGGTCGGGGCATTCAACCCATTTACGTTTAAGGTAATTATTGATAAGTATGATCCCGTTGCCATTTACTTTATTGTTTTGGGTTCGAATTTATACACCGTTTTTGTGTTTCCTGTCTAGAGAATATCCTTTAGTATTTGTTGGAGAGCTGGTTTGGTGATGCTGAATTCTCTCAGCTTTTGCTTGTCTGTAAAGCTTTTGATTTCTCCTTCATATTTGAATGAGATTCTTGCTGGGTACAATAATCTGGGCTGTAGGTTATTTTCTTTCATCACTTTAAGTATGTCTTGCCATTCCCTCCTATGATACTGGCACAAAGACAGAAATATAGATCAATGGAACAAAGTAGAAAGCCCAGAGATAAATCCACGCACATATGGACACCTTAACTTTGATAAAGGAGGCAAGAATATACAATGATTAAAGACAATCTCTTTAACAAGTGGTTCTGGGAAAACTGGTCAACCACTTGTAAAAGAATGAAACTAGAACACTTTATAACACCATACACAAAAATAAACTCAAAATGGATTAAAGATCTCAATGTAAGACCAGAAACTATAAAACTCCTAGAGGAGAACATAGGCAAAAACTCTCCGACATACATCAAAGCAGGATACTCTATGACCCACCTCCCAGAATATTGGAAATAAAAGCAAAAATAAACAAATGGGACCTGATTAAACTTAAAAGCTTCTGCACAACAAAGGAAACTTTAGCAAGGTGAAAAGACAGCCTTCAGAATGGGAGAAAATAATAGCAAATGAAGCAACAGACAAACAACTAATCTCAAAAACATACAAGCAACTCCTACAGCTCAATTCCAGAAAAATAAACGACCCAATCAAAAAATGGGCCAAAGACCTAAATAGACATTTCTCCAAAGAAGACATACAGATGGCTAACAAACACATGAAAAGATGCTCAACATCACTCATTATCAGAGAAATGCAAATCAAAACCACTATGAGGTACCATTTCACGCCAGTCAGAATGGCTGCGATCCAAAAGTCTACAAGCAATAAATTGCTGGAGAGGGTGTGGAGAAAAGGGAACCCTCTTACACTGTTGGTGGGAATGCAAACTAGTACAGCCACTATGGAGAACAGTGTGGAGATTCCTTAAAAAACTGGAAATAGAACTGCCTTATGATCCAGCAATCCCACTGCTGGGCATACACACTGAGGAAACCAGAATTGAAAGAGACATGTGTACCCCAATGTTCATCACAGCACTGTTTATAATAGCCAGGACATGGAAGCAACCTAGATGCCCATCAACAGATGAATGGATAAGAAAGCAGTGGTACATATACACAATGGAGTATTACTCAGCCATTAAAAAGAATACATATGAATCAGTTCTAATGAGGTAGATGAAACTGGAGCCTATTATACAGAGTGAAGTAAGCCAGAAAGAAAAACACCAGTACAGTATACTAATGCATATATATGGAATTTAGAAAGGTGGTAACAATAACCCTGTATACGAGACAGCAAAAGAGACACTGATGTATTGAATAGTCTTTTGGACTCTGTGGGAGAGGGAGAGGGTGGGATGATTTTGGAGAATGGCATTGAAATATGTATAATATCATATATGAAACGAGTCGCCAGTCCAGGTTCAATGCACGATACTGGATGCTTGGGGCTGGTGCACTGGGACGACCCAGAGGAATGGTATGGGGAGGGGGGAGGGAGGAGGGTTCAGGATGGGGAGCACATGTATACCTGTGGCGGATTCATTTCGATATTTGGTAAAACCAATACAATATTGTAAAGTTTAAAAATAAAATAAAATTAAAAAAAATAAAAAGAATCATGACATATAAAGTGGATTAATAGTTTTCATTTCCTGTTATACATCAGATGCAAATTATTTTCATTTTCACAACAACCCATGGCAGATTCCTATTACCTTCTGATTGATGATAGTAGTAGAACCAGAACAGTTGGTAAACGTGTCTTGTGTGTTGAACAATGGTAACGTCAAGGTACATGGGTAGAGCTTAATGACACCACAGCCCATGCTCTGTCCCTCACACCCCTCACACAGCAATCTGGAGAGGGAGTGCTTGCAGCCACAGGACATGAGGACATGGCCAGGAACTAACGTGTAGAACCCTCAGTGTCAGTTCTTCAAAGCTGGCAGCAGGTCAGGAATGAGAGATTACTGTGTAAGTCAAGAATCTAGATAAAGAAACTCAATACTGTTCTTTAAAATTATCTCAAAGACCCTCCTTTCAGTGGAAGAACCAGTTCCCCAAATGGGATTGTCTGGAGTACTGGAGATGGAGGTGAGGGAGAGAGTTGCTGAGAAAGTGTCTCAATGTAGATAGATCCCAATGGACAAGGTCACCAACATGCATCCAATTATTTTGTAAATCCCTGGTACTTCCCATGTTAGCTTCCTAACCCAACTACTGACCCCCTGGTCCAGAATATTCCAGCTTTCCTTCTGAACAATTTATTTCTTCATCTCTCAACTAATTATTACATATCTATTATATGTCAGGCACTGGTGATGTAGTAATAATCTGCATGGACATGGTGCCTGCCCTCATAGAGTTTACAATCTATTCAGGGATGGATGGTGCAGCAGATAAATGGGATATTATAGCACAGTGGGCAAGTGAATGTTAGAATAGGGTGCCTTACTTTGTAAATTAATTTTTATTGGAGAATAGTTGCTTTACACTGCAGTGTTAGCTTCAGCTGTACAGCAAAGTGAATCAGCTGTTGCTGTTGTTCTGTTACCCAGTCTTCTCCAACTCTTCGCAACCCCATGAACTTCAGCATGCCTAAATCTCCTTTTGGATTTCCTTCCCATTTAGGTCACCAGAGAGCATTGGGTAGAGTTCCCTGCTATACAATAGGTTCTTATTAGTTACCTATTTTATATATAGTATCAATAGTGTATGGGCTTCCCTGGTGGCTCAGTGGTAAGGAACCTGCCTGCCAACAGGAGGATTGTCTGTTGGCAATTGTCTGTTGATTGTCTCCTGCCAATCCACCTGCAAGAGATACGGGTTTGATCCTTGGGTTGGGAAGATCCCTGGAGAAGGAAATGGCAACCCACTCCAGTATCCTTGCCTGGGAAATCTCATGGACACAGGAGCCTGGTGGGCTACAGTCCATGGGATCGCAAAAGAATCTGACACGATTTAGTGACTAAACAACAACAACAGAGTGTACATATGTCGATCCCAATCTCCCAATTCATCCCATCCACTCTTACCCCTTGGAGTCCATGTTTGTTCTCTACATCTGTTTTCCAAATTTGTTCTCTACATCTGTTTTTGAAATTTCTGCTTTTCAAATAAGTTCATTTGAGGATACCTTACTTTTTAAATAATGAAATCAGCTGAAATTTGGAGCATTCAGTCTTGTCTGGGAATAGGCAAAAAGAAAAGGGAAAAATAAACAGATTAATCGTTGAGTATATTGAAGCAATGTTTTCTGTGATAAAGGTACATGATAGATATAAGATTAAAGGGTAGGAAGATTAAATAAAATGACAAATTGGTAGTCACTCAGAGTTTCACTTATCAATTTTTAATTTTGTGTATTATGCTATAGGAGACAAAGGAAGATAGGAAATATAATCTTTGCTCTCAAGGAGCTTCCACTAATTTCACGAAGGCATTTTTTAGCTTTGGTCATTTGTAGATTTTAGATGTTGAAAACAATGCATACAGTCAGCCATTCCCAGTAGACACTGTGAAGGGGTGTGCTAAAATAAAACCCTGACTTTGAAGGAAATGCTTCCAATTTTTCACCATTGAGGATGTTTGCTGTGGGTTTGTCGTATATAGCTTTTATTATGTTGAGGTATGTTCCTTCTATTCCTGCTTTCTGGAGGGTTTTTAATCATAAACGGATGTTGAATTTTGTCAAAGGCTTTCTCTGCATCTATTGAGATAATCATATGGTTTTTATTTTTCAATTTGTTAATGTGGTGTATTACATTGATTGATTTGTGGATATTGAAGAATCCTTGCATCCCTGGGATAAAGCCCACTTGGTCATAGTGTATGACCTTTTTAATGTGTTGTTGGTTTCTTATTGCTATAATTTTGTTAAGGATTTTTGCATCTATGTTCATCAGTGATATTGGCCTGTAGTTTTCTTTTTTTGTGGGATCTTTGTCAGGTTTTGGTATTAGGGTGATGGTGGCCTCATAGAATGAGTTTGGAAGTTTACCTTCCTCTGCAATTTTCTGGAAGATGTTGAGTAGGATAGGTGTTAGCTCTTCTCTAAATTTTTGGTAGAATTCAGCTGTGAAGCCGTCTGGACCTGGGCTTTTATTTGCTGGAAGATTTTTGATTACAGTTTCAATTTCCGTGCTTGTGATGGGTCTGTTAAGATTTTCTATTTCTTCCTGGTACAGTTTTGGAAAGTTGTACTTTTGGAGAACATAGGCAAAACACTCTCCGACATACATCACAGCAGGATCCTCTATGACCCACCTCCCAGAATATTGGAAATAAAAGCAAAAATAAACAAATGGGACCTAATTAAACTTAAAAGCTTCTGCACAACAAAGGAAACTTTAGCAAGGTGAAAAGACAGCCTTCAGAATGGGAGAAAATAATAGCAAATGAAGCAACAGACAAACAACTAATCTCAAAAATATACAAGCAACTCCTACAGCTCAACTCCAGAAAAATAAACGACCCAATCAAAAAATGGGCCAAAGACCTAAATAGACATTTCTCCAAAGAAGACATACAGATGGCTAACAAACACATGAAAAGATGCTCAACATCACTCATTATCAGAGAAATGCAAATCAAAACCACTATGAGGTACCATTTCACGCCAGTCAGAATGGCTGCGATCCAAAAGTCTACAAACAATAAATGCTGGAGAGGGTGTGGAGAAAAGGGAACCCTCTTACACTGTTGGTGGGAATGCAAACTAGTACAGCCACTATGGAGAACAGTGTGGAGATTCCTTAAAAAACTGGAAATAGAACTGCCTTATGATCCAGCAATCCCACTGCTGGGCATACACACTGAGGAAACCAGAATTGAAAGAGACACATGTACCCCAATGTTCATCGCAGCACTGTTTATAATAGCCAGGACATGGAAGCAACCTAGATGCCCATCAACAGATGAATGGATAAGAAAGCAGTGGTACATATACCCAATGGAGTATTACTCAGCCATTAAAAAGAATACATATGAATCAGTTCTAATAAGGTGGATGAAACTGGAGCCTATTATACAGAGTGAAGTAAGCCAGAAAGAAAAACACCAGTACAGTATACTAACACATATATATGGAATTTAGGAAGATGGTAACAATAACCCTGTATACGAGACAGCAAAAGAGACACTGATGTATTGAACAGTCTTTTGGACTCTGTGGGAGAGGGAGAGGGTGGGATGATTTTGGAGAATGGCATTGAAATATGTATAATATCATGTATGAAATGAGTCGCCAGTCCAGATTTGATGCACGATACTGGATGCTTGGGGCTGGTGCACTGGGACGATGCAGAGGAATGGTATGGGGAGGGAGGAGAGAGGAGGGTTCAGGATGGGGAGCTCATGTATACCTGTGGCGGATTCATTTTGATATATGGCAAAACCAATACAATATTGTAAAGTTAAATAAAATTTAAAAAAATAATAAAACCCTGAATTTCTTGATAAATGTTACAGAAATGTTTAATTATACCTGAAAATGTTCACCACATATCAATAAGTAAAAATACAAAATTATGTATCTACATACATGATCCCAGTTTTGTGAAGGACAGTGTTTGTTTATGCAAGGAAGACCTCCAGAAGGCTAGCATGTAGAGCACATAGTAAGCTTTTAGTGAGATTTGTTGAAAGTATAAATGAATGATCAAATGAAGTAAGGATATGTCAATAGTGATTTTCTTTGAGTATTTGAATTATGAGTCATTTAAAATTGTCTTTTTCCTACTTGATAGTCCAGACTTTTCATAACACTTAATATATAGGTAATATTTTATAATTTTAAAAATTTAGCTTAAAATATATTTAAGAAGAGAACAACCACAGAAGATCAATTTAAGAGATATCTCCAGAACAGGTCAAAGTAGGCATAATTTTGCTCTCTTCAAGATTAAGAAGGCAAGAAAAATATGAGTGCAATTTATGGATTGATTATATGCAAAGCAGTGTCAAATCCTTTACAGGACTGGTTGTGGGAGGTAGGTGGTTATCTTAAATTCAGTACTTCTTATCCTATGACTGTCAATAAATGCTAGGGAGAATGAACATCTTGCTTCACTCCACCCTAATGATCTCTTTAACTATTAATTTAATAGCTTTCCATTCTTCACACATCAAGTCCAGCCTGCTGTACACCATCCATACAGCCTATGACATTTCTTTACTGACTACAAATACTTTGAAATTAGATGTTGTGTCTTACTCACCTTTCAATTTCTGACACCCAGGGTTAGGCAAATACTGAGTGTTTTTGAAAGGCCCATTGGATTTTATTTGCACTGCTTTTGTAGTATTGGCCCTGAATTACTAAGCCCTTCTTTATTTTCTAGTTTGGATTCTGAGACTATCAAGAGTAAGTCCATAGACTAGCTGGCTTTGGTGGTAGCTCCAGATGGTGACCATGGAGCAAAAGGATGGGTGTTTTGAGCATCAGATGTACACAGTTAGTGTCATATCAATAGATGAGATGTTATAGAAGTGGAGAGGAGTTGTGTGATTGGTGCCTATTTATTCATGCTGCACGTGCATGGGCATGAACACACATGCATCCACTTGTGCCCAAGCATAGGTTTTTCAGAGAGGGGTGCAAATTCTGTTATAATTAATCAGAAAACAGTGTTCTGATACAAATATAATTAGAAAACTTTAGCTGGTGAGCCAAAACATTATTGGAAGTCTTAAACCAGAAAATAAGTTTTCTTACACAGAGGAAGCTGATTTACAGTGTTGCTTTGACCCCTTGTTTGATGCATCATTACCTCCTGAAACTAGGTATCACTTCTGATTGTGCATCCTTTCTGTCTGAATTGTCTTTCTGTATCTTGGAGTCAATGAAGCTACTTGAGAGATTGGTTGTTATATAGCTTAACCTCCTGGGGTTTATCTCCACATCTCACTAACAACAAATTTATTTCTCCCATTAAATCAATATTGGATCAAATATAGATATGAGCCTTATTCTTCAGTTAACCAAGTTCAGGAGCCTTATGCTAGATGAGGTACACAGTGATACTTTTAATTCATCCTTCATTTTTTTCTTCTTTATTCCCAAACCTGTACCATTTTCTTTTTCTTTTCTTAATAATTTCAGAGTAAGAATAATTCTAAGACGCTCTCTTGTCACGCACCTTTAAAAACACACTTCAGATTCTATTTTTTTCCTCATAGGGGAGTTATAAATTTAAACTTACATGGAATTCATATATAGTCTTTTTTCATTAAAAAAATCAAGAGTTACATTTGAAGTAAGATTTACATATGTAGCAGTCAGAGAATTAGTTAAAGCAAGCAAGAAAAAAAGATGATGAGATACTTGGACTTTTAATTAAACATTGGAAGATATTTTAACTTTTTAGTCTTTGCTTTTTTATAGTCAGTAATGTAGAAAGTAGGGGCTTATTGGTTAATTGTGGATTTATTTCCCACATGTGTAAAATTCTCTCACTTTCATTACCATTAGTCCATTGAAAAAATGCTATAAATTAAGACAGAGGCTTCATAAAGTGGCAGTTAGTAAAATCATGGAGATGACTTAATGGCCACAAGAGGTTTAGAGAGGCCTCCTGGTTATGATGTTGAACTAGTGATAAAGAGGAGATTTCTAGTTTAGGTTTTGCTACATGTGATAGCTTTTATTTTTAGAGTTCTCCGTATTCTCACATATAAAATAAGAGCAATGGAAGAAATTATTCTACTGATCATAGTATGAGACTAAGATTCTAAATCTGGGGGTTGTATAAGTGTTATTGACTATGATTATTTATAATATCATATTTTATTTTTATAAAACTTTTTATTTAAGTAATATGGGAGTAATATGTTGTTAGCACGTGGTTCAGTGGTAAAGAGTCTGCCTGCAATACAGGAGACACAGCAGATGTGGGTTTGATCCCTGGGGCAGGAAGATCCCTTGGAGGAGGAAATGCGAACCCAGTCCAGTATTCTTGCCGGGCAAATCCCATGGGCAGAGGACCTAGATGGCCACAGTCCATGACCATCCCAAAGAGTAGTACATGACTGAGTGACTGAACATACAGCACACAGCACAAAATGTTAGGTAACTGTTCATGTTAGATGTAGAAGAGGGAAGCAAAATACCTGGCAGATAGCCCACTCCCCCTTTTCAGCCTTGTGGTGATGATAAGTATCATTAATTGATTATACAGTATGATTCTGTTGAATATCCCAAGGCTGGGCTTGAATACTCAAGCATCCCCTGCCTATAGATGATAAAAACCAAAGTTCAGAGTGATATAAGATCATTTAAGGTTTCATGTGGATGATGGATTCTGGAGCTAAGGCTTGAGCTAAGGTTACTAGAATTCTCATGTTTAACAAGTAAAATCCATTTGCTTGTGGATTAATGTTTGTTAATATTTTCACTCTATTTTAGGTGGCAACGGGTAACACATAACCAGGCAACAGAATGTAGAATAACAAGTAAGCTTAAGAGAAAACGCACATACACGCACACAAACAAAATCACATGATATGGATCAGTTAGCTATTGACACAGTAATGCTGTGTAACAAACAGTAGCAAAAAAATTCTCAGTGATATTCACACATGTGAGGGATAAAAAGGGGGATCTTATTTAGAGAGCAACTGGTGTGCCTCTGCTTATCTCAGCCGGGCTCTCTTACATGTCTCTGGCTTAGCTAATTTAAGTTACAACAGCCAGAGAGGTTTTGTTTCATGCTCCAGCACTTTGAGTCTGTTGTGTTTATCCTTAATCTTGGAACAGCAGATTATCCAGGTATATTCTTCCAGTAGCAATGACAAAAATATAAGAATGCATGTCAAAATGGGTAAAACCCATTAAGGGCCAAGTATGGACTGGTGGCTCAGATGGCAAAGTGTCAGCCTACAATGCGGGAGACCCAGGTTCAGTCCCTGGGTTGGGAAGATCTCCTGGAGAAGGAAATGGCAACCCACTCCAGTATTCCTGCCTGGAGAATCCCATGGATGGAGGAGCCTGATAGGCTATAGTCCATGGGGTCACAAAGAGTCGGACACGACTGAGCGACTTCACTTTCACTATGGGCTTCCTTGGTGCTCAGACGGTAAAGAATCTGCCAGCAGTACAAGAGACCCAGGTTCGATCCCTGGGTCAAGAAGATTCCCTAGAGAAGAGAAAGGCTACCCACTCCAGTATTCTTGTCTGGAGAATCCCACGGGCAGAGGAGCCTGGTGGGTCCATGGGGTTGCAAAGAGTCAGACATGAATAAGCAACTAAGACTTTCACTTTCTGAACTGACACACTTCATATCTGCCTCAGTCAATTGGCCAAAGTCAGTCACATGGCTGAACCCAAAGTCAAAGGGAAGAACCCCAAAGTCACATGTCAAAAGTTATGGATGCAGAAATGAGTAAAGAATTGGGGTCAATAATGCAATCTATCATATTGTATAGTTCTAAATATATTCCCCGGAGAAGGCAATGGCACCCCACTCCAGTACTCTTGCCTGGAAAATCCCATGGATGGAGGAGCCTGGTAAGCTGCAGTCCATGGGGTCGCCAGAGTCAGACACGACTGAGCAACTTCACTTTCACTTTTCACTTTCATGCATTGGAGAAGGAAATGGCAACCCACTCCAGTGTTCTTGCCTGGAGAATCCCAGGGACGAGGGAGCCTGGTGGGCTGCCGTCTATGGGGTCGCACGGAGTCGGACACGACTGAAGTGACTTAGCAAATATATTCCCAAAACGATTTGTAATTCTTCAGAGATACTCAAGAATTTTAAATGGTGATGATAATGAGATAACTCACCATGGAGATAAAAAATACAAGTAGAAAATAAAAATGAAGGTGACATTCAAATACAATATGCATAAGATATGATTTTCTGAAAATGTTGAAATAAGGACATATTTGGCCTTGCACTTCGCAATGTCCAAAATAACAAAAGAAATGTGTTGCTAATGTCAAAAAATGGATTATATTAGGGGAAATATAGATGTTCCGTAAAGTATGTATCCTCTTACGAATGTGTGTTCTTTTCCCAGAAAAGGCTTTATAAAAAATGTAAAATACAGTTTCAACATTGCATTTCTGCATTTAAAGGAGAAAAAAAAATCTTCAGAAATTATTGCATTCTATTTCTTCTTGGTTGTAAGTTCATTACCAATAGTCCCTTAAGATAGGTTGAATGAAGATTATTTCAATCAAGTAAAAAAAGTGAAAACAATCTTCAAGATTATTAATTTCTCTTGGTGTATAGAATAGCAAGTAACAGAATGTTTCATTGTTTTCTCCAAAGAAAAACACAGGTTTCGATTCATTGGATTTGAGCAAATTCTGCTTATAACCCTTAAAATTTCCCTTTCCACGTGTAATTAGATAATGTTTTCACATATGATTTCTGCCTCACTGTAGCCAGTTGTTCAGAGAAGGCAATGGCACCCCCTCCAGTACTCTTGCCTGGAAAATTCCATGGATGGAGGAGCCTGGTAGGCTGCGGTCCATGAGGTCATTAAGAGTCGGACACAACTGAGTGACTTCACTATCACTTTTCACTTTCATGCATTGGAGAAGGAAATGGTAACCCACTCCAGTGTTCTTGCCTGGAGAATCCCAGGGGCAGGGGAGCCTCATGGGCTGCCGTCTCTGGGGTCGCACAGAGTCGGACACGACTGAAGTGACTTAGCAGCAGCAGCAGCAGCCAGTTGTTTGGAAGACACCAATAATTTTTAAGTTGACAGTCCATCTTCTGTGTTAGTCGTCAAGCATTAATGAAGTTTGACTGCTTAAAGTCAACTGTGGATTTGTCTGGGTGATAGTCATTTGAAACAGCAATTCATTAGCTAAATTACTGTTATTTAGACTTTGTATTTTTCCTAGTCACTTCCAAGTTGGTTAGCATTAGCAATAGACACTTGTTTAAAGATCAAATTTAGTATCACACAGAAGTGTTAGTTTTATTGATTTATCTCCTGAGATGCATAGCTCTATATAAAATTAAAGCCCCTGGAATGTATTTTTAAATGAGACAAAGACATTATAGGTGAATATTATCTTTCGTTTTTGTTCAGTCGCTAAGTCACGTCCAACTCTTTGTGACCTCATGAACTGTACCAGGCCAGGCTTTCCCGTTCTTCACGGCCCCTTCAGTTCAGTTCAGTTCAGTGGAGTTTGCTTAAACCCATATCCATTGAGTCTGTAATGCCATCCAACCATCTTATCCCCTGTTGCCCTTTTCTCCTGCCCTCAGTCTTTCCCAGCATCAGGGGCTTTTCCAATAAGTTTGCACTTCTCATTAGGTAGTCAAAGTATTGGAATTTTAGCTTCAGTATCAGTCCTTCCAATGAATATTCAGGGTTGCATTACTACATTATTTATTTAGCAATTTAGGGAATTGATAATAGATCAAAGAGTGATCTGGTTGTATCTGTCCCATTTAAGTGAGGAATGCATTCTTGAACATAGTTCCTTTACATCCTGATATTGTTCTAGAAAAACTTTTATACATATACTTAGATTTATAATGGTGTATGTTACATCTATTTTTAAAATTGTAAAATTGAAAATACTCATATCAATGGGAGCAGTCAAAATATGATAAAGCCATACATGGAATGCTGCTGCTGCTGCTGCTGCTGCTAAGTCGCTTCAGTTGTGTCTGACTCTGTGTGACCCCATAGACAGCAGTCCACCAGGCTCCGCCATCCCTGGGATTCTCCAGGCAAGAACACTGGAGTGGGTTTCCATTTCCTTCTCCAATGCATAAAAGTGAAAAGTGAAAGTGAAGTCACTCAGTCGTGTCCGACTCTTAGCGACCTCATGGACTGCAGCCTACCAGCCTCCTCCATCCATGAGATTTTCCAGGCAAGAGTACTGGAGTGGGTTGCCATTGCCTTCTCCAATACATGGAATATCTTACAGAAATTAAAAATGTGAGAATATATGTGTACTTGTGTGGTGACATCCCAAAGTATGTTATAGTATCATTTCTTTCTTTTTTTACTTTTTTAATGGGAGGATAATTGCTTTAGAATGTTGTGTTGGTTTCTGCCCTACAACAACTACCATCTGCTTCTAAACACATATACACACACATGTGTAATTATGAAATCTTAAGCTACACAAATGGATGTGTGCCTATAAATAATCTTCTAACACACATAGACTAATATAGGAAAATACTTTGAAAAAGATCTGGGAGCCATATGTACCCAACTGATAATAGTAGCTAACTTGGTGGAAGCAAGTAAAATTTGAGAGTGGTTGTCATGGAGGCTCTTTGCTTTATCTGCATTATCTGTATCTTACTAGCATAAACAATAAATATTTTCATAGAAAATCAAATTGAAATTTATTTTTAAGGTGAGTGATGACTGATGCACAGTAAATTCATATAAAGTTTACCATTTAATGAGTTTTGCCATACATGTACATTCATAAACCATTATCACAAAAGAGACAGCAAACATTTTCCTGTCCCCAATTTCCTTGTGCTCATTTGCAATCCTCCCCTTCCTCTCACACTGTCTTTTCACATCCACCACTCTGCTTTCTGTTACTGCAGATATGTTTTAATTTTCTACAAATTTACATAGAATCATATATATATGCTTTTTAGTCTGGCTTTTTTCAGCATAATGATTCTGAGATTTAATCAAGTTGTTGAATGTATCAATAGTGCATTCCTTATTATTGATTAGTAGTATTTCATTTTAGTATTCCATATCATGGACATTTGGATTGTTTCTAATTTTGTTGTTGTTCAGTCACTCAGTCGTGTCCAACTCTTTGCCACCACGTGGACTGCAGCACGCCAGGCTTCCCTGTCCTTCACCAACTCCCAGAGCTTGCTCAGACTCATGTCCATTGAGTCGGTGATGCCCTCCAACCATCTTGTCTCTGTTGTCCCCTTCTCCTCCTGCCTTCAGTCTTTCCCAGCATCAGGGTCTTTCAGCTTCAGTTTCAGCATCAGTCCTTCCAATGAATATTCAGGATTGATTTCCTTTAGGACTGACTGGTTTGATCTCCTTGCTGTCCAAGGGACCCTCAAGAGTCTTCTCCAACACCACAGTTCAAAAGCATCGATTCTTTGTCACTAAGCTTTCTTTATAGTCTGATTCTCACATCCATACCTGCCTATTGGAAAAACCATAGCTTCAACTAGATGGACCTTTGTTGGCAAAGTAATGTCTCTGCTTTTTAATATGCTGTCTAGGTTGGTCAAAGCTTTTCTTCCAAGGAGCAAGCATCTTTTAATTTCATGGCTGCAGTGATTTTGGAGCCCAAGAAAATAAAGTCTGTCACTGTTTCCACAAAGTAGCTATAGATATTCACATAGAAGACTTTTGGTGAATATATGCTTTTTTTCCCCTTAGGAATAAATATCTAGGAAAGGAGTGAGGTCATATGATATGTTTGTTTAACTTTTTAAGAAAATACCTAAATGCTTTTCAAAGTTTTTGTACTATCTGACATTCCCTTTGGCAGAATGAGAGTTTCCCTGTAACCTAACACCCTTGATCCCTTGGAGGTATTTATTTGTCCATTCTAGTGGATAGGATGTAGTGGTATCTCATTTTGAATGTAATTTGGATTTCTATAATGAAAGAATATTGAACATCTTTTCATGTGTGTATTAGCCATTCATACATCTTCTTTGGAGAAGTATCATTATCTTTTGCCCTATTTCTTGGTTGTCTTCTTTATGGATTTCAAATATGTATAATTTAATATTTATTTTATGTATATTAAATATATACCTATATAATAATTATTACAGTAAATATATATTAAATACATTACTCAGATAATTAAATATATATATACATATATTTAAAATCCACAAGAAGACATCCACTAAAAATGGCAACAGATTTGAACTCTTGGGTAAAATCTGAATATAAACTCTTTTGTGGATATTTATTTTGTATATATTTCTGTTTAGTCTATAGCTTGCCTTTCTATTTTTTTAACAGTGTCGTTTGAAAAATAAGACATTTTAATGATGCTGGTCAGTTTATCATTTTTAACTAAACTTGAATTTTGTGCCTTTTTATGAATTCTTTGCCTACCTGATTGTAATGAAAATGTTCTCATATTTTCTCACAGACATCCCATAATTTTATCTATAGGTGATCTAGCTGCCTTGGCCTCCTCTGTCTCTGAATTCTATATTCTGACCTCAAGAGACCATAGTCTGTTAGTGTTTCTTCCTTCGTGCCCTGAGGCCTGGGGACACTTCAGGAGTGGACTCAGATGATTTCATGGTTCAACTCAGCTGCTTTCTTTCAGGAATTACTCTCTTGATGTTCAATGTCTGAAAAGCATAATTTCATATATTTTGTCTGGTCCTTTAGTTGTTTAAGGTGGGTAGGTAAATTCAGTCCTTGTTGCTACATCGTGGGAGAAAGCTGAAGTCTTCAAATGGGTTTTGAAGGTTTAACATATTTTGTATTTCAACGGACCTTTTGTATTTTTCCCCTTGCTTTAAAAAAATGAACTTCACATTTCATTAGAGAGAGGGCTAGGATTTTTCTAATCCTATCTTTGGAGCCATTCCATTTATATTGAAGATGAAGCTTCAGTATTTAATAAAATCATAATGGTGGTATTGGTTATTATTACTGAGTACTCATGTCAAAGCTAGTTCAAAGTGCTTTACATGTGTTAGCTCATTTACCACAATACCCTGTGAGATAGGCAATATTATAATTTCTATTTTGCATGTGAGAAAACCGAGCTTACCAGAACCAGATAACCTGACTCTCTTAACCATATTATTTTATGGTTTCCAAATTTTATTTATTTCAGATTTGTTCTTAACACTAGAGATTCTGCAGTGAATAGTACACATAAACTCTCTTGTTTGAATTTGCATACAAGGCCTTCCTGTCATATTGGTGAATTTTTCAGGTTCTGGTGAATGTAAAGACATGGTTCTGGATCCTATGGACTTAAAATTCTGGTGAGCAAAACAGGACAAGAAGAGTATTTTTGTAGACTTTAGTAGATAGAGAGCATTCTGAGAGCTTGACCAGCAATGGAATGTTGAGGGGTAACCTGGGCGTAGGGACAAAAGAGGAGGACTGTTAAGCAGAGAGGATGATTTTGCTAGATACTTGGTATAAGAGCTGTATAGTTATATTGACAACCAAGGAATATAGCTTTGACTGCAGACTGTAAGAGTAACATTTTTTTCAGTGATAATGGGGGAGACTATGACCATGATAACAGTCATACCTAAAATATATTGAGCAGTTGACTAAATGCTGACCATAGTTCTAAAAAATATAAGGGTACTGATTAATTCCCATGCCAGTCCATTGAAGTGGGTATCACTATTATCACCATATTCTGGTTAAGGAAATTGAGATTTAACAAGGTTTAGGCAGAAAAATAAGCAGAAAAATGCAGAAAGTGAAAGTGAAACGGAAAGTCGCTCAGTCATGTCCCACTGTTTGTGACCCCATGGACTATACAGTCCATGGGCTTCTCCAGGCCAGAATACTGGAGTGGGTAGCCGTTCCCTTCTCCAAGAGATCTTCCCAACCTAGGGATCAAACCCAGGCCCGCGTTGCGGGTGAATTCTTTACCAACTGAGCCACCGGAGAAAAATGCAAAAACTCCAACCAAATCAGGTAGTCTGACTCCAGAATGTACAATCTTCAACACTAGAAGCAAGTTTAATGTTAGGAAGTTTAATGCAGAAATTAAGAAATGTTTTAGAAGGGAAAGGCTCTGGTTGGAGTTGGATGAACAGAAACCCTTAGAAGTTAAAGACTAGAAAATTCAAGTGTCTTTGACACCTTGTTTTGCTTTGGTGGGAGTTGGAATTGCATTGAGACTAGGTGGATAAATGTCTTAAAATATTAAAGTCTTGATAAATTAAAGAAGAATGTGTCCTGTGCAAAATACTGTGATTTAAAGCCCCTTTGAATTAATAAGTATGCCCTAAGTGCTCAGTTAAAATAGATTTTGACATAGAGTCATGGCTATCTGTCCAACTAGATAGGTATCTTTGGGTTAGATTAACGTTTCTCATAACTTTTATCTCTACCATTACATGCTGTTATAATAAACATCTTATATCCTACTAATTTTATTGCTTCAATGTAACACACATACCCACACGTAAACCATATATACACACACACACTGCTGCTGCTAAGTTGCTTCAGTCGTGTCCGACTCTGTGCGACCCCAGAGACGGCAGCCCACCAGGCTCCCCCGTCCCTGGGATTCTCCAGGCAAGAACACTGGAGTCAGTTGCCATTTCCTTCTCCGATGCATGAAAGTGAAAGTGAAGTCGCTCAGTCGTGTCCGACCCTCAGCGACCCCATGGACTGCAGCCCACCAGGCTCCTCCGTCCATGGGATTTTCCAGGCAAGAGTACTGGACTGGGGTGCCATTGCCTTCTCCAACACACACACACACACACACACACACACACACACACATATATGTATATGAAAGTCACTGTGTTAGTCACTCAGTTGTGTCCAATCCTTTGCGATCCCAGACTGTAGCCCACCAGACTCCTCTGTCCATGGGATTCTCCAAGCAAGAATTCTGGAGTGGGTAGCCATTCCCTCCTCCAGGGGATCTTCCCAACTCAGGGACTGAACCCGGGTCTCCCGAACTGCAGGCAGACTCTACCATCTGAGCCACCAGGGAAGTCACATACACACACACACTTGTGTGCACACACTCATATAGCAAAGCCTGTCAAAGCAGAATGGGCAAATGTAATGATATAATGTCAGGTCAACAATTCAGAAAATCTGTAGGTTTCATGAAGATACGTAAGAGTTTTTGAGTATATAAGGTAGCGTGAGTAGGGTACTCAAGAGATCTATTTATTAAAAAATATTTTCTAACTAAAATTTTTTATTTTTAACTTTTATACAGTTTTTAATGGTTACTTTCGATTTACAGTTATTCTGAAACATTTGCTATATTCCCTGTGTTGTACAATACATCCTTTAGCCTAACTTACATCCAATCGTTTATACCTCCCACTTCCCTACCCACATATTGCACCCTCCCAACCACTGGTTACCACTGGTGTGTTCTCTATATCTGTGAGTCTACTTCTTTTTTCTTATATTCAGTGTTTTTGTTTTTGTTTTTTGTTTTTGTATTTTTAGATTCCACATATAAATGATATTATACAGTATTTGTCAAGAACTCTATTTAAATGATGGTAAAGGGACATAAGGGCTTCCCTGGTAGCTCAGATGGTAAAGCGTCTGCCTACAATGCAGGAGATCCGGGTTCGATCCCTGGGTCGTGAAGGAAATGGCAACCCACTCCAGTATAGATATGAATTCCATTGAATTCTATTGCCTTTGCCACCAATATTCATTAGTGTCAGACGTAAATGGTGAAGGACTATTGCACAATGCTATTGGTTTTAATAATGCTGTATCCAAGATAGATATTTAGGAAGGGAAGGAAATTACAGCAGAAGGCATCCAAATACCCTTGCTTAGGTTTCTGAGCTTGAGTACATGAAGGATTAAATTTGGGGATACCACTAAATTGAAGCATACATAAATGCTTCCAGTGTTTATACATAAACACATAAATGAGCCCAGTGTTTATAATTCAAACTCTTTGCCAACTCTGTCTAGGAGGAGATTGAGAGAGACTCATTGGGGTGAGTATAGGTTAAGAGATGTAAGTGTATCAACCTCACAGTGGAGTCTTGGTTTTAGTCTCTCATATTCTGGAAATCAAGTGATGCTGAAAATGATTAAGAATACAGTGATACTGCACAATAGAGTTCTTAAATACAAACCAAATATTTACTGCTGCAACTTGAACAAGAGGCATTATCTGTTTTAAGGATGGAGGACAATTTTGCTGTATTGAATTTTTTTTTTTAAGAAAAAATTCAAACATACAGATTAACTACACCCATTAAACACCCATGGCTCTATGAAATTTTATTTCCAGATACCACGCTCCTTTTTTTTACATCTCAAGAAATATCTGCCTTACATTTAGTGTTTCATATGCCCACTTTAACACTTTGAAGTTATCCTGTGAAGTTATCTATTATCTGTAAAGAAACATAAATAATGTCTTTATTTTCCATGTAATTATGAACATTGTACCGTACTACATATATACTTCTACATGAAAAACTTGATTTTTCATTTCACATTTTTTTTCACACCATATTGAACATTGAAGTAAAATTCATTCATTTACTATGTGGCATCACATTATATAAATAAGTTTCAGTTTATATATCTAATCTTGTATAAATGAACCAAGTTTTCATTTTCAGTCTTTCATCATTGCAAGCAATGCTACAATGCATAGTATTATACAGGTTTCTTTGTTCAATTGATTTTATAAATTAATTATTGGATAATTAACATTAGCAAGATTTAATTTTTTCTCCCCAAGAACATAGAAACTATTTATTTAGGAATTATTTTGTATCTTTTAGTAAAATAATATGAAAATTATTTCATATCTTTTTCTTCTTCATATAAGGTCTGCATATATTTGGTTTAATGTATCTCTAAATACCTTTTGTTGTTGTTGTTCTTAATAGTACTGTTTGTGTGTGTGTGTGTGCTCAGTCGCTCAGTCATGTCCAACTCTTTGTGACCCCTTAGACTGTAGCCCACCAGACTCTTCTTTCCATGGGATTTCCCAGGCGGGAGTACTAGAGTGGGTTTCCATTTCCTACTCCAGGGGTCTCCCAACCCAGGGACTGAACTGTGTCTCTTGTGTCTCCTGCATTGGCAGGCAAACTCTTTACCACCTGGAAAGCCAACAGAACTATCTACTTCAATCTATTGTAATTAGAAGTTCTAATCAATTGTTGCTAAAAACATAAAAATTATTTTTCCACTTTTAAATAATTGCTAAGCTTTTATTGATTCCAAATGTGTAACTGTAGGCTCACTTGAATTTTTATGGAATCATAATATAGTAAATAAAGTTGACAATTTATCTCTCCATTCTAGTGTTGTTTTATATCTCTTGTTCTGATATAAAAAATTTTGAATTGGAACAGTGAGGGAAGCATCCTTCTCTTGATCCTAAATTGAACTGTATAGAGGTGTAAAACTGTACAGTTCTATGGTAAATACTTGAATTATATCTTTTACTTAATGTCTTTCTCACAACTTTGCTTTAAAGAATTGTTAATTAGTATTTTTGTATAAGTTAAGTTACATTTCTCTTATGTTGAGTATGGTTATGCATAAATAAAGTCAGAGGGCACAATTATTTAAAAATAAAGTTTATTAAAAATAATTATTGCATTAATTAAATTGATCTCAGTTTCTAAAATAACAGAAAATTTTAAAGTTTCCGAAAGTCAGTCATTTAAGGTCAGCATGACTTAAGCTTGAAAGTAATTTTGAGTATGCCTTGGAAGAAAAGTTATGACCAACCTAGATAGCATATTAAAAAGCAGAGACATTACTTTGCCAACAAAGGTCCATCTAGTCAAGGCTATGGTTTTTCCAGTGGTCATGTATGGATGTGAGAGTTGAACTGTGAAGAAAGCTGAGTGCCGAAGACTTGATGCTTTTGAACTGCGGTGTTGGAGAAGACTCTTGAGAGTCCCTTGGACTGCAAGGAGATCCAACCAGTCCATTCTGAAGGAGCTCAGCCCTGGGATTTCTTTGGGAGGAATGATGCTAAAGCTGAAGCTCCAGTACTTTGGCCACCTCATGCAAAGAGTTGACTCATTGGAAAAGACTCTGATGTTGGGAGGGATTGGGGGCAGGAGGAGAAGGGGATGACAGAGGATGAGATGGCTGGATAGCTTCACTGACTCGATGGACGTGAGTTTGAGTGAACTCCGGGAGTTGGTGATGGACAGGGAGGCCTGGCGTGCTGAGATTCATGGGGTCGCCAAGAGTCGGACACAACTGAGCAACTGAACTGAACTGTAGTGTTTGTATATGTATAACAATGAGTGTGAATTAGTATGTGACTATTAATAATATTACTCCAAAGTATTGATTTCATAAGGAAGTGTGGACTTATGCAGATTATTAAGTTTATACTTTGAATTATTTGCCTTGCCTAAATAAGCAAGAATTACCTCCACAGTTTAAAACATCAAATGAAGT
This sequence comes from Bos grunniens, assembly GCF_055505025.1. Classification (NCBI taxonomy): domain Eukaryota; kingdom Metazoa; phylum Chordata; class Mammalia; order Artiodactyla; family Bovidae; genus Bos; species Bos grunniens. Next base: position 10,702,826 of record NC_141172.1, read on the forward strand.
GAAATTAATATGGTATCACACATAGGAGAACCTTAAAAAAAAAAGTTGAACCAATAAAAGCACAGTAGAAATTTGTTGCCAAGGGCTTCATGGTGGGGAAAATAGATAGAAGTTTGTAAAAGAGTAAAAACTTTCAGTTATATGAAGAAGTCGTGAGGGTCTACCATATAATATGGTGACATGACTACAATCAATAATGCTGTTTTCTATAAATGAAAGAGGAGTAGAGCTTAAATGTTGTCACCAAAAAATGATACACATGTGAGGGACTGGATGTGTTTATTCACTTGATGGGGAGGGAACTGTTTCACAATGCACACATACATCCAATCATCTTGATACAGACGTTAAAATATTTGTCAATTATACCTAAATTTTAAAAAATCTAGCAAAAAATAAATAAATAGCAATAATTATAAGCCAGACCACTCAATGGGATGTTATAATCTACCTTTATGCATTCCATTAGTGATTGGAATAAACTTAGTGTACATTTCCTTCAGACTCTTGAATCATAAAGTTCTAGATAGGATGACACTAATTTCTCTTGTATTTGCTGTACCCAACTTGTATTTAATTTCCCTACTTGGACTGAGGTTTTTTGAACTCCAGAGTCTGGATTTCTACTGATATCCTACTCTCTTAGGTGTACATGGTATAAGGGAAAGGTCACATCAAAACAGTCATAAGGAGATCATGTAATTTCTCAGATATTCCCAAAAGCAGGGAGTCCAGAAGGAAGTCACAAAAACTCAGGAGTTTAAACATCAAACTATGCTTGGCAACTACTATGCATTTATCCTTCCTTAAGACAAAATGAGAAGGAGGCGGCAGGGGATGAGATGGTTAGATAGCTTCACTGACTCAGTGTACATGAATCAGCAAACTCCGGGAGACAGTGAAGGACAGAGGAGCCTGGGGTGCTGCAGTCCATGGGATCGCAAAGAGTTGGACACAACTTAGAGAATGAACAACAACAACAAAATTAAACAAGTAAAACTTGACTTTTAAGTGATATTTTTTGGAAACAACATTTAAGTTAACTGCAAGTGGTCAATAATTTTTTAATATAAAAATACCTAATCTTAAATATATATCAGAGGTCTCATGTTCTGATTGTGGGAATATAAAATATAAAATAGTACAACCCCTTTGAAACAGTTTCGCAGTTTCTTAGAAAGTTAAATATACTAAAACCTTGATGCTGAGAAAGATTGAAGGAAGGAGGAGAAGGGGATGACAGAGGACGGCATGGTTGGATGTCATTGCCAAGTCAATGGACATTGAGCATGCTCTGGGAGATGGTGAAGGACAGGGAAGCCTGGTGTGCTGCAGTCCATGGGGTTGCAAAGACTTGTACATGAATGAAAGACTAAAGAACAACAGCAACAACAATCATATGACCCAGATTTCATTCTTAGTTGTCTGTTCAAGAGAAATGAAAGGATATGTCCATACAAACACTTGTACGTGAAGGTTCAATGCAGCTGAATTTGTTAGTTCAGTTCAATTATTCAGTTGTGTCCGACTCCTTGCAACCTCAAGGACTGCAGCATGCCAGGCTACCCTGTCCATCACCAACTCCTGGAGCTTGCTCAAACTCAGTCCATTGAATCAGTGATGCCATCCAACTATCTCATCCTCTGTCATCCCCTTCTTGTCCTACCTTCAATCTTGCCCAGCATCAGGGTCTTTTCCAATGAGTGAGTTCCTAACATCACATGATGTGATGCCCAAGTATTAGAGTTTCAGCTTCAGCATCAGTCCTTCCAATGAACACTCAGGACTGATTTCTTTTAGGATTGACTTGTTTGATCTCCTTGCAGGTCAAGGGGCTCTCAAGAGTCTTCTCCAACACCACAGTTCAAAAGCATCAATTCTTTGGTGCTCAGCTTTCTTTGTAGTCCAACTCTCACATCCATATGTGACTACTGCAAAAACCATAGGCTTGACTAGATGGACTTTTGTTGGCAAAGTAATGTCTCTGCTTTTTAATATGCTGTCTAGATTGGTATAACTTTTCTTCCAAGGAGAAAGCGTGTTTTAATTTCATGGCTGCAGTCACCATCTGCAGTGATTTTGAGCCCCCCCAAATAAAGTCTGTCACTGTTTCCATTGTTTCCCCATCTTTTTGCCATGATCTTAGTTTTCTGAATGTTGAGTTTTAAGCCAACTTTTCCACTCTTCTCTTTCACTTTCATCAAGAGGCTTTTTAGTTCCTCTTTGCTTTCTGCCATAAGGGTGCTATCATCAGCATGTCTCAGGTTACTGATATATCTCCCTGAAATCTTGATTCCAGTTTGTGAACATCCAGCCTGGCATTTCTCATGATGTACTCTGTATATAATTTAAATAAACAGGGTGACAATATATAGCCTTGATGTACTCCTTTCCCTATTTGGAACCAGTCTGTTGTTCCATGTCCAGTTCTAACTGTTGCTTCCTGACCTGCATACAGATTTCTCAGGAGGCAGGTAAGGTGGTCTGGTATTCCCATCTGTTTAAGAATTTTCCAGAGTTTATTGTGATCCACACAGTCAAAGGCTTTGACATAGTCAGTAAAGCAGAAGTAGATGTTTTTCTGGAACTCATTTTAAAAATGAAGGTATTAATTTTATGTTTTACCAAAGTTTTACTCACTCATGAAGTAAAAAAGGAAACTTGCAGCAAAAATTTAAAACTCTTCAAATTTCTGACACCTAAAATTCCTTCAGCTTCTCACAATAATGAATCTGAACTTGCTTAATTTGCTAAAATGAATAAATGTATACACAATTGTTATAACATATGAACAAGAATTGTTCAGACCTAATTTTTTTAGACATGACTGGCTAAGTTTTCCTAGTAATCCAGGTTTCCTGCCTCTTTCTTATGAGAAATAATTAACTAAAACAAGGTCCCATCCAGCTGCTAGATTTAAAATATTACTATTGCTTCAGCTTCTCCCAGGTACATTGATCCTTTTAAGTCTTCCTGGAATGAGAATGATAACTATTTTCCAAAAGTAATTTTTTTTATAAGCTTAATGAATTTCAATGATTTGAAGACCACTTATTATTTCTAGCCACTTAGTTCAAAATAAAGTATGTACTTTTATGGTGAAGCAGAGAATGGTCAAATTAAACCAACAATTTTTTTTTACTGGAGTATTCATTTGTGTTTGCCATATAAATTGGAAGGAAGAAAATAATTTCAACTGCTAGAGCATAAAACAAATTAGACATAGTGACATAAAAGGCAAACCATAAGCACTCTCTTGAAGAAAATGAATGCCTTTTACAGGATATGAAGTCATTAACCAAAAACCTGTCACAACATCTTTAACCTATTCTAGTTTCTGTGTTCTAGCAACATATACACTTTCTGTTGACCATATTCTGTGAAACCCAGTGCCAATAATTAAATAAATTGCATTGCACAAAACTTACAGTCATCTGATATGGCATGAAGCCAACCCTTTCCTTTTGTTTAAAAAAATTCAATTAGTATTTTATTTCTTGACTCTAGAAATTTCTTTTAACAAAATGATTTTATTACAGGATTCATTTTTCTCAGTGGAATGTTTGACCTCTCCTCTGTCTAAACTAGCTTCTGTTCACAAAAATATGAACATAAAGCATAAAGTATTATGCTGCGAATCATATTTTTGGAGCAAGGGCATAATACATTAGGCCTCAGGTATCCATATAATGGGATTAGTAGGTTTGCACATAATCAGAGTCTCAGGTGATTGTATTAGAGATTCCAATGTGGATTTCCTAGAATTTCAGGTGAGGGCATTGCTCTACGTCTTAAGCCAGGTCACCTCTGTGCTGGGGATTCGTGAGTGATGCCTATTGATACAGGTGCAGACTCACTCTCTTGTTATAAATATTACCTTCAGGTTTTAAACCTGGCTGAGATCTATTTTTTTTTGATATGCAGTGGCTCAGATGGTAAAGAATCTGCCTGCAATGCAGGAGATCTGGGTTAAAGAAGAGACATATAGGGTGGGAAAAAAAATGATGTACATAATACAAATATTTTATGTAAATAGAAAACACACAAAAGTATTATATGTATACATATATATGCATACATACATATATATGAATATATAACATTACTATTTATTTAGGTAAAGCTTTTGTAAACACATAAGTAGGAAAGATCTGAAAGAATCACATACAGTGGAGGTCACCTCTGGTAAGAATACCAACAGACACTTTGACTTTATTCGTGTTATTTGAATTTTTAACTATGTGAAAGCGCTGATACGTTATTTGGCCAGCTAAAAATACAAACATTCACCTTGAAAATAAGTCTAGTCTACATTTCTAACCAATACCATTTTCCTTATGAATTATTTTTTAGATGCAGGTGTTGGATTTGAAAAGGAGGACCAGTGGAGTTCAAAACAAACAAGATGGCAGTACAAAAAATTAACCAGATGGATTTGTTACAATGTCTAGACTAAAATTGCCATTCTCTCCTATATTGAGTTTATATGGCAGAACAGAGGCTTAGATTTTGGACCTAAGATTAAAATGTCTGTTTATTATAGCCAGAGTTAGAGCTTTGTGTTAATGAAACTGTGTCCATGGAGACTACCATTTACAATAAGTTCAAAGAGTGTGTGTGTGTGTTTGTGTGCGTGTGTATTAAGTTGTTTCAGTCATGTCTAGCTCTTTGCAATCCTATCGACTGTAACCTGCCAGGTATCTCTGTCTGTGGGATTTTCCAGGCAAGAATACTGAAGTGGGTTGCCATTTCCTCCTCCAGGGGATCTTCCAGACCCAGGGATCAAACCTGCATCTCTTATGTCTCCTCGTTGGCATGCAGGTTCCTTACCACTAGCGCAACCTGGGAAGCCCATAAAACCTCTTTATTCTAGGAGTCACAAGTCTTTGGGATGCTACTCTTCTTTGTCTATGAATGTAATTTATATTATTTGAAAGAAAGTGAAACAAATTTATATAGTCAGAGAATGGAAAGCCTGTCAGAGAATTCCATATACCTTTATCAAATGCGATGTCCAAATATTTGACTGTCATCTGCATTTTCTCCTGTTCTCTGCTTGAAGTTGAGTGTATTAGGATTAATTTGGCTGCAAATAACCAGAAACCTGAAAATATCTTTGTTCTAAGAATATTTAATATAGTAAAAAAAAGTGTTGTTGTTCAGCTGCTAAGTCATGTCTGAGACTTTGCAACCACATTAACTACAGCACACCAGGCTTCCCTGTCCTTCACTGTCTTCCAGAATTTGCTCATGTCATGTATATTCAGATTTATTTCAGAAGTTCAACAATGTCAAGAACGCAGGATTTCCATGGTTCTTCTCTACAATACTCAAAGTGTCGACTTTTCATTCTTTTGCTTTATTGCCTCAGTGTTGCAAGATAGTTACCACAGCTCCAGGCATCACTTATCCATCCTGACATTTTAAGCTAAAAAGAAAGATCTAGGAAAAATGAGTTTTCTTTCTGAAAGTTATGGCTGTTTATCAGCAGAGATAATCTCTCCTCAAAATTCCCCAATAGAACAAGGAAGTTCTTGTCATGTCATTTTACCTGGAACCTGAGTTCCATGGTTACATACACTATCAAAAGAGGGTGGGAAAATACATGGAAAAGAGGAGTACTGGTATCATGATTGGCTTTGACTGATCTTGATTTATTTCCTGGAACCAGTGAAGGGACATACTTTCCCTCAATCTAAAGGACCGACTTCCCTGGTGGCTCAGACAGTAAAGCGTCTGCCTACAATGTGGGAGACCCAGGTTCAATCCCTGGGTCGGGAAGATCTCCTGGAGAAGGAAATGGTAACCCACTCCAGTATTCTTGCCTGGAAAATTCCATGGATGGACAGCCTGGTAGGCTACAGTCCATGGGGTTGAAAAGAGTTGGACACGACTGAATGACTTCACTTTCAAAGGACCGACTGCTGCTTCCATGAGTGAGTCAGAGATCCTTAAGTAAGGAGAAAGTAGGGAGGGGGGATGACAGCTGCATAGGCCCTGAACAATAGGAATATTTGGTTCATGTAATCTTGGTCCCCAAAGTGCCATTGTTCTGTCATGGGAAAGAATTAAGGTGAAAGTTGTATGTGTAGCCTCCACCTTCAGACCTAATTTTAGACAAAAAGGAGTAAAGATCTTCCAACCTTTTTTTTTATTTCATTTCATACTGAGGAGCTAATCCTTAGGTAGGTTGATAAGGAGTTCCAGGGACCTTGTGGAGAAGAAAGGGGTCTGGGGCCCTCAAGGAGAAAAGGACAAACCTTTTTTTCTGCATTGCTTTGTCTTAGTCAATGTAACAATATATCTTGCTCAAGGACATGTTTCTCCTTGAGATTAGAACCTTCTGACTAATCTTGTTATCTTAAGATGTATATTGTGGGAGTGAGTCTGGTGATATCTTTCTACTGTTAGTTCTAATCTTATTAATTTAAGATGCATGTTGTGGGGATGGGTCTGGTAAAAGGATATAAGGTCTTGATAAGACTAACTAGTGGGGGGCACTCTCCGCCCCCCTTCAGATGTTTATGTCAGAAGCTTTCTCTGACCCTTTTATACTTTACTAAAACTCTGCCATCCAAAAGCTCTTGAATGATCAAGCCTAGTCCCTGGTCCCAAAGCTAAATCTTCTTCAGAGATCACAAATCTGACACCGTTCACTGTAAGCTATCTACAGGACAGAATTGTATTGAATAAGTCTAGTTGAGATCTCAATTGTGCCATGTTTTACCTTATTTGGGGTAAAATGGTCTTGCTGCCAGGTTAACCTACAAACTCTGGAGTAAGGTATTCCTAATTATAGCCATGAATGCCAGGTGCTATGAGAAGGGAATTTTCTCTACTATCTCCAATAATCCTAATGAGAAACCAATCAGGTGGCAATGTAGGAATGCTTATTAGCAATCAGTAGATTGCTTACTGAACAGAAAATCAGAGCAGTTCAAGGGGCTCTTTCCATGACTCATGAAAAAAAAAAAAAAAAGGACATTTTTCTGTCTCAGAGGAGACCTTAGACATTTAAGGATCAGAATATTCTTGTTTCCAGTTCCACTGTTATTTAGATAGGCTAAATAAATATTGGTATATTCTTCTTCTGAACCCCTTGAACTTCTAATCTTCGTATGGTCTATCTTTTCTTTGTTAGTAGTCTATATGAATTCAATTATACAATGTATTAGATTTTGCTTTCTTAGCTAGGATTATATTTAAATCCTGCTTCTGCTCAAAACCTTTGGTGATTTTGATTGGATATGGGAATTCCTGAATTTTCTCAGCCTTATATTTATAGACAAGCAACAAGTTAAATACATGAATGGAAAAATGTGCTATTTTTAAATTACCTGTATTCACTCTTAGAAGTTAAGCTTATTTTCATGCTTCAGATGTGATTTAATGAATTTGATGTTCTGACATGTCTTTTTTTTTTTTTTTTTTCTGACATGTCTTAAAATAAGTTTTGTTAGTTGTGGAGTGGGAAGAGAGAAGTGAACAGGGGTGAGATCCCTTGTTAAAGAGCCTAGCATATCAAATGGGACTGTAAGTAGTTATGTATTAATTCCAACAGTAGAGTTCAGAGATTTTTGTCCTGGAGTCTCTTAATTACAGGTAATTTTTGCTCTCTGAATCTTCAATATGAGGGCTCACAGAATTGTTCCACTTTCTAAATAAATGACCTACTATAACAAATGCACTAGCCAGCCTAGCCAAAGCATTCCAGTTGTACACCACCATCTGCCTCAGATTCCTCCCCTATATAACCACATCTTGTTTAAATGTATTCACATCCTTGATTTCCTTTCCCTTTCTTATTAAGTGAAAATGTCTTCTACAAAAGTCACTTGAGGAGAAAATGAAACTTTTAAAGGCATAACCCCTCCCACCTACATATTAGAAGGAAAAAAAAAAATGTAGGACAAAAAAATGGAGAGAGAATTCATAAAAGCCATTAGTAGAGTCACTCAGACACTCCTATGAAAACTGACACAAAGCAGAAAAATGTAGAATTTACTAAGGAGTCTAGATTCAGTGAAATCAGGGAAAACATAAATAGCCAATAGTTTCACACAGCAAAGAATCTATTACTAAAGGAATTGATAAATTTTGTTGTTGCTGCTGCTGTTGTTGTTTAGACAAAGAGACTAAGCCCCAAATATCTACTGCCAAAGATTTAGAAGTTATTTCATCCTATGCAGATACAATGGGCCAAGTGATGTGTGCAGGATCATAGTATAAGCAGCTTGGTTGTCATTCAGTCCCCGAGTCACGTCTGAAAATTGTGACCCCATGGACTACAGCTTCCAGGCTTCCCTGTGCTTCACTATCTCCCAGTTTGTTCCAACTCATGTCCATTGAGTCAGTGATCATCCAATCATCTCATTTTCTGTCACCCACTTCTCTTGCCCTCAATCTTTCCTAGCATCAGGGTCTTTTACAGTGAGTCAGCTCTTCATATCAATTGGCCAAAGTATTGGAATTTCAGTTTCAGCATCAGTCCTTCCAATGAATATTCAGGGTTGATTTCCTTTAGGATTGACAGGTTTGATCTCCTTGCTGTCCAAGGGACTCTCAAGAGTCTTCTCTAGCACCACAATTTAAAAGCATAAAATTCTTTGGTGCTTAGCCTTTAAAAAAAAAAAAAATTATTTTAATTGGAGGCTAAATACTTTACAATACTGTAGTGGTTTTTGCCATACATTGACATGTATCAGCCATGGGTGTACATGTGTTCCCCATCCTGAACCCCCCTCCCACCTTTCTCGCCATCCCATCCCTCAGGGTCATCCCAATGCACTGGCCCTGAGCGCCCTGTCTCATGCATCAAACCTGGGCTGGAGATGTATTTCACATATGGTAATATATATGTTTCAATGCTATTTTCTCAAATCATCCCACCCTCTCCTTCTCCCACAGAGTCCAAAAGTCTGTTCTTTACATCTGTGTCTCTTTAGCTGTCTTACATATAGGGTCACCGTTACCATCTTTATAAATTCCATATATATGTGTTTATATACTGTATTGGTGTTTTTATTTCTGACTTACTTACTTCACTCTGTATAATAGGCTCCAGTTTCATCCACCTCATTAGAACTGATCCAAATGCATTCTTTTTAATAGCTGAGTAATATTCCATTGTGTATATGTATCACAGCTTTCTCATCCATTCATCTGCTGATGGACATCTAGGTTGCTTCCATGTCCTAGCTATTGTAAACAGTACTGTGATGAACGTTGGGGCACACGTGTCTCTTTCAATTCTGGTTTCCTCGGTGTGTATGCCCAGCAGTGGGATTACTGGGTTGTATGGCAGAGTCCCAGAAGAAGAAGACAGAAAGGCCATGAGAAAAAACTTGAGGAGATAATAGTTGAAAAATTCCATAAATTGGGAAGGAAATAGCCACCCAAGTCCAAGAAACCCAGAGAGTCCCAAACAGGATAAACCCAAGACAAAACACCCCAAGACACATATTAATCAAATTAACGAAGATCAAACACAAAGAACAAATATTAAAAGCAGCAAGGGAAAAACAACATATAACACACAAGGGGATTCCCATAAGGATAACAGCTGATAACATCTGATCTTTCAATAGAAACTCTTCAGGCCAGAAGGGAATGGCAGGACATACTTAAAGTGATGAAAGAGAAAAACCTACAACCCAGATTACTATACCCAGCAAGGATCTCATTCAAATATGAAGGAGAAATCAAAAGCTTTACAGACAAGCAAAACCTGAGAGAATTCAGCACCACCAAACCAGCTCTTCAACAAATGCTAAAGAAACTTCTCTAGACAAGAAACACAGGAAAGGTTTATAACTCAAACCCAAAACAACACGGGATCATACTTATCAATAATTACCTTAAATGTAAATGGGTTGAATGCCCCAACCAAAAGACAAAGACTGGCTGAATGGATACAAAAACAAGACCCCTATATATGCTGTCTGCAAGAGACCCACCTCAGAACAAGGGACACATACAGACTCAAAGTGAAGGGCTGGAAAAAGATTTTTCATGCAAATGAAAACCAAAAGAAAGCAGGAGTAGCAATACTCAGATAAAATAGATTTTGAAATAAGGCCATCAAAAGAGACAAAGAAGGACACTACATAATGATCAAAGGATCAATCCAAGAAGAAGATATAACAATTATAAATATATATGCACTCAGCATAGGAGCACCACAATATGTAAGGCAAATGGTAATAAGTATGAAAGGGGAAATTAACAGTAACACAATAATAGTGGGAGACTTTAATACCCCACTCACACCTGTGGATAGATAAACTAAACAGAAAATAAGCAAGGAAACACAAACCTTTTTGTGCAATGGGCCAGTTAGACCTAATTGATATATCTATAGGACATTTCACCCCAAAATAATGAATTTCACCTTTTTCTCAAGTGCACACGAAACATTCTCCAGTATAGATCACATCCTGGGCCATAAATCTAGCCTTGGTAAATTAAAAAAAAAATTGAAATCATTTCAAGCATCTTTTCTGATCACAATGGAGTAAGATTATATGTCAACTACAGGGAAAAGCTATTAAAAATACAAACATATGGAGACTAAACAATACGCTTCTGATTAACCAACAAATCATAGAAGAAATCAAAAAAAGAAAGCAAAATATGCATAGAAATGAATGACAATGAAAACACGACAACCCCAAACCTTTGGGATTCAGTAAAAAGCAGTGCAAAGGGGAAGGTTCATAGCAATACAAGCCTGCCTCAAGAAACAAGATAAAAATAAAATAAATAATCTAACTTTACACCTTAAGTGACTAAAAAAAGAAGAATAACCCCGGGGTTAGTAGAAGGAAAGAAATCATTAAAATTAGGGCAGAAATAAACGAAAGAGAATCAAAGGAGACTATAGCAAAAATTAACAAAACTAAAAGCTGGTTCTTTGAGAAGATAAATAATATAGACAAAACATTAGCCAGACTCATCAAAAAAACAAAACAAAAATGGGAGATGAATCAAATCAACAGAATTAGAAATGAAAATGGAGAAATCAAACAGACAACACAGAAATACAAAGGATCATAAGAGACTACTATCAGCAACTATATGCCAATAAAATGGACAACTTGGAAGAAATGGATAAATTCTTAGAAAAGTATAACCTTCCAAAACCAGGACCAGGAAGAAATACAAAATTTTAATAGACTCATCACAAACATGGAGATTGAAGCTGTAATCAAAAATCTTCCAACAAACAAAAGCCCAGGACCAGACGGCTTCATAGGTGAATTCTACCAAAAATTTATGGAAGAGCTAACACCTAATACTACTCAAATTCTTCCAGAAAATTGCAGAGGAAGGTAAACTGCCAAACTCATTCTATGAGGCCACCATCGCCCTAATACCAAAACCAGAAAATGATGCCACAAAGAAAGAAAACTACAGGCCAATATCACTGATGAACATAGATGCAAAAATCCTCAACAAAATTCTAGCAAACAGAATCCAACAACATATTAAAAAGATCATACATCATGACCAAGTGGGCTTTATCCCAGGGACGCAAGGTTTCTTCAATATTTTCAAATCAATCAATGTTATACACCACATTAACAAATTGAAAGTTAAAAACCATATGATTATCTCAATAGATGCAGAGAAAGCCTTTGACAAAATTTAACATCCAAATATGAAGCCTATCTTTTCACCTTCCTTATAGTTTCCTTCATTGTGCAAAAGCTTTTAAGTTTAATTAGGTCCTATTTGTTTATTTTTGTTTTTATTTCCATTACTCTGGGAGGTGGGTCATAGAGGATCTTGCTGTGATTTATGTCATAGAGTATTTTGCCTATGTTTTCCTCTAAGAGTTTCATAGTTTCTTGTCAGACATTTAGATCTTTAAGCGATTTTGAGTTTATTTTTGTTTATGGTGTTAGAAAGTGTTCTAGTTTCATTTTTTTACAAGTGGTTGACCAGTTTTCCAAGCACCACTTGTTAAAGAGATTGTCTTTTCTCTATTGTATATTCTCGCCTCCTTTGTCAAAGACAAAGTGTCCATAGGTGCATGGGTTTTTTTCTGGGCTTTCTATTTTGTTCCATTGATCTATATTTCTATCTTTGTGCCAGTACCACACCGTCTTGATGACTGCAGCCTTCCCCTTCTTTATGGTCCAATTCTCACATCCATATATGACTACTCTAAGATCCATAGCTTTGACTACGGACCTTTGTCAGCAAAGTGATGTCTCTGTTTTTTAATAGGCAATCTAGACTTGTCATTGCTTTCCTTCCAAAGAGCAAGCGCCTGTTAATTTCATGACTGCAGTAAACATCTGCACTGATTTTGGAGCCCAAGGCGGTGGGGGGGAGGGGGGAGACTGTTTCCACTTTTCCCCCATCTATTGTCATGAAATGATGGTACTGGATGCCATGATCTTAGTTTTCCGACGAGTTTTAAGCCAGTTGACTCTCCTCTTTCCTCTTCATCAAAAGGCTCTTTTGTTCCTTTTCACTTTCTACCATTAGAGTGGTATCGTTCACATATCTGAGGTTGTTGATGTTTCTCCCAGCAGTCTTGATTCTAAACTATGATTCATCCAGCCTGGAATTTCATATGATGTACTCTGCATGCTGCTGCTGCTGCTAAGTCACCTCAGTCGTGTCTGACTCTGTGTGACCCCATAGACGGCAGCCCACCAGGCTGCCCCGTCCCTGGGATTCTCCAGGCAAGAACATTGGAGTGGGTTGCCATTTCCTTCTCCAATGCATGAAAGTGAAAACTGAAAGTGAAGTCGCTCAGTCGTGTCCCACTCTTAGTGGCCCTATGGACTGCAGCCTACGAGGCTCCTCCATCCATGGGATTCTCCAGGCAAGAGTACTGGAGTGGGGTGCCATTGCCTTCTCCAATTAAATAATAAAAGTGACAGTATACAGCTTTGACATACTCCTTTCCCAATTTTGAATCAATCAGGTGTTCCATGTTTGGTTCTAACTGTTGCTTCTTGACCTGCATACAGATTTCTCAGGAGGCAGGGAAGGTTGTCTGGTTCTCCCATCTCCTGAAGAATTTTCCACAGTTTGTTGTGATCCACACAGTCAAAGGCTTTAGCGTAGTCAGTGAAGCATAAGTGGGTGATTTTATAGAATTCCCTTGCTTTCTCTATGATCTAGAGAATGTTGGCAATTTGATCTCTGGTTTTTCTGCCTTTTATAAACCCAGCTTGCACATCTGGAAGTCTTCAGTTCATGTACTGCTAAAGCCTAACTTAAAGGATTTTGAGCATTACCTTGCTAGCATGTGAAATGAGTGCAACTGTACAGTAGTTTGAACATTCTTTGGCATTTGCTCTTCTTTGAGATTGAAATGAAAACTGACCTCTTCCAGTCCTGTGGCCACTGCTTAGTTTTCCAAATTTGCTACATATTTAATGCAGTACTTTAACAGCATCATTTTTGACTATCACCTTGACTAGCTTTGTTTGTAGTAATGCTTCCTAAGGCCTACTTCCATCACACTCCAGGATGTCTAGCTCTAGGTGAGCAACCTAGTATAAGCAGCTACATGACACGAAAACTGCAATTACAGGCACTGCCTCCATTGAGAACTGCGAAATCTCAGCACTCATTTTCCACACGAGGAGTTTCCATCCCATTGTTTATTCTACAATTTTCGATAATGGGATATCCTATGTTGTCCACAGTACCTAGTAGTGGTGGTAACATCTGCTAGTTTGAAAAAGATTGAAGTTGACCTTAGAAGTGGCCTAAAGTTAGTGTGGTTGAAATGCTGTAACTTCCCTGGCAGTACACAGGAAGGAATCCGAATGTTCCAGGAAATGGGAATAGTGAATCTATCATCTACTTCCTCTGCCTTTTCCTCAGTTCAGTTCAGTTCAGTCGTGTCCGACTCTTTGTGACCCAATGAATCACAGCACACCAGGCCTCCCTGTCCATCACCAACTCCCAGAGTTCACTCAGACTCATGTCCATCGAGTCAGTGATACCATCCAGCCATCTCATCCTCTGTCGTCCCCTTCTCCTCCTGCCCCCAATCCCTTCCAGCATCAGAGTATTTTCCAATGAGTCAACTCTTCTCATGAGGTGGCCAAAGTACTAATTTTGCCCAAATTTGGAAGGGCCTAAAAGAAACTCCCTTCACTCAGCATAAGGATAAGTGCTGGTGAAGAGCATCATTATCCTTGAAAATCTGCCAAGTAGCATGTAGTCAGTAGGCTTGAGATGATGATGGGTGATGTTGTACTAGAAATGAGATTTTTGAATTTTTGGGCTTAACAGATCCTGGGGTGTAGAGGCCAGTGTCAACATTTCATTATCAATGATATGATAATTTCAGACAAACTAAGGGCAGAAAATTTGACCTACAGAAAGAGGTAAACATCTTTAATTTATCATTAATTCCTTAGGGTAGAAAAGGAGACAGCTTATAGCAAACAGTGCTTGACATATATGAGAAAAAACTAAATACTAGGATAATTTACAGATGAATTGGTATACAGAACTGGGGATCCTTTAACCTATGTCATACAACCATTATAACATTACCATATGACCCAACAATGCCACCACTGGGCATTCAGTTCAGTTCAGTCACTCAGTCGTGTCCGACTCTATGTGACCCCATGAATCACAGCACTCAAGGCTTCCCTGTCCATCACCTACTCCCGGAGTTCACTCAAACTCATGTCCATCAAGTCAGTGATGCCATCCAGCCATCTCATCCTCTGTCATCCCCTTCTCCTCCTGCCCCCAATCCCTCCCAGCATCACAGTCTTTTCCAATGAGTCAACTCTTCGCATGAGGTGGCCAAAGTACTGGACTTTCAGCTTCATCTTCATTCCCTCCAAAGAAATCCCAGGGCTGATCTCCTTCAGAATGGACTGGTTGGATCTTCTTGCAGTCCAAGGGACTCTCAAGAGCCTTCTCCAACACCACAGTTCAAAAGCATCAATTCTTCGGTGCTCAGCTTTCTTCACAGTCCAACTTTCACATCCATACATGACCACTGGAAAAACCATAGCCTTGACTAGACGGACCTTTGTTGGCAAAGTAATATCTCTGCTTTTCAGTATACTATCTAGGTTGGTCATAACTTTCCTTCCAGGGAGTAAGCGTCTTTTAATTTCATGGCTGCAATCACCATCTGCAGTGATTTTGGAGCCCCCCAAAATAAAATCTGACACTCTTTCCACTGTTTCCCCATCTATTTCCCATGAAGTGATGGGACCAGATGCCATGATCTTAGTTTTCTGAATGTTGAGCTTTAAGCCAACTTTTTCACTCTCCTCTTTCACTTTCATCAAGAGGCTTTTTAGTTCCTCTCACTTTCTGCCATAAGGGTGGTATCATCTGCATATCTGAGGTTATTGATATTTCTCCTGGCAATCTTTATTCCAGCTTGTGCTTCTTCCAGCCCTGCGTTTCTCATGATGTACTCTGCATAGAAGTTAAATAAACAGGGTGACAATATACAGCCTTGATGTACTCCTTTTCCTACTTGGAACCAGTCTGTTTTTCCATGTCCATTTCTAACTTTTGCTTCTTGACCTGCATACAGATTTCTCAAGAGGCCGATCAAGTGTTCTGGTATTCCCATCTCTTTCAGAATTTTCCACAGTTTCTTGTGATCTACACAGTCAAAGGCTTTGGCATAGTCAATAAAGCAGAAATAGATGTGTTTTTTTGAAACTCTCTTGCTTTTTCCATGATCCAGCGGATGTTGGCAATTTGATCTCTGGTTCCTCTCCCTTTTCTAAAACCAGCTTGAACATCAGGAAATTCACGGTTCACATATTGCTGAAGCCTGGCTTGGATAATTTTGAGCATTAGTTTACTAGCGTGTGAGATGAGTGCAATTGGGTGGTAGTTTGAGCACTCTTTGGCACTGCCTTTCTTTGGGATTCGAATGAAAACTGACCTTTTCCAGGCCTGTGGCCACTGCTGACTTTTCCAAATTTGCTGGCATCTTGAGTGCAGCACTTTCACAGCATCATCTTCCAGGATTGAAATAGCTCAACTGGAATTCCACCACCTCCACTAGCTTTGTTCATAGTGATGCTTTCTAAGGGCCACTTGACTTCACATTCCAAGATGTCTGGCTCTAGGTCAGTGACCACACCATCATGATTATCTGGGTCGTGAAGCTCTTTTTTGTACAGTTCTTCTGTGTATTCTTGCCACCTCTTCTTAATATCTTCTGCTTCTGTTAGGTCCATACCATTTCTGTCGTTTATCGAACCCATCTTTGCATGAAGTAATCCCTTGGTATAACTAATTTTCTTGAAGAGATCTCTGGTCTTTCCCATTCTGTTGTTTTCCTCTATTTCTTTGCATTGATTGCTGAGGAAGGCTTTCTTATCTCTCCTTGCTATTCTTTGGAACTCTGCATTCAGATGCTTATATCTATCCTTTTCTCCTTTGCTTTTCACTTCTCTTCTTTTCACAGCTGTTTGTAAGGCCTCCCCAGACAGCCATTTTGCTTTTTTGCATTTCTTTTCCATGGGGATGGTCTTGATCCCTGTCTCCTGTACAATGTCACTAACCTCATTTCATAGTTCATCAGGCACTCTATCTATCAGATCTAGGCCCTTAAATCTATTTCTTACTTCCATTGTATGATCATAAGGGATTTGATTTAGGTCATACCTGAATGGTCTAGTGATTTTTCCTATTTTCCTCAATTTAAGTCTGAATTTGGTAATAAGGAGTTCATGATCTGAGCCACAGTCTGCTCCTGGTCTTGTTTTTGTTGACTGTATAGAGCTTCTTCATCTTTGGCTGCAAAGAACATAATCAATCTGATTTCAGTGTTGACCATCTGGTGATGTCCATGTATAGAGTATTCTCTTGTGTTGTTGGAAGAGGGTGTTTGCTATGACCAGTGCATTTTCTTGGCAAAACTCTAATAATAGTCTTTGCCCTGCTTCATTCCGTATTCCAAGGCCAAATTTGCCTGTTACTTCAGGTGTTTCTTGATTTCCTACTTTTGCATTCCCGTCCCCTATAATGAAAAGGACATATTTTTTTGATATTAGTTCTAAAAGGTCTTGTAGGTCTTCATAGAACCATTCAACTTCAGCTTCTTCAGCGTTACTGGTTGGGGCATAGACTTGGATTATTGTGATATTGAATGGTTTGCCTTGGAAATGAACAGAGATCATTCTGTCCTTTTTGAGATTGCATCCAAGTACTGCATTTCAGATTCTTTTGTTGACCATGATGGCTACTCCATTTCTTCTGAGGGATTCCTGCCCACAGTAGTAGATATAATGGTCATCTGAGTTAAATTCACCCATTCCAGTCCATTTTAGTCTGCTGATTCCTAGAATGTCGACATTCACTCTTGCCATCTCTTGTTTGACCACTTCCAATTTGCCTTGATTCATGGACCTGACATTCCATGTTCCTATGCAATATTGCTCTCTACAGCATCGGACCTTGCTTCTATCACCAGTCACATCCACAGCTGGGTATTGTTTTTGCTTTGGCTCCATCCCTTCATTCTTTTTGGAGTTATTTCTCCACTGATTTCCAATAGCATATTGGGCACCTATTGACCTAGGGAGTTTCTTTTTCAGTATCCTATCATTTTGCCTTTTCATACTGTTCATGGGGTTCTCAAGGCAAGAATACTGAAGTGGTTTGCCATTCCCTTCTCCAATGGACCACATTCTGTCAGATCTCTCCACCATGACCTGCCCGTCTTGGTTGTCCCACGGGCATGGCTTAGTTTCATTGAGTTGGACAAAGCTGTAGTCCTAGTGTGATTAGATTGACTAGTTTTCTGTGAGTATGGTTTCAGCGTGTCTGCCCTCTGATGCCTTCTTGCAACACCTACCATCTTACTTGGGTTTCTCTTACCTTGGGCATGGGGTGTCTCTTCACGGCTGCTCCAGCAAAGTGCAGCCATTGCTCCTTACCTTGGATGAGGGATATCTCCTCACTGCTGCCCTTCCTGACCTTCAACGTGTGATAGCTCCTCTCAGCCCCCCTGCGCCCATGCAGCCACGGCTCCTTGGAGGTAGGGTTGGTCCTCCCGGCCACCGCCCCTGGCCTCAGGCGTGGGGGTGTGGGGTAGCTCCTCTCGGCCACCACCCCTGACCTTGGACTCAGGTAGCTCTTCTCGGCTGATCCTGCTTCGTCGCAGCCTGGCACTCTCGGCCGCTTCCCCTGACCTGGACGTGGGATAACTCCTCTTGGCCGCTGCCCTTCGGGCATGGGGTCCTCCCAGCTTCTGCCCCTGACCTCGGACGTGGTGTAGCTCCTCTCGCCCACGCTTAGTGCACCGGTCGCAGCCGCCTGTGCTTAGTGCGCCGTCGCAGCCGCCTGCGAACTAACCCTAGGGAGTATCAGATAGTGAGAACTCACAAAAAGGACACCTCTTGAATACAAGACCCACCATCACACAACCACGAGTAGCACCCTGTGCAGGATGCCTCATCTAAACAACAAACAAAACTAAAATACAAACCCAATCACCTGCAGACAGGATTACCACCTCACTCAGCCTTGCCCATCAGAGGAAAAACAAACAAACAAAATCTCAGCACAAAACTCACAAATCTTGCACAAACCACTGGATCAACCTTAGAAGGGCAGAAACCAAAAGGAAAAAGAATTTAACCTTGAAGCCTGGGAAAAGGAGACCTCAAACACAATAGTTTAAAAAAATGATGAAAAGGCAGAGAAATACTACACAATGAAGGAACAAACTAGAAAAAAAAAAAAAAAAAGTCCAAATAAATGAAGAGGAAATAGGCAAAGTACCTGAAAAATAATTCAGAATAATGATAGTAAAAATGATCAAAAACCTTGAAAACAAAAATGGAGAAAATGCAAGAATCAATTAACAAAGACCTAGAAGAATTAAAGAATAAACATAGAGACAAACAACACAATTACTTAAATTAAAAATACTCTAGAAGTAATCATAGCAGAATATCTGAAGCAGATGAATCAGTGAGCTGGAAGATAAAATGGTGGAAATAACTTCTGAAGAGGAGAATGAAGTAAAAAGAATGAAAAGAACTGAGGATAGTCTCAGAGACCTCTGTGACTATATCAAATGCACCAACAGTTGAATTCTAGGGGTCCCTTAAGAAGAGAAAAAGAAAAGGTATGAGAAAATGAAGGTAGGAGAAAATCTCTTCTCTACAATGAAGAGATTGTAGTTGAAAATTACCCAACATGGAAAAGGAAACAGTCAATCAAGTCCAAGAGGCACAAAGAATCCCATACAGGATAAACCCAAGGAGAGATAAGCCAAGGCATATACTAATCAAACTAACAAAGTCTAAATACAAAGAAAGAATATTAAAAGCAGCAAGGGAGAAGCAACACATAACATACAAGGGAAATCCCATATGCTTAACAGCTGACCTTTCAGGAGAAACTCTGCAGGCCAGAAAGGAATGGCAGGATATAAATAAAGTACTGAAAGGGAAAAAATCTACAAGCAAGACTACAGTATCTGAAAGGATCTCATTCAATATTTATGGAGAAATCAAAAGCTTTTCAGACAAGCAAAAGTTAAGAGAATTCAGCAACACCAAACCAGATTTACAAGTGTAAAATGGACTTATATAATCAAGAAATACAAGAGGAGAAAAAAGATCTATAAAATCAATCCCAAACAATTAAGAAAATGGCAATAGGAACATATATATCAATAATTACTTTAAATGTAAATGGATTAAATGCTCCAACCAAAAGACACAGACTGGCTGAATGCATACAAAAACAAGACCCAAATATGCTGTCTACAAGAAACCCACTTCAGACCTCAAGACACATATAGACTGAAAGTGATAGGGTGAAAAAATATATTCCATGCATGTGGGAAGCAAAAGAAAGCTGGAGTAGCAATCCTCATATCAGACAAAACAGACCTTAAAATGAAGATTACAAGAGATAAGGAAGGATACTACATAATGATGAAGGGATCAATCCAAGAGGAAGACATAACAGTTGTAAATATCTATGCACCCAACATAGAAGCACCTCAATACATAAGACAAATACTAACAGACATAAAAGGAGAAAGTGACAGTAACACAATAATAGTAGGAGACTTTAACTCCCCACTCACACTAATGGACAGATCATCAAAGCAGAAAATTAAGAAGGAAACACGTCTTAAATGATACATTAGATGAGATGGATCTCATTGATATCTTCAGGACATTCCATCCAAATGCAGAAGAATACAACTTCTCAAGGGCACATGGAACATTCTCCAGGATAGGCCATATCTTGGGTCACAAATCAAACCTCAGCAACTTTGAGAAAATTGAAATCATATCAAGCATCTTCTCCAACCACAATGCTATGAGACTAGATATCAATTACAAGAAAAAAAAAAAAAAACTATAAGAAACACAGACACATGGAGATTAAAGAACATGTTTCTAAATAACCAACAGGTTACTGAAGAAATCAAAAGGGAATTCAAAAAATTTCTAGAAACAAATGGCAATGAGAACATGACAACTCAAAACCTATGGGATGCAGCAAAAGCAGTCCTAAGAGGGAAGTTTATAGCAATACAATCCTACCTCAAGAAACAGGAAAAAACATCAAATAGACAACCTAACTTTACACCTAAAACAACTGGAAAAGAAAGAATAAAAAACCCCAAAATTAGTAGAAGGAAAGAAATCATAAAGATCCGAGCAGAAAAATTGAAAAGGAAGTGAAAGAAACAATAGTAAAGATTAATAGAACTTAAATCTGGTTCTTTGAGAAGATAAACAAAATTGACAAACATTTAGCCAGACTCATCAAGAAAAAAAGAGAGGAGAATCAAATCAAAAAAATTAGAAATGCAAAAGGAGAGGTTATAACAGACAATGCAGAAATACAAAGGATTATAAAAGACTATTATGAACAACTATATGGCAATAAAATGGATAACCTGAAAGAAATGGACGGGTTCTTAGACAAGTTTGGTCTTCCAAGACTGAACCAGGAAGAAACAGAAGTTATGAACAACCCAATTGCAAGCACTGAAATTGAAGCTGTAATCAAAAATCCCCCAAACAACAGAAGCCCAGGATCAGATGGCTTCACAGGAGAATTCTGTCAAACACTCAGAGAAGAGCTAATGGCTATCCTAAAACCCTTTAAAAATATTGCAGAGGAAGAAACACTTCAAAACTCATTCTACAAGGCCACCATCACCCTGATCCCAAAACAAGACAAAGACAACACAAAAAAAGACTACCCTCCAATGTCACTGATGAACATAGATGCAAAAAGCTTTAACAGAATTTTAGCAAACATAATTCAGCAACACATCAAAAAGCTCATACACCATGATCAAGTTAGATTTATTCCAGAGATGCAAGGATTCTTCAGTATATACAAATCAATCAATGTGATACACCATATTAACAAATTGAATGGTAAAAACCATATAATAATTTCAATAGATGCAGAAAAAGCCTTTGAAAAAATTCAGCACCCATTTATGATTAAAACTCTTCAAAAAATGGACCTAGAAGGAACCTACCTCAACATAGTAAAGACCATATATGTAGCACTTTGCATGTGAGATGGAGATCCATTTTAAGATAAGAAAAGAGATGGGGAAGGTTGTTTGGATCTGGAACTTGAAGACAAATTTAACAATTCTAAACTATTCATATGAAGTCTTGGTGAGCCAGTTCTTTACTTTTAAGTTGTAGTACACATTATATTTGTCAAGGATTTTTCTAGAGACACTTGCTTTTTCAGGGTTGATTCTGGCTGCTTCATTGGCTTTACCAAGTGACAAATTTATTTATTTATATTGCTCTAAAGCCTTTATTCAAAATTCAGGGATTTACATCCTTAATTTATGATAAATTGGTGATAATTTTACAGACATATATAGAGATAATGAAGTTTTAATGAAAGGAAATGAAGAGAAGATAATGAAGTAATTACTCGTTAATTGCAGGTTTATGACTCATAAGTCACTATCTACCATCCTCTTTCTGAGGTGAATATGTTTGTGTATGTGTGTGTGTGTGTGTGTGTGTGTGTATATTTACTATAGAAGGGGTATAAGAGAGTATGCAGGAAACACATAAGGTATAGTAAGAAAGCAGCAATGAGAGGGGGACAACAACAACAAAAAAGAGAAATACAGAAAGTGAAGAAAATAAATAACTAACACAGAGATCTTAAATTAAAACTGTAGGCAAGCAAGCTTTGTCACATCCATGGATTAAAACGAGGTCCTAGTAGTGCTCACAGATCCTAGCGTGTATGTGTCTATTAGATATAAATAATCATTGTTTAGGAAAAGCACACTAATATCTAATCCTAGACAAAGAAGAAGAACAAAGTACTAGAAAATCAGAATGTGTGTGTGTGTATTAGTTGCCTAATTGTGTCCAATTCTTTGTGACCCCATAGCCTGCCAGGCTCCCCTGTCCATGGGATTTCCCAGGCAAGACTACTGGAGTGGGTTGCCATTTATCAGAATACTTTGGTATAAATCATGGAATTTGCCACATACTAGCTGTGTGACCTGAGGAAAGGTAATTTAGTGCTCTGTGCCTAATAATTTCATCCACTACACAGAGATGAAAATAATGTTCTTCTCAGAGCACTGTTTTGAGGATTAAATGAAACAATGCATGCAAAGTAGTTTGCAAGTCTCTGAGACTTAAAATACTCAATATGGATAAGGGTCAACTCTTTTATTCTAGAGAAAGTGTAGAATCCAAGAATCTCTGCTTATAAAAACGTTGTGCCAAGTCAAGGGCATATCAGTGTTCACACTGTTGTCAGAGAACACCCCATTTACACTTGGTTTGGGGATGCTGTGAGTACAAAGAGTGAGAGCCTTTCAGCCAATGTCTTTTTTTTTTTTTTAAGTTTAAACTCTTTGTTTTGTATTGGGATGTAGCCAATTAACAATGTTGTGGTAGTTTAGGTGAAGAGCCAAGGGACTTGGCCCTACATATACATGTATACAATCTTCCTCAAGCCCCTCTCCCATCAAGGCTGCCACATAACATTGAGCAGAGTTCCCTGTGCCATACAATGCGTCCTTGTTGATTATCCATTTTAAATATAGCAGTCTGTACATAACCTTCCCAAAGTCCCTAACTATCCTTTCCCCCTGGCAACCATAAGTTCATTTTATGTCTGTGAGTCTTTTTCTGTTTTGTTAGTAAGTTCATTTATATCATTTCTTATAAAATACCACATATAAGGGATGTCGTATGAATTTTCTCCTTCTCTGTCTGACTTACTTCACTCAGTGTAACACTCTCTAGATCTATCCATGTTTCAGCCAATGTCTTTCCAGAAGATGACAATTATCCACATGTTTTCACAGTTAATCCTTGTAACATGCAACACAGGAATCAAAAATAAAGTAACCAATTAATGACCTAGGTCCCCAAACATGATGTATAAGCTTCTTTCATTGGTGACTTAGCAATGATGATTACATTGTAATATATTGTAATGGAGATAAAATAATATACAATGTAATAGAGAAATAGGTGTTAAATATGATGTTGGTTTGAATCTGTCCTCTTCTTCCTTCTCATTATTCTTTTCTTGTCATAAACCTCTTGCTTTAAAAGGTTAAAAAGATCAGTACATCACTAATCAGCTAGGAAATATATCACCGGTACTTCTTCAGAAATGGAAACTGCAAGAACTCAGGCCCTTCTGAGATTCTGCGATTCAGTGACTTCACTTGGCCTGTTCAGGGTTAAGGGGAAGAAAGAGAAGACAATATGGTCTAAAAAAATAAAAATGGTGTCAGGAAACCTGGGATCTTGTTCCACCTCTTCCAGCCACTTGCTTTGTAATATTGGTCTACTTTCTAGGCCCCTTCCTCAGTTTTCTGTTGTTGTTGTTGTTTGTTTGGTTGGTTTGGTTTTATAAAAAAGAAATGAGGTCAGTTCACTCTTCTTAGGAAGCATAACATAGATTTGAATTCTTGCATGTATGTTACATATTGGGAAAGAGAAGGGAAGATAAATAGAGGTTGTATGTTACGAAGTAGTACTCAAGTTTGGTTCTCTGTGTGTGTATATGTGTGTACAATATATTATATACATATATAATTACTTATATATTTTTATATGAATATCTATATAATCTTATTCAGACTTCACACTGCAGAGGTTTGAATACTCTGGTTGGGCTGAAGTTAACCTTAATAGACTGCAAGATGAATAATGATAACATATTATATGGTTCTTCAGAATAATGAAGATGATAGTTTCCAAGAGCCCTCACCTACTTTTGAGGCATCTTCTATTTGAAATAATGGATGTGCTTCTATAAATATTGAGCTTTGTAGAGTTAGCAAGTCAGTCTAATGTGAAAAAAAAAAAGAGAATAAATTTAATCAATCTGAAATATATGGAGACATTTGCATCTTATAAATGTTAACCAAATCAAGTAGCCCTCTTCCATAACCACCCATGTTTCACTGAACTTAAAACAATAATAATATCTAAAATACATTGTCTGGGACCCACAGCAAGCCACCCTGAAACCTGGCCCAATCCACCAGTGGGCTGCCACCAGCCCTAGGATCCCATCAGCCATGCAGCCAGCCATACTGGTACCTGGTTCCACCCTTCAGTGGGCCAGCAGTCATTGAATGAGGCAAGGCATGGCCTGCCATGGCCAACTAGGCCAGAAGCTAGACTCACCTACCAGTGTGCCTACAGTAGTTAGCCCCTCCACATTAGAAGGGTTCATGCAGCCTACATAGGGGACAGCCCTAGAGCATATACCTCTGGAGACCAAGGGGAATTCACTGCTGGACCCCAAAGGATGTCTCCTACATAATATAACTTCGCCAAGATTAAGAAACATAACCAACCTACCTAATTCATAGAAATAAACACAGAGAATTAGAAAAACTGAGAAGGCAAAGGAATATGTTACAAAGGAGCAATACAAAAATCTCAGAAAGAGAACTGAACAAAGAAGAGATAAGCGATCTACCAAATAAATAGTTCAAGGTAAATATTATAAAGATATTCTATAAACTTGGGAGATGAATGGATGAACAAAGTGAGAATTTTAACAAAGAA
This sequence comes from Bos grunniens, assembly GCF_055505025.1. NCBI lineage: Eukaryota > Metazoa > Chordata > Mammalia > Artiodactyla > Bovidae > Bos > Bos grunniens. Next base: position 10,727,869 of record NC_141172.1, read on the forward strand.
TTAGGAAATACAAAGAAGAATGAAATAAGGCTGAGGAATAATTAAATTAAAAAATTAAATTAAATTAAATTAATTAATTAAATTAAATTAAATTAAATTAAAAAAAAATACACAGGAAGGAAATCAACAGTAGATTAGAGGATACAGAAGAATGGATCAGCTACCTGGAAGACTTAGATGTGGAAATCAACCAAGCTGAATAGAAGAAAAAAAAAAATAGAGAAAGGAGGATAGTTTGAGATCTCTGGGATAACATCAAGGATGCTAACATTCACATTAACAGGGTCCCAAAAGGGAAAAAAAGAAAAAAAAAAAAACACCTTATTTGAATAACAGCTGAAAACTCCCCTAACCTGGGAAAGGAAACAAATATCCAGTACCATAGAGAGTCCCAAACAAGATCAGCTCAAGGAAGTTAACACCAAGACACCTTATAATTATAATGGTAAGAGTTCAAGATAAAAAGCCTTAACAGTGGCAGAGAAAGGTAGATAATTGTGTTCAAGAAACCACCCATAAAACCATCAGCTAACTTTTCTGCAAAAACTTTGAGGCCAGAAAGGAATGACATGATATATTCAAAATGATGAAATAAGTATCTTCAAACAATTATATTCTACCTGGTAAGGCTATTTTTCAGATTTGAAGGGGAGTTAAAAAGTTGTACAGATAAGCAAAAGCTACTGATGTATAGAACAGTCTTTTGGACTCTGTGGGAGAGGGTGAGGGTGGGATGATTTGGGAGAATGACATTGAAACATGTATAATATCATATATGAAATGAGTCGCTAGTCCAGGTTCGATGCACAATACTGGATGCTTGGGGCTGGTGCACTGGGACGACCCAGAGGGATGGTATGGGGAGGGAGGAGGGAGGAGGGTTCAGGATGGGGAACACGTGTATACCTGTGGCAGATTCATTTTGATATATGGCAAAACCAATACAATATTGTAAAGTTAAATAATAAATAAAATTAAAAAAAAGAGTACAGCACCAATAAATGTTTTACAAAAAATGTTAAAGAAATTTCTCTAAATGCAAAAGAAAAGACTACAAGTAGAAATAAGAAAATTATATAAGGAAATATCTCCTTGGTAAAGGCAAACACACAGTAAAGATAGAAGACCAATCACTAATAAAGCTAATAGGAAGGTTAGAAGACAAAAATACTAAAATTGTCTATATCCACAATAAGTATTTAAGGGATACACAAAACAAAAAGATGTAAACTATGTCAAAAACTTTAAATGTGGGCAGAGAGGAGAAAAAAAATTAAGAAGATGGAAATTATATCAAGCATCTTTTATGACCACAACACTGTGAGACTGGAAATTAACTACAAGCAAAAAAGTTCAAAAAACACAAATATGTGAAGGCTAAACGATATGCTAGTAAATGATCAAAAGATCACTGGAGAAATCAAGGACAAAATTTAAAAATATCTGGAGATAGAACAAAGCACAATATTCTAAAATTTGTGGGACATGGCAAAAGTAGTCTTAAAAGGGAAGTTTACAGAAATTCAATTGTACCACAGGAAATAAGAAAAATCTCAAACAATTACCTAGAGGAACTTGAAAAATAACAACCAAAACCCACTATTAGTAGAAGAAAAGAAATCATAAAGATCAGAGTAGAAATAAATGAAAGAATAAAAAATTGATGCAAAAATCCTTAACAAAATTCTAGCAATCAGAATCCAACAACACATTAAAAAGATCATACACCATGATCAAGTGGGCTTTATCCCAGGGATGCAAGGATTCTTCAATATCCGCAAATCAATCAATGTAATACACCACATTAACAAATTGAAAAATAAAAACCATATGATTATCTCAATAGATGCAGAGAAAGCCTTTGACAAAATTCAACATCCATTTATGATAAAAACTCTCCAGAAAGCAGGAATAGAAGGAACATACCTCAACATAATAAAAGCTATATATGACAAACCCACAGCAAACATTATCCTCAATGGTGAAAAATTGAAAGCATTTCCTCTAAAGTCAGGAACAAGACAAGGGTGCCCACTTTCACCATTACTATTCAACATAGTTTTGGAAGTTTTGGCCACAACAATCAGAGCAGAAAAAGAAATAAAAGGAATCCAAATTGGAAAAGAAGAAGTAAAACTCTCACTATTTGCAGATGACATGATCCTCTACATAGAAAACCCTAAAGATTCTACCAGAAAATTACTAGAACTAATCAATGACTATAGTAAAGTTGCAGCATATAAAATCAACACACAGAAATCCCTTGCATTCCTATACACTAATAATGAGAAAACAGAAAGAGAAATTAAGGAAACAATTCCATTCACCATTGCAACGGAAAGAATAAAATACTTAGGAATATATCTACCTAAAGAAACTAAAGACCTATATATAGAAAACTATAAAACACTGGTGAAAGCAATCAAAGAGGACACTAATAGATGGAGAAATATACCATGTTCATGGATTGGAAGAATCAACATAGTGAAAATGAGTATACTACCCAAAGCAATTTATAGATTCAATGCAATCCCTATCAAGCTACCAACAGTATTCTTCACAGAGCTAGAACAAATAATTTCACAATTTGTATGGAAATACAAAAAACCTCGAATAGGCAAAGCGATCTTGAGAAAGAAGAATGGAACTGGAGGAATCAACCTACCTGACTTCAGGCTCTACTACAAAGCCACAGTTATCAAGACAGTATGGTACTGGCACAAAGACAGAAATATTGATCAATGGAATAAAATAGAAAGCCCAGAGATAAATCCACGCACATATGGACACCTTATCTTTGACAAAGGAGGCAAGAATATACAATGGATTAAAGACAATCTCTTTAACAAGTGGTGCTGGGAAATCTGGTCAACCACTTGTAAAAGAATGAAACTAGACCACTTTCTAACACCATACACCGAAATAAACTCAAAATGGATTAAAGATCTAAACTTAAGACCAGAAACTATAAAACTCCTAGAGGAGAACATAGGCAAAACACTCTCTGACATACACCACAGCAGGATCCTCTATGACCCACCTCCCAGAATATTGGAAATAAAATAAAAAATAAACAAATGGGACCTAATTAAACTTAAAAGCTTCTGCACATCAAAGGAAACTATTAGCAAGGTGAAAAGGCAGCCTTCAGAATGGGAGAAAATAATAGCAAATGAAGCAACTGACAAACAACTAATCTCAAAAATATACAAGCAACTCCTACAGCTCAACTCCAGAAAAATAAACGACCCAATCAAAAAATGGGCCAAAGAACTAAATAGACATTTTTCCAAAGAAGACATACAGATGGCTAACAAACACATGAAAAGATGCTCAACATCACTCATTATCAGAGAAATGCAAATCAAAACCACTATGAGGTACCATTTCACACCAGTCAGAATGGCTGCGATCCAAAAGTCTACAAATAATAAATGCTGGAGAGGGTGTGGAGAAAAGGGAACGCTCTTACACTGTTGGTGGGAATGCAAACTAGTACAGCCACTATGGAGAACAGTGTGGAGATTCCTTAAAAAACTGGAAATAGAACTGCCTTATGATCCAGCAATCCCACTGCTGGGCATACACACTGAGGAAACCAGAAGGGAAAGAGACACGTGTACCCCAATGTTCATCGCAGCACTGTTTCTAATAGCCAGGACATGGAAGCAACCTAGATATCCATCAGCAGATGAATGGATAGGAAAGCTGTGGTACATATACACAATGGAGTATTACTCAGCCATTAAAAAGAATACATTTGAATCAGTTCTAATGAGGTGGATGAAACTGGAACCTATTATACAGAGTGAAGTAAGCCAGAAGGAAAAACATAAATACAGTATACTAACGCATATATATGGAATTTAGAAAGATGGAGCAATAACCCAGTGTACGAGACAGCAAAAGAGACACTGATGTATAGAACAGTCTTATGGACTCTGTGGGAGAGGGAGAGGGTGGGAAGATTTGGGAGAATGGCATTGAAACATGTAAAATATCATGTAAGAAACGAGTTGCCAGTCCAGGTTCGATGCACGATACTGGATGCTTGGGGCTAGTGCACTGGGACGACCCAGAGGGATGGTATGGGGAGGGAGGAGGGAGGAGGGTTCAGGATGGGGAACACATGTATACCTGTGGCAGATTCATTTTGATATTTGGCAAAACTAATACAATTATGTAAAGTTTAAAAATAAAATAAAATTTAAAAAATAAAATAAAATAATATTTTGTAAAGTCAAAAAAAAAATTGATACCTTAATAAGATCAAAAAAACTAAAAGCTGGTTCTTTGAAAAGATAAACTGATACACCTTTAGCCAATCTCATCAAGAAAAAAAGAGAAGGTCCAAATCAAAAATATCAGGAAGGAAAGAGAAGTTACAACTGACACCACAGAAAAGCAAAAGATCATAAGAGGTTACTTTGAACAATAGACATCAACCACTTTAATGGACAACCTAGAGATAAATTCCTAGAACTGTGTGTTCTCACAAGAATGAATTAGAAATAAATAAAAATATGAACAGACCAATTACCAGTGATGAAATTGAATAAGTAATAGTAAAACTCCCAACAAGCAAAAGTCTAAGGCCAGATGGCTTTGCAGGTAAATTCTACCAAATATTTAAGGAAGAGTTAGCCCAAATATTTCTCAAAATATTCTAAAAACTTGAAGAAGAATAAACATTTTCAGTCATCTTACTGGGCTGGCATCACCTTGACACCAAAGCTAGACAAAGTCACCATCTGAAAGAAAATTACAGGCCAATTTCACTTATGAACATAGATGCAAAGCTCTTCAAAAATACATTACCAAACTAAATTCAACAATATATTAAAAGGATCATACCACATGATGAAGTGTGATTTACCCCAAAGATAAATATGATTTGATGATTTATTTTTGAGATGAAGGATTTGATATCTTCAAATTAATCAACATGATCTACCACATTCAAAAATAAAGAATAAAAATCATCTGATCATCTCAATAAATGCAGAATAAACTGTGACAAAATTCATTATCCACTTATGATTACAAAAAAAGCTCTCAACAAAATGAGCATAAAGAGAATATATATCCACATAATATAGATCATATGTGACAAACTCACAGTCAACAGTGTTCTCAATAGTGAAAATCTAGAAGCATTTCTTCTAAGATCAGGAATAAGACATAGATGCCTACTCTTGCCACTTCCATTCAACACAGTATTGAAAAAAACTGGAATCAGACAAGAAAAATGAAAAGAATTCAAATTGGAAAGGGAGATAGATCTCACTGTTTGCATATGACAGAATATTATACATAGAAAATCCTAAAGCTAGCATCAAAAACTGTGAAAATAATAAATTCAGTAAAGTTGGGGGATATACAATTAATACAGAAATCTGTTGCACTTTTATAAATTGACAACAAACTATCAGAAAGACAAATAAGGAAGACAATCCAATATACAATTGTTTTAAAAAGAATAAAATACTTAGGAATAAACCCAACCAAAAAGGTTAAAGACCTGTACTCAGAAATCTATAAGACAATAATGAAAGAAACTAAAGATGACACAAACAAATGGAAAGATACATTGTGCTTATGGATTAAAAGGCTTAATATTGTTAAACTGACTACACTATCCTAGGCAATATATAGATTCAACACAAGGGTGTAGAGCAAAGGGAACGCTTGTGTACTGTTGGTGGGAATGTAAATTTTTGAAGCCACTCTGGAAAATAGTTTGGAGGTTCCTCAAAAACTTAAAAATGGAGCTATCATAAGATTCAGAAATTCCATTTCTGAAGAAAATAAAAACATTAATTAGAAAAAGAGACATGCAACCCTATGTTCATTGCACCATTATTTACAATAGCCAAGATAAGCAATCTAAATGGGAACAGATAGATGTATGGATAAAGATGTAATACATACATACACACAAGCACACACATCATGGAATATTACTTAGCCATAAAAAGAATACAATCTTGCCATTTGCAATCATGTAGATTGACCAGAGGCTATTTACTATGCTAACTAAGTGAAGTCAGACAGAGCAAGACAAATACCCTACAGTTTCAATTGTATATGGAATCTACAAAGTAAAACAAATGAACAGACATGAAAATACAAAAATTGATGTGTAGATGCAGAGTGCAAACTGGTGTTTGCTAGAGGGGAGGGTTGTGTGGGGATGACTGAATTAGCTGAGGGAGATTAAAGGGTACATACTTGCAGTTATAAAACAGGTAAGTCACAGGGATGGAATGTACAACAGAGGAATATTTTCAATAATATTATTAATAAATTTGGTGACAGATGATAGCTAGACTTTACATGGTGATCGTTTTGTAATGTATAAAAATACTGAATCACTCTGTTGTACACCTAAAACTAATATTTTAACTAAATTATAGTTTAATAAAATAAACAACTAAAAGCAGTGTTAAAGAGTAAAACTATATAGTAGAATAAAATTATGATAAATTGCCTCTCTTTTTAAATCAGATGTGCTTTAACAAATTATGACTATAAAATCTGTATTTGTAATGTATTGCCTTTTTCCTGTGAAACTTTTATTGCATAAACATCTTCTTTCATAAAGAAAAAACCCATTTTGGGACACCACCTCATGCCTGCCAGAATGGTTACCATCAAAATGACAAAAATTAACAAATATTGCTGAGGATGTGGAGGAAAAGAAATCCTTGTGGACTCCTGGTGTGGTTGTAAATTGGTACAACCATCGTAAAAAACAGTATGGAGGTTCCTCAAAAAATTAAAAATAAAACTACCATAATATTCAGCATTTCTACTTCTGAATGTAAACCTGAATAAAATGAAGCACTAATTCAAAAAGATATATGCAATCCTATGTTCACTGCTGCAATGTTATCAACAGCTAAGATATGGAAGCAACCTAAGTGTCCACTGATAGATGAATGGATAAAGAAGATGTGGTATACATAAACAGTGAATATTATTCAGCCATAAAGAACACAAATGAAATATTGTCATCTGAGACAATATGGGTGGATCTAGAGGGTGCTATGCTTAGTGAAATAAGCCAGACACAGAAAAAGACTGCATGAAATCATTTATATGTGAAAACTAAGAAACAAAACAAACTCAAATGAAATCAGACTCATCGATGTAGAGAACGAATAGGTGGTTGTCAGAAAAAATGGGTGGGAGAATGGGTAAAATAGGTAAAAGGGACCAAGAAATAGAAACCTCGACTTATATATTAAATAAGTCATGGGGATTAATACATAGCATGAAGAATATGGTCAGTAATATTGTAATAACTTTGTATGGTGGCGAATGGTTGCTACACTATGCTGGTGATCATTTCATAATTTATGCAAGTATCAAATCATCATGTAGTACTCCAAAAACTAACATAATATTGTACTTCAACTATATTTTAATAAAAATATTGCTTGTTTACTATGGTGACAGGTACTGTTCCAAGCGCTTATTTATTCGGGTTTCTGAGGTGGCTCAGAGTCAAGAATCTGTCTGCAATGCAGGAGATGCAGATTCGATCCCTGGGTTGGGAAGATTCCCCTGGAGAAGGAAATGGCAACCCACTCCAGTATTCTTGTCCGGAGAATCCAATGGACAGAGGAGCCTGGCAGGCTACAGTCCAGGGGGTCGCAAAGAGTCAGATATGACTGAGCAACTAACAATTTTCTTTTAAAGATACTATCATTTTCTGTGGTATCTTTTTAAGAAAACTGAGTTTAAGTTACCCAAGTCACAGAGTTAGTACAAGCTATCTGATTTTACAACTTGACTAACTTTTCAATAGTATGATACTTTACTGCTAGGGCTCTTAAAAATTATGCTTAAATAGATAAGAGATTTACATATTTCTTGATCAAGATGATCAAAGATTGGATGACCTTTGAACAGTGTGGGTTAGGGACCCTCACCCTCTGCGCATTCGATTATGCTTTATAATTTATGGGGCCCTGTGTATATGTGAGTCTTCCTTATTCGTGGTTTCACATTCACCAATTTAATTAACCTCCAATTGTGTAGCAATGTAACATTTACTACTGAAATATCCTTCAGGGGTCAACTGTATAAGAAAAAAAATTGCTCTCACTCTCCCGTCTTCCAAACACCAGTCACCTTGCTGTTACTTTTTTACTTTATAATGTATACTTTCCAGGTATAGCAATGTTTTAACTCGATTGTTATTGGATTAGAGTTACTTTACAATGTTGTGTTAGGTCCTGCTGTACAGTAAAGTGACTCAGCTGTACATGTACGTATATACACTCCTTTGAATTTTCTTCCCATTTAGGTCACCACAGAGCATCAAGTAGAGTTTCCTGAACTACACAGTATGTTCTCACTAGTTATCTGTTTTATACATAGCAGTGTATATGTGTCAACCCTTTTTTTTCAATACCAAAAGCAGAGACATAAAATATATACTGCTCTGAATTTCTTTATATTGTGTTTTGAGACATGTGGATCTACCTGTGTTTGTGTGTATTCTTAATAATCAGTCATGGAGATTGCATCACAGTCATGCATAAAGATACCTGTTTCTGTCCTCAGAGCTGGAGGAGCATAATTTAACAAATCCCTTTTTCTAGACACTTCGGTTGCATTGAATTTATTGCTTTTATTCCTTATGAACAATAACCTTGGACACATGTCATCTGGCATTTGATTTTCAGTGTAGCTGTGTGTATTGGTAACAGCTTTATTGAGAAATAACTGATATACAATAAACAGCCCATGGTGAAGCCATCATCTGATGCCTTGTAACATACGTGTATGACCGTGAAACCATCACCATGAGGTTTCCTTAGGCCTCTCTGTAATCCCTTTCTCTCTCCTTTCTCTCCCTTCTCCCACTCCCAAGCAGCCACTGACCTGCTTTCTGTCACTATGGATTGTTTTCATTTTCCATAATTGTATATAAATGTAACCATAAAGTTAGTCCTTTATTTCCCACTTTCTTTTAGTCAGCATTATTATTTTGAGATTCATTTGTGTAGTATTTATTAATAATAGTTTGTTGCTTTTTTTCCATTTTATTGATTCTTTGTTGTTTTATATTTTCTGTTTAATTCATTTATGTCTTAAATGTTTAACATTTCTTTTCTTCTAATTACTTTGCAGTTTTCCCATGTTATCCTACTTTCTTAAGGTAGAGGCTAAGACCATTAACTTGAGAACTTTGTTCTTTTTTAATTAATGGGGTTCAGTGCTATAAATTTCCTCTTAAATACTACTTTAAAGCATTGTATAAAATTTGATATTTAAAATATCTTTATTTAATTCAAAGTTATTTTAAAAATCCTTTTTGACTTATTCTTGACCTATGGCTTATTTATAAATGTGTTAGTTTCAAAATATTGAGGGATTTTCCTGTTATTTACTTCTAATTTAGCTCCTTTTGTGGTTCTAGGACATATTGTGTGTGGCTTACATCCTTTAAAAGTGGAAGTGGAAAGTGCAAATCACTCAGTTGTGTCTGACTCTCTGCGACCCCATGGACTGTATAGTCCGTGGAATTCTCCAGGACAGAATACTGGAGTGGGTAGCCTTTCCTTTCTCCAGGGGATGTTCCCAATCCAGGGATCGAACCCAGGTCTCCCACATTGCAGGTAGATTCTTCAAAGATTTGTTGAAACTTGTTTTATGGTCCAAAATATAGTCTAAATTGTTACAGGTTTCTTGTGTACCTAATGTTGTGTAAATAATAGTTGGATCATGTTGACTAGTTGTATTATTTAAATTTCTGCCTTTACTGATCTTGTATCTATTTTTCTGCTAATTAGTGGTACAAATCTCTAATTATAATTGTGGATTTGCTGTTTCCCTGGGGAATTCTGTTGTGTATTTTGAGGTTCAGTTATTGAGTACATAAATAGTATTGCTATGTTCTCTTAATAAAATTACCAACTTACATTATAAAATTGCTGCTGCTAAGTCACTTCAGTCGTGTCCGACTCTGTGCGACCCCATAGACGGCAGCCCACCAGGCTCCCCTGTCCCTGGGATTCTCCAGGCAAGAACACTGGAGTGGGTTGCCATTTCCTTCTCCAATGCATGAAAGTAAAAAGTGAAAGTGAAGTCACTCAGTCTTGTCCGACTCTTAGTGACCCCATGGACTGCAGCCTACCAGGCTCCTCCGTCCATGGGATTTTCCAGGCAAGAGTACTGGAGTGGGGTGCCATTACCTTTTAAAAAGTCCTTGATAATATTTATTACTCTGAAATATGTTTTTTGATGTTAATATATCCATTCCATATTTCTCTCCATTAGTGTGAGGATGGTATACATTTTTATTATTTAATGCATTTGAACCTTGTATTTAAAGTTCTTTTCCTGTAGGTTGCATATATTTGCACCCTACTTTTTAATTAATCTGACAACCTCTATTTTTTAATTGGGGTATTTAGGCCAAATTTAATGTAACTACTAACACGATTTGCTTTAAATCTGTGCTATAGCTAGTTTTTATTTGCTCCAGCTCTTCTTATTTTCATCCTTCATATTTTCTGCCTTCTTTGAAAGTGAAAAAGTGAAAGTGAAAGTCGCTCAATCGTGTCCAGCTTTTTGCGACCCCATAGACTATAGAGTCCATGGAATTCTCCAGGCCAGAATACTGGAGTGGGTAGCCTTTCCCTTCTCCAGGGGATCTTCCCAACCCAGGCAGGTCTCCCGCATTGCAGGCAGATTCTTTACCAGCTGAGCCACATGAATCAAATACTTTAATGACTTTATCTCCTTTTTTGGCTTATTATCTACAGCTCTATTTTCTATGTGACTGCTTTAAGGTTTATTGTTTACATACTTGTAAACTATATGCATCTATTTGCAGCTGATATTATGACACTCTACATGTAGTCATGGAACTCTGCGATAGTAAACTTCCACTTCTCTCCTCCCAATCTTCCTGCTGTTGTAGATTCATTACATTTATATAGGTTAAAATGTCATGTTACATTGTTAATTTTTTTTAAAACAGTTATATTTTAATTAGCTTTTTAAAATGAGAAACTTTTTATATATTTGTATTTGTAGTTGCCCTTTCTGATGCTCTTCATTTCTTTTGTGAGAGTCTTTGCTGATGAGTCTTTTCAGCTTTTGTATTTACGAAAAAGTATTTCACCTTTGTTTTTCACAGATAGTAGTATAAAAGTCTGTGTTTTAGGATTCAATGAACTCTTGGAAAGCATTTTCTGCCTCTTGCTGGTTGTGGAAATGTTTTCTCTGCAAAAAATTGTTGAGATGCTTGAACAAGTGGTAGTCGGTTGATGAGAGGTCAGGTGAATATGGCAGATGAAGCAAACTTTTGAAGCCCGGTTTGTTAAACTTTTGATGCCTTGGTTATGCGCTGTGTGGTCGGGCACTGTTGGAGAGAGTAATCGGGCCCTTTCCGTTGATGAATGCTGGCTGCGGGCATTGCAGCTTCCAGCTCATCTCGTTGATTTGCTGAGCATACTTCTCAGATGTAATTGTTTCACTGGGATTCAGAAAGCTGTAGTGGATCAAATCACCAAACAGTGACCATGACCCTTTTTTGGTGCAAATTTGGTTTTGGCAAATGCTTTGGAGCTTCTTCTCAGTCAAATCACTGAGCTGGTCATGCTTGGTTGTTGTATAAAATCCATTTTTCATCACACATCATAGTCTGATCAAGAAATGGCTCTTCCTTATTGCACAAATTAAGAGAAGACAACGCTTCAAAACAATTTTTTTTAAATTTCCAGTCGACTCATGAGGCACCCACTTATCAAGGTTTTTCATCTTTCCAATTTGCTTTAATTGCTGAACTGCTGTAGAATGGTCAACACTGAGTTTTTTGGCAACCTCTTCTGTAGTTGTAGGAGGATCGGCTTTGATGGTTGCTCTCGGTTGTTGTCAGTTCTGATGGCCGACCATTATGCTCCTTGTCTTCAAGGTTTTTGTCTCCTTTGCAAAACTTCTTGAATCACCACTGCACTGTACGTTCACTAGCCATTCCTGGGTCCAATGTATTGTTGATGTTGTGAATTGTCTGCACTGCTTTATGACTCATCTTGAACTCAAATTAGAAAGTCGCTTGAATTTGCTTCTTGTCTAACGTAATTTCCCTAGTCTAAAATAAATATAAAATACACAGCAAGTAATAAATTATTAGCAAAATCATAAAGTGAGAAATGTGCATTAAAATGATATAACAACATTTATTTAGAATGTATTCTAATAACAAATGACAAATTTCAACCATGCAAAAATCACAGTTACTTTGACTATGCCAAAGCTTTTGACTGTGTGGATCATAATAAACTGTGGAAAATTCTGAAAGAGATGGGAATACCAGACCACCTAACCTGCCTCTTGAAAAACCTATATGCACGCCAGGAAGCAACAGTGAGAACTGGACATGGAACAACAGACTGGTTCCAAATAGGAAAAGGAGTATGTCAAGGTTGTGTATTGTCATCCTGCTTATTTAACGTCTATGCAGAGTACATCATGAGAAACGCTGGGCTGGAAGAAGCACAAGCTGGAATCAAGACTGCCAGGAGAAATATCAATAACCTCAGATATGCAGATGACACCACCTTTATGGCAGAAAGCGAAGAGGAACTAAAAAGCCTGTTGATGAAAGTGAAAGAGGAAAGTGAAAAAGTTGGCTTAAAGCTCAACATTCAGAAAACTAAGATCATGGCATCTGGTCCCATCACTTCATGGCAAATAGATGGGGAAACAGTAGAAACAGTGTCAGACTTTATTTTTTGGGGGCTCCAAAATCACTGCAGATGGTGACTGCAGCCATGAAATTAAAAGACGCTTACTCCTTGGAAGGAAAGTTATGACCAACCTAGATAGCATATTCAAAAGCAGACACATTACTTTGTCAACAAAGGTCCATCTAGTCAAGGCTATGGTTTTTCCAGTGGTCATGTATGGATGTGAGAGTTGGACTGTGAAGAAAGCTGAGCACCAAAGAATTGATACTTTTGAACTGTAGTGTTGGAGAAGACTCTTGAGAGTCCCTTGGACTCCAGGGAGATCCAACCAGTCCACTCTAAAGGAGACCAGTCCTGGGTGTTCTTTGGAAGGAATGATGCTAAAGGTGAAGCTCCAGTACTTTGGCCACCTCATGCAAAGAGTTGACTCATTGGAAAAGGCTCTGATGCTGGGAGGGATTGGGGGCAGGAGGAGAAGGGGACAACAGAGGATGAAATGGTTGGATGGCATCACTGACTCAATGGATGTGAGTTTGAGTGAACTCTGGGAATTGGTGATGGACAGGGAGGCGTGGCGTGCTGAAATTCATGGGGTCACAAAGAGTCGGACATGACTGAGTGACTGAATTGAACTGAACTGAATATACTCAGGGGGCACTCAATACAGGAACAGATGGATCTTTGTCATCAATGGGAGTAATTAACCCTAGTCTGAGAACTGCTCTAGTCTCATTTAACAAGTCTTAAAAGCAAGACCCCAAATAAACTGTCTTTCAAGTGACAACCACATTTCAGAATAAAGCTCAAGAGTATTTATAGGAATAAAAAAAGTATCTAGCACCCAACAAAGTAAAATTCACTAAATTAGGCATCCAATCCAAAATTACTAGATATACAAATAAGCAAAAAAATATAGTCCATGTAATTAAAAAAAATCAATGTAAACTTAACCAAAAAAACACATGAAAATTCAGTTTTCAGATGTAACTAAGTTTACATTTATTCTTCGCACCTGACTCTTTCTGCCTTCATGGAGATGTGTCCTGGATCCCTCATTGTCCCTGCTGTCACTCATCTCTGGTCATTCCAGTTCATCTTGATCCATTCTAATGTTTTATTGCCTTTAGGTAGAATAGATGATATGTATTGCGAGAAGGAGTTAAGACTCCAGGAAAAGACTCTGGAAAACATATCAAATCTGTATGTGTCCTCTCAGTAGACTTTAGGTCTTGAATTCCAATTATTCCTCTAAAGGTAGAAGAAATATTACCAGAAATCCTACCATATGAAAAAATAAAATGAATACTGCTTTAACCCTAAAACTTGTTGGTTTTATTTTATTGTATATCTTGGGCATTTATAAACACTGATTATCTTATTTTTTAAAAGTAGTGCTTAGTATACATGTTAAAATGGATCATAATTTAAGATAATTATTTTATGAACATTTGTTTAGTTTCCAGATGTTTTTCTAACATAGGTCTAAGGTATCTTATCTGTAATTCTGAAACCCAGAAAGCACTTAAAATTGAAATCGATGATTGAAAGCAAGCAAAAGTTTTTCAGATCAGATCAGTCGCTCAGTTGTGTCTGACTGTTTGCGACCCCATGAATTGCAGCACGCCAGGCCTCCTGTCCATCACCAACTCCCGGAGTTCACTCAGACTCACGTTCATCGAGTCAGTGATGCCATCCAGCCATCTCATCCTCTGTCATCCCCTTCTCCTCCTGCCCCCAATCCCTCCCAGCATCAGAGTCTTTTCCAATGAGTCAATTCTTCGCATGAGGCGGCCAAGGTACTGGAGTTTCAGCTTTAGTATCATTCCTTCCAAAGAAATCCCAGGGCTGATCTCCTTCAGAATGGACTGGTTGGATCTCCTTGCAGTCCATGGGACTCTCAAGAGTCTTCTCCAACACTACAGTTCAAATGCATCAATTCTTCAGCGCTCAGCCTTCTTTACAGTCCAACTCTCACATCCATACATGACCACTGGAAAAACCATAGCCTTGACTAGACGGACCTTTGTTGGCAAAGTAATGTCTCTGCTTTTGAATATGCTATCTAGGTTGGTCATAACTTTCCTTCCAAGGAGTAAGCGTCTTTTAATTTCATGGCTGCAGTCACCATCTGCAGTGATTTTGGAGCCCAGAAAAATAAAGTCTGACACTGTTTCCACTGTTTCCCCATCTATTTGCCATGAAGTGATGGGACCAGATGCCATGATCTTTGTTTTCTGAATGTTGAGCTTTAAGCCTACTTTTTCAATCTCCACTTTCACTTTCATCAAGAGGCTTTTTAGTTCCTCTTCACTTTCTGCCATAAGGGTGGTGTCATCTGCATTTCTGAGGTTATTGACATTTCTCCCGGCAATCTTGAATCCAGCTTGTGTTTCTTCCAGTCCAGCATTTCTCATGATGTACTCTGCATATAAGTTAAATAAACAGGGTGACAATATACAGCCTTGACATATTCCTTTTCCTATTTGGAACCAGTCTGTTGTTCCATGTCCAGTTCTTACTGTTGCTTCCTGACCTGCCTACAAATTTCTCAAGAGGCAGATCAGGTGGTCTGGTATTCCCATTTCTTTCAGAATTTTCCACAGTTTCTTGTGATCCACACAGTTAAAGGCTTTGGCATAGTCAATAAAGCAGAAATAGATGCTTTTCTGGAACTCTCTTGCTTTTTCCATGATCCAACAAATGTTGGCAATTTGATCTCTGGTTCCTCTGCTTTTTCTAAAACCAGCTTGAACATCAGGAAGTTCACGGTTCACATATTGCTGAAGCCTGGCTTGGAGAATTTTGAACATTACTTTATTAGCGTGTGAGATGAGTGCAATTGTGCGGTAGTTTGAGCATTCTTTGGCATTGCCTTTCTTTGGGATTGGAATGAAAACTGACCTTGCAGGTATATAAAAATTTCTCTTTAAAAAAAATACCAGTTTACATGCCCTCTGATACTGAATTTTATGATTTTATTAAGCTTTCACCAGACTTAAAAGTTGCAAAAGTAGCTATTGCATTCTTTAATGATTAAGAATGTTGAGAATTTTATAGTCTTACTGAGCATTTATATTCATTCTCATATGAGTTAACCTCATACTTTTACCCAATTTTCTACTGGGTTGAAAGTTGTATTGAATGTTGTTGTTCAGTTGCTCACTCATGTCCAGCTGTTTGCAACCCCCATGGACTATAGCCCACCAGGCTTCTCTGTCCCTGTGATTTCCCAGGCAAGAATACTGAACGAGGTTGCCTTTTCCTTTCCTTGCTTAATTTATGTCTCTGAAATTAATTACAGATGATCTTCTGATATTGTTAATGGTAGAATTTTTTGTTTATTTACTTATTTTGTGGTGGAACTTCATCAAATTTTAAAATTTACTTTACATGATCAAGTTTATAAATCCCTCATGCTTCCTACACATTTAGTTCTATTATTGAAATGTTTTCTCACTACAGGGTTAGACCATTCAAGAAATATGGCAGTCTCATCTTTCAGTGCTTTAAGAATGCCTGGGAATGAATTAAGATTGGTACAAAAATGTGGGAAAAAAGGATTATTATACATAAAGTGATAACTTATTTAAGTAAAATCAGGAACATGACTAGAAATTAAGCTGTTGATTTACACAAAAGCATCTCAGGTCACTGTCCTTAATGAGCATTTGACAAGCATAGCACTGGTAGAAACAACTTTTGCAATTTGTAAGTGACTCATATTATAAAAGTGATTTGCTGAAGATCTCACAGCTAACAATTCTTTCTTCCTTCCTTGTTCCTTATGTGGAGTCTGTTAGTGCTAATGCAACTATCAGTTGAATTAAATAAATTAATTAATAGTTTATTATGACATTTTAAGTACTAATACAATTTCTTGAGTGCTCAGGAAAACTAACTTCTAAGCAAGTTTTATAATCAACTTATTTATTACACTTTTATTAATACTTCAGTTTGGTGCATCTTGATCCAGACTTTAATTGAGTTACCCAGTATCACCTTCTTACCCTCTTCTAATCATCAACTACTACAAAGATCAAATTATAAAAATGTTGCATAGAACAAGAAAAACGTTTATCTTTTTCTCTTCTAGTCAGTAATCCCTCCAAGTTAACTGCTGTTTTGACTGTATTCCATCTATTTGTTTTACTTGTTTTAAGATATTTATGTAAATGAAACCATATAGTGTATGTATCCTTTTGTGTACCTACTCGAGATTATAGTTTTTAAGATTCACCCATGTTGAACCCTGAGGTCACGTCAGGGTTTGGAATTGAGGGCGAGCTATGTAGGAACTCTCTTTCATAAAAGAGAAGAAAATTTATAAGAAGATATGATTCTTTCTTACCAGGAGTGAGGTAAGGTACCCCTTAGAGAAGAGCACATAAAATTTGGGGAGGTCGACACCATTCTCTCTGTTCACTGACTTAGCATAGCTGAGCCCCTGCTCTAGAGTCCTTAATTCCCCAGGATCATTGGAAAGGGAATAAATGCTGAGTGAGGAGAGGCAGAGATGAGTGGTGGTGGTGGTGCATTCTTTTATTTTTTTCTGGATTGCAGATTCTCTATGGGCTGAATGGAGTTTTTTGACAATGAAGTGTCAAGAGTAATTTTATCAGCCCTTCTTCAGGATTGTTGTTGTTCGGTTGCTCAGTCATGTTCAACTATTTATGACTCCGTGAACTGCAGCATGCTAGGCTTCTCTGTCCTGCATCATCTCCTGGAGCTTGCTCAAACCCATGTCCATTGAGTCAGTGATGCCATCCAACCATCTTGTCCTCTGTCATCCCCTTCTCCTCTTGCCTTCTGTTTTTCCCAGCATCAGGGTCTTTTCCAATGAGTCAGCTCTTCACATCAGGTAGCCAAAGTATTAGAAATTCAGCATCGGTCCTTCCAATGAGTATTCATGGTTGATTTCCTTTAGGATTGACTGGTTTGCTTTCCTTGCAGTCCTAGGAACTCTTGAGTTCCTAGAGTTGTCGCCAACACCCCAGTTTGAAAGCATCAGTTCTTTGGTGTTCAGCCTTCTTTATGGTCCAACTCTCACATCCATATGCGACTACTGGAAAAACCATAGCTTTGACTAGTTGGACTTTGTCAGCAAAGTATTGTCTCTGCTTTTCAATATACTGTCTAGGTTTGTCATAGCTTTTCTTCCAAGGAGTAAATATCTTTAAATTTTCCCCAAGGTATCAATGATTTTTGAGCAACAGGGCACATCTAGACAGTCCACATTGAGTGAAGGCTAGGAGGCATAAAGGGACTGCTCCCGAGAAGATAGAGTGCCCATACAGAAGGTATATTAGTTTGCTCAGGTTTCATAAGGAAAAAGACACAGACTGGGTGGCTTCAACAACAGGAATTTATTTTCTCACAGTTTCAGAGAATAGAAGTTTAAGATCAAGGTGTTGGCAATGTTGTTTCTTCTGAGGCCTCTCACCTGGGTTTGTAGCTGGGTGTGTTCTGGTTGGGTCATCTTATGTTTGCCCTTGGTCATTGTGTTGTCTGTCTCCTAATCTCTTCCTCTTATAAGGACAGAAGTCATATCAGATTAGGGCCAACTCATGCGTTTTAACTTCATTACCACTTCATTACTATTATTATTATTTTGCCATGCCCTTTGGCATGTGGGATCTTAGTCCCTCTACCAGGAATTGAACCCATGCCCCAGGCATTGGAAGCTCAGACTCTTAACCACTGGACCACCAGGGAAGTCACCTTAAACACCTCTTTAAAGACACTATCTGTAAAGGTAGTCACTTTCTGAGGTACTGAGTGTTATGACTTCAGTATGTGAATTTTCAGGGGGACACAATTCAGCCCCTAGCAAAAGATAATCTCATAAGGCTTTTTGAAGAGCCCATCCCCACCCACATGCCACACAGAAGTGAGTCATGTCCAGAGAAGCAGAAAGGGAAAAAAAGAAACAGAAAGGTGAAAGTACAAACACATTCTCCTCTCGCCTGCCCAATCTCTCTCCTCTCTAAGCTGCTACTACTCTGTCCTAACCTGTGCTGGGGAGGAGAGGCAAGTAAGTGCTTCAGGACACTGACTCTTTAAATTAGCATTAAGATTTTAGGAACCAGGATGAACATTTTAATGACTAAACGAATTTAGATATTTATGAAAAGTAACTGAATGTTTTTTAAGGTATGGCAAGACCTATTGGATGCTCTTAACCCAGAATTAGAATCTCTAGGAGTGGTCCAGACAAAGTAATTTTGAAAACTCCCCATAGGATTCTAGTGAGCACCTGGCATTGAGAAACAGTACTTCGGGTATTAATCTTCTACCCACTGGGATCTTCATCATCAGTGAATACATCACTGCTCCTATATGAGGTCTCTGGTGACTCCAAGCTAATGCCACTCTCCCCTGCCTCGTTTCCCAGCCATAATTCATAAACCAGAGTAGCATTGTTCATACAGAAGGACTCTGCGACAAAATGCCCATTCACATTAAAACTTTCACACCTGATAGAAAATGTTTGGTTTTTCAGGTTTTTCAGAATGTATTTGATTTGTCCTGGAGACCTGTAGGAAATGGGTATGTTGGCATTCACGTGTATTCTATTTGTGATTAAATCTTGTACCTTATCAATACCTTAAAATGTTGAGGGGTCAATTAGAAGTGTCACAAGCTTGCTCTGAAAATTCTGACTTGCTTCCCATTTGATCTCAAGGTTCCTAGGTCAAACTTTCAGTATCATTCTTGATTCATAATCTTTACCTATTATAATTCTTCCACACTCATCTACCTTCAGATCCTTGTACATGTAAGGTTGAGGCTCCTTTCTATCTCAGGAAATCACATCTTCCACACTGACTTTATTATCTAATTCTACTCCTAGAATTCCATTGAGGATATTTAGATCAATGTATTTTTTGGACAAGCAGCATCAACAAAAACTAGAAGGTTTTTAGAAATACAAAATATCTTTTCTTGCTTTTCAGAATCTCTGTGGAAGTCACCCAGAAATCTATGTTTTAACAAGATCTTCAGAGAAATTTTATGCCCTCCAAAATTTCAGAAGCATTGTTCTAGGTCATCCTATAATGTTTCAAATAAGTCTTGAAATCTCAATGCCTCAACAGAATAAATGTTTATTCTTGGTGGTGGTTCCTCAATATAGATCAGGTGACTTCACTTAGGGGCTGTCCCCTGAGTTCGAAGATCCAAACTCCTTTAATTTTTTTCTCACCAACACGTCATGCCCATCAGCAGATGAATGGATAAGAAAGCTGTGGTACATATACACAATGGAGTATTACTCAGCCATTAAAAAGAATACATTTGAATCAGTTCTAATGAGATGGATGAAACTGGAACCTATTATACAGAGTGAAGTAAGCCAGAAAGAAAAACACCAATACAGTATACTAACACATATATATGGAATTTAGAACGATGGTAACAATAACCCTGTGTACGAGACAGCAAAGCAGACACTGTTGTATAGATCAGTCTTGTGGACTCTGTGGGAGAGGGAGAGGGTGGGATGATTTGGGAGAATGGCATTGAAACATGTATAGTATCACGTATGGAACGAGTCACCAGTCCAAGTTCGATGCACGATGCTGGATGCTTGGGGCTGGTGCGCTGGGACGACCCGGGGGAGGGTGTGGGGAGGGAGGAGGGGGGAGGGTTCAGGATGGGGAGCACAGGTGTACCTGTGGCAGATTCATTTTGATGTTTGGCAGAACTAATATTGTAAAGTTTAAAAATAAAATAAAATTAATTAATAAAGAAAATGAAAAATTGAATGGGTTTTTCAAGATAAATCTTCAGAATAGCATATATCATTTATGCTCATGTGTCATATTCTAGAACTCAGTCATAATGCACCAACTGAACTGCAAAGGAGGCTGGAAAATTAGAGAAATGTGAGATTTTTGAGCATGGACTGTTTATGCACCAACTGGTCTTTGCTTGGTTCAGTCTGTTCCTTCTTCAGGTTACAGTAAATGTGTTACCTCCTCATGCAGATTTGATGCTGACAGCCATATTTGCTCCTTGTTAGACTTGAGGATATCAAAGGTTTAATTCTGATTAAAATAATTTGCATCTTTTTGATACATAGTGTTAACCAATTGCCCTTTAACTGTGCTTAAAAATGTAGACTCTCAGACTTTTAATTCTCACATTATTAAAAAATTATTTACCACCCTAATTTGAATCTCAGTTAAATTCTTAGAGAATTTTCACATATTCTGATGACTTTGTTCCTGAGATTTTCAGCCTTGTTCTTAATCTCACTTGCTGAGGCATTCCTTTGTCTATCTTTTTTTTTGGTAAGGACTTTTGCCATTTCTGAAGATATTCAGATTTTCCTGAAATGATGATTGTTTTAAAAAACTTTTTTTTTGACTGATAGAAGGTTTTTCAGTTAGTTATGGTGTGGGGTTTGTCACCGTTTGTATTTGCCATATTTCATCTTTTTGTGGTTAGTTAGTTTCCTGTCATACTAAGGAAGGCCTTCCTTACTCGAACATCATGAAAAGGTTCTCCATATTTCTCTACAACAACCAGGGTTGAAGAAAAAGAAAAAAAAAATCATAGGAATTAAAGACAATCTGATGGATATTAGAGAACTAATATATCTGAGAAAAGAAGACCATTCTTTTAAAAGAGTTAAAATGACTGGTTTTATGAAAGGCCAAAAGACAGAGTAGCAGCATCATTGACACATGAGTCCTTCAATAAGACAACCTGCTATTTGTGAGCTCTTGGCAAAGGGGATGTTTAAGAGAAATAACGCTCATCTTACAGTTTTGTCCCTCAGAGCACAGGGTGTTTATCTGATTCAGTCTCAGAGTCAGAAAAATTGACTGCCTATTTTTATAGTTCAGTTCAGTTCAGTCGCTCAATTGTGTCCGACTCTTTGCGACCCCATGAATCGCAGCACGCCAGGCCTCCCTGTCCACCACCAACTCCCGGAGTTCACTCAGACTCACGTCCATAGAGTCAGTGATGCCATCCAGCCATCTCATCCTCTGTCATCCCCTTTTCCTCCTGCCCCCAATCCCTCCCAGCATCAGAGTCTTTTCCAATGAGTCAACTCTTCACATGAGGTGGCCAAAGTACTGGAGTTTCAGCTTTAGCATCATTCCTTCCAAAGAAATCCCAGGGCTGATCTCCTTCAGAATGGACTGTAGGGTTCTATTAAATAGCTTCTCAGCGGTCAGTAGAACTCATATTTGAGAATTTTCTCTTTCTGGTACACCTTATGGTTTTATACCCAGCAGGTATAAAATTTTAGGTTTTATACCCTAAATTGAATTTAAAATTAGATTAAAAACCTTACACTAGGTTACATAATGCTGTTGCTTCCCTATCATCACTGTAATCACTTAGCGAGCCTCTGTTAGGAATTCATAGTTCCTTTCTGCAGCTTCTGTGTCCTTCCACCCAGGATGCTTGCTTGTCTGTCTCTATCATCTCCAGAAGAGGCCGTAACAACCTTCTGCTTCATCCTGCTCTGTCTCTAGCCCGTTCATCACCTAATCTGTCTTGGTCTTCTTTTCCAAAGAAAAGAAGGATTTGGCTAAATCCTTTACCCTTTTCCTCTGTCCGTTTTCAAACTCTACTTAATCAAGCTTGATTGCACATCAAAGCTCCACCCAACCCTCAAGAAATAGGTCTCAGTGTAAAATGCATTTGACTTTTTGAGACATTACTACAATACTGTCAGACAATCTACTAATTTCAAGTATTTGCATTCTTGGCTTTTATTTTTTTAATTAATTTTTATTTTTGTATAATTGCTTTGTTTTTCTCTATTTCTTTGCATTGATCGCTGAGGAAGGCTTTCTTATCTCTCCTTGCTATTCTTTGGAACTCTGCATTCAGATGCTTATATCTTTCCTTTTCTCCTTTGCTTTTCGATTCTCTTCTTTTCATAGCTATTTGTAAGGCCTCCTCAGACAGCCATTTTGCTTTTTTGCATTTATTTTTCTTGGGGATGGTCTTGATCCCTGTCTCCTGTACAATGTCATGAACCTCTGTCCATAGTTCATCAGACACTCTGTCTATCAGATCTAGTCCCTTAAATCTATTTCTCATTTCCACTGTATAATCATAAGGTATTTGATTTAGGTCATACCTGAATGGTCTAGTGGTTTTCCCTACTTTCTTCAATTTAAGTCTGAATTTGGCAATAAGGAGTTCATGGTCTGAGCCACAGTCAGCTCCTAGTCTTGTTTATTAACCATCCCAAAGCCTTTGACTGTGTGGATCACAATAAACTGTGGAAAATTCTGAAAGAGATGGGAATACCAGACCACCTGACCTGCCTCTTGAGAAACCTATATGCAGGTCAGGAAGCAATAGTTAGAACTAGACATGGAACAACAGACTGGTTCCAAATAGGAAAAGGAGTACGTCAAGGCTGTATATTGTCACCCTGCTTATTTAACTTATATGCAGGGTACATCATGAGAAATGCTGGGCTGGAGGAAGCACAAGCTGGAATCAAGATTGCCAGGAGAAATATCAATAACCTCAGATATGCAGATGACACCAACCTTATGGCAGAAAGTGAAGAGGAACTAAAAAGCCTCTTGATGAAAATGAAAGAGGAAAGTGAAAAAGTTGGCTTAAAGCTCAATATTCAGAAAACTAAGATCATGGCATCTGGTCCCATCACTTCATGGGGAAATAGTGGAAAAAATGTCAAACTTTATTTTGTGGGGCTCCAAAATCACTGCAGATGGTGACTGCAGCCATGAAATTAAAAGACGCTTATTCCTTGGAAGGAAAGTTATGACCAACCTAGATAGCATATTGAAAAGCAGAGACATTACTTTGCCAACAAAGGTCCATCTAGTCAAGGCTATGGTTTTTCCAGTGGTCATGTATGGATGTGAGAGTTGGACTATGAAGAAAGCTGAGTGCTGAATAATTGATGCTTTTGAACTGTGGTGCTGGAGAAGACTCCTGAGAGTCCCTTGGGCTGCAGGGAGATCCAACCAGTCCATTCTGAAGGAGACCAGTCCTGGGTGTTCTTTGGAAGGACTGATGCTGAAGCTGAAACTCCAATATTTGACCACCTCATGTGAAGAATTGACTCATTGGAAAAGACCCTGATGCTGGGAGGGATTGGGGGCAGGAGGAGAAGGGGACGACAGAGGATGAGATGGCTGGATGGCATCACTGACTTGATGTACATGAGTTTGGGTAGACTCTGGGAGTTGGTGATGTACGGGGAGGCCTGGTGTGCTGTGATTTATGGGGTCGCAAAGAGTCAGACATGACTGAGTGACTGAACTGAACTGATAGTTGCTTTACAATGTTATATTACTTTCTACTATATGGCAAAGTGAATCACCTATACGTACACATATATCCCCTCTTTTCTGGATTTCCAACCCATCTAGGTGACAGTAGAGCACTGAGCAGAGTTCTCTGAACTATGCAGCAGGTTCTCATTCAGTTCAATTCAGTTCAGTTTGGTCACTCAGTCGTATCCAGCTCTTTGTGACCCCATGAATCACAGCACACCAGGCCTCCCTGTCCATCACCAACTCCCGGAGTTCACCCAGACGTCCATAGAGTCAGTGATGCCATCCAGCCATCTCATCCTCTGTCGTCCCCTTTTCCTCCTGCCCCCAATCCCTCCCAGCATCAGAGTCTTTTCCAATGAGTCAACTCTTCGCATGAGGTGGCCAAAGTACTGGAGTTTCAGCTTCAGCATCATTCCTTCCAAAGAAATCCCAGGGCTGACCTCCTTTATTTTATACACAGTATCAGTAGTATGTATTAACACATGTCAGTCTCAGTCTCCCAATTCATCCCATGCTCCCCCTTTTCTCTTAGCTTTTTTTTTTAACTCCCCAAATCAGTAGCTTTGCACACTGTTTGCTCTGGAAGAATAAACTAAATTTTATTTAATTTCAACTTTGTGCCAGCCCATTGAAAAAAATTTTAACTATATTTATAGTTTATAACATGTATGATACATATAATCCACATGTTAATTATTCAATCACAGAAAGGTTGAATTCCTTCTTTAAAACCCATGGAAAAAACTTGATTTATATAGCTCCTTGCAGGAATTTATTGATGATGATATGATATATATTATTCATAATATGTATTTAGTAAGTAAAATACCATTCATATTGCTCTGCTCTTTATTACATAATAATATGTCATCTTCTTTCCATATGAGGCATACAGATTTATGTCATCTCTTTAAGGGCTGCCTGGGGTTTCAGTGCATAATTATGTTCATTTGTTTACCTGGTCCAGAGCAGACACAGATTCTCAGTGTTCCTGACTCCAAAGCTAATGCTCTTTCTCCAACATAATGTCTAGAAAATCAGAGTCCACTCATTGAATTTGACAGATAAAGTTACTGAGGCCAGAAACAGATCAGGTAACTAACCTGAGGTCATGCCAGAATTGGAGAAGGCAATGGCAACTCACTCCAGTTCTCTTGCCTGGAAAATCCCATGGATGGAGGAGCCTGGTAGGCTGCAGTCCATGGGGTTGCTAAGAGTCGGACACCACTAACCAACTTCACTTTCACTTTTCACTTTCATGCATTGAAGGGGGAAATGGCAACCTACTCCAGTTCTTGCCTGGAGAATCCCAGGGACGGGGGAGCCTGGTGGACTGCCACCTATGGGGTCGCACAGAGTCGGACACAACTGACATGACTTAGCAGCAGCAGCAGTAGCAGCAGCAGCATGCCAGAATTAGTGGGAGTACTGGAACCATGCCTGGTGCTTCTTTTTCCCCTGAGTTCCAGTGTAGAGCTCTTTTTTTAATATTTTTATCTTTCAGAATTAGACGTACACAAGATGTCTCTCAAACAGAAAATCATCAGGTACCTTAAATGGAGTTAGAAAGAATGTAATTGATGGGTTAAATATAAATCAGAAGATCACTGAGTCCAAACCATTCACTGCCAGAAAACGAGAAGAGCAAGGGCATTGTTGATATATTTGGAGGAAACTTGGGTGAGGAAAGCAGTCAACTGAGAGTCACACATATGCTTCTTACAGAGAATTCTTTACGTTCATCAGTTTGGTTTTAACTATTTTTTTTTTTATCCCAAAGTCCTATTAAAGAGAGACAGAAGAAAAGGGAGAGGTGAGCAGGAGGGAGCCTTAAGAGTCAAGTCCCACACAGAGATAACCCTGGAAAATAATTTAATCACCAAATTTTGGATTCCTAGGAAATGCATGCCTTCAGGTCAGCACAGACAGCAGAGATAAAATACTACATCTCTGGTTTCAGCTGCCTCCTTGTTTTTATCTGTTCTGTGCATATTTCCAGTGCTTTCTTGTGAGCTCAGCTATGCTTTTCTAAATGATCTTTGTAATTTATCCACTATCAGCATTTGCATTGGAGGCTTTTTCAGAAAGTTTAGTTAGTCATAAAGGTGGAAGTAGAAGTTCCTCCGATTTCTTTTTTGGTCATCGTTATTCAAGTAGACATGGAAAAGGACAAAAATCCTAAATTCAATTTTTTAAAGTGAGCACAAAATGTAACTAACAGCAGACCAAGAGACAATACCACCAGCATCTTTGGAGCCTCAGCCTGCTTCCTCTCTGTCCTCCTGCCAATCCCCACAAGGATAACTACCTTGTTGGCTTCCAACACCATAGGGTAGTCTTCTCTGTGCTTTGCAGAAGTGGAATCCAGTAGAATGTGCTCTTTGTGTCACACTTCTCACACTCCATGTTATGTTCGTGAGAAGTGCCCATGCTATATACATGGATGCAGTTGTTTATTCTTATGGCTGTGTAGCATTCTATTATATGTGTGCATGAGAATTTACCCTTTTGATAAACATTTGGTTGATATGTATACTATAAACATCCTTGGACATGTCTTTTGGTGAACATACGTACATGGTTTTTATTATATGTATCTCTCAGTATAATTTCTGTATTATTTATGTGCTTGTTTTTACCCTACTTTCTATTGAGTTGTCTGCATTTTATTGACTTGCAAAGTTCTTTATATTTTCTGGGTATATGTACTTTTTCAGACATAAGTATTGGAGATTTTTTTTTCTATAACTTTTTAAAAAATTTATTTATTTATTTTAATTGGAGGCTAATTACTTTACAATATTGTAGTGGTTTTCTCCATACATTGACATGAGTCAGTGTTTTTGGTGAATAATAGTTTTTCATTTTAATAGCCTGATTTTTCAAAATTTCCCCTTATAATAAGCATTCTTTTGTGCCTGTGTAAGAAATATTTGCCTACCCAAGGTCACAAATACATCTTATGTTTTTCTCTAAAAATTTTATTTACTCTTTACATTTAGATTTAGAGTCTATCTGGAATTGATTTTTGTATGGTCTGATTTAGTTCAACAGAGCCAAATGACGTGTTTCCATCATTGTTCTGCTAAAACTGTGGTGCTTTTGTGTAGGTCATTACGAAACTCTGTATGGTCATATCAGTCTGCTCATGGAAAATATTTTATGGGTTCCATGGAAACCACAAATTTCAAACTCATTAGCAAGGCTATGAAACACTTCAAAATTGTACCCCACATTAATTTTCAAGCATCACGACCTGTAACCCTATGTTTTCCACAGTGAATTCGCCATGCCCTTTCTATCTCTGTATTAATGTATTAGGCTGTGTTTCTCTCTGTATTGCATTTAGTCTTCTCTATTGTGTAAAACCCTATGTTTCCTGGCCCAGAAATAAACAAAGAAGCAAACATTCCCCATATCCAGACAAAGAATCAAACATTCTTCATATTCACCCCCCATATCCCCCAATCCAACATTCCCCAAGGCAAATTTATCACTCCCTCAGCTGTTTTTGAACCTATTCTAATACTTCTTAGATTCTATTCTCAATGAAATAGATATTATTAGTATGCTCATTTTGTAGATGAGAAAACTTAAAACCAGAGTTAAATTTTCCAATAATTAATGTACCAACATTTAAATGAACATGGAGACTCATTGGATATACTCTTCCCTAATAGTTTATGATAGCAGATTTCCCAGCACTCAACATCGTTTCAAGAGCATTGGTATTTTCCTGAAATGTTATGAGAAAGGAACCAAAGGACACTGCCAGAGTTGTAAAGAAAGCTCTTTGTGAGGTTTGCTCCAGCCAAAGTGAAAATCTGTCCTGATACTCAAATAATATTAAATGAAGTTAGAGAGGAGGGATTCAGTATGGTCTTCATTCCTGAAGCCTGTGATCTATGCAGGGTTCCCTCTCAGTGGGTCCCGATTAGCCAAGTGTGAGGGATGCCTTGACGTTTGGAAAGGTTAACAGGTATAGTGAATGAATCTTCTCCATTTCATCCTTGTAATGAGGATGTCATAAGTGATAACAAGGTGAATGAGTTTAAAAAATATGATTTGTATTATGACACCTAGAATTTTATGAAAGAACAAATGATTCAAATGAACTTATTTATAAAACAGAAACAGACTCAGACATAGAAAACAAACTTGGCTATCAAAGGGAAAAGGAGGGACAGGGGTAAATTAGGAATATGGGAGTAACATATACATGCTGTGACATATAAAGTAGAAAAGCAACAAGGACCTATGGTACAGCACAGGGAACAATACTCAATATCTTGTAATAACCTGCATGAGAAAACAATCTGAAGAAGAATATATACAAAAGAATGTATACACATTGAACCACTGTGCTGTACACCCGAAACTAACAAAACATTGTAAATCGACTATACTCCAGTAAAAAATAAATTAATTAAAAAATGAATAAGTTCTCAGAGCAAGTCAAAAGTCCTAAAAGACTGTATTGTGCATGAAAGAGTAATATTTCATCCTACAGTGAGATTTTTATTAATATTATTATCACCATTATTATTAACAGCATTGTATGATTTCTCACTCATGGTAATTAAAATTGCTTTTGTAGTCATTTAAAAATCAGTTTAATACTGAATTGCCATTCTCTTACAGTGTTCTATAATTTTATATAGCCAGTAAACTGCTTCTCAGTGTGGCTTACATTTATATTCTTAGATCTTTTATAAGAAAGTGAGGCTTAATGAATACGTGATTTTGTTATTCTAAGGAGTGGCAAATAATGATTTGAAATAACTTTGGGGGCAAGAAAATGGATGACTATAACCTGGGGAAAAAAACAGTGGGCCCAGCTCCTCCATAACTTCAGGAGGTATTCTGATCCTTTTATTTTCTTTCAGGTACTCTCATGCCTCATACCTTTAAGTCAAATCTTGCCTTTCGCAGAGCCCTCTCCTCTGTATTTGAACATTTTTACATTCATGTTTCATGCAATTAGGTTTCTTATTAATCCCCTATTAAGTGCTTGGCACAAGTTTATAATGGGTTCTTTTCTTTTGAATTGTAATTATTCAAAGGGGACTGTACTGAGTGTTTGTGGGGTGACCTAGTTTATGGCATGAATTGCCACCTAGATAACATGAATTGCCATTTATATTTTTATAGTAAGATATATATTGCTTTATGACAGTGCTTAGTTCATCTTTTTCAGGTCTTACTCCAAAATTTATGTTTTGTTTTATAATTTCTTGTAGTCCTGTCATATCTGTTTTCTGAACTATGAGTGGTAGACCCGTGGTATATAACATGTTATTAGAACGAGATAATTTTGAATTGTGAATTTGGAAAATTGAGAACGCTTTTTTTCTTTATAAAGAAGCCCCTCAACTTAGGTCAACTAAAATTATGAGTACTCTGTGAAGATAATTTCCAACTCCTATATTAGAGTTGGTTTCCATATGGAAAGAAGAAAGGCTTATATGGCTAGCATGGTAAAGAATCTGTCCACAATGCAGGAGACCTGGGTTTGATCCCTGGGTCAGCAAGATTCCCTGGAGAAAGGAATGGCAACCCGCTCCAGTATTCTTGCCTGGGAAAGCCCATGGACAGAGAAGCCTGGTAGGCTACAGTCCTCGGGGTCATGAAGAGTTGGACAAGACTGAGTGACTAACACTTTCATTTTTAATGGTCAAAAGGCCAAATATAGTTTGTTTCTTGTTTGAAATGCTATACTAAGAATGGGAGCTTAAATAATTTCTTACTGAATCCTTATAAGTACTTTAACCTCTGAAAATTCTGTCTTTAGTAAGATGATGCTTCGACTTGAAATCCAGGAACTCTCTATTCAAACCAACTTAAATGTTATTTTCCTATATCACTTTTTAGTTACAGTTGTCATATAGTAATAGTTTCTGAAACCATAAAACTCCTAGAAGAAAACATAAGCAGTAACCTCTTTGGCATAGATCTTAGCAATATTTTTTTGGATGTCTCCTCAAGCAAAACTAAGCCAATGGAATTACATAAAACTCAAAAGCTTATTCAGGGAAAAGGAACCCATAAATAAAATGAGCAGGCAACCTACTGAATGGCAGATGTTTGCAAATGATATAACCATCGGGGACTGATATTGAAAACATACACATACCTCATATAGCTCAACCTCCGAAAAAGATGAGAAGCTCTATTTAAAATGGGCAGATGACCTGAATAGAAATTTTTCCAGAGAAGTGATACCGGTGACCGACAGGCACATGAAAAGGTGCTCAACAAAACTAATCATTTGGAAAATTTAAATCAAAACTGCAAATCAAAACTGATCATACCTATCAGAATGGCTGTTATCAAAAAGATAAGAAACACGTGTTGGGGAGAATGTAGAGAGAAGGGAACACTTGTGTACTATTGTAAGTTGGTACAGGTGCTGTGAAACACAGTAGGAAGTTTCCTCAAGAAACTAGAACTAGAACTAACATATGGTCCAGCTATTCCACTTCTATGTTTTATCTGAATAACCCAAAAACACTAGTTAAAAAGATGCATGTACCCCTATGTTCATTGCAGCACTATTTATTGTATAACCAAGATATGGAAGCAAACTGAGTCTTCACCAAAGGATGAATGAATAAAGATGTAATATATACATAATGGAATATTTGTTGTTCAGTCACTAAATAGTGTCTGACTTTATGTGATCCCATAGACTCCAGTACTGTTGCCTGGAAAAATCCATGGATGGAGGAGCCTGGTGGGCTGCAGTCCATGGGGTCGCTAAGAGTTGGACACAACTGAGCGACTTCACTTTCACTTTTCACTTTCATGCATTGCAGATGGAAATGGCAACCCACTCCAGTGTTCTTGCCTGGAGAATCCCAGGGACGGGGGAGCCTGGTGGGCTGCCGTCTATGGGGTCACACAGAGTCAGACACGACTGAAGCGACTTAGCAGCAGCAGCAGACTGCAGCATGCGTTTCCTTCACTGTCTCCTGGAGTTTGCTCAAATTCATGTCTGTTGAGTTGGTGATGCTGTCTAACCATCTCATCTTCTGTTGCTGCCCTTCTTCTTTTGCCTTCAATCTTTCGTTTTTTCTAATTAATCGGTTCTTCACATCAAGTGGCCAAAGTATTGGAGTTTCAGCTTCAGTATCAGTCCTTTCAATGAACACTCAGGACTGATTTCCTTTAGGATGGACTGGTTGGACCTCCTTGCAGTCCAAGGGCCTCTCAAGAGTCTTCTCCAACACCACAGTTCAAGAGCATCATTTCTTCGGTGCTCAGCTTTCTTTATAGTCCAACTCTCACATCCATACATGACTACTAGAAAAACCATAGCTTTGACTAGACAGACCTTTGTTGGCAATCTTAATTTAGACCATCTAATTTATGATTAACAGGAAGGATGCACATAAATAATCAACCAAATGTAAGTTGAAGTAATTAGTGACTGGCTCCTGCCAACCTC
This sequence comes from Bos grunniens, assembly GCF_055505025.1. NCBI lineage: Eukaryota > Metazoa > Chordata > Mammalia > Artiodactyla > Bovidae > Bos > Bos grunniens. The sequence goes on from NC_141172.1 coordinate 10,759,308, forward strand.
GCAACCTGGACCCTGCTTTCTCTAGTGGTCCACTCTAACGCCAGCCATTGCTTACCTCAAAATAACAAAACACACAATTTACTCACTGAATCCTCGTGAAGTGTTAATGAAGAATTTTTCTGTGACAGCTTTAATAGTGGATCAATAAAAAGGCACAAAGATGTTCAATATTCTAAGCCAGGAGTTGGCAAACAACAGCTTGTTGCCTAATGTAGCCATGCCCATTCATCTGTGTGTTACCTACAACTGTTGGTATATTACAACAGAGCTGAATAGTTACAAAAGAGACTAAATGTCCCACAAATCCTAAATTACTTTCTGACCCTTCACAGAAAACATTTTACTGACCCCAGACTGGGGCTCCCGCATGTAGGGATGGGGGTGGGGGAACTGCTTGTATATTTCTTACCTTGCACTATTTAACATAGAGTTAATCGTCAAGCTGGTGTAATTTTAGTATACCACATATCCAAGAAATGAATTGGTGTTAAATTTTATAATCACTGGATCAAACCAACTCAAAACCAGATATATGTTGTTACCAGCCCACTAACTTTGAAATCAGTTAGTGACACAAAGGATAAATCCATTTTCACATTTCCCCAATTAAAAACTTATTCATAGGTTCATCTTACAGTAAAGAAGGAATAAGTACATTCCATTCTATCTCTCCCATTGACTTCAGCTAAAACCTTAGACAAACTCCTAAGTCAACTATTGGAGATCTCTAAAAATTAAATAAGACCACATGGATTGGGTGAAGGATCACATTTTGGAGACCTGTTTTAAATTGTATTTACTTACTTATTTTGTCTTCCATTACTCTTTGCTGGGAAAGATTGAAGGCAAAAGGGGAAGCGAGCAATAGAGGATGAGATGTTTAAATAGCATCACCAACTCAATGGACATGAATTTGGGCAAATACCAGACGATAGTGGAGGACAGAGGAGCCTGTCATGCTGCAGCTCATGGGGTTGCAAAGAATTAGATATGACTTATTGACTGAAAAATGACAAGAACCTCTTTTCTGAGACATCTGTATCTTCTAGAGTTGTAAATAGTCACAGGCTGAAAAGGCCTGTTAGTCAGAGGACTAGGAAGGGGGTACGCTGCAGGTCAGGGCTCTTAAGACTTTCCTTGCCTGCATCTGAGAAGAGTTTCAGTAATGGAACTGAAACCCTATTGCAAGAGTGGTGGTATGAGCATCAAAACAGGGGGAAGTGATGGTGGCCATGAAGGCCTTCTCAGGCTCTTGTATCCTGTGAATTTATCCATAGATAGATGCAGTCCTGAATGTACCAGGAGTCAAAGATTCTGTTCTTTAGTAGAGCATTAGGAGAGGGGGCCCTGGGAACATGATCTGCTCAACTTCCTTAGAGTCAGAATAAATCAACACAACTCTTTTCAAAATACTTGGAAAAATATGTCAGGAGCCAGGCAAATGATCATATTCTTTGATTCTTTGATATAATTATTAATTTGTAAGAACATATCCTTAACGAAAAATTCAAATAATTTTAAAAGAAAAAAATATTGGAGCTTTATTATATGAATGAAGTAATGTCATTACATAAGCAAATAACAGGCTAACAACAGAAGATGTCAACTTGGATTGTGTTCAGCCATTCAGGGGATTATTATGGAAACTATGGAAGACTTATATAGCAAAAAAAGAGTGGCTAAGTCAGTAAAGAATCTGCCTTTGATGCAGGAGACCTGGGTTCAAGCCTTGTGTCAGGAAGATCCCCTGAAGGAAGTGGTGAGCTACAGTCCATGGGGTCACAAAGAGTCAGACACAACTGAGCGAATAACACAGGGAAGAAATTAAAATTCATATAAAACAGTATTATGTGAAAAAACTGCTTCAAAGTTGGACCTGAGATATGAGTAAACTACTTGAACAATGCAAAGGTAATTTTAAAGACTACAAATGAAGCAACTGACAATCAACTAATCTCAAAAATATACAAACAACTCCTGCAGCTCAATTCCAGAAAAATAAAAGACCCAATCAAAAATGGGCCAAAGAACTAAATAGACATTTCTCCAAAGAAGACATACAGATGGCTAAAAAACACATGAAAAGATGCTCAACATCATCATTATCAGAGAAATGCAAATCAAAACCACAATGAGGTACCATTTCATGCCAGTCAGAATGGCTGCAATCTAGAAGTCCACAAGCAATAAATGCTGGAGAGGGTGTGGAGAAAAGAGAACCCTCTTACGCTGTTGGTGGGAATGCAAACTAGTACAGCCACTATGGAGAACAGTGCGGAGAGTCCTTAAAAAACTGGAAATAGAGCTGCCATATGACCCAGCAATCCTACTGCTGGGCATACACACTGAGGAAACCAGAATTGAAAGAGACACGTGTACCCCAATGTTCATCGCAGCACCGTTTATAATAGCCAGGACATGGAAGCAACCTAGATGTCCATCAGCAGATGAATGGATAAGAAAGCAGTGGTACATATACACAATGGAGTATTACTCAGCCATTAAAAAGAGTACATTTGAATCAGTGCTAATGAGGCAGATGAAACTGGAGCCTATTATACAGAGTGAAGTAAGCCAGAAAGAAAAACACCAATACAGTATACTAATGCATATATATGGAATTTAGAAAAATGGTAACGACAACCCTGTATGCGAGACAGCAAAAGAGACACTGATGTATAGAACAGTCTTTTGGACTCTGTGGGGGGGGTGTTTTGGGGGAATGGCATTAAAACATGTATAATATCATATAAGAAATGAATCACCAGTCCAGGTTCGATGCAGGATACAGGAAACTTGGGGCTGGTGCACTGGGATGACCCAGAGGGACGGTATGGGAAGGGAGGTGGGAGGGGGGTTCAGGATGGGGAACACGTGTACACCTGTGGTGGATGCATGTTGATGTATGGCAAAACCAATACAATATTGTAAATTAAAAAATAATAATAAATTAAAAAAAATTTTAGCCTTAATTTATTAATGATATTTTGATGCTGTAAAAATGCATTGCGACTTAGTCTTCATTTGGGGTGTAGTGATTGGCTTAAAAAAGCAATATTTCTAAAGAATTATATACATTGGATACAATCTTTTAGTGTCAGAGATGTTTACAAACAAAACAATTTGAGTTGCAACCATGGCAAGTATTTTGGAATAAGTATAAAAATTCTTAATATTTTCAGTCGATGAGAGCTTGGAGAATATATTCCAAGAAAACTGACATAGTATATCTTCCAGGTTTTTATTCCTGAAATTATTCCCTAACACATTTCTTTTTTCTATTCTTTTTAATTTGGCTGAATAGCTTCCTTGTTATAAACCGTGTTGATAAAGTTGTTGGGATGAAAATAATCAAATGGTTCATACACCTAAAACCTCTGGAGTGTGATTTTTTTTTTTTTTTTTTTCCAATTTCACACAGCTTTGCACTGTGTCTCCTAGCTGGGGATGGAAGTGGAAGTCAATGACAGGAGCAAAGCATGTCAGTTCCAGTCATGTTCTCCACTCCTGTTGGGTTGGGTGGAGTGAACTGAGACACTTAAAATACTGCTAACAGCCTGGAATTCAATTCAGTTACTCAAGCATTGATTGATTGACTGCCTGCTCTATGCATGGACCAAATCCTTTGAATTCAAAGAGATGATAAACCTTATGGTTGCCCTTCAGAAGAGACAATCACAGTATAAATAATAGAGTAATACAAGGACTATAGTAAAGGCGTATTCATTGGTATGGTACTTGTATTGGTATAGTGAAAGACAGGAAGCCTGGTGGGCTGCCAGGGGTCACAAAGAATCAGACACAACTTAGGGACTGAATAGCAACCGCACTGGTATGGAAATGCAGGGGACCAGCATAATCAACTCTTCATGGGCTTGGGGAGCAGATCAGATGGACTGCCACACCATGGCACTGAATTGTTCTTCAAAGCACTGAGTAAAGAACATCAAGATGAAAAGACCGGAGCCATGAAAAACCTTGTATTTACCTGAGAGAGAGAACAGAGAAAACATTCCAGATCCCACTGAAATCACTCAGATAAGAGGCAATGAAAGTCCAAGTCAAGGTATCTCCGATGGACATAGATGTGAAAGGACAGATTTTGTGTATTATTTGTAAATAATAGTCTATAGTAGTTGTTGATTAAATAAGAAAATCAAGGATGACTCTAATTTCCTAGTTTGGGATATTGGTCAAATGTTGAGTCCATTAATTTAAGCCCTGCAAACTTGAACTTGACTCTTGGCTTGGGAACCAACTTCCATGCAACATTACATTTACTGCCATGTTTCAAATTACATTTTGTATATGAGATTCATTACAATAATTTTTGAAACTCTAATGAAACTCACTGAAAGTCTGAAACCTAGACAAATGAGTACTATCACTAAGATTTCTAGAGGTCAAAATGAAATGAAAGTAAATAGAAGAAAAAAGTTTTGCTAGCATGAATTTTATCAAATTTAAATAAGGGACTTTTTAAAGATTAGGATGAATACAATACACTTTAGTAGAAAGAATAAATGATAATTCTATCTGTTTGGTTTATATGATTAATGTAATTCTGGTTATCTTACTTGGTAACTTTAATATTTTATATGAAAATTAGCAAACATATAGAAAAAATTTTAAGTGAATACTTGAATATCTGCTATCTGTATTCTGTTACTAACTTCATTTATCACATACCCATCAATCTTTGTGTTTTCTAATATATTTTAGATTTAATTGTGAATTTCCCATTTATGCCAAAGGAGTGAGTTTACCTATCTACCTGAAACAATACCACCAAAAGAAAAGCAGACCAAATATATGAAATAACAGTTTTCATGACACCGAGATCAGGTAAAACACTGTGCTACAATTGCCCGAGTTTACTGCCTTGAGAAAAAGTCTAGGCTGTGGTGGATTACTGAGGGTAGGTTAAAATGAGGGGCTGGGGAATCAACCCAGGTGAAATTACTTGAAAGGCCATCATGGCCAAAGCTCACTTAAGAAGAAATAGATAGCCCTATATCCTTAAATAAAATGAATTTGTAGGTAAATATCTCCATGAAAGGAAAGTATTTCTCCACAGATATCTTCAGTAATGAATTCTACCAAACACTTCAGGAAGAAATACCAATTCTGAGCCAACTCTAAGGCAAAATTAAAGAAGAGGGACCCCTTCCCAAATTACTTAATGAGACCAGCATTATCTGAATATGAAAAAAAGGAAAAATAGATTAAGAAAAGAAATCTATAGAATAACCCTCATAAACACATATGCAGAAAACTCTGGAAAGAATATTTTAGTACATCAAATAGAATAATATAACAAATACAAAGGATACTATATCATGACCAAGTAAAATATATTACAAAAATACAGTTTTTGTAATATGTCATATCTCAAAATTAATATAATTAATTATCATAAAAATAGCTAAAAAGGAAAAGCCATATGATTATCACACTAAATGCAGAAAACATTTGACAAAATCCAAGACCTTTTTTCTTTTTTTTTAAAATAAACCACTCAGAAAACTGGGCATGAAAGAGATTTTCCTTAAACCAATTGAAAAGCATCTAACATATTTAATGCTGACAAATTGAATGCTTTCACTTTAAGATTAGAAGCAAATAAGGAATGTCTACTTTTGCTACTTCTACTCCACATGTTGGAAGTGCTAGCTCATAAAATGAAGCAAGGAATAAAATAAATAAAAATGTCTTTTGCAGCAGACATGATGATCTCATGGATTCTTAAAAAGGCTAATGAGTATGTTTAATGATGTTTTATGATGGGTTATTAATATGCAAAGTTATATTTCTATACTAGCAACAATAGTAGAGGCAACATATATGAAATACATAAGAATAAATCTGCCAAGCGATATCACAAACTTGAATTAAAAAATGTCACAAACTTGTACACTGAAAATGACAAATTTTCAGGTACTGAGAGGCATTAAGAAGACCTAAATAGATACATACTCTGTCCATGAACATGATCACCCCAAATTACTAAGATGTCAGTTCTCTCCAAATTGATTTATAAAATGCAAATAAATTCCAGAAATATTTAGCAAATAAATTCCAGTAGAGTTTTAGCTTATTCTAAAATGTAAAGTAATTTTAAGAAAATCTAAACTACTAAATGGCCAAAATAGCTTTGAAGAAGAACAGAGTTGGGGAACTAACACTATCTGATTTCAAGATTTATTATAAACCTATACTGACCAAGAATATGAGCTTCCCTCATAGCTCAGTGGGTAAAGAATCTGCCTGGAATGCGAGAGACCTGGGTTTGATCCTTGGGTTTGGAAGATCCCCTGGAGAAGGGAAAGGATACTCACTCCAGTATTCTAGCCTGGAGAAATTCCATGGACAGTCCATGGGGTTGTAAAGAGTCTGACACAACTGAGCAACTTTCACTTTCACTTACTTTCATACTGACCAAGAGAAAATGGTATTAATATAAAAGCAAACTAATATATCAATGGGATATACAACAGAACAGGCCAAAAATATGCTCCCCTCTTATATAGAAATAGAGTTCCACAAAATGTACAAAGGTAATTCAGTGGAGGATTTTTTTTTTTTTTTTATCAAATGGTGCCAAAACAACTGAAATCTCATAGCCAAAAAAAGAAAAAAAAAATCCATCCCTTACATTATATACAAAAATTAACTACAAGTGGGTCTGTATTTAATTAATTATTAGGTGGTTCTGCAGAGATAATCTGCAACCAATGAGTCATAAATGTGGTTTTAAAGAACTAGCCCTTTCCTGGATGTGGGGCAGCTCCAGAGCTCCTAGTAGATTAGGCTGAGTCCTTTCTTGCAACAGAATCCCAGTTCAGCTTCTCCGTTCCCCTAATCATGCTTCCTTTACCCCATGGAGTTGTCCTTGAAAACACTCTCAAAAATCTTCCTGCACTAAAATAGCAGATTTCAGAGTCTGTTTCCCAAAGAACTCAGCCTGTATCAGTAAATGATTGGGACACTTTTTTTTTTTAATTTTATTTTTTAAGTTTACAATATTGTATTGGTTTTGCCATATATCAAAATGAATCCGCCACAGGTATACATGTGTTCCCCATCCTGAACCCTTCTCCCTCCTCCCTCCCCATACCATCCCTCTAGGTCATCCCAGTGCACCAGCCCCAAGCATCCAGTATCGTGCATTGAACCTGGACTGGCGAACTCGTTTCCTATATGATATTATACATGTTTCAGTGCCATTCTCCCAAATCATCCCACCCTCTCCCTCTCCCACAGAGTCCAAAAGACTGTTCTATACATCAGTGTCTCTTTTGCTGTCTCATATACAGGGTTATTGTTACCATCTTTCTAAATTCCATATATATGCGTTAGTATACTGTATTGGTATTTTTCTTTCTGGCTTACTTTAATCTGTATAATGGGCTCCAGTTTCAACCACCTCATTAGAACTGATTCATTTGTATTCTTTTTAATGGCTGAGTAATACTCCATTGTGTATATGTACCACTGCTTTCTTATTCACTCGTCTGCTGATGGACATCTAGGTTGCTTCCATGTCCTGGCTATTATAAATAGTGCTGCGAAGAACACTGGGGTACACGTGTCTCTTTCAATTCTGGTTTCCTCAGTGTGTACGCCCAGCAGTGGGATTGCTGGATCATAAGGCAGTTCTATTTCCAGTCTTTTAAGGAATCTCCGCACTGTTCTCCATAGTGGCTGTACTAGTTTGCATTCCCACCAACAGCGTAGGAGGGTTCCCTTTTCTCCACACCCTCTCCAGCATTTATTGCTTGTGGACTTCTAGATTGCAGCCATTCTGACTGGCATGAAATGGTACCTCATTGTGGTTTTGATTTGCATTTCTCTGATAATGAGTGATGTTGAGCATCTTTTCATGTGTTTGTTAGCCATCTGTATGTCTTCTTTGGAGAAATGTCTATTTAGTTCTTTGGCCCATTTTTTGATTGGGTCATTTATTTTTCTGGAATTGAGCTGTAGGAGTTGCTTGTGTATTTTTGAGATTAGTTGTTTGTCAGTTGCTTCATTTGCTATTATTTTCTCCCATTCTGAAGGCTGTCTTTTCACCTTATAATTTCCTTTGTTGTGCAGAAGCTTTTAAGTTTAATTAGGTCCCATTCGTTTATTTTTGCTTTTATTTCCAATATTCTGGGAGGTGGGTCATAGAGGATTCTGCTGTGATGTATGTCAGAGAGTGTTTTGCCTATGTTCTCCTCTAGGAGTTTTATAGTTTCTGGTCTTAAGTTTAGATCTTTAATCCATTTTGAGTTTATTTTTGTGTATGGTGTTAGAAAGTGATGGGACAACATTTTTAACATGTTGAACATGTTAAAACTGAACAACATAATTAAGAAGTCAGGTAAAGCCACTGTGGAAAACAGTATGGAAATTCCTTAAAAAACTAAACAAAGAGCTACCATATGACCCAGCAATCCCACTACTGGGCATTTGCCCTGAGAAAGCCGTAACTCAAAGAGACACATATACCCCAGTGTTCATTGCAGCACTGTTTACAATTGCCAGGACATGAAATCAGCCTAGATGTCCATCAACAGATGAATGAGTAAAGAAGATGTGGTACACATATACCATGGAATATTGCTAAGCCATAAACAGGAACAAAATTGAGCCAGTTGAAGTGATGTGGATGACCCTAGAGCCTATATTACAGGGTGAAATAAGTCAGAAAATGAAAAGCGAATATATTAACACATATATATGGAACCTAGAAAATGGTACTCATGAACATACTTGCAGGGTAGGAAGAGAGGTGCAGAGAGAATGGACTTGTGGGCATGGGGTGGGGGGAGACCAATAAAGGAGAAAACAAGAAAACAATATTGGAAGATGAAAAACAGAAAAGTGTTGACTAACTGTCAGACTCTACAAAAACAAATACTACATTAGTAGTGGCTGCCCAAATTTACACTCCCAGTAGCAGTGAAGGAGAGTTCCTTTTTCTCCAGAATTCATTATTTGTAGACTTTTTGCTGATGGCTGTTCTGACTGGTGTGAGATGATATCTCATTGTACTTTTGACTTGCATTTCTCTCATAATTAACTCTGTTGAACATCTTTTCATGTGCCTGTGGGCCATCTGTACGTCTTCTTTGGAGAAATGTCTACTTGGGTCTTCTTTTTAGCAACATTTAGTTGTAAATTATAGTTTACACATCTCTAATGAATGATTTTATATGCATGATTGAGCGGGTAGTCCTGGATGCACAGAAATATGTAAGACCTTATCACTGATTTTAGGTTACTTACAAACCTATCTAGACATTTGACAGAAACAGCAACGATATAATTATGGAGATGTTTTGGAGTCAGAGAAAAATGTTCTCAATTCCAAGCTTTCCTCTAACATTAGCACTCTGTCCGTGAGATGTGTCTGGTACATAATACCCAAAAATGTGATTTTCAGTTGCCCTTCTGCCCCAAACCTTTCTCAGTTCTATGACTGTGAGAATAGATATGACCTATGTTTAACTGAATTGTACAAACAATAGTGCTATTTGTATTTCAAGGAAGGAGCATCTCAGCTATGGAAGAGTGGGGGGAATATTCTAGGAGAGCTGCAGGTACTCAAATGGGTACAAAATAGGGCTGGTGTATCTTTGATCCTTAGGTCTATGTGAGCAAAGATTCTTCTCTTAATGGAAAAGAGAAACCAAAAACCTCCCCACCCTATACCCAGTGTAAACCCCTGATGGAGTTATCCTAATTTTTATGTTGCCTTCGTGACAGCTAGTCTGTCTCTGACCTTATGGTATTTGTATAGTACAAAATTCAACATCAAAACAGTTTGGCTGGAATTGATTGTAAGGCTCTGGGAATCAATTTCGTCATTGAGTTGATCAAGATTGTTGGTTTTTAACAAATGCAAAGAATTACATGAACAGAGTTGCAGTTCAGTGAATAAGAATTAAGATGCTTTTAAAACCTAGGTATAAATGTGACTTTAGGTAGTAATTCTATTAAGTCAGACAGTCTGGATATACTTTCTTTTGATAAACCTTTCCGGATAATTACTTGTTTTTCAGCAGAATAATGTTCTTTATCCCAAATCAGTTTTGTTGCAGTTAATGTTGTTATTATTTATTAGTACAGGTAGAACCAAGGGCATTTTCATATGGTGTGAAGTAGATTTTTATTTTTCAAACCTAAGAACAGACTTAAGTTTGCTAGTGAAACAGCTTTGGTAAATACCATCAATTCTGATGACAGATTATTTGCAATAATCCCAGGCAGTTTTGTTACACTGCCATTATGTTTAGGGGATAGCAAATTAAAATGATAAAATGTCTTTATCTCTTTCCTGCAGCTGTTTTAGCAGTCCCATAAAATGAGTTTATACCATCAGCTGTACCTGTCCAGAAATATATAAATACAGGTGGCATTGTTCTTTAAGTATTCCACTAGTCACCACGCTGTGTAGACAATCTAATGGTCCATTTCTAAAGAAAATGTTGCAGTGTCTGTTTTTCAATTATTTGAGAAATAGACACATCCCTTGCTTTGCTCAGCATCAGGGTCATCTCAGCATATATATTATAGTAAATTACTATAATAGGAACACTTGGCATGTTGCATTAGAGTGAAAAGAAACACAGATTGGATGGAAATAAGAATTCATTCTTCCTCCTCTCCAGTGTGCATGCCCCGGCTACCACTAGGGGAGCTTATTAACCTTCCATTGTCAGTGTTGCTAGAAAGTAGAACCAAATTGAACAAGCTGTGCACTCAAATAACCTTTCTGTCACTCCCTACTGAAGATAAATGTTTATTTTAGGCTAGTTAAAAGTGACAATTTAAATATAAACTTGTTTTTTATGAATATGAACATATATAGTGTTTATCTTCAGAAATAGATTATTTTTAAAAAATTATTGAAGTATATTTGGCTTACATTATTGTGTTAATATCTTCTGTACAACAAAGTGACTCAGTTATACATATATACGTACATGTATTCTTTTTCATATTCTTTTCCATTATGATTTATCACAAGATATTGAATATAGCTCCCTGTGTTAGCAGGACCTTGTTGATCCATTCTGTATATGCCTTGTTTTTAGATTCTTTAAAAATAGAAACACTGTCATAGTTATTCTTATAAGTAGATTCTTATGTATTAAGATACTCATATCAATATGAATGTATTAATGGTGTAACCATTGAATATATCTGCAGTCATGAAGAAAGATTCCATAAAGAATATTGCATGAGAAAATTGCTTATGATGTCATTTTAAAAATGTGTACATGAAGTTTTGGAAGAAGAACATTTTTTTAAATTTGGATTTAGTTTTATTCTCCTCAGTACACACACACACACACATATTTACATATATATATATATATGGAAAGTTTGTTTTCCTGTATGTATTAATATGTACATATTTATTTATTGTTTTCTGTTTAGGAGTCCTGTGAGAGCTTTTGTTCTGGACTTGAACAAAATTTCTGAAATTTCATTCCTTTCACAGATTTTTACGTCTTATCAGGAGCATCACACTTGACTGTGTGGCCTGAACAAGTAGCCGAGTAGACCGAGTCCGTCAGAACTCGTTTCGCCGTCTCTGGTCACTTTGTACCTGCGGTCCGGCTCCTGTTCTGCTGTACACGCTCCGCGGTTCCCAGCACTCACTTTTCTGCAGGTAAGTTTCTTGGACCGTTTCTGCTTCTTGCGCCCCTTTGTTTTGTCTGTATCACTGTTGCACATGATGGCTCGGTGTGCCACCTCGTTTTTTCGCCACTCCTTCCTGAATATCTGAACCACATTGAGACTATCATTATCCTGAAACAGGGCAGGCTACCTGCTTCTGTGATTTGGACCTAGCTAGTTGGGATTTGGCTTTGCTTCTATCAGACACTTCCTTATGGCCCAAGGAAGTTCATTTCACTCTGCTGGATACCCCAGCTAGTTCTGTTTGGAAACAATATACCTCAGCATGTCTCTGTTATCATGGTCAGTGGATGCCTGGTGATGGATATATATGTTAACAAATGAATGAACAATTGGGAATAGTTTGGTTTCAGGTCAGAGCAGTGTCCCCAGTCAGGATGCATGAAGTTCAAGAAGGAAATATGACACCCCTAAGCATTACAAGTCCAATTTAGAAAGCAACCATAATGAGGAAAGAAATGACTTAACCTCTAAAAGCAGGGGACACACAGTCATAGGAAAAGAGTTTATAATAAAGCCCTTATCCACCACTCTTTCTTAGCAAGTTATTTTATATCATGTAGTCCTTGTGAAAGAGAAAAATTAAAAGAGCTATTTAAAGCAATTATCACATTTCTTGGTATATGTTAAGAATTTTTTTTTAAATGCGAAAGAAAGAAAAATAACAAACTGCATAAATATCACTTTGGTACATTTTTAATTTGAAAACAATGCCTTTGAGGATCCCTGAAAACAGTCTAGCTTCCTAAAGACCTCTATGCCAGTACTGAAACGGGCAGAATCTTTTATCCTGGGGAAGATCCCAGTTCAGACCCATCTATGGTCTTCAAGTCCTTCAAAGAAAGTGAAAATTAGAGCCACTCATTGTCATAATTTGGCATGATGGTGACTGTGTTTTCTTTGGGAAAACTAAAAATTGTTCTTCCGTGCTTTGAAACTCACCAATACAAGTGATGAAAGTGATTCTTCAAAAATCTTAGAAAAATGCATTAGCATTCAAGATTTCAGAAATTGCTGTTAACCAAAAGCAAGCACTATATTGCTTTTGAAAATATAAAAATATCAGACACCTCTTGTATTGTAGCTAAGATAATGTTTTTGGTATTTTGATTAGCTTTTTGGCTTTGTTTTTATTGAAGAAATAAATCAGAAAAATCTCATTATAATGATTTGATATCTACTTTTATTCAATGACTTAGAACCTAAGTGCAGCATTGAAGCTACAAGATACCAGGAATTTTGACAGTCACTTAAAATATGTATCTAAGGATACTTTTAAAGAACTGTTGCCTTTTTGTTAATGTAAAGGACTTATATCTAGTGAATATAACTGTTTTCTGTGGGTTTTTGGAGATAAGATGCTATTTTCTTGGTTGATAATAGGCAGTTATTTGTAAACATACCCAGTGTTCTTGTTGTATAAAATGATACTGTTATCCATCCAATTTGGAGTGCATATCATAGATCCTGACTGAGCCAATTTTTGGGAAGGAAGTCAGTATAAAATGGTATTTCATTAACTTGCCTGCAGGCATCCAAAGGAGACAAAGCAAATGAAGGAATTATTTGCCAAAAATGGAGCTACATACATGCCCCAGATAATTAGGATTTGGACCTAGGGCCATTATTCCCAATCAGCATTGATGTGTTGGCCTTATATTCAAGCAAAGAGATCTTAGTGTGTGTCCTTATTAGCCATATGCAGTGGTCTGTTGGCTGGTGGTATCTTAATCCTTCAAATTTATTTGCTTATCTACAGAGTAGGGAAATAATAGAATATTCTTTATAGGGATGTCTTGTAAATTAAATATGATAATATACATAAAATGCTTCAGATCAGATCAGTCACTCAGTTGTGTCCGACTCTTTGCAACCCCATGAATCAAATGAATAACATAGTATATGCTTTAAAAATGTAAGCTCCTTCTCCAAACAGCATTAATACCTCTACTACCATTAATATTATCATTAGGAAAATTATTTATTTGGTTACCTCTCATTTTTCCTTTCCTTATTCTTATTTCTATTTGTGGTATAAAGCCACTGCCTGAGATGTGAAATCTCCAAGGTTATACTTAACATATAAGAACAGGGAAGTCAGGTAGCTTTAATGTTTGATATAAATTTATCACAAGAGCAAAAGAAACACTAATCCAATCTGTGTCACACACATATATCAAGGTCATCACAGTTTGTAGAATGTAAATTTTTCAAGCCTAAAGACTGCTTTCCCATGAGTTATTGGCCTCAAAGTCTCCAGCTCTCCCATGTACTGTGTGGTATCATTTCCAGGATAAGAATCCACACCTGAGTGATTCAGAGAGTCCTTACAAGGGGAAGTTTTAATCTGTAGTGGAAGTCTGTAGTTCCAACTCCCCTTCCTGCCTCTTTTTCTGAATGTCTTCCAGGAAGTAACTCTTTGAGCAGGATTAGAACTTTTCTGAGAAGCCTAGAAAAATGTAAAATATAAATTATATTTCATATCCACCATGGGCAGTTTTTCATCTGTCTGTTTATTTATTCATTCATAAACCCAGTGAGAGCTGACTCACTGGAAAAGACTCTGATGCTGGGAAAGATTGAAAGCAGAAGAAGGGGATGACAGAGGGTAAGATGGTTAGATGGCATCACAGACTCAGTGGACATGAGTTTGAGCAAACTCTGGGAGATGGTGAAGGACAGGGAAGCCTGGTGTGCTGCAGTCCATGGTGTCGCAAAGAGTCGGACATGACTGAGCAACTGAACAACAGCAACAAAACCCATGTGGGGTGTTTTGCAGGAGGTTAGAGAAATTGTGACATCAGATCAGATCAGATCAGATCAGTTGCTCAGTCCTGTCCAACTCTTTGCGACCCCATGAATTGCAGCATGCCAGGCCTCCCTGTCCATCACCAACTCCCAGAGTTCACTGAGACTCACGTTCATTGAGTCAGTGATGCCATCCAGCCATCTCATCCTCTGTCATCCCCTTCTCCTCCTGCCCCCAGCCCCTTCCAGCATCAGAGTCTTTTCCAATGAGTCAACTCTTTGCATGAGGTGGCCAAAGTACTGGAGTTTCAGCTTTAGCATCATTCCTTCCAAAGAAATCCCAGGGCTGATCTCCTTCAGAATGGACTGGTTGGATCTCCTTGCTGTCCAAGGAACTCTCAAGAGTCTTCTCCAACACCACAGTTCAAAAGCATCAATTCTTCGGCGCTCAGCCTTCTTCACAGTCCAACTCTCACATCCATACATGACCACAGGAAAAACCATAGCCTTGACTAGACGAAACTTTGTTGGCAAAGTAATGTCTCTGCTTTTGAATATGCTATCTAGGTTGGTTATAACCTTCCTTCCAAGGAGTAAGCGTCTTTTAATTTCATGGCTGCAGTCACCATCTGTAGTGATTTTGGAGCCCAGAAAAATAAAGTCTGACACTGTTTCCACTGTTTCTCCATCTATTTCCCATGAAGTGGTGGGACCGGATGCCATGATCTTCGTTTTCTGAATGTTGAGCTTTAAGCCAACTTTTTCACTCTCCACTTTCACTTTCATCAAGAGGCTTTTGAGTTCCTCTTCACTTTGTGCCATAAGGGTGGTGTCATCTGCATATCTGAGGTTATTGATATTTCTCCCGGCAATCTTGATTCCAGCTTGTGTTCCTTCCAGTCCAGCGTTTCTCATGATGTACTAAAGGACAAAATTTGACTTTGTCCCTGTGAAGCTTAGACGAGTAGTAGAGAAGAAAGACCTTGAACTTCTAATGAAAGTCTGATGAGTGAGATGAAAGAACAAGGAGATGTGTCATGGACACATGTAGGAGAGGGTATCTAAACTGAGAGGAGAGGTAGGGAAGTTCATGTAAATTACATTGTAAAATAAAATATTTGTATGAGTTGGATAAGTGGGATCAAATGAGAGGAGCATGAGCTCAGGAGAGGAGCATGAGCTCAGGATAATGTTCCAAGAAGAGAGGAAAAACAAGTTTAAATATCTAAAATAATAAATTCAAAGAGACAAATAAACAAAACCCCATCCTATTACTAAAAATGCTGTGTAATAGAAGTTTTTATAGGGAAGATGATTCATATAGTACCTGATGTGATGTCACACCATGTTTCAATGTTATTAATATAAAGAGAACATATGTTTCACAAAGTTGTTAGGTAGTGGGGCAGTGTATAGATCTGAGGTGGGGTAAAGTTAGAGAAAGGGTGACTGTTTGGGAACTACTGCTGGTGCGTTAAGAAAGATGCTATTGGCTGAAGGTGGGGCCCAGAAGCATAGACACCATGGATTCAGGGATTTGGTTTTCATCCATCATATCCTATCTAACTAAATGCTTTTATGCACAGTCCAAGTTGTGGTAGATACTAAGAGGAGAGAGGCATGATTTTTGCTCCAGAGAAACCAGGAAGGAGAGGGAGAGGGGGACTGACTGCAGAAAAAAGGAAAGTGTTTGATAACTTAGTAGCTTTAAAACCATATTTTCCTGTTTTTTGTACAAAGGGCCCTGTTTTTTTTTTTTTTTTTTTTTTACACTAGACCCTGATCAAAGTTAGGGGCTATGAAGAATTATCTTCTGAAATTCATCTATCAAAATGGAACTTAACAAAGAAATTTCCACTTATGTATCACACATTTCAGAGTCAGCTAACTTTTGTAGTGCTTGGGTAATAATAGGACTCATTAGCTGAGAAGGGGGGAGAGAGTGAGAGAAGAGGAGGAGGGAGGTATAGAGACAGACAGAGGGAAAGAAAGAGAAAAGGAGAGAGGGAGGGAGGGAGGGCAACTGAGATTGTAGTGTGACATTCCTTGGGTTACAGTTGGTGAGGCAAAGTGATCGTTTGCAGAAAATGAGTTCACCCAAATCCTATCCAATGAAGGATCAATTATTCTAAGTATTATTATTATCCCTTTCCTCATTATTAGTATTTTTTGAGCACTGTGCTAAGTTTTTTGTATACATTATCTTAATTAGGTTTCTTTGCTGCTACTGCTAAGTCACCTCAGTTGTGTCCGACTCTGTGCGACCCCATCGAGGGCAGCCCACTAGGCTCCTCTGTCCCTGGGATTCTCCAGGCAAGAATACTGGAGTGGCTTGCCATTTCCTTCTCAATACATGAAAGTGAAAAGTGAAAGTGAAGCCGCTCAGTCGTGCCCTACTCTTAGTGACCCCATGGACTGGAGCCTACCAGGCTCCTCCATCCATGGGATTTTCCAGGCAGCAGTACTGGAGTCGGGTGCCATTGCTTTACCACCCAATAAATATAGATCCTGAAGGCTCTACATTTAACACTATTTTCCAAATGAGAACATTGAGACAGCAAGAGGTTAAAGAGCTGGAATAAAGTCCCTTGGGCAGGATATAGTGATTCTTGAATTTAATCTGCCTGAGTTTTGAGTCCATAATTTTAGGGAGTTAATAATGTCAAACAAAAGACCTAGTAAAGAAAATATACAGAAAAACAATTGTCATAAAGCAGTAGTGGACTAGCAAGGGGGAAAAAAGGCATTCCCTTTTTTTAAATTTAAGGTGTTGATCTCCTTTTTAAATGTTTATCTTCTTTTAAAGATAAAAACAAATATCTAGAAACAAGAATTCAATTGATAGCATCATTTCAAGTGATGGGATCATTTGAAGCTAAGTTTTTAATTTATTAGAATGAATGTTGGAAACAATGTCTCCTTAAGTTATTAAAATCAGATCCTCTCCATTGGGATTGCAATTAAACAGCACATGGCTAATGGTTGGAAATTCTGGTTCATCACATTTCTGCTCTTTTCTGACTCAGTGAGCTTGTACATGTCACTAGAATCCCTGTGTGTCCACCTGCTCACTTTTAGAACCAGAAAAATAGTGTCCATCTCAGATATTTGTCATGAAAAGTAATTAACCATGCATGTCAGCATCCAGCCAACACCATGGCATAGAAATAGCCCTGTTAGGAGGTGAATATGATGATCATATGGAAAATGTATGTGAAGAGAGGGGCATCACCAAGATGTTGTTGCTGCTAAGTCGCTTCAGTCGTGTCCGACTCTGTGCGACCCTATAGACGGCAGCCCACCAGGCTCCCCCGTCCCTGAGATTCTCCAGGCAAGAACACTGGAGTGGGTTGCCATTTCCTTCCCCAATGCATGAAAGTGAAAAGTGAAAGTGAAGTCGCTCAGTCGTATCCGACTCTTCGCAACCCCATGGACTGCAGCCCACCAGGCTCCTCCGTCCATGAGATTTTCCAGGCAAGAGTTCTGTAGTGGGTTGCCATTGCCTTCTCCATCACCAATATGTTAGGAAGAGTCATATTGGAATGGTGCTGAAATTGCAGGCAATTAATGTCATGGAAATGTTCACTTTTCAAGTGAACAAGAGGGGAGGAATTCAAGACACACAGAGGGGAGGAATATAGACATACATCTAAACAGTAGTAAAGAGGTAGCCACAACTTCAGGGTTAATTGTACACAGATATGAAACTCAACTGAAGATTGTCAAATAGTTAATTCTGTACAATGCACCATGAAGGAAACATGGCTTCCTGGATTTAAGGAAAAATGAAGGTGTCCATTGTCAGCCAAGGACCTGTCTTGCCGTGAAAGTGCTAGACCTCTAAGAAGCAGATAGATTCTTTCTATGAAAATGTCTCTGCACGATACTGGATGCTTGGGGCTAGTGCACTGGGACGACCCAGAGGGATGGTATGGGGAGGGAGGAGGGTGGAGGGTTCAGGATAGGGAACATGTATACCTGTGGCAGATTCATTTTGATATTTGGCAAAACTAATACAATTTGTAAAGTTTAAAAATAAAATAAAATTAAAAAAAAAAAAGAAAATGTCTCTGTATTAGAATAGTGGGCTTCAGTGTAAAAGGTAACTAATATTACAAGTATATTATTGATAAAATAATGTAATATTTTTGGTTTTGAATACTGGGCATTTTTATGTGTTCAAAGCATCCATATCTATATAACTATACATGCTGAGAAATTCTTATATTCAAATCCTCAGTGAAAAAGTTCCCCATTAAGTTACTGAAGTTTTGCAGAATCACTTTTCATAGAACACATCGGAATAGGCAGTAAGGAGTGAGACAATGAAGATTACTCAGCATATACATCAAAACTATCTTTTATGAATAATTGAAATTAGTGTTCATTTATGGGTATTTTCTACAATCATTACTGATTTAGTAATTGAATTAGCATTGCTAATTTATCTGCAACAGTGGGGCCATCAGTTGGAACACTAATTACATTTTTGCACTGGGTTGGTTCTGAGATCTATGATCAAATATACTTTTTCATTGAACAGTCCATGATGCAATAGTCTTTTAACTAGATTTGCTCAGTTTTTATGGCATATTTATTCAATGTATTCCACTGAGTTTCAGTAAATAACTATTACATAGTCTACTTACATAATTCATTAATATGGAGACATTTTTCAGATTAGATTGTATATTTTCAGTAATAGCCAGTGATACTTAGTGCTGGTCTTTTGCTCTCCATTTCTTACCCGTCACTTGAAAGTGTTGGGTCGCATTAAGGACCTATATTAACTCACTGACCTTTGAAACTTCAAGGTCTATGTAGAAAAATCAGTCAGGAAGTACCATTCCCCACTTTACCACACAGAAGTCTAGACTGATGGAACCACTACTCCTTGGAGCAAGCGTAACTGCATGTTGGGATCACCTGTGATGCCTGGGTCCCTCTTAAGAGAGTCTAGTTTATTAGGTACATGGTCCAACCTGGATGGGGGTCCAGCTTGGGTATGAAGGTTCATTTTTAAATCCCAGATTATTTTAATAAGCAGCAAAATTTGAAAACCACTGAATTAGAGTGTACTCCTATGTAAGTAAGGGATCCAAGAACAGCTGACTTCACCTGCACTCTCTTTTTTCCATCTTTCCTGGAAGCTTTTAACATTTACTGGACATTGACTATGTGTCAGAAAATGTGCCAGGTAGTAAAAATACAAAGTACACAGAGCAGCCCCTGTTCAGTTGTTTATTAAGTTAGTTCTGGCCTCAGTCTTTGACTCTGGCCTCGCCTGCCCACATAGCCCCCACTGTGCTGAACCCAGCCACAGTAACCCCGCTTTGGTCCTCAGTGTGCCCCGCTCTGTACTTCTAGAACCGTTTCTCACAGGTGGTTGCTTCACCTGTGTTCAGTTACTCACTTCCACCTCTTGTGATCTCAGTGTAACGCTCACTGCCTTGACTATCATCCCTGGTCTCATCTCCTCATCATACCATACACCCCCCTTTACTTGCACATATTATTATCTATGTGTTGATACATTTTTATGTGTTTGATGTTTCTCTTCCAACTAGACAGAAATCACCAGCAAGAAGTCTACTGGGCTCCTTAATGCCGAATAAAACACTTATTGAATGAATGGAATCATTATTAATTTGAGTATATAAAAGGATATCATGGTTGTTTTTTGCTGCATAACAAACTATCCTAAAACTTGATGGCTTAAAGCAATAACTATTTGTTGTTGACCTCTTGTGATCCTGAGGGTTGAGCGGGCTCACCTGGGTGTATCGTCTATTTCACATGATGTCAACTGGGACTGCAGCCACCTGGAGGTTTGGGGGAGAATGGATACATATATATGTATAGCTGAGTTCCTTTGCTGTCCACCTTAAACTATCACAACATTGTTAATCAACTAGACTCCAAAACAAAATAAGAAGTTTAATAAAAACAAACATGGACTAAGGGCTTGAATATACATTTCTCCAAAGAAGACATATAAATAGTCAATGGGGATATGAAAAGGTGCTCAACATAACTAACCATTGTTGTTGTTCAGTCGCTAAGTCATGTCTGACTTTGCCAACTCCATGAACTGCAGCACACCAGCCCTCCCTGTCCTTCACTATCTTCCTGAGTTTGCTCAAGGATGGCTATTATCAAAAACAAAAAAATCAAGTGTTTGCAAAGACTGGAAAAATTGGAACTCCTTATTTACTTAAGAAAACCCTAACCCTTTGCCATGCTGCTGAAAGCATGAATATCAGCCATACTCAGGGATCCCACTAGCATGGTTGAGTGTTAGGGATGAGGCGCTGAGGGTATCTTTGATCAGCATCAGGCAGTCCTCACTGTTAACAGAGAGAGTACCCATTGTGGCAACAAGTCTGGTCCCTCAGGGCAGCTGTTTCATAGTTTTTTGCTTTGGGGGTGGATGGACGTGGGGTTAGGGTCCATGTGTCAATGGACATGCTCAGACCTGGACCTTGCTTTCCTTGGAGCCTCCCACAGTTACTCTGCCCTGTGGTAGTACTCTACCCAATACTCTACAGTTACTCTACTCCATCCTGAGATCTTTCCATTCCTGGCTTTTTCTAGAATAGAAAATAACCTCTGGTAGGAGTCAGCATCATTGGCTGTTGATCGAATACTTTCATTTCATAATCTTTGGTTTACTTCTGGTTGAGGACTAGTTTTTATTGTTGTTGTTCTGCCACAGTTCTCCTTTGCCCAACCATCTCCTCCTTTTCATTACCCTTGGTTTCCCTTTTTATTTTGGCATGACTTCAGAAAAATGTCAATAGTAGTACGGACTAGTTCTATACTACTTCATCAAGATTCTCTAAGTGTCAAGATTTGCTCTTGTCACTCTTTTTCTGTGTCATTCATGTTACAAAATTCACATCATTTTATGCATAACAGTTCGTGTTTCCTTAGGTGATACAGTTCACTGTACATTTCTAAAAGCAAGGACATTCCCTTACATAACCACATAATAATCAAAATTGGAGCATTAACATTGATACATATTTACAGGTTTTCATTTGTCCCAGTATCCTTTACAGAGAAAGACAATTCCAAACCATGCCTTGTATTCAGGAATCAGGTCTTTTTAACATCCTTTATTCTGGAACAGTTTCTTGTTTTCCTGTGTCTTTAATGGCATTGGCATATTTGAAGCGTGCTGGCCTTATATTTCCTGGAATGACTGTCTATTTAGGTTTGTCTAATGCTTCATCCTGATCGAAATCATATATTTAGCTTTGACAGGAATACACTTACATTCTCAGTTCATCATATTAGGAAGAATTACTGATGACATTAGCTCTTCTCAGTTGGGTTTTCTGCCAAGTTACTGCATTTGAAGTTACTATTTTCTTTTGTTATTAATATATATATATATAGTGATTAATAAATACTTTGAGATGATAAATATTATTCCTCATTGCACTTTCACTTTTTAGCATCTATTTACGTTTTTGTTTGAGTCAGTTTTTATGTGACTATCAACAAACGGTGATGCCTCTTTGTTCACACTACCAGTGCCCAAGGGGACATAGTCCTGAGCTGGAAATGAGAAGTTCATTGTGAAAATTCTCTTATAAACAAGGATGATGGATCCTGAGTCAAATTTTAACTGATGTTCTATACTTTTCTCTTGTGTGGTTATGTGGATATAGCTATAGATATATCAATAGGTATAATATTGGATATGCATATGTATATAATTTTATGGTGTTTGATTTTTATCTTTTACCAGAAGCCATTTATACTTAGTAATTAAGAAGAGCAAGAGGACAATAAGGAAAGAAACAAACATCTAATTTAGCGGCTTAACTGTGTGCTAAGTTGCTTCAGTCGTGTTGTACTCTGTGCAACCCCATGGACTGTAGCTTACTAAGCTCCTCTGTCCATGGAATTCTCCAGGCAAGAATATTGGAATGGGTTGCCATGCCCTCCTCCAGAGAATCTTGCTGACCCAGGGATCAAACCCTTGTCTCATATATCCTGCATTGTCAGGCATGTTCTTTACCTCTAATACCAACATCTCAGTTGCTTAGTTACATAGCATTATATATGGCTTCATATATTGCATAAAACTTAGGAAAATATGCTCCACCTTGAATCAGATTTGCTAACATAGGGATCATCAGTTCAGTTCAGTTCAGTCACTCAGTCGTGTCCGACTCTTTGTGACCCCAGGGGCAGCAGCATGCCAGGCTTCCCTGTCCATCACCAACTCCCAGAGCTTGCTCAAACTCATATCCATTGAGTCGGTGATGCCATCCAACCATTTCATCCTCAATCATCCCCTTCTCCTCCTGCCTTAAATCTTTCCCAGCATCAGGGTCTTTTCCAGTGAGTCAGTTCTTTGCATCAAATGGCCAAATTATTGGAGTTTCAGCTTCAACATCAGTCCTTCCAATGAATATTCAGGGTTGATTTCCTTTAGGATTGACTGGTTTGATCTTGCAGTACAAGGGACTCTCCTCCAACACCATAGTTCAAAAGCATCCATTCTTTGGTGCTCAGCTTCTTTATGGTCCAGCTCTCACATCCATACAGTTCAGTTCAGTTCAGTCGCTTAGTCGTGCCCAACTCTTTATGACCCCATGGGCAGCAGCATGCCAGGCCTCCCTGTCCATCACCAACTCCCAGAGTCCACACAAACCCATGTCCATTGAGTCAGTGATGCCATCCAACCATCTTGTCCTCTGTTGTCCCCTTATCCTCCTGCCCTCAATATTTCCCAGCATCAGGGTCTTTACAAATGAGTCAGTTCCTCACATCAGGTGGCCAAAGTATTGGAATTTCAGCTTCAACATCAGTCCTACCAATGAACACCCAGGACTGATCTCCTTTAGGATGGACTGGTTGGATCTCCTTGCAGTCCAAGGGACTCTCAAGAGTCTTCTCCAACACCACAGTTCAAAAGCATCAATCCTTTGGCGCTCAGCCTTCTTTATAGTCCAACTCTCACATCCATACGTGACCACTAGAAAAACCATAGCCTTGACTAGATGGACCTTTGTTGACAAAGTAATGTCTCTGTTTTTTAATATGCTGTCTAGGGGTCATTCAATATTATAAATTAGCACTGTAGCTCTGTAATAGCATTGAGAAGTCATTTAATGACATGAAATAATTTTCAGATGAAGAAATTAAAGCCATTGTTTTTCAATAAGTCTTTTTCTAAAAGGAGAAATAGGGGTCTTTTCTTAACAGAAATTAGTTTTCCTTTGTAAGATGTTTATAAATTCAAATATTTTGCATATTGATATAAAATATTTTTTAAGTAATTGAAAATTTGCCTATGATGAGGAATTGCTTCACAATTTCTTCAAGTAGGCAAATAGCCTTTTGACTTTATAATGTGATCTGAGTTTACAAAATGACAACAGTTTTCTAAATTTAATAGATTTCTCTCTGTCTGCCTCCACAATCCCCACCCCCACCATATATTCTCTACCCTGCCTCTCTGCCCCCAGGGCTGGTTCTACAGATGCATCACCAGGGCTTCTTTAAATTTACATTTCTAGCTGAGTTTGGCCAGTGGCGGGTCAGAGTAAGGAGGAGAAAGGATGGGTTATTTCTTCTTCTACCCCCTCAAGGCCCTGGCTCCCTGATTTTGGTCTTATTCTCCCTCTAAAATTATAGTTCCTTTCAGTAACTTCTGTGGCTCCAATTTTCATCAGACTCCTACTGTTTCCTCTCCTGCTTTTTCAGACCCAGATCTTCTTCTTCTTTTTTTTTTTTTCCATACAAGAATGTATGTTTATTGCAAAGAAAGAGAGAGAGAAGGAGAGTCCAAGAGAGATTAGAAGCCTAGTATATAAGGTTAAGAATTTAAAAGCATCTTACATTTTGCCCTAATAGCAACAGATTTAATAGGAACAAAGACTTGTGTTACTTTCTGGTATCAGCTCTCTGTAAACTTGATGAGAAAATTTTGTGAAATATAGTATGGAGGAAGAAAGCTTGAGGGGTCTTCATTGCAGATCATGCAGGCACCACTACATGTGACTCCTAACATGGGGATTGTCAGTGGCTGGGCCAGAAGACAACTTCCCTTCTGACTGGATGGGCACTTTAAGATTTCCATATTGTCTCTAATATAACAAATGAGTTGCATGAAATCTGCCTTGCATATCAAGTGGCCCCCCAAATATAATACCATTGATGAGATTGCATTGCATTACTGCTTTCACAGTCTCACACTAGGCAGGGACTCTGAGGCTGAGATTTGATCCTGATGGTTCTAGTCTATACCTTCCACTGTGCTTTCTTAGCATGCTTCAATATTCCTTATTGGTTTCTTTCCTCATCTCTGTAATTTCTTTCTTCACTAAATAATTTTTAAAACCTTACCTTAGTTACCTTGCATTTTCAGCAGGAATCTGATGAATGCAGTAACACAACTCAGGAATGGAATCAGAGAGATGAAGTTTCTATTAAACAGCTAATGAGTGATAGCCAGTAGAAACAGACCTGGGGCAAGTGTAGCTACATTTGTGTATTTTATCTTCATTCTGTGAGGCCCTTGGTATAGACTTTCCGATAAAACCTGACAGTAGTTCCTGATTATTCTCCTGGAAGCTTGTAGATACATGTTTTTCTCTTTTATAGAAAAGCAATTATTTTTTTTAGTTATGCAAAACTATTTTCCAAATATTGATGGAAGAGAAATGGAGGGTAGGAGGCTTAAGTAATATTTTAATACTTAAAAAAAAAAAAAAAACTACCTGCCATGTGACTTTCGCTTTGCAGATTCTTCCATACATGAGCTTACTTCGCTAAAATGTGAGTCAAATAAAATGCTTCTAGATTAAGTACAGGAGTGTTGTTGGAGAGAAATAGAAGAGGGGATAGAGCCTTTCAGAGATAATCTTCTTTAGATAAATAATTAAGGACTAGAATGGACATCATAGACAGAGTCTAGCCTCATTTGTTTTACTGATGCTGCTTCATTTAGGCAAAATGCCTCTTTATATCTTAGGCAATTAGGTAATGAATTAGAAGAAGAGCTAAAAGGAGAAAATACATATTATAGAGTCATTCCAGTGAAGCTGGGGAGTGAATGGATATTTAAGTTACTCTCAGATTCATTAGTCTTAGTATCTGTTACTATGAAGTTCAGAATCACCATCGTGTAGTCACGTAAATACATTTGTTATGCTTAAATAAATCAAGAAAGGTTCATTTTCAAAAATGCCAGATGTTCTGTATTTCTCCAGTGGCAATATAAATCTGAAGTTGATCTAGGGTAAACATCTGTCAAAAATACACACTTGTTTAACTGAATCACCAGTAGTTCAGAAATGAAGCGCTTTGAATAACACATCAACAAGCAGAAAGATTATTCATTCTATTTAAAAATGCACTAAGTGCCCCACAAAATACTATAAATTTTTATAAATACATTTATTATGAGATTAAATTTCATAGTAAAATCTGTCTTATAGATGGAACTAAAAAAACCCCAAAATGCCAAATAAAAGTGGAAAGTACTAATTTCCTTTCATTATCCTATCATCTAATTTAGAAGCTGTTCACAAACATAAAAATGACAATCAACTAATAGTTTCTTTTTTAAATGTTTACTTATTTTTGGCTGTGCTGGGTCTTCATTGCTGCATGGACGTTTCTCTGGTCGTGGTAATCGAGGGCTACTGTCTAGCGGCAGTGAGCGGTCTTCTCATTGCCGTGGCTTATCTTGGGGAGCGTGGGCTCTAGGTGCGCAGGCTTCAGTACGTAGGGCCCAAGGGATCAGTAGTTGCAGCTCCCAGGCTGTAGAGCACAGACTCAATGGTTTTGGTGCATGGGCTTTGCTGCTCCATGGCATGTGAGATCTTCCTGGACAAGGAATTGAACACTTGTCTCCTGCACTGGTAGATGGTTTCTTTACCCCTAAGCCACCAGGGAAACCCAGTAGTTTTTAACTGCATTGAATTCTAACTAACTACATTCATGGAAAATATTAAAAACCAACATCTCCAAGGAAATCTTCAAGGAAAAAAGGGGACTAGAAACTTATTTGACCAGAGGATTTGTTACATTTTCCTTAGGTTAAAAGAAAAAACATTGCAGAAATTACGTTGAAAACATAATTTAGCTTTCCCCAAATGTGTTTTCATTGTATTTTTCTATTTTAGAATTCTATAGATTTGCTTTTGAGGTTTTGTTAAAGAAATACTCACACTAACTTGAAAAATATAACCGCATAGAATCTTTCATCACTGTTTTCTTTCTGGTACCGAAAATTTTTCATCCTGAATGTCAGTAGTGAAAGATTATGACTGTAACCTGCTGGGGTAAGCACAGTATATTGTAAATAAGATGCTATCAGTTCAGTGGTTGTGAATATTCATTTTCTACCTCGCACTTAACAACAGCATCAAAAATGTATAACACCACAAAATGTTCATTTCTCACTCTGTGCACTATTTAAGATTTTCAGTGGCTTATTTTAGAAACAGCAAGATTTTTTGGAGCCTACTTAACATATGGTATGATGAAGTGGTAGCCTGTGATTGTTTTTATTTCCATTTTAGGATAATTTTCTGGTAGTTGCTTTGCTGATTTTTTTTTTTCCTCAGCAGTCAGTTAATTTATTCAATAAGCCATGTGAAGATAACTTTCTTGGTTTCTCTTTTTTGATTGTTTCACTCTGTATTTATTTTTATTTTGCTTAAGAAAATTAAAAAAAATATCTTTTGACTGTATTGCATGGCATGTGTTATCTTAGTTCCCCATCCAGGGATTGAACGCATGTACCCCTACACTGACTGCACAGAGCCTTAACCATTGGATCACCAGGGAAGTCCCAGGAAATATTTTTTGAAGTATGAAATTGAAAGAGCAATGGAAAGTATTACTGGTGTTATCACACTTAGAAGTCTGCAACGATTTAGCTGCCATATCTGAATCTCTCAAGTTGGAGAGCTATGAAAGATCAAAAGATGAGTATCAGGAGTCTATAGTGAGAAAAGAATTTGATGGAGTATTCTAAAGATTCTCCTAAGTTGTGTTTCCTCATTGTAAGAAAGTTTCCTGTCTGTAGTTAGGATCAATTATTTTGACTAGAAAAATGATGGTGCAACATGAGCTGAGACTTAAATATATATATATATATATATATATATATATATATATATATGAATATCATGAAATATGCATTTTATGTATGAGCTGATTTATTTTTATTTATTTTTAAATATCTATATTAAATCCACCCTAGATGGATGAGGAGGATTAAGGGGTACAGACTCAGTCAGTCAGTTCAGTCGCTCAGTCATGTCCGACCCTTCGCAGCCCAGTGTATTGCAGCACGCCAGGCCTCCCTGTCCATCACCAACTCCTGGAGTTTATTCAAACTAACGTCTGTTGAGTTGGTGATGCCATCCAACCATCTCATCCTCTGTCATCCCCTTCTCCTCCTGCCTTCAATCTTTACCAGGATCAGGGTCTTTTCAAATGAGTTAGTTCTTCACATCAGGTGGCCAAAGTATTGGAGCTTCAGCTTCAACATCAGTCATTTTAATAAATATTCAGGACTGGTTTCCTTTAGGATGGACTGGTATAAACTGCTAAGTGTAAAATACCTAAGTTACAAGGATATAATTTAGAGCACAGGGATAATAGACATTGTCTTGTAATAACTTTATATAGAATATAATCTATAAAGATATTACAAAACTATGTTGTATACCTGAAATGAATGTAATATTGTAAGTCAACTACACATAAAACAGTGTATACATAGTCACCCTTTAAAAATTGCCCTAAATAGCAAATTTCATGAAAAATGCCATCTTTAAAAACTTTTAACTGAAACATAATTCATTTACAATGCTGTGTTAGTTTCAAGTTTCAATTACAGCAAAGTGATTCAGATATATATATATATATATATTAAATATATTTTTAAAAGAAAAAGGTTAGTTAGAAGTGAAATTGTTTTATATATTGCAGATATCTATAACGCCTGTCAATAAAAGACAGCTGAATACTTCACATCAACTTTTCTGTGTTCTTTATGTTACAATGTTTTATTTCAGTGTGTGAAAAATGCAGCCTCACTCAGATGTGAATGAAAGATAGAAAAAGAGAAATACTAAAAAATCATTCATATAATTGAGAATATCCTTCCCTGATGTTATACCAAAACTTGACTAGTGGTATTTGTTGAAGGTTAGTCACAGTATGAAATCTGAAACCATATCAATGGACTTTTCATACACTGTTACATAAAAATCCCTCAATATCCCTTTTCCTTTTAATAAATCTTTTACCTGTGCATGATTTGCACCATTTGGAAATTACTGATTCACTGAATTATACAGCTCATCCAAACGTTGACACATTTCATTTTATAGTATCCCAAAAGTCACACATTATCACCATTGATCTCATCAGAAAGTTCTGATGTTTTGTTCAGTTCACTGTGACAGACACAAATTTTCCAAAATCCTAACTTTTGTTTGAAATCTTCAATTATATTTTTGGTAACAAATACTCGTCAATTGCTTTTCTTGAAGTGATAAGTTCCTCTTGTTCATTTTCCAAAAAATAACAAATAGTTAAGCTTCGAAAATCATATTTGTTTGTTAGTCATTCTTTTAAAGACTTGATGGACATGAGTTTGAGTAGACTCTGGGAGTTAGTGATGGACAGGGAGGCCTGGAGTGCTGTGATTCATGGGGTCGCAAAGAGTCGGACGCGACTGAGCGGCTGAACTGAATTGAATTGAATGTTCCTAAAAAAAAAGGAACCAGTTTACTTTGCAGCTCAAACTATTGCACAAATACTTTTCCTTGAGACATCATAATTCAGAAAGCAGAAGTTCTCACTTTATGCATATTTCTCATTTGGTCACATCATGAATTGTGCGCGATCAGTGCAAATGCCAACAGAGCAAACAATATCTTAATATTATTATGACAATAGTTTAGCTTTACTGGATTCAGTTGAAAGTGTCTTTGGGGACGCATAGAGCTCTGTGGACCACCCTTGGGGATCCACTGTATTAGAAAGTATATGAAACCTTCACAGACATTATTGCATGTTATCTTTGCAGGAAGTGCATATGATAGAAACATTTTCCTCATATTACAGATTTCCCTTTATTTTACAGATAAGAATTAGGAATTTTCAGTAACTAGCTCACTCCATTAATCTACATCCCCCAGTGTGAGATAAGAGTTTAGCTACAAAAGCTGTATTTTTGTTTTTAATAATTGTCTTGGCATATCATAAAAGGCTTCCCTGGTGGCTCAGATGGTAATGAGGGAGACCTGGGTCCTAGATTGGGAAGATCCAGGGGAAGACCCCCTGGAGAAAGAAATGGCAACCCACTCCAGTATTCTTGCCCAGAGAATCCCCATGCATGGAGGAGCCTGGTGGGCTACAGTCCATGGGGTCATAACTGGACACGACTGAGCAACTAAACATATACACACACATCATAAAAAACAAGTGGCTTTGAAAATTTTTCACCATTGAGGATAATGTTTGCCGTGGGTTTGTCATATATAACTTTTATTATGTTGAGGTATGTTCCTTCTATTCCTGCTTTCTGGAGAGTTTTTATCATAAATGGATGTTGAATTTTATCAAAGGCTTTCTGTGCATCTATTGAGATAATCATATGGCTTTTATTTTTCAATTTGTTAATGTGGTGTATTACATTGATTGATTTGTGGATATTGAAGAATCCTTGCATCCCTGGGATAAAGCCCACTTGGTCATGGTGTATGATCTTTTTAATGTGTTGTTGGATTCTGACTGCTAGAATTTTGTTAAGAATTTTTGCATCTATGTTCATCAGTGATATTGGCCTGTAGTTTTCTTTTTTTGTGGCATCTTTGTCAGGTTTTGGTGTTAGGGTGATGATGGCCTCATAGAATGAGTTTGGAAGTTTACCTTGCTCTGCAATTTTCTGGAAGAGTTTGAGAAGGATAGGTATTAGCTCTTCTCTAAATTTTTGGTAGAATTCAGCTGTGAAGCCGTCTGGACCTGGGCTTTTTTTTTTTTTTTTTTTCTCAGTTGATTTTATTTTATTTTTTTTAAATTTTATTTTATTTTTAAACTTTACAATATTGTATTAGTTTTGCCAAATATTGAAATGAATCCGCCACAGGTATACCTGTGTTCCCCATCCTGAACCCTCCTCCCTCCTCCCTCCCCATACCATTCCTCTGCATCGTCCCAGTGCACCAGCCCCAAGCATACAGTATCATGCATCAAACCTGGACTGGAGACTCGTTTCATACATGATATTATACATGTTTCAATGCCATTCTCCAAAATCTCCCCACCCTCTCCCTTTCCCACAGAGTCCATAAGACTGATCTATACATCAGTGTCTGTTTTGCTGTCTCGTACACAGGGTTATTGTTACCATCTTTCTAAATTCCATATATATGCATTAGTATACTGTATTGGTGTTTTTCTTTCTGGCTTACTTCACTCTGTATAATAGGTTCCAGTTTCATCCATCTCATTAGAACTGATTCAAATGTATTCTTTTTAATGGCTGAGTAATACTCCATTGGGTATATGTACCACTGCTTTCTTATCCATTCATCTGCTGATGGGCATCTAGGTTGATTCCATGTCCTGGCTATTATAAACAGTGCTGTGATGAACATTGGGGTACACGTGTCTCTCTCCCTTCTGGTTTCCTCAGTGTGTATGCCTAGCAGTGGGATTGCTGGATCATAAGGCAGTTCTATTTCCAGTTTTTTAAGGAATCTCCACACTGTTCTCCATAGTGGCTGTACTAGTTTGCATTCCCACCAACAGTGTAAGAGGGTTCCCTTTTCTCCACACCCTCTCCAGCATTTATTGCTTGTAGACTTTTGGATCGCAGCCATTCTGACTGGCATGAAATGGTACCTCATAGTTGTTTTGATTTGCATTTCTCTGATAATGAGTGATGTTGAGCATGTTTTCATGTGTTTGTTAGCCATCTGTATGTCTTCTTTGGAGAAATGTCTATTTAGTTCTTTGGCCCATTTTTTGATTGGGCCATTTATTTTTCTGGAGTTGAGCTTGAAAAATAAAAACCATATGATTATCTCAATAGATGCAGAGAAAGCCTTTGACAAAATTCAACATCCATTTATGATAAGAACTCTCCAGAAAGCAGGAATAGAAGGAATATACCTCAACATAATAAAAGCTATATATGACAAACCCACAGCAAACATTATCCTCAATGGTGAAAAATTGAAAGCATTTCCTCTAAAGTCAGGAACAAGACAAGGGTGCCCACTTTCACCATTACTATTCGACATAGTTTTGGAAGTTTTGGCCACAGCAGTCAGAGCAGAAAAAGAAATAAAAGGAATCCAGATTGGAAAAGAAAAAGTAAAACTCTCACTGTGTGCAGATGACATGATCCTCTACATAGAAAACCCTAAAGACTCCACCAGAAAATTACTAGAACTAATCAATGATTATAGTAAAGTTGCAGGATATAAAATCAACACACAGAAATCCCTTGCGTTCCTATACACTAATAATGAGAAAACAGAAAGAGAAATTAAGGAAACAATTCCATTCACCATTGCAATGGAAAGAATAAAATACTTAGGAATATATCTACCTAAAGAAACTAAAGACCTATATATAGAAAACTATAAAACACTGGTGAAAGAAATCAAAGAGGACACTAATAGATGGAGAAATATACTTTTTCTTGGATCGGAAGAATCAATATAGTGAAAATGAGTATACTACCCAAAGCAATTTATAGATTCAATGCAATCCCTATCAAGCTACCAATGGTATTCTTCACAGAGCTAGAACAAATAATTTCACAATTTGTATGGAAATACAAAAAACCTCGAATAGCCAAAGCTATCTTGAGAAAGAAGAATGGAACTGGAGGAATCAACCTACCTGACTTCAGGCTCTACTACAAAGCCACAGTTATCAAGACAGTATGGTACTGGCACAAAGACAGAAATATTGATCAATGGAACAGAATAGAAAGCCCAGAGATAAATCCACACACATATGGACACCTTATCTTTGACAAAGGAGGCAAGAATATACAATGGATTAAAGACAATCTCTTTAACAAGTGGTGCTGGGAAAACTGGTCAACCACTTGTAAAAGAATGAAACTAGAACACTTTCTAACACCATACACAAAAATAAACTCAAAATGGATTAAAGATCTCAATGTAAGACCAGAAACTATAAAACTCCTAGAGGAGAACATAGGCAAAAAACTCTCTGACATACATCACAGCAGGATCCTCTATGACCCACCTCCCAGAATATTGGAAATAAAAGCAAAAATAAACAAATGGGACCTAATTAACCTTCAAAGCTTCTGCACAACAATGGACCTGGGCTTTTGTTTGCTGGAAGATTTCTGACTACAGTTTCAATTTGCGTGCTTGTGATGGGTCTGTTAAGATTTTCTATTTCTTCCTGGTCCAGTTTTGAAAAGTTGTGCTTTTCTAAGAATTTGTCCATTTCTTCCAAGTTGTCCATTTTATTGGCATATAATTGCTGATAGTAGTGTCTTATGATCCTTTGTATTTCTGTGTTGTCTGTTTTGATCTCTCCATTTTCATTTCTAATTTTATTGATTTGATTTTTCTCCCTTTGTTTCTTGATGAGTCTGGCTAATGAGTTGTGAATTTTATTTATCCTTTCAAAGAACCAGCTTTTGGCTTTGTTGATTTTTGCTATGGTCTCTTTTGTTTCTTTTGCATTTATTTCTGCCCTAATTTTTAAGATTTCTTTCTTTCTACTAACTCTGGGGTTCTTCATTTCTTCCTTTTCTAGTTGCTTTAGGTGTAGAGTTAGGTAATTTATTTGACTTTTTTCTTGTTTCTTGAGGTGTGCCTGTATTGCTATGAACTTTCCCCTTAGCACTGCTTTTACAGTGTCCCATAGGTTTGGGGTTGTTGTGTTTTCATTTCCATTCATTTCTATGCATATTTTGATTTCTTTTTTGATTTCTTCTGTGATTTGTTGGTTATTCAGCAGCGTGTTGTTCAGCCTCCATATGTTGGAATTTTTAATAGTTTTTCTCCTGTAATTGAGATCTAATCTTACTGCATTGTGGTCAGAAAAGATGCTTGGAATGATTTCAATTTTTTTGAATTTACCAAGGCTAGTTTTATGGCCCAGGATGTGATCTATCCTGCAGAAGGTTCTGTGTGCACTTGAGAAAAATGTGAAATTCATTGTTTTGTGGTGAAACGTCCTATAGATATCAATTAGGTCTAACTGGTCTATTGTATCATTTAAAGCACAACTGACTTAGAAAACTGATAAAAATCCTGGGAAGACTGGAGATTTCTGCTTCTGTCCCTGATAACTTTCTTGTCTTAACTGTTAAAAAACAAAGTGAAATATATGAAACAATATTCAGATATTGAGCGTGCTAGTTGTGATCTCTGAGAGAGAGAAACCAATGAATGCCCTACTTTCCCCTGGAGGGAGGGAGGCCAGTGGTCTTATAAGGTGAAGAAGTAGATTTGCAAGTTTAAGGAAACCTATTTGGCTAGTGTGTGCAAGGGAGAGTATCAGAGAGGACAGCTGTACAAAGTTAAATCTCCGGAGATGGGTGGAGGGTTCCCTTATGTTCTCAGTTGAGTATTAGCACATGAAACTTGAGAAAAAAACCATTCTAAAGGAGAAAGAACAATTTTTGGCGCTTGCACAGGGCTAGGAATAGATCACTTACCCAACAATAAGAGTGGAGCAACCTCTTGATATGTAAGACATTTGGAAGAGTATTCAGAAGGGTGCTCCCTGAGAAGATGGCGTGTTAGACCTTGATTGAAGTGTGCTTTCATATAATTAACAAAGCTCAAAATCCAGTCTTGAAAAATAACACTGCTGTCGAGTGTCTTAGCTGCATTCAGAAACATTCTGTCAATAGGCCTAATTGATGATATTTAGCTCATAGTATTATTGGAGAAGGTAATGGCAACCCATGCCAGTGTTCTTGCCTGGAGAATCCCAGGGATGGGGGAGCCTGGTGGGCTGCCTGCCGTCTATGGGGTCGCACAGTTGGACATGACTGAAGCAGCGGCAGCAGCAGCTCATAGTGTTACAGTAAATATAAAATGAGCTAAGGAATAAGTGTAATGATTTCAGAATAGTGCCTGGTACAGGAAAGGAAAAATAACATGCTCACTGCTTCATACTCACCAGGATTGCTACTGTGATAATACACAGAGAATAATTGTTGCAAAGTTGTGGAGAAATTGGAACTTTTATATACTGTCCGTTGTCGCATAGTTGCTAAGTCATGTCCAGCTCTTTGTGACTCCATGGACTGTAGCCCTCCAGGTTCTTCTGTCCTAGGAAAGTGTAAAATGGTGTAGCTGCTATGGAAAACATAAGACAGTTCCGCAAAAAATTAAAAATAGGATTACCATATGATCCAGCAATTCTAGCACTAGGTATAGAGCCCAAACAAGTGAAAGCAGAGTCTCAAAGGCATACTGGTACATCCATGTTCATAGCAACATTATTCTCAATAGTCAAAAAATGGAAGCAGCCCACGTGTCCATCACTAGGAATGGTTAAACAGATTTGCTGTGTATACAATGGAATATCACACAGGCTTAAAAAGGAAGGAAATTTTGACACATGCTACAACATGAATGAACCTTAAGGAACTTCCTAAGGAAAACAAGCCGGTGACCAAAGGACAAATACTATATGATTCTACATATATGAATAATCAAACTTATATAGAGAAAAATTAGAATGTGGTG
This sequence comes from Bos grunniens, assembly GCF_055505025.1. Lineage (NCBI taxonomy): Eukaryota > Metazoa > Chordata > Mammalia > Artiodactyla > Bovidae > Bos > Bos grunniens. The sequence goes on from NC_141172.1 coordinate 10,794,500, forward strand.
GTCAGGATGTGGGGATAAGAGGTAAGGAGAAGTTCATTACGTACAGATTTTTCGTTTTTGCAAGACCTAAATAGCTCTGGGGATTGGTTACTTGTGGAGGTACTCAACACTGCTGAACTGCGTACTTCAAAATGGTTAAGATGGTTTTTACATTATGTGTTTTTAACCACAATTTAAAAAGAACATTAACAAGTTACAGTAAGACTGTTGTATAAGATAAGAAAATAAAAATTACAAATATTATGAAATGAAATATGCCAATGCTTTTATCAGTAAGATGAAATGAATTTCTTATAAAACAAAATTTACCTATAATGACACAAGATAAATAGAAAATCTGATTATCTCTACATTTATTAAAGAAATGTAATTCATTATCAACATATTCCCAAAATGAGAACTCTTATGTCCAGTTTCTATTTCAAATCCTAGAAGATGAGGCTGTGAAAGTGCTACACTCAATATGCCAGCAAATTTGGAAAACTCAGCAGTGGCCACAGGACTGGAAAAGGTCAGTTTTCATTCCAATCCCAAAGAAAGGCAATGCCAAAGAATGCTCAAACTACCACACAATTGCACTCATCTCACACAGTAGTAAAGTAATGCTCAAAATTCTCCAAGCCAGGCTTCAGCAATACATGAACCGTGAACTTCCAGATATTCAAGCTGGTTTTAGAAAAGGCAGAGGAACCAGAGATCAAATGGCCAACATCCTCTGGATCATCAAAAAAGCAAGAGAGTTCCAGAAAAACATCTGTTTCTGCTTTATTGACTATGCCAATGCCTTTGACTGTGTGGATCACAATAAACTGTGGGAAATTCTGAAAGAGATGGGAATACCAGACCACCTGACCTGCCTCTTGAGAAACCTATATGCAGGTCAGGAAGCAACAGTTAGAACTAGACATGGAACAACAGACTGGTTCCAAATAGGAAAAGGAGTACGTCAAGGCTGTATATTGTCACCCTGCTTATTTAACTTATATGCAGAGTACATCATGAGAAACGCTGGACTGGAAGAAGCACAAGCTGGAATCAAGATTGCCGGGAGAAATATCAATAACCTCAGATATGCAGATGATACCACCCTTATAGCAGAAAGTGAAGAGGAATGAAAAAGCCTCTTGATGAAAGTGAAAGAGGAGAGTAAAAAAGTTGGCTTAAAGCTCAACATTCGGAAAACGAAGATCATGGCATCTGGTTCCATCACTTCATGGGAAATAGATGGGGAAACAGTGGAAACAGTGTCAGACTTTAGTTTTTGGGCTCCAAAATCACTGTAGATGGTGACTGCAGCCATGAAATTAAAAGACACTTACTCCTTGGAAGGAAAGTTATGGCCAAACTAGATAGCATAGTGAAAAGCAGAGACATTACTTTGCCAACAAAGGTCCGTCTAGTCAAGGCTATGGTTTTTCCAGTGGTCATGTATGGATGTGAGAGTTGGACTGTGAAGAAAGCTGAGTGCCAAAGAATTGATGCTTTTGAACTGTGGTGTTGGAGAAGACTCCTGAGAGTCCCTTGGACTGCAAGGAGATCCAACCAGTCCATTCTAAAGGAGATCAGCCCTGGGTGTTCTTTGGAAGGAATGATGCTAAAGCTGAAATTCCAGTACTTTGGCCACCTCATGCAAAGAGTTGACTCATTGGAAAAGACTCTGATGCTGGGAGGGATTGGGGGCAGGAGGAGAAGGGGACGACAGAGAATGAGATGGCTGGATGGCATCACCGACTCGATGGACCTTAGTTTGAGTGAACTCCAGGAGTTGGTGATGGACGGGGAGGCCTGGTGGGCTGCAGTTCATGGGGTCGCAAAGAGTAGGACAGGACTGAGCAACTGAACTGAACTGAACTGATGTCCATTTTCATTAATGAATTCTCTCAAATTTTTAAGAAAGCTATAACCATGTTTTCGAAGGTTTTCCGAAAATAGAACAGAAGAAAACAGTTCCCTTTTTTGAGGCATGCATATTGGTGATTACAACACCAGGCTAAGATAATAAAATTTCCAACCAATATCACTTGTAAACACAGTTAAAAAATCTTTAGGATATATTATGTTATTCTTTTATGTGGAAAAAAAGTTACTGTTTCTCTTCCATAGATTTGTTATGATTGTATTAAAAGTCAAGGATGGGTTGGTTCTTTGAAGGCAGTGAAATAATTCATTTTGCATATTCTGATTAATCTTGCCCCATAAGGCTTCCCTTATGGTTTGGGGGGGGGGGGGTAAAGCGTCTGCGTGTGATGCGGCAGACTCGCGTTCAATCCCTGAGTCGGGAAGATCCCCTAGAGAAGGAAATGGCAACCCACTCTAGTACTCTTGCCTGGAAAATCCCATGGACGGAGGAGCCTATGAGGCTGCACTCCATGGGGTCTCAAAGAGTCGGACACTACTGAGCGACTTCACTTTCCTTGGCTACACGAGGAAAACAAATGAGAAATTGTTTCCTTCCCTTTTTACGAACAACACTCACACACTGCGTCCACTAGGTGGCGCTAAGACTCAGAAGAGGGTCTGAGGTGGGTAGTTGGAGCACTTTGGAAGTGTGAGAGGGACCTGTCTCCAAGAAACCCAGTCCAGCAAATTGTTGTGTCTGACAATTATTTGAGCAATCCCCAGGTGGCAGGGAAGCCCAAACATGGAGTGTCTATGGATCGGGAGAGTCTACAACAGGGAACCCAGAAGCAAGGAGTTCTCACATCAGGGAAGATTGTTAGTAGCTCCCAAGTCTTCCTGGTGGTCAGAGGTTAAGCTGCAGAGACTGGAACTGTAAGGAAAGATGACTGAGAAATAACATAAATAAATATAATAATAATATATATATATTTTTTATATATATAAAATGAGGAAATAAAATAAGGAAAGGTGACTGAGAAATAAAATAAACCATCAGGAGGCAGCAGGACTCCAGGTCTGAAGGAAAACATTGGGCATAAATTTCAATTGAAAGTGAAAGTGAAGTCGCTCAGTCGTGTCCAACTCTTTGCAACACCACGGACTGTAGCCTACCAGGCTCCTCTGTTCCTGGAATTTTCCAGGCAAGAATACTGAAGTGGGTTGCCATTTCCTTATAGTAGTGTTAATGACAATATTAATTGCAATACTATTACCATTTATTGATGACGTGTGTGCTAAGTCACTTTTGTCGTGTCTGATTCTGTGTGATCCTATGGACTGCAGCCCGCCAGACTCCTCTGTCCTTGGGAGTCTCCAGACAAGAGTACTGGAGTGGGTTGCCATGACCTCCTTCAGGGCATCAAACCCAGGTCTCCTGCTGCTAACCTTCATTGGCAGGCAGGTTCATTACCATGAGCGCCACCTGGGAAGCCCATTGATGACTTACTGAGCTTCAAATACTGTGCGGAGCACTTTAAACATTGTCTCATTTAATCCTCGAGCTTTGCAAAGAGTTACTACTATCTTCATTTACAGATGGCTAAATTGAAACATAGAATAAGCAGTGTGTCTCTTATTAAACTGTGTTTCCTAAAAACAAACAGCTCTTGATTAATGGGGCTAAGAAATAGACCTCTTTGGTGCACCTATCTTCCTAACTTCCTGCTGTGTGTTGTTGCTAATACTTATGAATCTGATTCTATCCTGGAAGATCTTCTGAAATACATATGTGAAATTTAAGGCAGCAGAAGGGGGAGTCGAGTCAAAATGTTTCAATTTCCTTCATCAAATCCTCATACACTACCCTTAAATTTTTAATGGGGTAGAATTAATTAAAATCCAGAATATAATAAAAATGCTTTCAATTTTTTTAATGTAATAAGCAGGGTTTTTGAGTAATATGAAATACTTAAGCTTTATATATATATTGCATGCATTTTTTATTTTATTTTTAAAATTAATTTATTTATTTTAATTGGAGGCTAATTACTTTACAATATTTTAGTGGTTTTTGCCATACATTGACATGAATCAGCCATGCACCCATGTCTCCCGCATCCTGAACTCCCACCCCCCCCACCTCCCTCCCCATCCCATCCTTCTGGTCATCCCAGTGCACAGGCCCTCAGCGCCCTGTCTCATGCATCGATCCTGGACTGGTGATCTATTTCACATATGGTAATATGCGTGTTTCAATTGCATGCATATTTTAACACAATTATATGTGAGTAGAAAATAGCACATGTTAAAATTGTGCTTGTTCTCAGAAATGAATTGAAATTCTGTTGCATAAGAATGGAGGGTCAATTTTTTTTTTTTTTTTTAAGTGACTGACTTCTGGGGAAAATGCAGCCTTAGTAATTTCAAATTTTGGACAAGTTGAAGAGGTTCTGACAAAATTTCATGTTCATGCTTCTTACAGAGTACCAATAAACAGGATTTATACCAGAGAAAAATACAAAGCTTCAGACAAAAACAGACAATAAAATGTGTCTTGGAGTGACAACAGCATCCTATGTCAATAAAGAAGCATTAAATTCAAGTAGAATACCCACTTTGCCCGGTTACAATATCGTATTTTAGAAAAATCATACACGCACAGAGACTTGTCTTTCAGTAAATAATCAAATTTGAAATTACCAAATCAATATTTTCCATTATTTGCAAAGTCTTCTAAATCCATAGTATATAAAAATATGTGAACTACTTATATTAAGGCACAGAGAACTCAAAACACTCATTTTCACAAATGCAGCTCAGAGTCAAGGTTAATCAGAATTTGAAATAAATTACACAGCTCCTTTGGAAAGTCAGCTAAATAAAAGAAATGAAATGGCCATTTCCATTTTTTTTTTTAAAATCTTTCAAAAAGATTCAAAGTGATCAGTTCAAAATAAGATCAATTCTTTGCCATTTGGGAAAATAGAATACCACTAAATCATGTTACCTGTTAGCATTTCAGTTCAGTTCTGTTCACTTCAGTCACTCAGTCATGTCCAGCTCTTTGAGACCCCATGGACTGCAGCAGGCCAGGCCTCCCTGTCCATCACCAACTCCCAGAGTTTACCCAAACTCATGTCCATTGAGTCAGTGATGTCATTCAACCATTTCATCCTCTGTCGTCCCTTTCTCCTCTCACCCTCTACCCTTCCCAGCATCAGGGTCTTTTCAAATTAGTCAGTTCTTTGCATCAGGTGGCCAAAGTATTGGAGTTTCAGCTTCAGCATCAGTCCTTCCAATGAATATTCAGTACTGATTTCTTTTAGGATGGACTGGTTGGATCTCCTTGCAGTCCAAGGGACTCTCGAGTCTTCTCCAATACCACAGTTAAAAAGCATCAATTCTTCAGCACTCAGCTTTCTTTACAATCCAACTCTCACATCCATACATGACCACTGGAAAAACCATAGCCTTAACTAGATGGACCTTTGATGGCAAAGTAATGTCTCTGCTTTTTAATATGCTGTCTAGGTTGGTCATAACTTTCCTTTCAAGGAGTAAGCATCCTTTAATTTCATGGCTGCAATCACCATCTGCAGTGATTTTGGAGCCCCCAAAAATAGCCTGTCACTGTTTCCAGTTTCCCCATCTATTTGCCTTGAAGTGATGGGACCACATGCCATGATCTTAGTTTTCTGAATTGTTGAGCTTTAAGCTAACATTTTTACTCTCCTCTTTCACTTTCATCAAGAGGCTTTTTAGTTCTTCTTCACTTTCTGCCATAAGGGTGATATCATTTGCATATCTGAGGTTATTGATATTTCTCCTGACCATCTTGATTTCAGCTTGTGCTTCATCCAGCCCAGCATTTCACATGATGTACTCTGCATATAAGTTAAATAAGCAGGGTGACAATATACAGCCTTGACGTACTCCTTTTCCTATTTGGAACCAGTCTGTTTTTCCATGTCCAGTTCTAACTGTTGATTCCTGACCTGCATGCAGATTTCTCAAGAGGCAGGTCAGGTGGTCTGGTATTCCCATCTCTTTCAGAATTTCCCACAGTTTATTGTGATCCACACAGTCAAAGGCTTTGGCATAGTCAATACAGCAGAAATAGTTGTTTTTCCAGAACTCTCTTGCTTTTTTGATGATCCAGCAGATGGCAATTTGATCTCTGGTTCCTCTGCCTTTTCTAAAACCAGCTTGAACATCTGGAAATTCATCGTTCATGTACTGCTGAAGCCTGGCTTGGAGAATTTTGAGCATTACTTTACTAGCATGTGAGATGAGTGCAATTGTGCGGTAGTTTGAGCATTCTTTGGCATTGCCTTTATTAGGGATTGGAATGAAAAACTGACCTTTTCCAGTCCTGTGGCCACTGCTGAGTTTTCATATTAGCTGGCATATTGAGTGCAGCACTTTCACAGCATCATCTTTCAGGATTTGAAATAGCTCAACTGGAATTCCATCACCTCCACTAGCTTTGTTCATAGTGATGCTTGCTAAGGCCCACTTGACTTCCCATTCCAGGATGTCTGGCTCTAGGTGAGTGATCACACCATCATGATTATCTGAGTCCTGAAGCTCTTTTTTGTACAGTTCTTCTGTGTGTTCTTGCCACCTCTTCTTAATATCTTCTCCCTCTGTTAGGTCCATACCATTTCTGTCCTTTATTGTGTCCATCTTTGCATGAAATGTCCCTTGGTATCTCTAATTTTCTTGAAAAGACCTCTAGTCTTTCCCATTCTGTTGTTTTCCTCTATTTCTTTCCACTGATCACTGAGGAAGGCTTTCTTATCTCTCCTTGCTATTCTTTGGAACTCTGCATTCAAATGGGTATATTTTTCCTTTTCTCCTTTGCTTTTGCCTTCTCTTCTTTTCACAGCTATTTGTACGGCTTCCTCAGGCAGCCATTTTGCCTTTTTTGCATTTCTTTTTCTTGGGGATGGTCTTGCTCCCTGCCTCTTGTACAATGTCATGAACCTCCATCCACAGTTCATCAGGCACTCTGTCTTTCAGATCTAGTCACTTAAATCTATTTCTCACTTCCACTGTATAATCGTAAGGGATTTGATTTAGGTCATACCTGAATGATCTAGTGGTTTCCCCACTTTCTTCAATTTAAGTCTGAATTTGGCAATAAGGAATTCATGATCTTAACCACAGTGAGTTCCCAGTCTTGTTTTTGCTGACTGTATAGAGCTTCTCCACCTTTGGCTGCAAAGAATATAATCAATCTGATTTCGGTGTTGACCATCTGGTGATGTCTATGTGTAGAGTCTTCTCTTGTGTTGCTAGAGGAGGGTGTTTGCTATGACCAGTGCATTCTTTAGCAAAACTCTATTCTGTACTCCAAATCTCCTGACTCATTCTGTACTCCAAGGCCAAATTTGCCTGTTACTCCAGACGTTTCTTGACTTCCTACTTTTGATTTCCAGTCTCCTATAATGAAAATGACTCTTTTTGGGTGTTAGTTCTAGAAGATCTTGTAGGTGTTCATAGAACCATTTAACCTCAGCTTCTTCACTGGTTGGGGCATATGTACTGTGATATTGAATGGTTTGCCTTGGAAACAGAGATCAATCTGTTGTTTTTGAGACTGCATCCAAGCACTGCGTTTTGGACTCTTTTGTTGACTACGATGGCTACTCCATTTCTTCTAAAGGATTCCTGCCTGCAGTAGTAGATATAATGGTCATCTGAGTTAAATTCACCCATTCCAGTCCATTTTAGTTCGCTGATTCCTAGAATGTCTATGTTCACTCTTGCCATCTCCTGTTTGACCACTTCCAAGTTGCCTTGATTCATGGACCTAACATTCCAGGTTCCTATGCTATGTTTCTCTTTACAGCATAGGACCTTGCTTCCATCACCAGTCACATCAACAACTGGGTGTTGTTTTTGCTTTAGCTCCACCTCTTCATTCTTTCTGGAGTTATTTCTCCACTGATCTCCAGTAGCATATTGGGCACCTACCGACCTGGGAAGTTCATCTTTCAGTGTCCTAATTTTTTGTGTTTTCATACTGTTCATTAGCCTTTAATATATATTAAATATACAGAGCAACTAATTTCATTTCTGTTATTTGATTTGACTTGAATGCATTGTTCCTCTGTCTTGTTTCAGTTATTCACTGGTGTAAATGCCAGTTTCAGAGTGAACCATATTAATCTTTTGGAGAAATTTGAATGCTGGGCTTTTTCTACTTTCTTTGGATTTTTTTGATTATTCCAGATTTGCAGGATGTTTTTGTCAGGAAAATCTCAGTGTAAGCTCTCTTTCACTCATTTACTAAATGTGTTTCTATCATTCACCTCCTATGTGCCAGCACTGTGCTAACCAATGATGCTGTATCTGTGAATAATACAGAGATGTTCTTCCTTCCTAATCCCATGAGTGTCTGTTTCAGTAATAAAAACTAATAATAAACAATCTCTTTCTGTAGTCATTTATGTTATAAAGCACAAACTCAGGGCATTGTTGGAGCAACTGTCATAAAGATTCACCTTTGTCTTATGGAAGTTGGGTTCAGGTGATTGGTAGAATTATAAGATAAGATTTCAGAAAGAATTCTGTATAAAGTCTCTGAAGACAAGATAGAATATGTGCATGTGTGTGCTTAGTCGCTCAGTCATGTCTGACTCTTTGGGACCCCATGGACTATAGTTCGCCTCACTCTTCTGTCCCTGGAAATTCTCCAGGAAAGAATACTAGAGTGGGTTGCAGTACCCTCCTCCAGGGGATCTTCTCAACCCAGGGATTGAACTGACGTCTCCCGCCTTGTAGGTGGATTCTTTACCATCTGAGCCACCAGGGAAGGCCAAAGTAGAGTATATTTGAGGACAAATTAAATTTGAGGTACCTGAGACTTTTCAGTTGAGAGTCTGCCTTAAAAACAATGTTAGCAAGGTTGAATTTTATCCTGAAGCCTGTGAGAACTTATTAAAAGACATTAAATATAAGAATAATAAAGTTAAAAATGTAATTTTGGATAGACTATCTATTTCTTGGATGTGAAATGGAGAATAATTTGGGCTATGATGGAGTATGTAGATGTAAGGGAAGAGAAATAGGAGGTCATTTCATTTATCTGAGTGATGGAACATGGTGACTTAGATTGGCCTGTTAGTACTTCATATAGTTAGGTCTATGCTCCAAACAACTCAACTTCTTTACATAAAACTCAAGAAATGTGATTTTCTTGGGAAGTGCCTTATGAGTCCTTCACATTACAAAAGAAGATCTAATCATAAATGCCCTGGAAACTTATTTCTCTTTTTAACATTTATTCCTAAGCTATACTTTGAAATAAAATATTGTCTACTGAAGACTTTGTGGGATTTGCTTCTGTTTCTCTTACTGAAGCAATAATTTTAAGATGTTTAGAGAGGCTTAAAAATATCAAATAAAATTTGATATTTAAATAGTTTTCATTCCATTTTGTCTGTGTTTTATTTACATACTATCCCTGTGAGTAATGAAGACCCTACTTTAGTAGAATCAGTAGATAGATTGAGTGTTAGTCAGTCAGTTGTGTCCGACTCTTTGTGACCCCATGGACTGTAGCCCGCCAGGCTCCCCTGTACACGGAATTCTCCAGGCAAGAATACTGGAGTGGGTAGCTATTCTCTTCTCCAGGGGACCTTCCTGGCCCAGGGATAAAACCCAGGTCTCCTGTATTGCAGGCAGATTCTTTACTGTCTGAACCAACAGGGAAGCCCAGGGAAGATAGATAGATAGATAGATAGATGTATATATTATTTGTAAGTAAGGAAATATTTTTAATAAATAAGACAAAATTTCAGCACCAGGGAAATTATTTTATAAATTAATATTTTACATGATCAGAAAGTATTACAGGAAGCAAGGCACTTTGCAGTTACCATCTTCTTAGGTATGTGGAATAGATATTTCATCTTTTCCTACTTTTTAAATTAGTAGACTTCAACTTAAACAATAAAGATTGAAAGACAGCTGGTTAAATTAATAATACCTCTTTGGGGTGTATTTGGTATTAATTATAAGGCAAATGGTAATTTTAGATACTTTTTCATGAGGGAAAACTTAGAATCACTGAAAAAGAGTGTAAAGGAGAAATGTATTTTTTAGCAATTTGATTAGCATTCAGAGATCTAACAAATATCAAAACAAAACAGGCAAATGATATATACCTTTGCAAAGGAAAAAGATTTACCAAAATAAACTTCTATCATTGTAAAATTAATCACAAACATACCACTTTTCGTGCATATATTTATGACAGGATACAATTTCATTTTAAATTGATTCAAGTACTGCTACTGCTAAGTCGCTTCAATCGTGTCCGACTCTGTGTGACCCCGTAGACGGCATCGCACCAGGCTTCCCCGTCCCTGGGATTCTCCAGGCAAGAACACTGGAGTGGGTTGCCATTTCCTTCTCCAATGCATGAAAGCGAAAAGTGAAAGTGAAGTCGCTCAGTCCTGTCCGACCCCCTAGCCACCCCATGGACTGCAGCCCACCAGGCTCCTTCATCCATAGGATTTTCCAGGCAAGAGTACTGGAGTGGGGTGCCATTGCCTTCAGGTAAACGAGAAGTAAAGCACTTGGTCAGATTGTCAGGGCAAGCTGTCACGTGGTTAAGAAGGTCACTGGAGTCTGGATGTGTAGACACTGGCTCCTAAGAGAAATGAGTAGAGCTTGCCCAGGTCACACACATACTTCCATCCTCTCCTTCACCATGAAAAGATTTTGAGACCAAATACTAAGGTTGTAAGTAAACTAATTAAAGGGAGACAGATTCAAACCATGGTTCCGAGCAACATCTACCCTCACCGTCTCTCAGGAGGGATTAATCAAAAATAGCTAATTATGAAACAGATGCTCATTGAAATAATTATGATATTGATTTTCTTTTTATCCCCAATTATATACCAACTAAATGTGTTTATAATGTAGTGTTATTTTAATTTGGATAATCTAATTTCTAATTATGTTCTAATTCTAAAATATTTCTAATAATTTCTTTTATACAAACATATGTATACATATTATTTTAATTAGGGGAATTTATTTGTTTGAATTTTTATTGGATTATAGTTGTGTTATATATAGTTGCTTTATAATGTATTATTTTCTGCTGTTCAGTCAAGTGAATTGATTATACGTGTATATATGTATACCCTTGGTTAATCTGGCATTCACAACATTAAGTCTTTGTTCCTGTAATAGGTCACATATGCCCCAATGGAAAAAAAATATATATGTATCTTAACCTGGAGGGCTGATACAAAAATGCATTAGTTAGCTAGCCACTACTGAGGTTGAATGTTGTGTGATCACACTAGGTCATTAAGAAGAGCTTATGAAGTACATTGCACAACTTTCTACCCAAGGAATTAAAGGAGGAAACATTTGTTAATTGAATCCTATCCATTGTTGATCAAAGGTGACTCCATGGGGCATTAATTCCCCTCACATATGAGTTGAGTATGCAGGAATGCCCAGATGGTTGCTCTGAATGCTCCAAGTTGCCCAGTGGAAAAGCCCCAGGCCAGAAATTAGGAGACATACAAGTTAATATAATTCAATATACTATTAATTTGTACATACATGAAACTAGACAGTCAGTAGATGACTTGCCACTATAGCGCTGGTTAAAATAATAGTTGGGGCTGGGAAGATGGGTAGTATGCTTGAGAAATGTCTGAGGTAAATCTTTTCATCACCATTGTATAGTTAATGACCTACAGACTGAGGAAGCTTGTTACCCAAAGCCACATGTTGGAAAGTAGCAGAGTCAGATTTCTGTACAGTTCTTGAGCCTCTCCTTGCTGTCCCTAAGCAGCTTTTTAATCACCTTGGAGCAATCTCCCAAATCATGGACCAAATGGAAATAAAGATTTTTGCAGGAAAATAAAATGTTCAGTGTTTTGTTACTATGTTCAGTGTTCAATGTTCAGATCAGATCACTTGCTCAGTCCTGTCCAACTCTTTGCGACCCCATGAATTGCAGCACGCCAGGCCTCCCTGTCCATCACCAACTCCCGGAGTTCACTGAGACTCATGTCCATCGAGCCAGTGATGCCATCCAGCCATCTCATCCTCTGTCGTCCCCTTCTCCACTTGCCCCCAATCCCTCCCAGCATCAGAGTCTTTTCCAGTGAGTCAACTCTTTGCATGAGGTGGCCAAAGTACTGGAGTTTCAGCTTCAGCATCATTCCTTCCAAAGAACACCCAGGGCTGATCTCCTTCAGAATGGACTGGTTGGATCTCCTTGCAGTCCAAGGGACTCTCAAGAGTCTTCTCCAACACCACAGTTCAAAAGCATCAGTTCTTCGGAGCTCAGCCTTCTTCACAGTCCAACTCTCACATCCATACATGACCACAGGGAAAACCATAGCCTTGACTAGACGGACCTTTGTTGGCAAAGTAATGTCTCTGCTTTTGAATATGCTATCTAGATTGGTCATAACTTTCAATGTTAGGGTTGATAACAAAACAGCTGCGAACAGGTTTCACAACATTTGAATGTGAGAAGGTCGTTGTTGTTCAGTTGCTAAGTCATATCCAACTCTTTGTGACCCCATGGACTGCAGCATGCCAGGCTTCCCTGTCCTTCACTATGTCCCAGAGCTTGCTCAAATTCACGTCCATTAGTTGGTTATGCTATTTAACCATCTCATCCTCTGCCATCCTCTTCTCCTTTTGCCTTAAATCTTTCCCAGCATCAAGGTCTTTTCCAAAAAATCAGCTCTTTGCATCAGATGGCCAAAGTATTGGAGTTCCAGCTTCAGCATCAGTCCTTCCCGTGGATATTTGGGGTTGATTTCCTTTAGGATGACTTCCCTGGTGGCTCAGATGGTAAACCGTTTGCATATATTGTGGGAGACCCAGATTCAATCCCTGAGTCGGGAAGATCCCCTGGAGAAGGAAATGGCAACCGTCTCCAGTCTTCTTGCTTGGAAAATCCCATGGATGGAGGAACCTGGTAGGCTACAGTGCATGGGGTCACAAAGAGTCAGACACGACTGAGCAATTTCACTTTCACTTCCTTTAGGATTGACTGATTTCACTTTGTGTGTAGGTATCTACCTGGATAAGTGATAGGATCTCCTTGTGCTTCTCTGAGGAGACCTTAAGATTCTACCCACAAACCAGTAACTAGAAAGATGAATGTATTTTATTTGTTCCTGGGCTAGGGAGAAAAGAACTGTCTATGAAGCAGTCAAAGGTTTCCTCAGTGAGCAAATCTGGCCTGTATCCTAATTTCCCTAGTCAGCCTGCTAGGAGGACACCTGGTAGACCTTAAGATTCTACCCACAAACCAGTAACTAGAAAGATGAATGTATTTTATTTGTTCCTGGGCTAGGGAGAAAAGAACTGTCTATGAAGCAGTCAAAGGTTTCCTCAGTGAGCAAATCTAAGTCTGTATCCTAATTTCCCTAGTCAGCCTGCTAGGAGGACACCTGGTCACCAGACACCAATGAGACATTGTAGGCACTGCCTAAGTGAAATAGAGGTTGGTCCTGCCATGCTGGAGGGGTCATGTTTCCACTGCCTCCAGAGCTATTGCATGACTGATCCTGGAAAACCTTTGCTGCCTGATATTCTGGGTCCTTGGAATTTTAGTCTGAGTGCAGAGATGAGGGCAGGGCTATTCTTTCCATTGAATTCACTTTTCTTCTGAGCTTGAAAATTACCCCTTCGACTTTGAACATGCATTTACTGATCTTCCTCTTTTTTTATTATTTATTTATTTGGCTGTGTCAGGTCTTAGTTGCAGCACGTGGGATCTTTCATCATGTTGCACGGAGCTCTCTAGCTGTGGCAGGCCAGCTTAGTTGCTCCAAGTCATGTGGGATCTCAGTTCCCTAACCATGGATTGAACTCACATTGCCTGCATTGGAAGGCAGATTCTTAACCACTGGACCCCCAGGAAAATCTCATATTTACTGGTCTTATGAAAGATTATTAATGCTAAAACTTACAATTTCCTATATCAAATAGCTTCAGTCTGAACCCAAGTTATTGACTCACAGGAACAGTATAAAAAACAAGTTCCTATATAATTCAGGATAGATTCACTCACAGTAGCAGTCCTGACAGTCACGTGTATGCTTGTGACTTAATATTGATATTGTTTTGCTCCTCTACATCTATCAAATTGACTTTATACCAACAACCTCAAAATAAACAAATGAGCAACCATTGATTTTACACATCAAGTATGTCTTTGTCCATTAATATAAAATTCTTATCATCTTAATTAAAATCTACAATGTCAGAAAAATGTCTCCTTTTACTTTCTCTAGGTAAATGTGAAAGACCTTCATTTCAGTTCAGTTCAGTTGCTCAGCTGTGTCCAACTCTTTGCAACCCCATGGACTGCAGCACTCCAGGCTTCCCTGTCCATCATCAACTCCTGGAGTTTACTCAAACTCATGTCCATTGAGTCAGTGATGCTATCCAACTGTCTCATCTTCTGTCATCCTTCTCCTTCTGCCTTCAATCATTCCCAGCATCAGAGTCTTTTCCAATGAGTCAGTTCTTTGCATCAGGTGGCCAAAGCATTGGAGTTTCAGCTTCAGCATCAGTCCTCCCAATGAATATTTAGGCCTGATTTCCTTTAGGACTGACTGGTTTGCCCTCCTTCCAGTCCAAGTGACTCTGAATGTCAAAGGGCTTAGGACTATAATTAAAATGCAAAAGAAAATTATTACTATAATATAAAAGCCTTCACAAAACAATATATTTTTTCAAGTCTCCTATTCTTTTTTCGCATTTTCTCTACATGAATTGGTGTTGTCAGTATAGTTTCAATTATGTTAAATAGAAGAGATATATTGTGTCTAAACAGGTGGTTGTCAAAGCAATATTTTATAACTAAGAATGTTTCTTATTTTATTCAAAGATATGTAAATATAGAAAAGACATTTATATCTAGTAAATATTTTTATATCTAGTAGAATTCCTCTTTCTCCCTCTCAGCCCTAGACCTATTAATATTAAAGACAGAATGCCTATTTTTCTGTGTTCCTCCAACTTGGGCAAAAATAAAGATGATGACTCTGTGTGTATATGCGTGTTTTGTGGAAAGGGATGTTTGTATTCAGGCAATTATTTTCTAACTTACCAATTAAGCAGTAAGTTTTCAAATATTCCTTTCTCTTTTCAGAGTGAGAGTGCCTTTCTCACATGGTTTCCTATATGCATTCCCAAAGTCTCCTTAGCAATGCACAGAGATGGAGATATTTTGTTGTTGTTCACTCTCTGGCCATTCTTCTATCTTTTCCATATAATGGGTTTCAAGTTGTGTCCTAATTTATGGTTGTTTCTTGTTATTGTTTAGTTACTACGTTGTATCTAATTCTTTGTGACTCCATGAACTGTAGCCTGCCAGGCTCCTCTGTCTATGGGATTTCCCAGGCAAGAATGCTGGAGTGGGTTGCCATTTCCTTCTCCAAGGAATCTTCCTGAACCAGGGATCGAATCTACATCTCGCATTGGCAGGCAGATTCTTTGCCACTGAGCAACCAGGGAAGCCCCCAATTTATAGTTTAAGTACATTTTAATTTGTTCAGCCCCACACTTTTTATTTTATGTATGTAAATTCATTCATTCATACACATGTAGTTAATGAATTCATAAATTTAGCTAATATTTATTGCTTTTGTAGTTGATTTGCAATGTTGTGTTATTTCCAGGTGTATAGCAGAGTGATTCAGTTATATATATCTATATATACTAATATATAGATATATTATTTTTCAGATTTTTTCCATTATAGATATAACAAGGTATTGAATATAGTTCCTTGTGCTATACAGTAGGTCCTAGTTGTTTATCTATTTTATATATAGTAGTGTGTATTTGTTAATTCCAAACTTCTGATTCATCCTCCACTCTGCCCCCAGTTTTCCATTTGATAACTGTAAGTTGGTTTTCTCTGTGAGTCTGTTTCTTCTGTTTTGTAAATAAGTTCATTTATATAACCTTTTTAAATTCCACATGTAAGTAATATCATGTGATATTTGTCTTTCTCTGACTTACTTCACTTAATATGATAATCTCTAGATTCATTTTATTGCTTTTTAAAAAAATATGTGATGCAGGTACTATAATAAGTAAATGGATCTCACAAATAAAAACAGAAATAAGCTTCTGCCCTTAAAGATCTTCCAGTAAGGTATACAACCAATTGGCCCTTTGTTTTAAATCTTTGCAATGGAAGGATGCCATGCATGGTTAGGGAGGTGTATACAGAGTATAAAGGAGCAAAGAGAGGCATCCAGAGGACTGGGGTGAAGTGTTATTTAGCTGAATCTTGAAGGCCCAGGTAACAGCTCTGAGTACTTTAAAAATATATCATCAGGCTGCGTGTCCTGGACTTGACTAAAAATTAAGGTTGTTGATCTTCAAAAATCATAGTCCCAGCTTTAAAGAGAATAGAATTCTAACACACATTTAGGATAATAAATCCTGTCTCTTTTAGAATCTCATTCCTGCACATGTATAGACTCTGGGTACCTAAAAAGGAGATGCCACATATTGACTGCTTTAGCCTGTGTTGACCTCTATTTGTTTTGAATACAACCTATAACCCATTGATTTCCCTGGAAACATAATAAAATCAAACTGATTCTCCAGAAACCTGAATCACCCTATTAAGGGCAAATACAGACCTTGCGTCCATTCAGAGGGGTTGGACTCCAGCGTCAAAGGAGTGTACTGCTTAACAGCCTAAAAACAAACTGACAGTACACATATTTCTGTAATAAAAGTTTTTAGAAGCTAGTTTTTTTCCCCTTAATACAAGAAACATTTTGATATGACTCATTAGTTTGTATGTGACTAGGATAACTTAATCATGCTAAAAACTTGAGATCAAGATTCTGACTTATTCAACTCAAAACACATAGAAAATACTAAATTAACATGCTAGAGACTTTGACTTCTTAAAAAACATTTATATATTTCAGTACAAATTCATTTATTTTAATTGGAGCTAATTACTTTACAATATTGTATTGGTTTTGCCATACATTGACATGAATCCACCATGGGTGTACATGTGTCCCCCATCCTGAACTCCCCTCCCACCTCCTCCCCATCCCATCCCTCTGGGTCTTCCCAGTGCACCAGCCCCGAGCATCCTGTATCATGCATTGAACCTGGACTGGCTATTCATTTCACATACGATAATATACATGTTTCAATGCCATTCTCCCAAATCATCCCACCCTCTCCCTTTCCCACAGAGTCCAAAAGACTGTTCTATACATCTGTGTCTCTTTTGCTGTCTCGCATACAGGGTTATTGTTACCATCTTTCTAAATTCCATATATATGCGTCAGTATACTGTATTGGTGTTTTTCTTTCTGGCTTGCTTCACTCTGTATAATAGGCTCCAGTTTCATCCACCTCGTTAGAACTGATTCAAACGTATTCTTTTTAATGGCTGAGTAATACTCCATTGTGTATATGTACCACAGCTTTCTTATCCATTCATCTGCTGATGGACATCTAGGTTGCTTCCATGTCCTGGCTATTATAAACAGTGCTGCGATGAACACTGCGGTACACGTGTCTCTTTCAATTCTGGTTTCCTTAGTGTGTATGCCCAGAAGTGGGATTGCTGGGTCATAAGGCAGTTCTATTTCCAGTCTTTTAAGGAATCTCCACACTGTTCTCCATAGTGGCTGTACTAGTTTGCATTCCCACCAACAGTGTAAGAGGGTTCCCTTTTCTCCACACCCTCTCCAGCATTTATTGTTTGTAGACTTTTGGATAGCAACAATTCTGCCCAGTGTGAGATGGTACCTCATTGTGGTTTTGGTTTGCTTTTCTCTGATAATGAGTGATGTTGAGCATCTTTTCATGTGTTTGTTAGCCATCTGTATGTCTTCTTTGGAGAAATGTCTGTTTAGTTCTTTGGCCCATTTTTTTGATTGGGTCGTTTATTTTTCTGGAATTGAGCTGTAGTAGTTGCTTGTATATTTTTGAGATGAATTCTTTGTCCATTGCTTCATTTGCTACTATTTTCTCCCATTCTGAAAGCTGTCTTTTCACCTTGCTTATAGTTTCCTTTGTTGTGCAGAAGCTTTTAATGTAATTAGGTCCCATTTGTTTATTTTTGCTTTTATTTCCAATATTCTGGGAGGTGGATCATAGAGGATCCTGCTGTGATTTATGTCAGAGAGTGTTTTACCTATATTTTCCTCTAGGAGTTTAATAGTTCTGGTCTTACATTTAGATCTTTAATCCATATTGAGTTTATTTTTGTGTATGGTGTTAGAAAGTGATCTAGTTTCATTCTTTTACAAGTGGTTAGCCAGTTTCCCCAGCACCACTTGTTAAAGAGATTGTCTTTTCTCCATTGCATATTCTTGCCTCCTTTGTCAAAGATAAGGTGTCCACAGGTGCATGGATTTATCTCTGGGCCTTCTATTTTGTTCCACTGATCTATGTTTCTGTCTTTGTGCCAGTACCATACTGTCTTGATGATTGTGGCTTTGTAGTAGAGCCTGAAGTCAGGCAGGTTGATTCCTCCAGTTCCATTCTTCTTTCTCAAGATTGCTTTGGCTATTTGAGGTTTTTTGTATTTCCATACAAATTGTGAAATTATTTGTTCTAGCTCTGTGAAGAATACCGTTGGTAGCTTGATAAGGATTGCATTGAATCTATAGATTGCTTTGGGTAGTATACTCATTTTCACTATACTGATTCTTCTGATCCATGAACACAGTACATTTCTCCATCTATTAGTGTCCTCTTTGATTGCTTTCACCAGTGTTTTATAGTTTTGTATATATAGGTCTTTTGTTTCTTCAGGAGATATATTCCTAAGTATTTTATTCTTTTTGTTGCAATGGTGAGTAGAATTGTTTCCTTAATTTCTTTCTATTTTCTCATTATTAGTGTATAGGAATGCAAAGGATTTCTCTGTGTTGATTTTATATCCTGCAACTTTACTATATTCATTGATTAGCTCTAGTAATTTTCTGGTGGAGTCTTTAGGGTTTTCTATGTAGAGGATCGTGTCATCTGCAAAGAGTGAGAGTTTTACTTCTTCTTGTCCAATTTGGATTCCTTTTATTTCTTTTTCTGCTCTGATTGCTGTGGCCAAAACTTCCAAAACTATGTTGGATAGTAGTGGTGACAGTGGGCACCCTTGTCTTGTTCCTGACTTTAGGGGAAATGTTTTCAATTTTTCACCATTGAGGATAATGTTTGCTGTGGGTTTGTCATATATAGCTTTTATTATGTTGAGGTATGTTCCTTCTATTCCTGCTTTATGGAGGGTTTTTTTTTTTAATCACACATGGATGTTGAATTTTGTCAAAGGCTTTTTCTGCCTCATTGAGATAATCATATGTTGTTAATTTTTTAATTTGTTAATGTGTATTACATTGATTGATTTATGGATATTGAAGAATTCTTGCATCCCTGGGATAAAGCCCACTTGGCCATGATGTACAATCTTTTTAATGTGTTGTTGGATTCTGTTTGCTAGAATTTTGGTAAGGATTTTTGCATCTATGTTCATCAGTGATATTGGCCTGTAAAAGAAAGCAGGAGTAGCAATACTCATATCAGATAAAATAGACTTTAAAACAAAGGCTGTGAAAAGAGACAAAGAAGGACACTACATAATGATCAAAAAACCAATCCAAGAAGAAGATATAACAATTATAAATATATATGCACCTAACCGAGGAGCACCACAATATATAAGACAAATGCTAACAAGTATGAAAGGATAAATTAACAATAACACATTAATAGTGGGAGACTTTAATACCCCACTCACACCTATGGATAGATCAACTAAACAGAAAATTAACAAGGAAACACAAACTTTAAATGATACAATAGACCAGTTAGACCTAATTGATATCTATAGGACATTTCACCCCAAAACAATGAATTTCACCTTTTTCTCAAGTGCACATGGAACCTTCTCCAGGATAGATCTCATCCTGGGCCATAAATCTAGCCTTGGTAAATTCAAAAAAATTGAAATCATTCCAAGCATCTTTTCTGACCACAGTGCAGTAGGATTAGATCTCAATTATAGGAGAAAAACTATTAAAAATTCCAACATATGGAGGCTGAGCAACATGCTGCTGAATAACCAACAAATCACAGAAGAAATCAAAATATGCACAGAAACAAATGAAAATGAAAACACAACAACCCCAAACCTATGGGACACTGTAAAAGCAGTGTTAAGGGGAAGGTTCATAGCAATAAAAGCATACCTCAAGAAACAAGAAAAAAGTCAAATAAATAACCTAACTCGACACCTAAAGCAACCAGAAAAGGAAGAAATGAAGAACCCCAGGGTTAATAGAAGGAAATAAATCTTAAAAATGAGGGCAGAAATAAATGCAAAAGAAACAAAAGAGACCATAGCAAAAATCAACAAAGCCAAAAGCTGGTTCTTTGAAAAGATAAATAAAATCGACATACCATTAGCCAGACTCATCAAGAAACAAAGGGAGAAAAATCAAATCAATAAAATTAGAAATGAAAAAGGAGAGATCAAAACAGACAACACAGAAATACAAAGGATCATAAGAGACTACTATCAGCAATTATATGCCAATAAAATGGACAAATTGGAAGAAATGGACAAATTCTTAGAAAACAACTTTCCAAAACTGAACCAGGAAGAAATAGAAAATCTTAACAGACCCATGACAGGCACAGAAATTGAAACTGTACTCAGAAATCTTACAAAAGCCCAGGACCAGACAGCTTCACAGCTGAATTCTACCAAAAATTTAGAGAAGAGCTAACACCTATCCTACTCAAACTCTTCCAGAAAATTGCAGAGGAAGGTAACCTAACAAACTCATTCTATGAGGCCACCATCACCCTAATACCAGAACCTGACAAAGATGCCACAAAAAAAGAGATTTTGACTTTTAACATGAATTTACTCATAGGAAAGGAACTCATTTCAATATCTTTTGTAAAGTATCTGGCATATTATAGTGCCCATTTGGAATATTCTATATCTTGGCAACTTGACTGTGTTACACTTATATTCAGTTATCAATGAGGAAACAGACTGTAAGAGGTTAAATTAAATGCCTAGTGTGACAAGATGAAGGATGAACACTATGAGCTATTTAATACTAAATACTGAAAATAACACACTGTTTTCTATTCTTACTACTTTTGTTAAAGTATTTTCCATAACATCAATGAGTAAGATTACATTCTAAGGATACACCATAGTTTTTATCCATTCATCAGTTGACAAACATTTGAATTCTTTACACTTTTGGCTAAAATATACAATGCTACTTTGAAGACTGGTGTACAACATTTTGTGGGGAAATTTGCCTTCAATATTCTTGGGTACATACATTGGGGTGGAATTGTTGGATACATAAGTCTATGTCTAAAATTTGAAGGATGGCCAATCTGTTTTCCTAAGTGACTACATTTTCCCAATTCCACCAGTATGTAAGAATTATTTCTCTACATCCTTACGTCCAGTTTTAATTTCCTGTCTTGTGAATATTAATACTGAGAGGGTGTGAGGTAAGCTATTATTGTGGCTTTGATTGGCATTTTCCTTCATCACTAATGATGCTGACCATCTTTAATGTGTTTATTTGTCATTTATACATCTCTTTTTTGGTATAAAGTGTAGTATAAAGTTTTTTGGTATAAAGTCTACTCTGTCCTTGAAAAATTGTATGTTGTAGAGTTATACGTGTTCTTCATATATTCAGAATATAAATGTCTTATCAGAAAATGATTTCTAAATATTTTCTTCTTCTGTGGATTGTCTTTTCATTTTCTTGATGGTGTCCTTTAAATACAATATTATTTTTATTTTTTATGGAATCCTAACATAACTCTCTTTTCTTTACCACTTAGACTTTTGGTGTTACATCTCAGAAACAGTTGCCTATTCCAACACCACAAATATGTATAGAAAATTTTTATTTGGAGAATATTTTATTATTTTTAGACCTTCAGTTCAGTCACTCAGTCATGTTTGACTCTCTGTGAACTCATGGACTGCAACACGCCAGGCTTCTCTGTCCATCACCAACTCACAAAGCTTGTTCAAACTCAGGTCCTTTGAGTCAGTGATGCCATCCAACCATCTCATCCTCTGTCATCCCCTTCTCATCCTGCCTTCAGTTTTTCCCAGCATCAGGGTCGTTTCCAATGAGTAAGTTGTTCTCATCAGGTAGCCAAAGTTTTGGAGTTTCAGCTTCAGCATCAGTCCTTCCAATGAATATTCAGGCCTTATTTCCTTTAGGATGGACTGGTTGGATCTCTTTGCTGTCCAAGGGACTCAAAGAGTCTTCTCCAACTCCACGGTTCAAAGGCATCAATTCTTTGGTGCTCAGCTTTCTTTATGGTCCAACTCTCACATCCGTACATGACTACTGGGAAAACTGTAGCTTTGACTATACAGACCTTTGTCAGTAAAGTAATGTCTCTGCTTTTTAATACACTATTTAAACCTAAACAGTGTATTGTATCTCATAACTTTTCTTCCAAGGAGCAAGCATCTTTTAATTTCATGGCTGCAGTCAACATCTGCAGTCTTTTTGGACCCAGAAAATAAAGTCTATAACTGTTTCCATTGTTTCCCCATCCATTTGCCATGAAGTGATGGGACCAGATCTTTGTTTTTTGAATGTTGAGTTTTAAGCCAGCTTTTTCACTCTCCTCTTTCACTTTTATCAAAAGGCTCTTTAGTTATTTTTTGCTTTCTGTCATAAGGGTGGTATCATCTGCATATCTGAGGTTATTGATGTTTCTCCCAGCAATCTTGATTTCAGCTTGTGCTTCATCTAGCCCAGCATTTCACATGATGTACTCTGCATATAAGTTAAATAAGCAAGATGACATTATACAGCCTTGATGTACTCCTTTCCCATTTTGGAACCAGTCTGTTGTTCCATATCCAGTCCTAACTGTTGCTTCTTGACCTGCATGCAAACATGCATACAGGTTTTTCAGGAGGCAGAAAAGGTGCTCTGGTTATTCCCATCCCTTGAAGAATCTTCCACAGTTTGTTGTGATCCACACTGTCAAAGACTTTAGCATAGTCAATGAAACAGAAGTAGATATTTTTCTGGAGTTCTGTTGCTTTTTCTATGATCCAACGGATGTTGGCAATTTGATCTCTGGTTCCTCTGCCTTTTCTAAATCCAGCTTGAACATCTGGAAGTTCTCAATTCACATACTCTCGAAGCCTGGCTTGAAGGATTTTTAGCTAACCTTACTAGAATGTAAAATGAACACAACTGTCTGATTGTTTGAACATTCTTTAGCATTGCCTTTCTTTAGGGGTGAAATGAAAACAGCTTTTCTAGTCCTGTGACCACTGCTGAGTTTTCCAAATTTGCTGGCATATTGAGTGCAGCACTTTCACAGCATCATCTTTTAGGATTTGAAATAGCTCAACTGGTTTTGTTCCTAATGATGATTTCTAAGGCCCAGCCCATTTGACTTCACATTCCAGGATGTCTGGCTAATAGGTGAGTGATCACACCATCATGGCTATCTTGGTCTTGAAGATCTTTTTTGTATAGTTCTTCTGTGTATTCTTGCCATCTCTTCTTAATATCTTCTGTTTGTGTTACGTCCATACCATTTCTGTACTTTATTGTGCCCATCTTTGCATGAAATGTTCCCTTGGTATCTCTAATTTCCTTGAAGCTATCTCTAGTCTTTCCCATTCTATTGTTTCCCTCTGTTTTTTTGCACTGATTACTGAAGAAGGCTTTCTTATCTCTCCTTGCTATTCTTTGGAACTCTGCATTCAGATGGGTATATCCTTCCTTTTCTCTTGTTGCTTTTGGCTTCTCTTCTTTTCACAGCTATTGTAAAGCCTCCTCAGACAACCGTTTTGCCTTTTTGCATCTCTTCTTGGAGATGGTTTTGATCACTGCCTCCTGTACAATGTTATGAACCTCTGTCCATAGTTCTTCAGGCACTCTATCAGATCTAATCCCTTGAATCTGTTTGTCACTTCCACTGCATAATCATAAGGGATTTGATTTAGGTCATACCTGAATGGCCTAAGGGTTTTCCATACTTTATTCTGAGTTTCATACTTTATTTCCATACTTTCTTCTAATTATTTCCATAATTTAAGTGAATTTGCAATAATGAGTTCATGATCTGAGCCACAGTCAGGTCTTGGTCTTGTTTGTGCTGACTAAATGGAACTTCTCCATCTTCGAAGGCAAAGAATATAATCAATTTGACCTTAGATTTGACCATCTGGTGATGTCCATGTGTAGAGTTGTCTCTTGTGTTGTTGGAAGAGGATGTTTGCCATGACCATGAATTCTCTTAGCAAAACTCTGTTAGCCTTTTCTTTGCTTCATTTTGTACTCCAAGGCCAAACTTTCCTGTTACTCCAGGTATCTCTTGACTTTCTATTTTTGCATTCCAGTGCCCATGATGAAAAGGACATCATTTTTGGGGTGTTATTACTAGAAGGCCTTATAGGTCATCATAGAACTATTCATCTTCAGCTTCTTCAGCATTACTGATTGTGGCATAGACTTGAGTTACTGTGATATTGAATGGTTTGCCTTGGAAATGAACAGAGATCATTGTGTTGTTTTTGAGACTCTTGTTGACTATGATGGCTACTCCATTTATTCTAAGGGATTCTTGCCCACAGCAGTAGATATAATGGTCATCTTAAGTTAATTTGCCCATTTCAGTCCATTTTAGTTCAGTGATTCCTAAAATCTCAGTTTTTGCTCTTGCCATCTCCTGTTTGACCACTTCCAATTCACCTTGACTCATGGACCTAACATTCCTGGTTCCTATGCAATATTGTTCTTTACAGCATCAGACCTTACTTCCATCACCAGTCACATCCACAAGTGGGCAATGTTTTTGCTTTGGCTCAGCTTCTTCTTTCTGAAACTGTTATTGTGCACCTACTGAGCTGGGGAGTTCATCTTTCAGTGTCATGTTTTTTGACCTTTACATACACACTTTTCCATCTGCCCCTTCTCCTTTACTACACTGACATGTTTATATCTCAGCCAAAACATTGCTTCCTCTGTGTAGCCTTCCTGAAGGTTTTTCTCTACTCCTTGCCCCAACCACTACTCACCTTAATTAATTTTGAGTTAATTTCTATATGCAGTGTGATCTAAGGGTCCAAATTCAATCTTTTGCAGGTGGATATGCCATTGTCCTAGTACCATTTGTTGAAAGGATTATGTTTTCCATATTAAATTTTTGGTAACGTGTCTAAAACAAACTGACCATAAATATAAGGGTTTATTCTGGACTTACAGTTGTATTCCACTGATATACCTGCCCTCCCATCAGTGCTACACTGTCTTGATTTCTGTAGATTTGTTGTAAGTTTTGAAATAGAGAACTGTAAGTCCAGCTTCTTTGTTTTTCTTTTTCAAGATTGCTTTGACTCTTCTGGGTCCTTTGCATTTGCATATGAATTTTAGGATCAACTTGTCAACTTCTGTAAAAAAGCCAGGTGGGGTTTTGATAACAAGTGGATTGAAAGTTTAGATTAATTTGGGCATGTTGCCCTTTTAATGTTACTAAATTCTTCACTCCATGGATATGGGACGTCTTCCCATTCATTTAATCCTTCCTTATTTCTTTCAACAATGTTTTGTAATTTTCAGTGGCTCCCCTGATTTGCCCACCACAGTTTTCCCTGTGTCCTCCTCTCTCTTCCAGATCCAAGATATATAATTCTCCAAAATGCTGAGTTTTATTTGTTCAGATGGAGTATCTACAATTCTTCCAAACTTCTGACATACAGAGTTAGGAACTAGAAGTCCCTTTTAATTCTTTAAATATTATTTCCTTCAGTTATTTGAAAAATGCTGAAAATAGCTGGTTAAAATTATTTTTCTGATAATTTCACTAATAAGGTTCCTCAGAGATAGTTTCCATTAATTACTTTTTTGTCTGTTTGTTTCATGCTTTCCTGTTTCTTTGGGTTTCTCATGTGTATGTGTATATATATATATTTGCATATATACATTTATCTTTTTATATATATCGATTTTTTTGAAATGACATTTTGAATAGTATGATGTTTCAGTTTTAGAAATCTGATTCCCATTCTACTTAGAGTTTCTTTTTGTTATAGTTTATTGTCATTAACATTCATTTAGTGCATTTGCTGAACTAATTCTTAAAGATTGATATTCCTTCTCCTATGATTTGCACTCTGTCTTAGTTTTCACCTCTTGCTTGACCAAGTCCTTGAGCTCAGTCAGAGGGAAGAGCTTCAGGCCTTTGCCTGTGTTCCCTGGGCACACATACAGCCCTACACACGTGGATTTCCACATCCTGTAGAATTTGTTAGAGCTTTTCAAATTCCCTGTTCTCATTCACCAGTTTTCTTTCTTTCTTCTTCTTCTTCTTTTTTTTTTATGATTCTTTGATAATACATTTGTTTGACCCAACTGGTTTCACTACCCTAGGCAGTTGTTTGATTAGCAGGTGCCCCAGATTGATTTTAACAAATGCCTTGGAGATTAGACTGTTTATAGCAAGCAAGTTCTGAGTCAGGTCAAATAAAAACAAATTCTTTGAATGGTGCCTTCTCAGGAATCTTCCAGGCAATAGAAAACAGTCTCTAGGAGAAGACATTTACAAATCATATAATCCATGAGTTAATATACAAAATATATAAACAGCTCATACAACTCAAGAACAACAAAAACCAAACAACTTGATTTAAAAAATGGGCAGAGAAACTAAATAGATATTTTTCCAAAGAAATACAGATGGACACTCTGTATAATAGGCTCCAGTTTCATCCACCTCATTAGAACTGATTCAAATGAATCCTTTTTAATGGCTGAGTAATACTCCATTGTGTATATGTACCACAGCTTTCTTATCCATTCATCTGACCCAGAGGGATGGTATGGGGAGGGAGGAGGGAGGAGGGTTCAGGATGGGGAGCACATGTATACCTGTGATGGATTCATTTTGATATTTGGCAAAACTAATACAATTATGTAAAGTTTAAAAATAAAATAAAATTAAAAAAAAAAAGAAATACAGATGGACAGTAGATACATGAAAATATGTTCAACATCACTAATCATCTGTGAAATGCAGATCAAAACCACAATGAGATATCACCTTGTGCCTGTTGGAATGGCTATTATCAAAAATGCAAGAAATAAGAAGGTGAGGATATGGAGAAAAGAAAACATTCTTCCACTATTTATGGATATGTAAATTGGTGCAACCACTACAGAAAATAGCATGGATATTCCTCAAAAAATTAAAAATAGAACTACCATATGATCCAGCAATTCCACTTCTGGGTATTAATCCAAATAATATGAAAACACTAATTCAAAAGCGTATGTGTACCCCTATGATCATTGCAGCATTGTTAACAATAGCCAAGATATGGAAACAACCTGAAACAATATGAATGGATACAAATGATGTGATAAACACACACACACATTGGAATACTGCTGCTGCTGCTAAGTCCCTTCAGTCGTGTCCGACTCTGTGCGACCCCAGAGATGGCAGCCCACCAGGCTCCTCCATCCATGGGATTCTCCAGTCAAGAATACTGGAGTGGGGTGCCATTGCCTTCTCCTCATTGGAATACTACTTAGCCATTAAAAAAATAAAATCTTGTCATTTGCAATAATGTGGATGAAACTTGAGAGTACTGTGCTAAGTGAAATAAGTCAGGTGGAGAAAGACAAATACCGTATGCTTTCACTCATGTGGTCTATAAAAAACAAGCCAGCAAACAAACAAAAACCTCAAATAAATGAACAAACCAAACAAAAATAAGTGTGTAGATACAGAGAACAGAGCAGTGTAAATTATCAGAGGGGGGGAGGAATAGGACAAACACTAAATGGGTAAAAAGTTATCAACATTACTAACTGTACAGTAATGAATGGAAATTACATTTTTGGTGATTTAAATCACCACACTGTAGAATATACAGAAGTAGAAATATAAGGTTATACACATGAAGTTTATATAATGTTATAAACCAACTTACCTCAGTAAAAAACATAGCAGATTCTCAGGAAGTGGGCTTTTGGGGGAAGCCCCAAACCTGTTCTATTTCCTCTGGTGGCTCCTGGGTAGCTGGTATGTAACTGTTATGGTTGTAAGGTTAATTTTCAAGGCTTCTGTGAAGCTAGGGCTTCCCAGATAACACTAGTGGTAAAGAAACTGCTTGCCAATACAGGAGACATAAGAGACATGTGTTCTATCCCTGGGTTGGGCAGATCCCCTGAAGGTGGAAATGGCTACCCACTCTGGTATTCTTGGCTGGAAAATTCCATGGAAGAGGAGCCTGGTGGTCTATAGTTCATAGGGTCACAAACAGCTGGATTCAGCTAAAGCGACTTAACATGCATGCATGTGGAACTGGGGAGCAGGGATGAGAATGGTACGAAGATTAAATGCTATGAAGCTCTCTGTTCTTGTAAAACTCAGTCATTTTTCTGATGTGGTCAATGGGAGACCGCGGGTGTAAGAGTTTGAACAGATTGTTCCTTGGATTTCTGCCCTTGGTTAATTTACAGCACTTTGAAAAGTTGATTTTAATCATTTCTGCCAGCATTCTCATTACTTTTATAGATGAAGTGGATTTTGAACATCTTTACTCCGCTGTCCCAGCAGTGCCTCAGTGTGTTCATGTTCTTATGGATTACTGCTTTTATTTCTATGGGGTAGAATTCTAAAAGCAGGATTGCTGGGTTCAGGGATATAACTGTATTTAGTTACATTAATTATTACAGTTTGCTTTGTACAGTTGCTCCAAAAATTCACATTTTATGAAAACCATTGAGGCTAATATTGTCCTCTTTTTGTTTTAATCTAAGAGATTCAAAGTCTTATTGAACTTATTGAAATTAAAAGTCTTTTCACAGGTTCATTGAATATTTGGGTTTGAGTCATCATAGATTTCTTTTGCCTATTCATCTGTAAACTGTCTTTTTTAAAGTATATTAAATACTTTTAAATTAAATATTTATCTATATTTATCTATACTAGTGGATTAGAGGGAAAATTTTTATAGTGAAAGAATTTCATATGCTTATACATTTCACACAATTTTTCTAACAAAAGAAGATGGGGCAGGTGGAAGGAGGTCCGAGAGGGAGGGGATATATGGATACATATAACTGATTTACTTCATCACACAGGAGAAACTAACATAACATTGTATAGCAACTATAGTTCAATGAAAAGAAGAGTAAATGTTAAAAAAGCTGGTGAGGATACAATTTGGTATGGAGAAGAAAATAAACACAAGAAAAAAATTACATGATGTTAATTTCAGAACAAGCTTTCCCTTACAAGAAAGTGTTTAAAATGCAATGTTTGATTTCTACTCCATTTTCTGAGTTGCAGAGAAAGTTCCAGAAATGCATTTTTTTTCTCTACCCTTCAATACCTACTGCCTTGAACTTACCAGGATAAATGCCACTATGTCATATCAGACAGTAAAGGATACCTGGATTTTCTGGTCACCCTCCTCTTACTGTGGCCTAATCTCCATAAAGTACTATAGATCTGTTCTTTGTTCTTTCTACATGTCCCACCAGCACTCTCTCGTGATGGCTGTTTCTTCCTCTCTCCTTATTTCAGTGTCTTCCCTGACAGTTGCAGAGCATTCTCTTTCTTGTCTCTTGCATCCCTGGCTTTGAATCTCAAGCATCAGATTTGATCACACACTCTGTATTCCATCAAACCCTGTGTCCATCAGCTGTCTACAGTGGTAGCTCCTGGTTCCCTGTCACTCTCTCCAGTGATCATCTCTTGAATGATCTTGCCTTCTACTCTACATCCTGCAACATACTACTCTGAATGCCACCTCCTGACTTCTAGCTTACTCTGTTTAGTACCCTAGCTCTTATAATCCATTGGCTTTTTCCAGGATTTCCAATACATTGGTCCTAACACCTTTTTACTTTTCCTTGCAACCAAGATGTCCTCCTTTCCATCTGGGCCCAGAGTAAATCTCATGATTAATCACAATAAAAGCAATCTGTGTATACCTCAACTCCCTTTTCCCATGATCCTTCATTATATTTGCTCTTGGAAAAACAGTATGGAGGTTCCCCAAAAAATTAAAAATAGAACTACTGAATGATCTAGCCATCCACTTTTGAATATGTATCTGAAAAAACTGAAATCAAGGTCTCAAAGAGAAATTAATTTAATTTTCTTAAGAGACTGAATTTAATTTCTTGAACTGTCTGGTTAAATACAACCACCCATCTCTAGTCTACCTTTTATACTTGTGCAGCTAACTGCTAGAAAAGAACATACCATCACACTGACTAATCATTCACAAGATAGATTTAGTGCTATCAAATATTCATACATTCCCCCTTCCATTTGACTGGCTGATTAATTTCCATGTATCCCTAAGTTCACAATGCTTTTTCTCCCATCCTTACTCCCACTTGATTGTTGATCTGTATTTATACATCACTGAGAAAATGTATGAAATCAACAGAAAACATCCACATACAGACCTATCAACATCTGACCATGAACGTTTTTCCTGCCTATTACCAGAGACAGATTGTTGATGTCTCTATCCAAAGCCAATTACAGCACTCATATAGTAGATGCTTGCCTGCTTTCCTGTACAAGGGTGCTATTCCAGAAAGCCTTTTCTCTCATATATGGTTCTACTGCATTCATATGTGCTGTTAACAATCTCATCACCCTGAAAAAAAATCAAAAAATCTATCTTGACCCACTTCAAATGTCTACAAGTATGTTTATTTTCTATTATTTGTGGAAAAATTCCTATAAACAGTTTCAACACTTTAAATCCTATTCCACTTGTTCATACTTTTCCTATCAATACTTGGCCCCCTAAATTCCCCAGAATGTTTCCACTCACATGTAATGAATACTGTCATGCAAAACCCAATGTCTATTTTTGGCTTTAACATTACTTAACCTATCAGAAGTGTTTTTAAAAAGTTTATCACTCATTTCTATTCTATGTAATTTATTCACTTGGTTTATATTACATAGCACTCTCAGTTTTCTTATGGTTGCTGATTATTTCTTTGTCCCTTCTCCTGGCTCCCTCACAAATCCTTGGTTTCATGATGTTAGGATGCCAGTGGTCCCTTACTTAGCCTTCGCACATCTTTCTCTGCACAGACCACATTGGTGATATTATTCAGTTTCATGCTTTCAATACCTGTATATCAGCTCCATGTTGATAATTTCTTAATTTATATCTCCAGCTTAGACATCTCTCCCAAACTCCATATATATGCATGTTTGTATGTATATGCTTGCAAACACATGCACACATACCTGAATCTTCCTTTTTAAACACCTCCGCTGAAATGTCTAATACCACATCAGTAGACATGTCTGTGGGACACGGGAAGATATGCCATTTCATATAGTCCGTGAGTTAGAAATAATAAGTAGGCCCAGGGCAGGTGCGATGAGATGGTAGAAAACATTTGGTTTGGTCAATGGTTACTAATTCAGTTGGGCAGGAATTTTTAAATATTGATAACAACAGATTCTTACCAAAGGAAGAACCAGTTACTTCTTCCCTCATCTCTTATCCCTAAACCCAAAGCATAGCATTCTTAGGATGAGTCCAGCTATTGATGAAAGCTTTATAGTTACCCCTTGGAGATAAGAATTTAATTGCATCAAAACCCCTGATTCTTCCAGAATGGAATATGTCTCAGTGCCTCTTAGCAAGAAGAATGTACTTGTGGTGTCCAGGCCAGGGTTTAGTCACCTCATTTTGTGTGTTACACACCATTTGTTCACCATCCTAACCAGCCTCTAATCATGTACTCATTTCTCAAAGTGCAAATCATCAAAAATAGTACCTGATTTTCAGGGAACTATCTTCCTTGAAGTTATCACATCCAATTGACTATTTATTAATTGAAATTCAAATGTATTAGTAGTGGTGGACAAATGATTGTTGCCTAAGAATCTTTCTCTTGTTTATGGCTCAAAATTTATTTATGTTAGATATTGAAAATTTTTTATAGTTAGATTGGCTGTCCTGTATAACTTCTCATTTCTAGAAATGGAGAAGGGGAGAGGGAAATCTATAGATGCTATATCGTACAGCACATCTCTAGAATTTATTCATCTGACATAAAAAACTTTATGCCTTTTGGACAATAGCTCTCCATTTTCTCCTCCCTTGAGCCCCTGGAAACCACCATTATATTCTCTGCTTCTATAAGTTTGACAATTTTAAGTACCTAATATGAGTTGGGCTACCTAGGTAGCTCAATGGTAAAGAATCTGCCTGCCAATGCAGGAGGCACAGGTTCAATCCCTGGGTTGGGAAAATCCCCTGAAGAAGGGAATGACTATCCATTTTAGTATTCGTGCCTGGAAATCCCATGGACAGAGGAGCCTGGTGGGCTACCGTCTGTGGTGTCACAAAGAGTTGGACAGGACTGAGAGACTGAGAACCATTATGCATATATCACATTTTCTTTATTCATTCACTTATTGATGGATATTTAGATTGTTTCTTTATCTTGGATATTGTAAATACGGGATTTCAGATTTTGGCCTTGCAGTGACTTATTGGGTATAACATCAAAGCACAAGAAGCAATTAGGTAAGTAGAGCTGCTGCTACTGCTGCTGCTAAGTCGCTTCAGTCGTGTCCGACTCTGTGCGACCCCATAGACAGCAGACCACCAGGCTCCCCCGTCCCTGGGATTCTCCAGGCAAGAACACTGGAGTGGGTTGCCATTTCCTTCTCTAATACATGAAAGTGAAAAGTGAAAGTGAAGTCGCTCAGTCGTATCCGACTCTTCATGTCCCCATGGACTGCAGCCTACCAGGCTCCTCCATCCATGGGATTTTCCAGGCAAGAATACTGGAGTAGGGTACCATTGCCTTCTCTGAAGTAGAGCTACATCAAACTAAATAAAATAAAATAAAATAAAATAAAATAAAATAAAATAAAAGCTTCTGCCCAGCAAACAAAACAAAAGAAACAAAACAAAACTGGAAACCCTATCAACAAAACTCAGAGCCAACCTATAGAACAGGAGTAAATATGTCTAAACCGTATGTCTTATAAAGACATTAATGTAAAAAATATATAGGAAACTCCTATAAGTCAGTAACAAAAAGAAAACAAAAGACCTGATTAAGAAAATAGACAGAGGACTTGAATAGGATTTCTCTAAAGAAAATATACAAATGACCAACATATACATGGAAAATACAAATCAAATCCACAACGAGATATTGTCTGATACATATTAGGTTAGCTAGTATCAAAGACTAAAAAGTAAAGATACACATTGGTGATGATTGGAGAAGTTGAAACCATGTGCAGTGGTGACTCAGACAGTAAAGAATCTGCCTGCCACGCTTGAGACCTGGGTTTGATCCCTGGGTTGGGAAGATCCCTTGGAGGATGGCATGGCAACCCACTCCAGTTTTCTTGCCTGGAGAATCCCTATGGACAGAGGAGCCTGGCTGGGTACAGTCCACAGCATTGCAAAGAGTCGGACACGACTGAGCAACTAAGCACAACACAGCACTGTGGGTGGGGATGTAAAATGTTGAAGCTGCTATGGAAACAGTACAGAAGTTTCTCAAAAAATTAAAAACAGGACTACCCATGATCTAGCCATCCACTTCTGAATATATATCCAAAAGAATTGAAATTAAGGTCTCAAAGAGAAAGTAATTTAATTTTCTTAAGAGACTGAATTTAATTTCTTGAGTTGCTAGATTACCAGGGAGGAAAGCAAGATACTCTTTAGAGAGATGCCCCTGGAGCTGATATTAAACTATAATTTCCAAGAACCAGTGTGTAGCTCAGTAGGTCATGATCAATATGGGTGACAAAGATAAGATTTCTTCAGTAACCTCTGCAGATACCTGAGATGTATATATTCATTAAGATCTCTGTATGTATATCATTATTCTTTGGTTTTGCTTTTGCCTTTTGGTGGTACATTTGTTTATTTTCAACATGTTAACTGGTAGAGCTAGCACTATATTTGAAATAAAAGAATATATATAGTTAAAATATGATTATACCTTTAGAGAGATATTCAATAAAATGTTAATACAGGTTATCTCCAGATATTGAAATTATGAATTAATTTTCATTTCTCTGTGTTTTTTGTCATTCTAGTTTCTATAGTTAGCAGGTACAATTTAAGTAAACATACAGTATGAAAAATTATTTATACTAATGAGACATTTACATAGTTGGTAAGAAAAAACAGATTAACTGGAAGACTTAATCCCACTCTCAGAAAATTCCCTTGATACAGTAACATTCCATAACTTTGATGAGAAACAAAATGATAATTTCAAGATTAATTTCACTCATTTAGATTGATAGGGTTGTTTGGAATATGGAGTGCAGTGCATATGGCACATCTTTCAGCAGATTATTTCTGATAATATCCCTAAAGACTTGATTGGGAAGTGTTGGCAGGATTTCAGTGTGATTAGTTTGAGTCATAGTTTTCAAATGATCACCAGAAAGTAGGTAGATTGATGTTTAATGTCAAGCCAAGGGAGGTTCTGTGGTAGAGTTCTAAATCTGACTATATTTTATTTAACAATTTCATTAGTGAAAACAGATGACATGATTATCATAATTTAAGTAATAAGGTACCCAACAAGCTGACATCACACCAAAGAAGCCAAGGTCTGACATCTAACAAGCATTATGTGGTTTTAGATAGAGCAAGAAGTTGAAAAGTGATTGTATTTCTTCAAACCCATAGACAAGTTGTTACAAGTTGTTGCCCAACAAAAAAGTTGTTGGCTTCAAGTCTAGGACAGCTAGTTGCTTATAAAGACACTGAAGAGGTGATGTCAGAAAACTTGATGTATAATGGATAAAGTCAACAAATCATGTATACATGGACATAAAATATATAAAACCTGACATGTCTTGAGTATGAGTTTTTCTGAGAACAGTTAGGAACCCATTTTAAGTCTACACAGTTCATGTGTGTGTGTTTACATTTCTGAGTCTCAATGTGACTTAACAGTGAGATGTGTGGATTATTTCTGCAAGTGTCCTTCTTGCCAAGTGCTCATAAATTGTGTGTAGGTTCACTGAGAGGCTTCTGTATAAATTTATGGGGCTATCAATTTTCTGGTTAATTGATCTTGTATTTGATGATTCCAAACATGTTCAGCTCCATTAAATGTAATGTCACTCCTTTCCCAGGGGCCAGTTGATTTCAGTGTCAGTGAAAGGTTGCTATATAAAAAAAGAAAGTTTTTCTATAATGCTTTGCTCTACTACCACACACAAATTACAAAAAATCATACGGTCTTGGGAGTAGGAATTTTTTTTTCAAAGCATGACACAAAGCCTATGGATCATAAAGAGAAAAACAGCAATTGCACTTTATAACACATGCACAGGAGCACAATAAATAAAGTAATAAGGGAAAATGTATTTGCAAAGACATTTGAAAAGGGCTAATATTGTCTATAAACATTGATGTGATCTGTAAAAGGAAAACTGGAAAGGTATAGACAAAATCATTCTCAAGAATTATGCAAAGAGAAACAGAAATATTTGACTTTTACTTCCTACACTCTCATATTTTTAGCAAATCATTTGCATTATTTTGCAATAAAACGTACTTTCAGGCTGAAGTCTTGTCACCCTCTCTACATTTTTTTGGTCTGTTTCCTCTTTTTTCTATTTTAATAATTTATAAAGAAGAAAACAATCTATACGGAAAAATGTTCTATCTATTCATGTAATTCCTCAGGGAACGTGCTTATCTGTGAGCACTTTGTGGGGACTCAGTTTTTATTTCCTGTTTTCCTATTGCACACTTACTCAATGCATGGGTAGCTTAAAATAAAGAGAATATTGGCCCTAAATCAATATTGGCTCATTGCTTGACCTTGCAGAAGATTTCTAGCACAGAAATGGGTGAGAATGGGGGTGGAAATATTCAGATGTGAGAAAATACAATGACCATGAGTCTGTTCACCCTGATGGGTGATAGACATCACTGATCAGAGACTACAAGACTGGGGTGTTCTGGGATCAACATACTTCCATGGGAATATCAGTCACATGTATCTGACTGATATCTAGATTACAAGAAGAGGTTGGAAAAGGTATTCACAGCTGGAGGGTATGTCCTGCAAAACACTGTGGGCAAGAGAATGCAAGTGCTACTGAAATTCATGTGGCAAGTAGAGGATGTGGGTGGGTAGTGACAGCCGCAGATAGGGTTAGAGCTGTAATTGGGGATGGAGGGTGGGTTAGAGGAAGTGAATCATGGTGTGACTCAGGGATTGAGATGTCTCTTGTAGGCTCATTGGGTGCTGGTTGCTGTTCTTGGAGAATTCCTCACATCTGAAGAATGTTCACTTATTTCCTTCACTTTTTTTTAAAATTGTTATTGAAGTATAGTTGCTTTACAATGTAGTGTTAGTTTCTGGTGTACAGCAAAGCAAATCAGCCATATGTCTACATATATCCCCTATTTCTTGGATTTCCTTCCCATTTAGGTCACTACAGAGGATTGAGCAGAGATTCCTGTGCTATACAGTAGGTTCTCATTAGTTATCTATCTCATACATAGTACTGTGTGAGTGTGAGTGTTAGCGTGTGTGTGTGTGTGTGTGTGTGAGTGTGAGTGTGTGTGTGAGAGTGTGAGTGTGTGTGTGTGAGTGTGTGTGTGTGTGTGTGTGTGTGTGTGTAGGCTTCCCAGGTGGCACAGTGGTAAAGAACCCACCTACCAATGTGGGAGATACAAGAGACATGGGTTCGATTCCTGGGTGGGAAAGAGTCCTGGAGTAGGAAATGGCAATCCACTCCAGTATTCTTGCCTAGAGAATCCCACGGACAGAGGAGCCTGGTGGACTACAGCCCATGGGATTGCAAGGAATTGGACACTATTGAGCACGAGCACAAATGAGCATGAGCGTAAATGTGTCAATCCCAACCTCCTGATTCATCTCACCTCCCTTTCCCCCCTTTGTATCTATACAAAGGATAGAGTTTGTTCTCTACATCTGTATCTCTATTTCTGATTTGCAAATAGGTTCATCTGCACCATTTTTTCTAGATTCCACATAATCATGTTTAACACAATATTTGAGTAATAAGAGGAAGTGACATCACAACTAGAAGAGCAAGAGGGCAATCTGGGTGTTCTTTTATGTGTGATTTATTTCACTCTGCATAAAGCTTTCAAAATTTATCCACAGGTAGCAAGGAGGCACACTTCATTTCTTCATCCTTGCAGTATCCTCATTGATGAAAACAAAGACTCATTCTGATCTGAGAACTTCAATCGGTTGAACTTCTGCAATTCTTCTGGCCCTCAGTGTAGCTGACGGAACAGATTGAAGAAGGTCACCTTTTTACACTGTTCCAAATCACCATCCAAAGACAGACAACAACATAATGTGCATAATTCCTTTCTCTTCCTTTTAAAATAAATCATATGAGAAATTATTTTTATTATAGTTTTGTTGATAACATAATTATTTTTAAAAACTCACTCTGATTTTTAAAAACTCCATTTAGAGATAGTTCCATAAGAAACTTATATTTGCCTTGTATTCAATTCTTTGCCTTTTCTGATGATGCTAACAATAATAGAAATGGAAAGTCTATAGAAAATCAAAATAATTGTTTTCTGGTAAGTTGAAATCTGAGATTCCTCAGATTGCTGAGATAAGAAATGTGATCTGGGTGTGTTGGGATAAGTGAAACGTGTTTATATTCAAAAGGGTGCTTTGGCAAATAAAAGGAAAAGTATAGAAGTATTCAGTGTTTAGGAAAAAACAGAACAGTGTGTTGGATATGATACTAATTTTGGAAAGAGGAAAAGCTACTTCTACAAACATATATTGTGTGTGTGTGTATGTGTGTGTGTGTGTCTGTGTAAAGAGAGAGAGAATGTGTGTGTATACAGACATACATGTGTGTGTATGTAGGTACAAAACTGATGTAAATCTATTTCCTTTGGGAAATAGTACTACTGGGGGCAAAAGATTTCGTGATTTATTTTATTTATAACTGTATGGTTTTAGTTCATCTTTAAAAAGTGCCTTTATTTCATTATTATGGAGGAAAAGTGTATGTAATAAACTTGTGCTATGTCAAGTGAAAGCACAAATTTATTAAACACACTTTCAATACTTGAAAATATACTTGGTAGCTGAGTTTTCAGGGAGAAATATTATTAAAATTAAATATTAAATCTTATGGAAGCATTCATATACTATAGACAGCTATAGGCTTCTGTGAAAATAGTTTGACATTAAATATTAAACACTTAAAAAAATTTAAATTATTATAGATCCTCCTTCTGAGGAGACTAAATAGAAAGTTCCCCAAACATATATGTAGTTGGTGTGAATGCTAGGATTTAAATTCAGAAGAGTCATAAATATTTCCTGTAGTATTATTTATTATAACAAAAGGTGTAAACAATTAAAATTTCCTTAAGGATGCATATGGTTAAATAAATTGTAGTTAAATCCTCACAATGTCTTTTAAACCAATATTTATTAATATAGGAATATGGTCATGACATAGCGATTTTGTTTTTCACAAACTTGCAAATGGAATTCACATAATGTTATCTTTTATAAATATATACTCATATATAGGAAAATAAGAGAAGGATACATAATAAATTGCTACTTGATCTTAGCCCTATGTGATGAGGCATTGTATATGGTTTTTAATTTTGTTTGAAAAGAAATCTATACTCTCTAATTGAAGAAAATGAGATTGCATTTCCTTTGTCATAAAAAATGAAATGAGAGAAGAATATTTTTTAAAAGGGGAAATTATATTTCCTATGGGATTTATTTTCAATTCATAAAGATTAATGAGGCTTTCTAAGTTGTTTATTGGCCTTGAGTTTCCAGCAGTTCTTAAAGATAGATATTATTTTTCATATTTATCAAGAAGATGAATGCTGTGAGTGATAATATTTATGTAGAAAAATAATTTTTCTTTACTATTTAGCAAAGAGGAGCTATTTCTCACCATCCACAGAAGAGAAGGACAGTAAATCTCTAGTATTTTACAACGATCAGGTCAATTCAGCACATTTTTCTATCAAAGAATGTGCCAAACTGTGAGGATGTATAATCCCTGCAAATGCTTCTATAGAAAAATGCCAATAGCTTCTCCCCATAAACAGAGAGAGAAGGATGTATTGTCATGAATGATGAGGAGAGGAAAGCACTATGTCAGTAAAGTGACATTTTTAGAATTTCAACTGCATGAAAAAAGAGATGTCAGGGTGAATTTTTTTGGTCATGTTGTTAAGAATTTATAGTCTTAGATGTCACTTATATATTGCTATTATTTTACTATACTAATTCTTTTAAGCCCATTCATATAATCAGAAACCATTTAGTAATACTTATTAATAACTGCATGTGCCAGGCACTGTTCTAAACCTTGGGAATACAAATTTAATTGGCTCCAGAGAAACTCACAGTCAAGGAGAACTCATTGCACCTACATCCAAAAAGGATTCGAAGCAATTACAGATAAAATGCAAGACAATTATAATGTCTGTGCCTACCTTTGTTACCAGAAAACAATTAGATTTAAAGCATCATAAATATCCCCATATCCTGGATCAGGTCCCATTCCTTCTCCTTTCATCTAATCTGATATCTTGATGTACACAGATTTGTTGACACAAAACAATGAGCAAGTTAAAATTAATTTGGTGACTGCTACAAGAAGCAGGCAATTCCCACTTCACCCATCCAAATATTGGAATGTCCATCACCTCAGTCACAAATGTCAGAAGAGTGGGCTCCTGCGTGACTTACTGACTTAACAGCATGCCCATTTGAAACCTGCCTCAAGGGAGCATAGTGGAATCTCATTTAATATTGATTATGATTATTGCAATATTTACTGTCAGTTGTTTTTACCAATTTACAGAGAAATAAATATACATTATCGATAAATGTATGAAAATTTTCTCTAGCCCTTAAATAAAAAAATAAAGCAAAATGAGATTATAAACATCTTTAGTGAATATTTAAAACATTTAAATCCAGTTTAGGTGGCGGTAGGAGAATCATTAACTCTCATACACTAATCATGGATTTGCAAATTTATACAAATTTTCTTTTTTTTTGCAGAGCAATTTGACAGTGGCTCTCGTGTTGAGGTGGAACTTCTACCCAGTCTACCACTGGCGTACCTACCATAAAAGGCTTTGTTTTCCTTGTGTTTTCTTCTCAGGTCTCTCATCCTTGCTATTCTGCCTGCCTTGCTTCTTTCAGTGGCCAAAGGGTTGACAACTTCCTTATTTATCCATGTAGGACAGAGTACATTTAATAACTTTTGCTTGGAGGAAGACAAGGCAACCCATTCCAGTGTTCTTGCCTAGAGAATACCATGGACAGAGGAGCCGGGCAGGCTACAGTCCATTAGGTCGCAAAGAGTCAGACATGACTGAAGCAACTTAGCACACACATGTAATATATTATTGGAATGGCCAAAGAGTTTGTTCAGGTTTTTCCATAACATCTTATGAAAAAACCTATTTTGGGGCTGACCCAGTATAATATATATTATATATACAAAAAAAAAAAAAAAAAAAAAACCCAAAACCCAAACAAAACTTTTGCTGCAGGAGTAGATTTCCTCCCAACAGGATATGACGGATTGCAATCATTTGGAGCATATTCAGAGTGTCTCTTATATTATCTCTTTATATACCAAATGATGCACTTGGATTCTATTTCCTACATATATCATGCATATATTTCTGTTACTCTTTACCACGGTTAGATTAGATTTCAGTAGGAGAAACAGTCTTCTTATCTCCAGCCCTAGGCCATT
The DNA here is from genome assembly GCF_055505025.1 of Bos grunniens. NCBI lineage: Eukaryota > Metazoa > Chordata > Mammalia > Artiodactyla > Bovidae > Bos > Bos grunniens. The sequence goes on from NC_141172.1 coordinate 10,835,186, forward strand.
TTGGTGCTTCAGAGATGAGACACTGACATTACCATACTTGGTCCCAGGTTTAGGCTGAAGTTATTCCCTGCATGACATGATCCTTCTACATCTGGTACCTGTACCCCCATCTTCATGTTCAGATCAGATCAGATCAGTTGCTCAGTCGTGTCCGACTCTTTGCGACCCCATGAATCGCAGCACGCCAGGCCTCCCTGTCCATCACCAACTCCCGGAGTTCACTCAGACTCACATCCATCGAGTCAGTGATGCCATCCAGCCATCTCATCCTCTGTCGTCCCCTTCTCCTCTTGCCCCCAGTCCTTCCCAGCATCAGAGTCTTTTCCAATGAGTCAACTCTTCGCATGAGGTGGCCAAAGTTCTGGAGTTTCAGCTTTAACATCATTCCATCCAAAGAAATCCCAGGGCTGATCTCCTTCAGAATGGACTGGTTGGATCTCCTTGCAGTCCAAGGGACTCTCAAGAGTCTTCTCCAACACCACAGTTCAAACGCATCAATTCTTCGGTGCTCAGCCTTCTTCACAGTCCAACTCTCGCATCCATACATGACCACAGGAAAAACCATAGCTTTGACTCGACGAACCTTTGTTGGCAAAGTAATGTCTCTGCTTTTGAATATGCTATCTACGTTGGTCATAACAGGCTGCAGTCACCATCTGTAGTGATTTTGGAGCCCAGAAAAATAAAGTCTGACACTATTTCCACTGTTTCCCCATCTATTTCCCATGAAGTGATGGGACTGGATGCCATGATCTTCATTTTCTCAATGTTGAGCTTTAAGCCAACTTTTTCACTCTCCACTTTCACATTCATCAAGAGGCTTTTGAGTTCCTCTTCACTTTCTGCCATAAGGGTGGTGTCATCTGCATATCTGAGGTTATTGATATTTCTCCTGGTAATCTTGATTCCAGCTTGTGTTTCTTCCAGTCCAGCATTTCTCATGATGTACTCTGCATATAGCTAAATAAACAGGGTGACAGTATACAGCCTTGACAAACTCCTTTTCCTATTTGGAATCAGTCTGTTGTTCCATGTCCAGTTCTAACTGTTGCTTCCTGACCTGCATACAAATTTCTCAAGAGGCAGATCAGGTAGTCTGGTATTCCCATCTGTTTAAGAATTTTCCACAGTTTATTGTGATCCACACAGCCAAAGGCTTTGGCATAGTCATTAAAGCAGAAATAGATGCTTTTCTGGAACTCTCTTGCTTTTTCCATGATCCAGCGGATGTTGGCAATTTGATCTCTGGTTCCTCTGCCTTTTCTAAAACCAGCTTGAACATCTGGAAGTTCATGGTTCACGTATTGCTGAAGCCTGGCTTGGAGAATTTTGAGCATTACTTTACTAGCGTGTGAGATGAGTGCAATTGTGCGGTAGTTTGAGCATTCTTTGGCATTGCCTTTCTTTGGGATTGAAATGAAAACTGACCCTTTCCAGTCCTGTGGCCACTGCTGAGTTTTCCAAATTTGCTGGCATATTGAGTGCAGCACTTTCACAGCATCATCTTTCAGGATTTGGAATAGCTCAACTGGAATTCCATCACCTCTACTAGCTTTGTTCGTAGTGATGCTTTCTAAGGCCCACTTGACTTGACATTCCAGAATGTCTGGCTCTAGGTCAGTGATCACACCATCGTGATTATCTGGGTCGTTAAGAATTTTTTTGTACATGGTGGAGAGATCTGACAGAATGTGGTCCACTGGAGAAGGGAATGGCAAACCACTTCAGTATTCTTGCCTTGAGAACCCGATGAACAGCATGAAAAGGCAAAATGATAGGCTTCTGAAAGAGAAACTCCCCAGGTCAGTAGGTGCCCAATATGCTACTGGAGATCAGTGGAGAAATAATTCCAGAAAGAATGAAGGGATGGGGCCAAAGCAAAAACAATACCCAGCTGTGCATGTGACTGGTGATAGAAGCAAGGTCCGATGCTGTAAAGAGAAATATTGCATAGGAACCTGGAATGTCAGGTCCATGAATCAAGGCAAATTGGAAGTGGTCAAACAAGAGATGGCAAGAGTGAATGTCGACATTCTAGGAATCAGCGAACTGAAATGGACTGGAATGGGTGAATTTAACTCAGAATTTAACTCATTATATCTACTACTGCAGGCAGGAATGCCTCAGAAGAAATGGAGTGGCCATAATGGTCAACAAAAGAGTCAGAAATGCAGTACTTGGATGCAATCTCAAAAACAACAGAATGATCTCTGTTTGTTTCCAAGGCAAACCATTCAATATCACAGTAATCCAAGTATATGCCCCAACCAGTAACACTGAAGAAGCTGAAGTTGAAAGGTTCTATGAAGACCTACAAGACCTTTTAAAACTAACATCCCCAAAAGATGTACTTTTCATTATAAGGGACTGGAATGCAAAAGTAGGAAGTCAAGAAACACCTGGAGTAACAGGCAAATTTGGCCTTGGAATACAGAATGAAGCAGGGCAAAGACTAATAGAGTTTTGCCAAGAAAATGCACTGGTCATAACAAACACCCTCTTCCAACAACACAAGAGAAGACTCTATACATGGACATCACCAGATGGTCAACACCGAAATCAGATTGATTATATTCTTTGCAGCCAAAGATGGAGAAGCTCTATACAGTCAGCAAAAACAAGACCAGGAGCTGACTGTGGCTCAGACCATGAACTCCTTATTGCCAAATTCAGACTTAAATTGAAGAAAATGGGGAAAACCACTAGATCATTCAGGTATGACCTAAATCAAACCCCTTATGATTATACAGTAGAAGTGAGAAATAGATTTAAGGGCCTAGATCTGATAGATAGAGTGCCTGATGAACTATGGAATGAGGTTAGTGACATTGTACAGGAGACAGGGATCAAGACCATCCCCATGGAAAAGAAATGCAAAAAAGCAAAATGGCTGTCTGGGGAGGCCTTACAAATAGCTATGAAAAGAAGAGAAGCAAAAAGCAAAGGTGAAAAGGAAAGATATAAACATCTGAATGCAGAGTTCCAAAGAATAGCAAGAAGAGATAAGAAAGCCTTCTTCAATGATCAATGCAAAGAAATAGAGGAAAACAACAGAATGGGAAAGACTAGAGATCTCTTCAAGAAAATCAGAGATACCAAAGGAACATTTCATGCAAAGATGGGCTCGATAAAGGACAGAAATGGTATGGACCTAACAGAAGCAGAAGATATTAAGAAGAGATGACAAGAATACACAGAATAACTGTACAAAAAAGATCTTCATATTAGGAAGTCCTTATAGAGAATGGTACACTAAGGGGGTTAGAATGAGTCATCTGCTCTAAGTCTTTGCTGTACTATTGGTCAGAATGCTTCTGTGCTTGTGAGCACCTGCAGAAAGAAAGAAATTCAATACTTCATTGAAAGAGAATCTTAGCAGACCCCTGAGAACTAGCAATAAATAATCCAAGGTAAAGAGGAAAAGTTGAATCCAGCACATTTACTGAGGGAGGTCCCAGAGTATCCTTGGCTGAGACTATATTATGATCTGATCTCACATGCAGAGTAATATAAATACAGGGGAAAATAGTAATGGTATTTAGAAACAAAGAGTACATTTCTCTCAATGCTTTTCAGAAACCTGTCTTGTGATAAAGATGGATCTAACTGTTAATAGCAGAGGGACTGAGGTAATTTTGACAATCTCTAAATTGTATCAAAGATAAAAGCAGTATTCATTATTATGATGAGGTTTGTATGCAAACTTTGTATCATTAAAAGTCAATGAGTATTTTTTCAGTGAATCTCAGTTCAGTGATCAGGATCATTTTAAGTAAAATTAAGGACTATTACATACTACCAAGGGATCAAGTAGTTCCACTATGTTCTGGTAGGTCCTATCTCTGAGAAACACTATTATTAAAAGGTACTGACATAGTTCTTTATTAAAGTGAAAGAGGAGAGTGAAAAAGTTGGCTTAAAACTCAACATCCAGAAAACTAAGATCATGGTGTCTGGTCCCATCACTTCATGGAAAATAGATGGGGAAGCAATGGAAACAATGATAGACTTTATTTTTTGGGCTCCCAAATCACTGCAGATGGTGACTGCAGCCATGAAATTAAAAGGCACTTCCTTCTTGGAAGAAAAGCTATGATCAACTTAGATAGCATATTAAAAAGCAGAGACATTACTTTGCCAACAAAGGTCTGTCTAGTCAAAGCTATGGTTTTTGCAGTAGTCATGTATAGATGTGATAGTTGGACCATAAAGAAAGCTGAGCACTGAAGAACAGATGCTTTTGAACTGTGGTGTTAGATAAGATTATTGAGAGTCCCTTGGACAGCAAGCAGATCCAACCAGTCCATTTTAAAGGAAATCAGTCCTGAATATTCATTGGAAGGACTGATGCTGAAACTGAAGCTCCAATACTTTGGCCACCTGATGCAAAGAACTGACTTATTGGAAAAGATCCTGATGCTAGGACAGATAGAAGGCAGGAGGAGAAGGGGATGACAGAGGATGAGATGGTTGGATGGCATCACACTCAATGGACATGAGTTTGAGTAAACTGTGGGAGTTGATGATGGACAGGGAGGCCTGGCATGCTGCAGTCCATGGGGTCACAAAGAGTCAAAAATGACTGAGCGGCTGAACTGAACTGAACTGACTTAACTGAACTGAATTTATATAGCACTGTGTATCTAGAAGGACCAACAGGAAGCAAGTGGGGTGAAGATTTATCATCATGTGGCATATGGTTATGGGCCAGAGGAAGTTTAGGCTCCAATATCTATACAGATAATGGCTTGATAGTGTTAAGCAGATAAGAACTGTTATGTAAATTTCTAGCAAACAGAATCCAACAACATATTAACAAATCATACATCATGACCAAGTGGGCTTTATCCTAGGGATGCAAGGATTCTTTAGTAGCCACAAATCAAACAATGTGATACACTACATTAACAAATTGAAAGATAAAAACCATATGACTATCTCAATAGATGCAGAGAAAACTTTTGACATAATTCAATATCCATTTATGAGAAAAATCTTCCAGAAAGCAGGAATAGAAGAAACATACCTCAACATAATAAAGGCTATATATGATAAACCCACAGCAAACATTATCCTCAATGGTGAAAAATTGAAAGCATTTCCCCTAAAGTCAGGAACAAGACAAAGGTGCCCACTCTCACAACTTCTATGCAACATAGTTTTGGAAGTTTTAGCCACAGTAATCAGAGAAGAAAAAGAAATAAAAGGAATCCAGATTGGAAAACAAGAAGTAAAACTCTCACTGTTTGCAGATGACATGATCCTCTACACAGAAAGCCCTAAAGACTCCACCAGAAAATTACTAGAGCTAATCAATGAATATAGTAAAGTTGCAGGATGTAAAGTTAACACACAGAATTCCCTTTCATTCCTATACACTAACAATGAGAAGACAGAAAGAGAAATTAAGGAAACAATTCCATTCACCATTGTGACAAAAAGAATAAAATACTTAGGAATAAATCTACCAAAAGAAACAAAAGACCTATATATAGAACACTGATGAAAGAAATCAGAGATGACACAAATGGAGAAATATACCATGTTCATGGGTCAGAAGAATCAATATAGTGAAAATGAGTATACTATCCAAAGATTCAGTGCAATCCCTATCAAGCTACCAAAGGTATATTTCAGAGAACTAGAACAAATTTCACAATTTGTATGGAAATATATAAAACTTCAAATAACCAAAGCAATCTTGAGAAAGAAGAATGGAACTGGAGGAATCAACCTCCCTGACTTCAGACTATACTACAAAGCTACAGTTATCAAGACAGTATAGTACTGGCACAAAGACAAAAATATAGATCAATGGAACAAAATAGAAAGCCCAGAGATAAATGCACGCACCTATGGACACCGTATCTTTGACAAAGGAGGTAAGAATATGCAATGGAGAAAAGACAATCTCTATAAAAAGTGGTGCTGGGAAAACTGGTCAACCACTCATAAAAGAATGAAACTAGAACACTTTCTAACACCATGCACAAAAATAAACTCAAAATGGATTAAAGATCTAAACATAAGACCAGAAACTGTAAAACTCCTAGAGGAGAACATAGGCAAAACACTCTCTGATATAAATCACAGCAGGACCCTCAATGACTCACCTCCCAGACTAATGGAAATAAAAGCAAAAATAAACAAATGGGACCTAATTAAACTTAAAAGCTTTTGCACAACAAAGGAAACTATAAGCAAGGTGAAAAGACAGCCTTCAGAATGGGAGAAAATAACAGCAAATGAAGCAACTGACAAAGAATTAATCTCAAAAATATACAAGTAGCTCATGCAGCTCAATTCCCAGAAAATAAATGACCCAATCAAAAAATGGGCCAAAGAACTAAACAGACATTTCTCCAAAGAAGACATACAGATGATTAACAAACACATGAAAAGATGTGCAACATCAGTCATTATTAGAAAAACGTAAATCAAAACCACAATGAGGTAGCATCTCACACTGGGCAGAATGGCTGCTATCAAAAAGTCTATAAGCAATAAATGCTGGAGAGGGTGTGGAGAAAAGAGAACCCTCTTACACTGTTGGTGGGAATGCAAACTAGTATAGCCACTATGGAGAACAGTGTGGAGATTCCTTAAAAAACTGGAAATAGAACTGCCATATGACCCAGCAATCCCACTGCTGAGCATACACACTGAGGAAACCAGAATTGAAAGAGACACGTGTACTCCAATGTTCATCGCAACACTGTTTACAACAGCTAGGAGATGGAAGCAACCTAGATGTCCATCGGCATATGAGTGGATAAGAAAGCAGTGGCACATATACACAATGGAATATTACTCAGTTATTAAAAATAATGGATATGAATCAGTTTTAATGATGTGGATGAAACTGGAGCCTATTATACAGAGTGAAGTAAGTCAGAAAGAAAAACACCAACACAGTTTACTAATGCATATATGTGGAATTTAGAAAGATGGTAACTATGACTGAGAGACAGCAAAAGAGACATAGAAGTAAAGAAGTCTTTTGGACTCTGTGTGAGAAGGTGAGGGGGGGATGATTTGAGAGAATAGCATTGAAACATGTATATTATCATATGTGAAACAGATCACGAGTCCAGGTTTAATGCATGAGACAGGGTGCTCAGGACCGGTGCACTGGGATGACCCTGAGGGATGGGATGGGGAGGGAGGTGGGAGGGGAATTCAGGATGGGGGACACATGTATACCCATTGCTGATACATGTCAATGTATGGCAAAAACCACTACAATATTGTAAAGTAATTAGCCTCCAGTTAAAATAAATTAATTAATTAAAAAAAAAAGAACTGTTATGTAGAAGAGATGACCTTTGCATATACATAGTATATATATGTAAGTGTAGTCATATATAAGGGCTTCCTAGGTGGTGCAGTGGTAAAGAATCTGCCTGCCAATGCAAGAAATGTAGATTTGATCCCTGTCCGGAAGATCCCCTGGAGTAGAAAGTGGCAAGCCACTCTAGTATTCTTGCCTGGATATTTCATTAACAGAGGGTTCTGACAGTCTATAGCCCATGAGGTTGCAAAGAATCAGACATGACTGAGAATGTACACACAGAGTCATATATGGAGATCCATGTATGCTTGTGTATATTATAATGTATAATATATGTAAACATAACGTCAAAACTTATCTAGGACTCACTCATCTTTACAATTCAGTATTAACTTGCTTTCTGGTAGTCAGTTGTGAGGGGGCCAGAAAAAGATATTTGGCTGTGGGAAACTAATAATTCTGCTGCTGCTGCTGCTGTTGCTAAGTCGCTTTAGTCGTGTCCGACTCTGTGCAACCCCATAGACAGCAGCCCACCAGGCTCCGCCATCCCTGGGATTCTCCAGACAAGAACACTGGAGTGGGTTGCCATTTCCTTCTCCAATGCAGGAAAGTGAAAGTGAAGTCGCTCAGTCGTGTCTGACATTTCGCGACCCCATGGACTGCAGCCTACCAGGCTCCTCTGTCCATGAGATTTTCCAGGCAAGAGTACTGGAGTGGGTTGCCATTGCCTTCTCCGGATAATTCTAACCAATCTTAATTCATTCATCAAGACTGGCATTTTGGTGCTTTTTAAAATAGACTGTGTCTGGAGCTTCCCTAGTGGCCCAGTAGTTAAGACTTCACCTTCCAATGCAGGGAGTGTGGGTTCAGTCCCTGGTCAGGGATTTAAGATGCCACATGCCTTGAAGCCATAAAAACAGAATGTAAAACAGAAACATCATAACAAAATTAAATAAAAACTTTAAAAGTGGTCCACTTGAAAACAAAATCTTAAAGAAAAGAAGACTGTGTTCTGAGATGCAGGAAAAAGAAGGGCCACAGCTGGGGGGCTGCCCAAAGTTAATGTTGCCTCACGTTGTTTTGCCTGATTTCCTGTTCTCTGATGCCTTGTAAAATTCCCAAAGGGAAAACATGGTTTTGGTAAAATTTTTTGTCATATGAGCCCAATGTGAACTGCATGAATAGCCAAAATTGTATATCTTATTTTATTGTGTCTCACTTTTTTGTGTGCTTAGAAGATATTGTGACTTTTACACACTGAAGGTTTGAGGCAAGTCTGTGTCAAGCAAGTCTATCAGTGCCATTTTCCAACAGCATTTGCTCACTTCTTGTTTCTGTGTCACATTTTCATAATTCTCACAATATTTAAAACTGTTTCCATATATGTTTGTTGCAGTAAACTGATGGCTCATATGGTGGTTAATATTTTTTTTAGCAATAAAGTTTTAAAAATTAAGATATGTATTTATTTTAGACATAATCCTATTGAACACTTAATTGACTACAGTGTAAGTTTTATTCGCACTAAAAAAACAAAAAAATTCACTGGTCTTACCTTAGTAGTTGCTCAGTCGTGTGTGATTCCTTGTGACCCATAGATGATAGCCCTCCAGGCTTCTCTGTCCATGGAATTCTCCAAACAAGAATACTGGAGGGGGTAGCCATTTCCTTCTCCAGGGGATCTTCCTACCCAGGGATGGAACCTGAGTCTCCCGCATTGCAGGCAGATTCTTCACTGTCTGAGTCAATTGCGATATTTTCTTTATTTTATTGGTCTAGAACTGAACCCACAATAGCATCAGTAATATCTCTGATTGGCTATTAAGTGAAATTAATAAATTTATAAAAGTTGATGTCAGGATTCTTTTCAAAACCTCTGAATCACCTCTGCAAAAAGTTTGTAAGATGCCTGACCAGGAAGCTTTCCCACAGAGTCGGCACACAGCTGTCAGTCTTTACCCGGGCCATTCCCTCTGCTGGAATGCTTTTCCTTGCCAGGGTCTCAATACTACCCAGTCTCTTCAGTAAGAGACTTATACCTCCCACACCCCTGTTTGTTGAGCCCGCTCTGGCTGACCCAGACAGAATACGTGTCCTTTCTTTCTGGATTACTCTATTGCTTGTCCTTTCTATGCTTTGCTGTGTCAGCATATTTATCCTCTGCTGAACTCTGAGCTGTTTCAGTGAAAAGTTAGGTGTATCACTAACAGCATACTGAGTGCTTGTCACAGAGTCAGTGTTTGATAATGACATTTTATTTATAATTAATTTTATTTTTTGAAGAGTGGTTGCTTTACAATATTACTTTCAAGTGTACAAAGTAGTGATTCAATATGTTTATAGATTTTACTCCATTTAAAGTTGCTATAAAATATTGGTTATCTTTCCTATACTGTACATTACATCCTTGTGTCTCATTAATTTTATACCTAGTAGTTTGTACCTTTTAATATCCTTTCCCTATGTTACATCTCCTCCAACCCTTCTTTCCACTGGTAACCACTAGTTTATTCTCTATATCTGTGCATCTATTTCTGTTTAGTATATTCGTTCATTTTAGTTTTTAATATACCACATATAAATCAACACATACAGTATTTATTTTTCTCTGTCCAATTTAATTCACTGAGTATAATACCTCCAAGTCCATCCATGTTGTTTAAAATGGCAAAATTTAATTCTTTTTATGGCTAAGTAATATTTTACCATATGTGTATATACACATATAAAAATGAGTGCGTTAGTCGTTCAGTTGTGTCTGACTCTTTGTGACCCCGTGGACAGTAGCCACCAGACTCCTCTGTCTATAGAATTCTCTAGGCAAGACTACTTGAGTGGATTGCCATTCACCTCATCAAGGGATCTTCCTGACCCAGGGATTGAACCCAAGACCCCTGAATTGCAGGCAGATTCTTTACCATCTGAGCCACCATGTATATAGATTATATATAATGTACATATATATCCCCAAGAATGCACAAACTACTGCACAGTTGCACTCATCTCACACGCTAGTAAAGTAATGCTCAAAATTCTCCAAGCCAGGCTTCAACAGTACATGAACCATGAACTTCCAGATGTTCAAGCTGGATTTAGAAAAGGCAGAGGAACCAGAGATCAAATTGCCAACATCTGTTGGATCATTGAAAAAGGAAGAGAGTTCCAGAAAAGCATCTACTTTGCTTTATTGACTATGCCAAAGCCTTTGACTGTGTGGACCACCACAAACTCTGAAAAGTTCTTAAAGATATTGGAATACCAGACCACCTGACCTGCCTCTTGAGAAACCTATATGCAGGTCAGGAAGCAACAGTTAGAACTGTACATGGAATAGACTGGTTCCAAATAGGAAAAAGAATACATCAAGGCTGTATATTGTCACCATGCTTATTTAACTTATATGCAGAATACATCATGAGAAACGCTGTGCTGGAATCACAAGCTGGAATCAAGATTGCCAGGAGAAATATCAATAACTTCAGATATGCAGATGACACCACACTTATGGCAGAAAGTGAAGAACTAAACAGTGTCTTGACGAAAGTGAAAGAGGAGAGTGAAAAAGTTGGCTTAAAACTCAACATTCAGAAAACTAACATCATGGCATCTGGTCCCATCACTTCATGGGAAATAGATGGGTAAACAATGAAAACAGTGACAGACTTTATCTTTTGGGGTTCCCAAATCGCTGCAGATAGTGATTGAAGCCATGAAATTAAAAGATCCTTGCTCCTTGGAAGAAAAGTTATGACCAACCTAGACAGTATATTAAAAGGCAGAAACATTACTTTGCCAACAAAGGTCTGTCTGATCAAGGCTATGGCTTTTCCAATAGTCATGTATGGATGTGAGAGTTGGACTATAAAGAAAGCTGAGCACCAAAGAATTGATGCTTTTGAACTGTGGTGTTGGACAAGACTCTTGAGAGTCCCTTAGACTGCAAGGAGATCCAACCAGTCCATCCTAAAGGAGACCAGTCCTGGGTGTTCATTGGAAGGACTGATGCTGAAGGTGAAGCTCCAATACTTTGGGCACCTGATGTGAAGAACTGACTCATTTGAAAAGACCCTGTTGCCAGGAAAGACTGAAGGCAGGAGGAGAAGGGGATGACAGAGGATGAGATGGTTGGATGTCATCACTGACTCAATAGACATGAATTTGAGTAAACTCTGGGAGTTGGTGATGGACAGGGAGGCCTGGCATGCTGCAGGCCATGGGGTTGAAATGAGTTGGACACAACTGAGCGACTGAACTGAACTGATACATATGCACACATATATCTGCAGAAGAGGACTGTGACACACAATTGATAACCTCAGGGGTTTTCTCTACATATATACAAAATCTAGTCTACACTTATTTTTGTTACAGTTCAACAGTTTCTCTTTAGCAAAATAACTTTAGTTTGGAATTATATATCAGTTCAGTTCAGTTCAGTTGCTCAGTTGTGTCCTACTCTTTGCGAACCCATGAATCACAGCATGCCAGGCCTCCCTGTACATCACCAACTCCTGGAGTTCACTCAAACTCATGTCCATCGAGTTTGTGATGCCATCCAGCCATCTCATCCTCTGTCATCCCCTTCTCCTCCTGCCCTCAATCCCTCCCAGCATCAGGGTCTTTTCCAATGAGTCAACTCTTCGCATGAGGTGGCCAAAGTATTGGAGTTTCAGCCTCAGCATCAGTCCTTCCAATGAACACCCAGGACTGGTCTCCTTTAGGTTGGACTGGTTGGATCTCCTTGCAGTCCAAGGGACTCTCAAGAGTCTTCTCCAACACCACAGTTCAAATGCATCAATTCTTTGGTGCTCAGCTTTCTTCACAGTCCAACTCTCACATCCATACATGACCACTGGAAAAACCATAGCCTTGACTAGAGGGACCTTTGTTGGCAAAATAATGTCTCTGCTTTTGAATATGCTATCTAGGTTGGTCATAACTTTCCTTCCAAGGAGTAAGTGTCTTTTAATTTCATGGCTGCAATCACCATCTGCAGTGATTTTTGAGCCCCCAAAAATAAAGTCTGACACTGTTTCCACTGTTTCCCCTTGTATTTCCCATGAAGTGATGGGACCAGATGCCATGAGATATATATATATATATAATTTCTCACATCCCCTTTATCCATTTACCTTTGATGAACACTTAGGTGTTTTCCATATCTTGATTATTATAAATAAAGCTACTAAGAATATTGATGTGCCTATATATATGTATATATATATATATATTTTTTTGCATTATTGTTTTTTTGTTTCTTCAGATATGTACCCAGGAGTGGAATTGCTGGATCATATTATATTTTTAAATTTCTCCATCCTAAAGGAGACCAATCCTGGGTGTGCACTGGAAGGACTGATGTTGAAGCTGAAACTCCAATACTTTGGCCACCTCATGCTAAGAGTTGACTCATTGGAAAAGACCTTGATGCTGGGAGGGATTGGGGACAGGAGGAGAAGGAGACAACAGAGGATGAGATGGCAGATGGCATCACCGACTCGAGGAACATGAGTTTGAGTGAACTCCAGGAGTTAGTGATGGACAGGGAGGCCTGGCATGCTGCAATTCATGGGGTTTCAAAGAGTTGGACACGACTGAGTGACTGAACTGAACTGAACTGATGATTATAAATGGGATTGTTTTCTTGCTTTCTCTCACTGCTAGTTCATTATTAGTGTGTAGAAAAACAAAATACTTCTGTATGTTAATCTTTTTTTGTAACTTTACTGAATCCATTTACTAATGGTGAGACTGTAGGGTTCTGTATATGCAATATTATGTCATCTGCAAACAGTGACAGTTTCACTTCTTCCTTTCTAATTTGGATGCCTTTTATTTCATTTTCTTCTGTGATTGCTGTGGCTAGAACTTCCAACACTTTGTTAAATATAAATGATGAGAGTGGGAATCCTTCCTAATTTTAGAGGAAAAGCTTCCAGTTTTTTACCATTGATAATGGTATTTTAAAATGGTATACTCAGTTTGCTATGTAGTTCCTGTTTAAAAACTTTAAAAGATACATGTGAGCACGGGGAAAGAAATGGTCAAAAGATTTAGCTTCCCTCAAAAAGACATAAGAGTAGCACATGATTCATTGCCTTTTTCAAGTTTTTGTGATAATTGAAATATATTTCAATTTTTCCCCAATTTTCAGACCTGGTTATCATCAACTGTATGTTTTTCAGAAACTATGTTAAAATTTGTGCCGCTAAAATTGCCAGCTTTAGCTTGAGTCAAATTTTATGAGAAGCTTAATTGTCTTTGTTTTGACTTATCCATGCTTATTTAAATTTATGAAGAGATTTTTTTATTCTCTCATATTATCAAAGTCCAAACAACAATTTTTCTAAAGAGGAATGCCTCAGGGTCAGTTGTTATAGCAATTATCAATTACATTTGGCTTCATTTAATTGTTTGCAAAATTAGCTTTTGAAAGTACCACTTAATTTTCTTTCCAGTCTCACTTCTCAAGAAGGTAATTAATGGACTAACTCTAATTAAACATGAATGATAAAGCACAGGGAACTTTTAAGTTAAATCATCATTGAACTTCTTCTGTGCTATCTATCAATTGGTACTCGGGTACTGAGGGCATTGAATCATTAGAGAACTCAGTGCTCTCCTACCCACACTACCCCATCCCATTTTATCACTGCCTGTATTTATATGTCTAATTTATTAACGTAATCAGAATGTCCCATCTGAGTTCATTTCTTAAATCTGTAAGCTATCAGAAATGTATTTAAAAATACTCTAGTAGGAACTACAAAAAATAATGTCAACATTGATCTGTCTAATCCCTGTGAAATAAATAACTATGTCCCTGATGCTTAGGCCCTGGTAAGAAAAATATGTCCTGCTACAAAAATATGTGAGCATCCATTTTGTATTCTAGGTGGGAGCGATACCTGCAGCCTGCACCTATTATCTCATGTTGAGGTATATGACTGAGAAGTACAAAAAGGAACTTCTCGTCAGAAAACTTTAGGGCAACCCACTAAAAATATCTCTGAATCTCATTTTTGGAAGTTTATAGATATATAAAATATGTCTGTTACCTTGATTGTGGTAATGTTTTCACAGGTATATGCATATCTTCAAACTAGTATACATTTAAATATGGACAGTTTTCTGTATGTCAGTTTATACCTTGATAAAGCTGTTTTAAAAATAGAATTAGTCTCGAAGTGGCTTTTCATTTGTTGTCCTTTTGAATACATTACCACAAGTTTGGCACCTTAGAACAAAACTCTTTATTAACTCACAGTACTGTTGGGCAGACACCTGGGCTGAGGTGGCTGGGTTCCCTGCTCAGGTGCTTATAAGGCTGAAATCTGTGTGCTCTCATTCAGATTCCAAGGCTCTAAGTTAGGTTGGGTCAGAATTCACTTCCTTGCAGTTACAGAACGAGCATGCCTGTTTCCTTGATGGCTGTCAGCTGGAGGCTACTGTCCATGTTCCCCTGTCATGTGACCCTCTCAGTCTTCAAAACACTCGATGCAAAATCTTTTGACTCTGCTTGGGATACCACAGTGAAAGTACCACACACTAGGTGGCTTAAACAACAGAAATTCATTTTCTCACAGTTCTGGAGGCTATAAGTCCAAGATCAAGGTTGGTTTCTTGTGAGAGCCTATCTTCCTGATTGGCAGATGTCTGCCCCCTTGCTGCAGCTCTATGTGTATGCAGAAAAGGGACTGGACTCTGGGGTCTCTGCCTCTTACAAAGACACTAGTTATATTGCATTAAGGCCCCACACTATGACCTCACCTAACGTTCACTGCCTTCTTACAGGCCTTGTCTCTAAATAAAGTCACACTGGCAGTTAGGGTCTCACCATATACATTTTGGTGGGAAACAATTCAGTTTGTGATACTTGCTCATATCAAATCCTCCCGTGCTTTCAAACTGTCTCACCAGGGAAAGTCTTGCATCTTTTAAGGGCTCATATGGTCATATCAGATCCACAGATCTGTCTCTCAAAGTCAACTGATTTGGGACCTTATTTACTTCTGGAATACTCCTTCAGAGCACTGCCTAGACTTTAGTTTTAAACAGAATAATACAAAGTTCATGGGATGAATCAAAAAGGTGTGTCATAGTGGGGGCGAGAATTTTGGGGTACATCTTAGAATGGGCCAACCCCACCTGAGTCAAAGGATATGATGAATATTGCCATATAGCACTGGCGTAATATTTTATTCATTTTAAAAATGTATTTATTTTTGGTTGCACTGGGTCTTTTGTTGTCGTGGAGAGGCTTTCTCTAGTTGCAGCGAGCCGGGGTTACACTTTGCTGGCGGTACTCGGACTTCTCATTGTGGCAGCTTCCCTTGTTGAGAGCCCAGCTCTAGGCTCACAGGCTTTAGTAGTTGCAGCACGTGGGCTCCGTAGTTGTGGCTGGCAGGCTCTCAAGTGCATACTCAGTGGTCGTTGCACATGGGCTTAGTTGCCTCATGGCATGCAGAATCATCCTGGACCAGGAATTAACCCTGTGTCTCCTGAATTGGAAGGCAGATCTTAACCACTGGACACCATGGAAGTCCTGACATGATACGTTAATTTTTAGGAGGCAAAAATTACCTTTTTGTTCTGCTTAGCAGTTTTCCTTGCTTTTGCATTTTGTCTAAACTGTCCATTTTGCTGTGCACTGACAACAGTGGTAATTTCCTCAAAGTTTAAGATAAGATAATGGCACAAAGGTGCAAACAGTATAGCTTAACTCTCCCCTTCTAAAGAGCCTCACGATGGAGAGCATCCCCAGGGCGTGTTAGATAGCTTCCTGACTTGTAATCTGCCCCCGTGGGTCCTTTAGATCATAGTAGCTCATGTCCACAAGGCTATATTTCAACACCAGATGACAGGCATTTGTGGAGATTTTAGTATTTTTCAGTTTTGCCCTTGTCATTTAACAGGCTCCTTCAAAAGAGTGGTGCACAGCATGGTGGTCCAGAGTCCTGTGCTATGAATGTCTGATCTCCTGCTTTCATGTTGCATGACTACCACCTAACTCCTGAGGATTCATGATGCTTATTTTCCCATTCTAATTTATCAGCACCACTTCTGGTTTTCTCTTCAGTGCTACTATTCTCCTGCTCACCAATGCATCGTCAACAGCCTTTCTTGAATTTACACAGTGCTACCAGTCATCCTGACTGCCCAAAGCAAAAGAAAAAGGAATTCACTTCCATCTTCATTCTTCGTCAGCTTGTAGCAATTCCTATTAAACAACAACAAACCTCTTAAGCTCTTCAAACAAAATGCATGTGAATCATCCACTGTTTTACATTGTCCACTTGTATATTTACATAAGTTCTTCAAGGAATATAGGGTGTTTGCATACTATTTCAGTGGTTCTTGAGTACTTGTCCACGTTTACAATCAATGCAGAGAAGTGTTCATGACACTTAACTGGCTCTATTTCTTGAGATAATGGCAGTTGATTATCCTAGTGGACAGCTGTAATTTCCATTTTAATATTGCATTATAGTCCTGGTTTCCTCCACCAATGTAGCAGGTGATAATAATAGTGGTGTCTGCTAACTTCTGAGAGCATTTCCTTGGTGTCAGGTGCTGGACTAAGTACTTTATGTATCTCACTCTACATATATTGCATACTTCTCATAAAAGCACAGTTAAGTAGGTATTGTGATTATTCTAGGTTCAGTTCAGTTCCGTCGCTCAGTCCGACTCTTTGCGACCCCGTGAACTGCAGCAAACCAGGCCTCCCTGTCCATCACCAACTCCCAGAGTTCACCGAAACTCATGTCCATCAAGTCAGTGATGCCATCCAGCCATCTCATCCTCTGTTGTCCCCTTCTCCTCCTGCCTCCAATCCCTCCCAGCATCAGAGTCTTTTCCAATGAGTCAACTCTTCTCATGAGGTGGCCAAAATATTGGAGTTTGAGCTTTAGCATCATTTCTTCCAAACAAATCCCAGGGCTGATCTCCTTCAGAATTGACTGGTTGGATCTCCTTGCAGTCCAAGGGACTCTCAAGAGTCTTCTCTAACACCACAGTTCAAAAGCATCAATTCTTTGGTGCTCAGTTTTCTTCACAGTCCAACTTTCACATACATACATGATCACTGGAAAAACCCTAGCCTTGACTAGACAGACCTTTGTTGG
This sequence comes from Bos grunniens, assembly GCF_055505025.1. Taxonomy (NCBI): domain Eukaryota; kingdom Metazoa; phylum Chordata; class Mammalia; order Artiodactyla; family Bovidae; genus Bos; species Bos grunniens. The sequence goes on from NC_141172.1 coordinate 10,852,604, forward strand.
CAAACTAATGTCTCTGCTTTTGAATATGCTATCTAGGTTGGTCATAACTTTCCTTCCAAGGAGTAAGCCTCTTTTAATTTCATGGCTGTAATTACCATCTGCAGTGACTTTCAAGCCCCCCAATATAAAGTCTGACACTATTTCCACTGTTTCCCCATCTGTTTCCCATGAAGCGATGGGACCAGATACCATGATATTCATTTTCTGAATGTTGAGCTTTAAGCCAACATTTTTACTCTCCTCTTTCAGTTTCATCAAGAGACTTTTTCATTCCTCTTCACTTTCTGCCACAAGGGTGGTGTCATCTGCATATCTGAGGTTATTGATATTTCTTCCAGCAATCTTGATTCCAGCTTGTGCTTCCTCCAGCCCAGCGTTTCTCATGATGTACTCTGCATAGAAGTTAAATAAGCAGGGTGACAATATACAGCCTTGACGTACTCCTTTTCCTATTTGGAACCAGTCTGTTGTTCCATGTCCAGTTCTAACTATTGCTTCCTGACTTGCATATAGGTTTCTAAAAACCATTAGACCATTCTTCAAGTATGACCTAATTCAAATTCATAACGATTATACAGTGGAAATGAGAAATAGATTTAAGGGACTAGATCTGATAGATAGAGTACCTGATGAACTATGGATGGAGGTTCATGACATTGTACAGGAGACAGGAATCAAGACCATCCCCATAGAAAAGAAATGCAAAAAGCAAAATGGCTGTCTGGGGAGGCCTTACAAATAGCTATGAAAAGAAGAGAAGCGAAAAGCAAAGGAGAAAAGGAAAGATATAAGCAACTGAATGCAGAGTTTCAAAGAATAGCAAGGAGAGATAAGAAAGCCTTCCTCGGCGATCAATGCAAAGAAATAGAGGAAAACAACAGAATGGGAAAGACTAGAGATCTCTTCAAGAAAATTAAAGATACCAAGGGAACTTTTCATGCAAAGATGGGTACAATAAAGGACAGAAATGGTATGGACCTAACAGAAGCAGAAGATATTAAGAAGAGGTGGTAAGAATACACAGAAGAATTGTACAAAAAAGAGCTTCACGACCAAGATAATCACGATGGTGTGATCACTCACCTAGAGTCAGACATCCTGGAATGTGAAGTCAAGTGGGGCTTAGAAAGCATCACTACGAACAAAGCTAGTGGAGGTGATGGAACTCCAGTTGAGCTATTTCAAATGCTGGAAGATGATGCTGTGAAAGTGCTGCACTCAATATGCCAGCAAATTTGGAAAACTCAGCAGTGGCCACAGGACTGGAATAGGTCAGTTTTCGTTCCAATCCCAAAGAAAGGCAATGCCAAAGAATGCTCAAACTACCATACAATTGCACTCATCTCACAGGCTAGTAAAGTAATATTCTATGTTACGTATGAAAAAATTGAATTCAGAGAGCCAAAGTAATCATGTTTAGTCACAGAAACAATAGATTGCAAAGATAGTGGATGGACCAATTATTTCTCAAACCACACATTATTCTCTTGTGGAACACGTCATAAAATATTCTAACAGGTTTTAAAACCTTTTGCCTAGAAACATAATCTGGTAGGCTATCCAGAGCAAAGGCTAAGGAGCCACACAGAACTGAATTCAAATTCCATTTCAGTCATTTACTAATTTTACATCTGTGTCTAAAGCATTTACTCTTTATACTTTGGTTTCCTTATTTCTCAAAGAGGAAATAAAACATTCCATGATGAGTATGTGTGTGTGTATGTGTGTGTGTGTATTTCACATGACATATGCAGAGATGGGAATACCAGACCATTTTACCTGTCTCCCGAGATACCTGCATGCGGGTCAATAAGCAAGAGTTGGAACCCTGTATGGAACACCTGACTGGATCAGGATTGAGAAAGGAGTACAACAAGGCTGTCTGTTGTTACCCTGTGTATTTAACTTACATGCTGAACACGTCATGAGAAATGCTGGGCTGGATGAGTTATAACCTGGAATCAAGATAGGTGGGAGAAACATCAACAACCTCAGATATGCAGATGATACCACTTTAATGGCAGAAAGTGAAGAGGAACTAAAGAACCTCTTGATGAGGGTGAAGGAGGAGAGTAAAAAAGCTGTCTTAAAAACTAAATATTTAAAAAAATCTAAGATCATGGTATCCAGCCCCATTGCTTCATGGCAAATAGAAGGGGGAAAAGTGAAAATAGTGATAGATTTCCTTTTCTTGGGCTCTAAAATCACTGCAGATGATGACTGAAGCCATGAAATCAGAAGACTATTCCTTCTTGGCAGGAAAGCAATGACAAATCTAGACAATGTGTTGAAAAGCAGAGACATCACTCTGCTGACAAAGTCTGTATAGTCAAGGCTATGGTCTTCCCAGTGGTCACATATAGTTTTGACAGCTGGACGGTAAAGAAGGCAGAGGGGCAAAGAATTAATACCTTTGAACTGTGGTGCTGGAGAAGAATCCTGAGAGTCCCTTGGACAGAGAGGAAATCAAATCAGTCAATCTTAAAGGAAATCAACCCTGAATACTCATTGGAAGGACTAATGCTGAAGCTGAAGCTCCAGTATTTTGGTCACCTGATGTGAACAACTGACTCATTGGAAAAGTCCCTGATGCTGGGAATGATGGAGGGCAGAAGAAGAAGAGGGTATCAGAGGATCAGATGGCTTGATGGCTTCACTAATGCAATGGAAATGAACTTGGACAAATTCCAGGAGATGGTGAGGGACAGGGAGGCCTGGCATGCTGCAGTCCGTGGTGTCACAAGTAGTTGGACATGACTGAGTGATCGATAAACAACAACATGCAGTCAATTAAGAATGGCTAATGGATGCTGTTGCCATTTCAATAGGAAACTACTGTTATGAATTCATGAAGTCAGCAAAGAACGCTTAGTTCTTTAGAGTCACCATGGATACTCCATATTGGCTTACCCTAGGTTAGTACATAATGGAACCTAAGAGGTAAGAGATAAGGGTTCCCTTCTCCTATTGTCAGGTTTTCTAATTCTGCAACTGTATATTTAGAATGCAATTCACCATTTAAGTTTTTTTCATTGTCAAACATTGAGTGAGCTGCTATGTGAAATAATATATGATCAATGGGTTTTAATAGTTCATGTTTAAGTCTAATTGTAGGATGGAAGAAGAAAGAGAAAAAAAAGGCAGATAACAGCTAACTTTTCTTGGGTACCAAGCAAATGTTATGTACCATAAAAGTGAAAAAATTCTCTATTTTTATATCTGAGTAATTCAGTTCAGTTCAGTTCAGTTCAGTTCAGTTGCTCAGTCGTGTCCGACTATTTGCGAGCCCATGAATCGCAGCATGCCAGGCCTCCCTGTCCATCACCAACTCCTGGAGTTCACTCAAACTCACATCCATCGAGTTGGTGATGTCATCCAGGCATCTCGTCCTCTGTCGTCCCTTTTTCCTCCTGCCCCCAATTCCTTCCAACATCAGAGTCTTTTCCAATGAGTCAGCTCTTCGCATGAAGTGGCCAAAGTACCAGAGCTTCAGCTTTAGCATCATTCCTTCCAAAGAACACCCAAGGCTGATCTCCTTTAGAATGGACTGGTTGGATCTCCTTGAAGTCCAAGGGACTCTCAAGAGTCTTCTCCAACACCACAGTTCAAAAGCAACAATTCTTCAGTGCTCAGCTTTCTTCACAGTCCAACTCTCACATCCACTCATGATCACTGGAAAACCATAGCCTTGACTAGACGAACCTTTGTTGGCAAAGTAATGTCTCTGCTTTTCAATATGCTATCTAGGTTGGTCATAACTTTCCTTCCAAGGAGTAAGCGTCTTTTAATTTCATGGCTGCAGTCACCATCTGTAGTGATTTTGGAGCCTAAAAAAATAAAGTCTCTCACTGTTTCCACTGTTTCCCCATCTATTTCCCATGAAGTGATGGGACTGGATGCCATGATCTTTGTTTTCTGAATGTTGAGCTTTGAGCCAACTTTTTCATTCTTCTCTTTCACTTTCATCAAGAGGCTCTTTAGTTCCTCTTCACTTTTTGCCATAAGGGTGGTGTCATCTGCGTATCTGAGGGTATTGATATTTCTCCCGGCAATCTTGATTCCAGCTTGTGCTTCTTCCAGCCCAGCATTTCTCATGATGTACTCTGCATATAAGTTAAATAAGCAGGGTGACGATATACCACCTTGACGTACTCCTTTTTCTCTTTGGAACCAGTCTGTTGTTCCATGTCCAGTTCTAACTGTTGCTTCCTGACCTGCATATAGGTTTCTCAAGAGGCAGGTCAGGTGGTCTGGTATTTCCATCTCTTTCAGAATTTTCCACAGTTTATTGTGATCCACACGGTCAAAGGCTTTGGCATAGGCAATAAAGCAGAAATAGATGTTTTTCTGGTACTCTCTTGCTTTTTCGATGATCCAGTGGATGTTGGCAATTTGATTTCTGCTTCCTCTGCCTTTTCTAAAACCAGCTTGAACATCTGGAAGTTCACGGTTCACGTATTGCTGAAGCCTGGCTTGGAGAATTTTGAGCATTGCTTTACTAGCATGTGAGATGAGTGCAATTGTGCAGCATTGCCTTTGAGCATTCTTTGGCATTACCTTTCTTTGGGATTGGAATGAAAACTGACCCTTTCCAGTCCTGTGGCCACTGCTGAGTTTTCCAAATTTGCTGGCATATTGAGTGCAGCATTTTCACAGCATCATCTTTCAGGATTTGAAATAGCTCCACTGGAATTCCATCACCTCCACTAGCTTTGTTCGTAGTGATGCTTTCTAAGGCCCACTTGACTTCACATTCCAGGATGTCTGGCTCTAGGTGAGTGATCATGCCATTGTGATCATCTTGGTCATGAAGATCTTTTTTGTACAGTTCTTCTGTATATTCTTACCACCTCTTCTTAATATCTTCTGCTTCTGTTAGGTCCATACCATTTCTGTCCTGTATCAAGCCCATCTTTGCATGTAATATTCCCTTGATATCTCTAATTTTCTTGAAGAGATCTCTAGTCTTTCCCACTCTGTTGTTTTCCTCTATTTCTTTGCATTGATTGCTAAGGAAGGCTATCTTATCTCTCCTTGCTATTCTTTGGAACTCTGCATTCAGTTGCTTATATTTTTCCTTTTCTCCTTTGCTTTTCACTTCTCTTCTTTTCACAGCTATTTGTAAGGCCTCCTCAGACAGCCATTTTGCTTTTTGCATTTCTTTTCTATGGAGATGGTCTTGATTCCTGTCTCCTGTACAATGTCACAAACCTCATTCCATAGTTGATCAGGCACTCTGTCTATCAGATCTAGTCCCTTAAATCTATTTCTCACTTCCACTGTATAATCATAAGGGATTTAATTAGGTCATACCTGAATGGTCTAGTGGTTTTCCCCATTTTCTTCAATTTAAGTCTGAATTTGGCAATAAGGAGTTCATGATCTGAGCCACAGTCAGCTCCTGGTCTTGTTTTTGTTGACTGTATAGAGCGTCTCCATTATTGGCTACAAAGAATATAATCAATCTGATTTTGGTGTTGACCATCTGGTGATGTCCACGTGTAGAGTCTTCTCTTGCGTTGTTGGAAGAGGGTGTTTGCTATAACCAGTGCGTTTTCTTGGCAAAACTGTATTAGCCTTTGCCCTGATTCATTCTGTACTCCAAAGCCAAATTTGCCTGTTACTCTAGGTGTTTCTTGACTTCCTACTTTTGCATTCCAGTCCCCTGTAATGAAAGGGACATCTTTTTTGGGTGTTAGTTCTAAAAGGTCTTGTAGATCTTCATAGAACCATTCAACTTCAGCTTCTTCAGCGTTACTGGTTGGAGCATAGGCTTGGATTACCCTGATATTGAATGGTTTGCCTTGGAAACGAACAGAGATCATTCTGTCATTTTCGAGATTGCATCCAAGTATTGCATTTCGGACTCTTGTTGACCATGATTGCTACTCCATTTCTTCTACAGGATTCTTGCCCACAGTAGTAGATATAATGGTCATCTGAGTTAAATTCACCCATTCCAGTCCATTTCAGTTCGCTGATTCCTAGAATGTCAATGTTCACTCTTGCCGTCTCCTGTTTGACCACTTCCAATTTGCCTTGCTTCATGGACCTGAAATTCCAGGTTCCTATTCAATATTGCTGTTTACAGCACTGGACCTTGCTTCTGTCACCAGTCACATCCACAAGTGGGTATTGCTTTTGCTTTGGCTCCATCCCTTCATTCTTTCTGGAGTTATTTCTCCACTGATCTCCAATAGCATATTGGGCACCTACCAAGCCTGGGATTTCCTCTTTCAGTATCCTATCATTTTGCCTTTTCATACTGTTCATGGGGTTCTCAAAGCAAGAATACTGAAGTGGTTTGCCAAATCCCTTGGCTGCCACCCCTGAGCTCAGGTGTGCTTTTATCTTTTCCTGAACTATTGGGCTTACCCAATAGCTCAGCAGTAAAGATTCCACCTGCAATACAGGAGACATTGGAGAGACATATGTGATACAGGTTCGATCTCCAAGTTGGAAAGATTCACTGGAGGAGGAAATGGCAATCCACTCCAGTATTATTGCCTGAAAAATCCTGTAGATAAAGGAACCTGGTAAGCTACAATCCAAAGCATCTCAAAGAGTGAAACATAACTGAGAATGCATGAGCCATGCATTACTTGATTCTAACATAAAAGTACCAATATTTTCACTTCAGAATGGTTCGATCACATACACAAAATATATATTAACAATCTGATTATGCTTAGAATAATTTTTCCTAACTTTTAGGCTCTAAAGTAATTAGCAAATTTCATTAGTCAAATATCTATGCACTTTAATATATGTGCCAGTCTCTGCTCTAAGCATTAGAGATACTATGTAAGTAGCACACACACATAAACACACACACTCACTCACTGTTGACCTGCCTGTTTTAGGTTTTTATTGCTATACTAACAAATTACCATAAACTTTGGGGCTTAAAATACATTCATTATCTCACAGTTTGTTTGAGCAAGGATATGGAGTGGCTCAGTTGGTTCTTAGAATTTTTCAAGGTCAACTTAAGATGTCAGCTAGAGTACTTTCCTGTCTGCAGGCTCTGTGGGAGAATCTTCTTTCCAAGCTCATTCAGATTGTTGACCGAACTTGGTTTCATGCTGATCTCATCTGGGAACTACCGGCATTCCTTGGTTCATGGTCCTCCTCAAAGCCAAAAAAGGCAGAAAATCCGATTTCTAACTTTACCTCCTACCTTGTTCTGCTGTGTCTCTGACTCTTTACCCTTTTTCTTCTACATTTGAGGGCTCATGAGAAGGCAATGGCAACCCACTCCAGTGTTCTTGCCTGGAGAATCCCAGGGATGGGGGAGCCTGGTAGGCTGTTGTCTCTGGGGTCACACAGAGTCGGACGTGACTGAAGCGACTTAGCAGCAGCAGTGATTATATTAGAGCCTCCCAGGTGGCGCTAGTGGTAAAGAACCCACTTGTCAATGCAAGTAAACTTTGAGAGACATGGGTTCAATCTGATTTCCTGGGTCAGGAAGATCCCCTGGAGGAGGGCATGGAAGCCCCCTCCAGTATTCTCTGCTGCAGAATCCCACGGACAGAGAAGCCTGGTGGGCTACCGTCCATAGGGTTGCAGAGTTGGACACAACTAAAGCAAGTTAGCCATCATCACATGATTATATTAACACATCTGGATCCAGGATAGTCTTTTTAAAGGTCAGCTGATTAGTGGCCTTAATCTCATCTACAGAGTCCCTTACAGCAGTATCTAGCTTACCATTTGATTAAGTCATCAGGATATCAGAATCTTGGAAGGACATCAGACTTCTGTCTACCACCTGCCTTTTCTCTATGACATTTCTGAATTTTTGTTTTGAGACAGTAGTTTGATCCATAGCCTACAAAAGTGCAGGTAACAATGAGAAGTGAGAAGCAGTCTGTTTTCGTTGCCATTTTTCAATCATCAGCAAGTATCTTAGAGGTGTACTTGCATTTCCTTGTAACAAGTATACCAATAATGGAGTTGTCAAAGCAAACTTGTCTTTTATTTTATTTTGTTCTCTATAATAACAGTGAGAACTGCATAACAGTGAATCAGCTTTCAAAAAATTAAACGATAATGAATAAATACTGGAAATGCAATTTGCTGTAAAGTGATATCTGACTCAGATTGAGTCTTATTGTTCCAAAAGTTTTCCAAGAGAAATTTTATTTGAATTGAACTAAAGAATATTTGGGGAATGCAAGAAAAGTATTCTGAATCATTGGAGAAGATATTTGACATAATCTCTCAGATATTCCTCTACTTCTTTAGAGTCAGAGGTTAGGAGGGTCATTACCGCAGCTCTGCCGAAAATGATCTCAAACTGTTCAAAATATTGTATGTCTGGTCATATGAGTCATATTGACTCCTTGACTTATCCTTGATAAGTCAGATTCTGACTGATCTTTTCTGTAAACTTATATTTGAGGGTACATTGGGGTGGTGGAAGGGGCAGTGGTGATAATGAGAATGAAAGGGAAGGAGAATATTCATGCTGTTTGTGTGTGTATGTATTAGAATCTATATGTAATGAAATATTAGGATATTCGAAATGGAATATATTTTGGATAAACCACATAATTATAATGTATAAGATATTTAAGTTGCATAGTTATTTATTTATAGTGGTCCAAATCAATACGTGGTTGATTCTTTTTAATATTTTTATATTAGTTTCACATAAAATAATCTTTTGTATTTTATAGTTTATAAAAGTGGATGAAACTGGAGCCTATTATACAGAGTGAAGTAAGCCAGAAGGAAAAACACCAATACAGTATACTAACGCATATATATGGAATTTAGAAAGAGGGTAACAATAACCCTGTGTATGAGACAGCAAAAGAGACACTGATGTATAGAACAGTCTTATGGACTCTGTGGGAGATGGAGAGGGTGGGAAGATCTGGGAGAATGGCATTGAAACATGTAAAATATCATGTATGCAATGAGATGCCAGTCCAGGTTCGATGCACGATACTGGATGCTTGGGGCTAGTGCACTGGGACAACCCAGAGGGATGGTATGGGGAGGGAGGAGGGAGGAGGGTTCAGGATGGGGAACACATGTATACCTGTGGTAGATTCATTTTGATATTTGGCAAAACTAATACAATTATGTAAAGTTTAAAAATAAAATAAAATTAAAAAAATAAATAAATAGCAAACATTCAGAATAAAAAAAAATGATACTAGCTCTTGTGTCAAGGACAGCATGGATGCTAAATGCAGTTTCCTTTAAAGTATATTCTTAGCTCTATGACTATTCTTTCTCCTTTTAAAGCAATGATATTCAAGATTAAAAATAATTTTCATGTGTCCACGAAATTTGTTACTGTTATTTAAGATTTCTGTAATGATGTCAGTATTGTGAAACAACCATTCAAAAGGGACAGTTTGTAAAAATAACATAAATAATTGAAATTTAGCCTGTTCTTTTTGTAAATTACATAGAAAATAACCTGTGAGAGACAGGGATGTGTGTGTGTGTGTGTGTGTGTGTGTGTGTCAAGGTGAACCTAATACTTGAAATCACATTACATACATATTCAACACTTAAGTTACAAAGTATCCAAAATGCACTCAGTATATAGGTATAGGGGAAATCTTTTTGAAAGGGAGACATAATCCTGACCTTTGAGATTTAAATTTTAACTGGGCAAAAACTGGTTTAAAATTTTTTAAAAACCTGGGGAAGGATGTGTATGTGAAAGCTTATAAAATGAGCATTATAACTTAATAAGAAATAGCTTCACAATGTTCTTCCCCTTCATTTTTATTATTTAGATGCCTTTTATTTTCCCTTAAATGTAAGAAGAGAGTCTAAAATTCTTTGCAGGTGCTTGTTTATAGGGAGGATACACACACTCACACACACATGCATGCACACACGTGGAATAAATCCATTTACAGATGACCTTCAATTATTTTAACCAAGGCAATTATTTCAATTTACTTTTGAACAAATGTGCAATGGTCATAAAACCTAACAATGGTCTGTGCCTGTTACTGAAAGTTTCATTTGGTATTGGGAGATAATAATGAGAATCTGACTGAATGAGAATATAAAAGCCACTATTTCATTACAGTCCATCTACAAGTCCTTCCAGTTCTGTGCCTTCTATGCTTATCTAGTTTCTATGATGAATAGAACTTCTAACGAAAATAATGTGAATTAGTACAGAAGCTTAGATTGAATTAGCATCATAAAATGTTCCACTGATGAGCTTTCTAAGGAAAAAAAAAAAGAGAATGTGATACAAACAGCTTTAAGAATATCATTTTCAGTTCCAATACTGAAATTCTGAGAGTAGATTCACATTATTTTCTCAAGCTTTAATGTCAAGAAGGGAAAATAACTCATACTTGAAGATGGACTGGGAGTGTTTGAAGGACCCAAAATAAATACATATCCTTCCATTGTATCTATGTAGAATTGCAGATTACAGAATTGTAATGCAAGATTAACAAAGACCAATTGTCCACTGAAATTCTTTATTTCCTTATTTGAAAAGACAGTGTATACTTCTAAGGCTTCTTTCCTGTTAGGTGTGGCCATATATCTACGTTCTCATCAGTGAGGGTGAATGCTAGTAATCTGAATCTCTCTCCTGCCTGGACCATAAAACAGTGTGATGGACTCTCCCTCATGCTTTTCCTCCTCTGCCAACTGGATCCAGAGCGAGATGAGGCCAAGGAGATGGCACAGCCAGAGATGGACGTAAGTCGGATCCCTGAGTTATTTTAGGGAGAAAGGCCCCCCTACTGAAGAAAATATACACAAAATTGTTACATGAGCAAAGTAATGATTTTAATTGTTTTTAAACCACCCAAGTTTTCGAGTGTATTTAGTGTCAATGGAATATTAACAAATAGACTACCATCAGTCAATTCAGAAAAGTGTCTCTTTTTCAAGGTCAATATTTATTATTTCTATTATATCCTGAGACTGAGTCTTCACAAGATCCCAAGATAAGTAATCAAAAAGCAGCTCTAAATGGTGAGGAAATTTTTATTTAGTTAAGCCTAGATTTGCCTATTTGTAATAGTCACATTGGTTCCAAGTTAATCAATACAAATTGCTGTGATTAATTCAAAGTGATTCTCTTCCTTATCTACCTAGCCCTGTTTTCAGGTAGAACAGTATTTAACACTTTACCCATCAATTAATATACTTTGAGCAGATTTTCTACTAAGTGCTAGAAGCACAGGGTGACAAAGGCAAGCATGCCTTTATGATAAAGTTTGCATCCCTGTAGAAGAAAGATATTAAAACAAATAATTCCTATTTGTTCTATAGGAATCATACACAAAGCATGGTTAGGTTTCTAAAAGCACCTGCTCTCACCACAATAAAATCATAGATTCCACAGGCTAGAAAGTAATACATATTATCTAATCCACTACTGCAATTCATAAGTGAGGGAACCTCAGCCTAATAAAGGTACTGGTTACCCTATATTCACTTACTGAAAACTATATTTATACAATGAAATCACACTGCCAAAGTTACATCAATAAGAAAACTTGGATACACTTAATTGAAGCATGTGTATTTTATTTGAACTCTATTTTATTAACATTGAGAATTTCTCTGTTCCTTAATAATATCTAAATTTTATAAATAATTTGGTTATAACATATCTATTGAAATACCAAATATATGTGATTTGACTCACAGTTGTTAGAATTGATTGGATAGTCCCTTGTTAACCAACTGGCTTTATCATCAGGCCAATATAGATCTGGCCTTAATTGGTCTTGTATTTTAGCCAATATAGATAACTCCTCTATGACTAGTTCTATTTTATTAATAATCTGGGCAGATATAAATTGCATCCATTAGAAATGATTCAGATGAAAATAGAGAACTTTAGAAGTCATCTCAAAGAAGAGGAGGCTTATTTATTTAGCTCACATACAGGAGGGTCAAGGTAACTCACTGCTGGCATCAGATCTGCATCACCAGCAGTGATGTTATGGCCAGCATGTCCCTGGTTACCTTCCTACCCCCATGCTCCAATACTTTGGCTACCTGATGCAAAGAGTCGACTCATTAGAAAAGACCCTGATGCTGGGAAAGATTGAAGACAAGAGAAGAAGGGGACAGCAGAGGATGAGATGGTTGGATGGCATCGCTGACTCAATGGACATGAGTTTGAGCAAGCTCTGGGAGTTGGTGAAGGACAAGGAAGCCTGGAGTGCTGCAGTCCATGGGGTTGCACATAGCCCGGCATGTGACTGAATAGTGACTGAACAACCCCTGATAACCATTGTATCACTTGATGTTATTTCTGCCTTCCATAGAAAGATGAGGGGAGAGTGAATGGCTTTACCTTATGTATTTATATATTTTTAAGGGATGCTATTTTTAGAGAATCCACATACCATAGTTTAGCCTGAAGTTTTCCACTTGACTCCAAATAGTTATTATATAGAGATAATGTAAGCTTTATATCAGAGAAGGCAATGGCACCCCACTCCACTACTCTTGCCTGGAAAATCCCATGGACAGAGGAGCCTGGTGGGCTGCAGTCCATGGGGTCGCGAAGAGTTGGACATGACTGAGCAACTTCACTTTCACTTTTCACTTTCATGCATTGGAGAAGGAAATGGCAACCCACTCCAGTGTTCTTGCCTGGAGAATCCCAGGGACGGTGGAGCCTGGTGGGCTGCCATCTATGGGGTTGCACAGAGTCGGACACGACTGAAGCGACTTAGCAGCAGCAGCAGCAGCAGAAGCAATGTAAGCTTTATAAACTGTTATTCCACATGAAATCTCAGTTCTATAAATCACATCAGTATTAAGGGAATGGATGTTGGAAAGGCAAGTAGCAGTGTCTGATAGAGCAGGGTACCTGCTGTACAGACCAATATGAGAATTCGCTAAGATGACAGGATCAAAGCCCTTGAACAGAGTAATCTATGAGTACAGCAAGCTATTAACTATTGTGATCTATCCAGGATCCCTGAGCTTATCAAAATGCTATGTGTGTAAAATACAAGCTTCTAAGTATCCCTTGTAGCACATGATAGGATTATACTTCCCTGTCCTCTTGCGATATGATCAATGAAATATGAGCAGAGGTAACATGTTATGTCTAGGTTGAAGCTTTATTTTTTATTTTTTTTAATTGGAGTATAATTGCTTTACAATGCTGTATTAGTTTCTGCTGTACAACAAAGTGAATCAGCTACATGTATACATATATCCCTTCCCTCTTGAACCTCCCTCCCACCCCACTAGGTCATCACAGAGCACAGAACTAAGTTCCGTGTGCTATTCAGCAGCTTCCCACTAGCTATCTAGTTTACACTTGGGAGTGTATATATGTCAATGTTACTTTAAAGTCAATATGCAACTTGCCAGATTTCTATTTCCTTCCTTGGCAGACTGGCAGTGTTCCTGATGGATATGTGAACCTGCATCCTGGAGCGTTATGGTGGGGCAGAATGGGCAGTTGGCCAGCCATACCTGAAGCTTAACTGGGAATCAAGTGTGCAGTTTTAAGCCACAAATGTTTTGGACTTGTTAATTGGCCATAGCATAGCTCGGAATGTCCTGATTGACACATATTTCATTAAATTCTTCTGCTAAATAGGCCTTGCTATTTTTGTCAACTGCAAGTGGGTTTACAGAGTCAGAGGTTAATGATCTGCCATGAATCCCACAACTAGCAAGCAATGGAATCCAGATTTGTACTCTAGTTTTCATGTTTTCATAGGTCATTCTGGTGAGCACTGCTGGCTGGCTTCAGGACAGTAATTGAAATGGCAGAGATGGCTTTAGTATATGCGTTCTTACTTTGTAGCCTTTTATTGGGATTTTTATCAGTTGTGGACTCAATGTTTCATTTTGTCACTGACAATTTTATGATGACAAGGACCTTTTCTATTGAACAGTAAGATAAAAATAATGAGAAATAAGTCAGCTTAGGATTTATGGTTATTTTAAAATAATTTTCTTTAGCCATTTTCTATATTTTCTTACCTAAAAATTAAGGGCTATAGTTCTTAATAAATAGGCTTTCACATCATATTAATGAGTTATGTGAAATAAAATATTTTCTTAAATTTTCACCTATTATTCTAATTTTTAAGTTACGTCCAAACATTAACTATTATGTTCAAATAAATTATAGAACTAAAAAAAAAATCCCACTACATCTAAATAATCAAGTGTTACTTCTATAATCATCTTCCTTGGTGGTTCAGTGGTAAAGAATCTGCCTGCCATTGCAGGAGATGTGGGTTTAATCCCTGGGTGGGAAAGATGCCCTGGAGAAGGGGCTGGCAACCCACTCCAGTACTCTTGCCTGGGAAATCCCATGGACAGAGGAGCCTGGTGGGCTACAGTCCATGGGGTCACAAGAGTCAGACACAACTTAGTGACTAAACCACTACTACTTCTATACTCATAAAGGGAGAAACTAGCAAAAGCAGAATTTGGTTTCTATGCAAATAGACTATATGTTTACCTTTTCAGATGAATAGGAACATTTGCTGGGTTTGAATACCTTGCTGTCTTTTGAGTTTATGAGTGAATACCTAACTTTAAGGGCTTAAATGTTTATTGTATTCTCACACTACTTTTGTCATATCTGATTCAGAAAATATTTTTTAGTTTCAATCAGAGGTTGTAGAACATATCTGATGCCTGTGTCCTTAAAGAAAGGGAAATTTTTTATCTTTTATTGCAAAGGTATCTCTCCTTGAACAATATTCTCCACGAAAAGAGAAAAATGAATTACTCATTTAACAAAAATGTCAACAGTTTTCTGTGTGCCAAAGATTGTCCTAGATTCTGAATGTGTAAACAAAAGTATGAACTGGCTTGTGCCCTGAAGTGTAGCAATGGGGAATAATAGGCCAAATTATAGTTATCATAGTTATACTGTGTTAAGGGCTCCATAGAAGTACATACTTAGGGAAAAACAGGAATACTCACCTGGGCTTTACTGAGTCATGGGAAGCTCTATGCAAAAGAAAGCATGAGCCACCCTTTTCAGGAGTTATGTTGATTGCCAATGGACATGAAAAGGAAGGCCATTTCAGGAAGAGGTACATGTCATGGATTAAGGATTAGTGGTATATTAAAAATGCCATGTTCAAGGAAATCTAAAAAGTTAGTTGTAGATGGCTCTTAGAATTCATTTAGAGGACTTTATTGTAAGTGAAAAGATTTAAGAGTGACTGACAAATATAAGGTACTCAGATCATGGAAGGCATATTCTGTTAAATGAGAATATGTGCAATTCTTCCTACACACAGTGGGTATGCATGCTTTTACACGTTGTTCCTATGAACAGATTTATCTTTCAGAAACTTTGTCTGAGCATTAGTATGAAAGTTGGATTTGTAGAGAATAAGGACCGGATTCTGTGGGACCATTTGAATACTGTTCCAAAACTTCAGAAGAGATATAATGAGGGTAGAACAGAGAATATAGAGAAGAAATGTGAATTGGAGACATAGGTAAGAAATATAATTGAAAGAAATTCATAATTTTTTTCATGGAGAATGAAGGAGAGGTTACAGAGGAATCACAGCTCTCTGATTTAGGTGATAAGGTAAGTGTTAAGCCTTCTACTAGCACAGGAAATACAGAACAAGTCACATGTTGGGTCAAAGAAGAATGAGTTAAATTTGACATATAATGCAACTGACATTCCTACTGGAAATAGTGTGAAGTTAACACAGGTTTGGTTATAATATAGGTCAGATTATAATAGTCTGGAGCGTACACAGGGGATTCATTGTTTTAAAGGTGGCAGAAGAATCCCCGATTTTGTGTATGGTCACCAATACAATGAGAAGGGAAAATACAGGAAAACATATTTCAAGCAACATAAAGAGAGAGATGATATAGAGTGAGAAGGGGGAAGAGTGAGGAGGGTTATACAGATAGGGAAAGAATTAAGGCAAGTTAATATTAAGTCATTGGAAAGCTATGTAGTTTCAACAGTGTTATTTTACTGTTTATTTTTAATAGAAAGAACTTAAGCTTGCATACATGTGAAGGAAAGAAACCAGGAAAGCATTTGGACCATGTTAGTGTTGTCAGTACAGCAAGAAACATGCTGACTTGGGAGGCGATAGGATCTAACACTTAGATAAAAGAATGTGAAGAAGGAGAAAGAGGTAGAATGTGGATGGAAACAGGTAATGGTGGTGACAGAACATTTAAGCATGAAAGCATTATTAACTTCAGCGATTTTATCTATAAAAGCAAAAAAAAAATAGTCATAGACTAATATTAACTCCAATTGTATTCAGACCTAAATTTAAATCTGAAAATTATACAAATTCTAGAAGAACGTTGGAGAAAGTCTTTTTGGCTTGAGGCTAAGCAAAGATTTCACAGATGCAATACCAAATGCATGATCCATAAAAGAATAAATTGATAAACTGACATTTCTGAAATCACAATTTTCTGCTTCGTGAATGACACTAAGAAGAGAATAAAACAATAAGACACAGACCAGGAGGACACATTTACAAATCACTAATTTGATTAAAAAAAAAAAAGACTCATACTCAGAATATAAAAAGAGCTCTCAAAATTCAGTAAAAAGAAAATAAGCAGCCCAATACAAAGTGCAACAACAACAACAAAAAAACTGAGTAGACACTTCACCCAAGAAGATATACTTTTGGCAAATAAGCACATTAGAATATGCTCAATGCTGCTGTCTTAATATAATGCAGATTAAAAAACACTGTGACATGCTGCTGTTGCTGCTGCTGCTGCTAAGTCACTTGACATGCTACTATATATCTATCATGAAGACTAAAATTTTTCAAGATTGACAATACCAATTTTTGAATATGAGGCAACAGGAGCTCTCAGACTTCTGGTGGGAATTTAAAATGCAATAGTCTTGGGAAACAGTTTAGCAGTTTCTTAAAAAGATAAACATACACAGATCATATTACCCAGCCTTTCTAGTCCTAGATATTCACAGAAGATTAAAAAAAAAACCACATCTCCATGAAAAGACTTGTAAATAAACGTCCACATAAGCTTTATTTGTAGTGGTCCCACTCCAGTACTCTTGCCTGGAAAATCCCATGGACGGAGGAGCCTGGTGGGCTGCAGTCCATGGGGTCGTGAAGAGTCAGACATGACTGAGCGACTTGACTTTCACTTTTCCCTTTCATGCATTGGAGGAGGAAATGGCAACCCACTCCAGTGTTCTTGCCTGGAGAATCCCAGGGATGGGGGAGCCTGGTGGGCTGCCGTCTATGGGGTCACACAGAGTCGGACACGACTGAAATGACTTAGCAGCAGCAGCAGCAATCAGAAAACAACACAAATGTCTAGCATTAGGTGAATGGATGAATAAACTGTGGTATACACACTCAATAAACTATTACTCAGGAACGAAAAGGAATGTATTGATAAAGCACAACATGGATGTATCTCAAAGAAGTAACGTTGAGCGAAAAAAGCCAGACCAAAGAGAGTACATGTCTATAGAACTCTAGAAAATTGAACCTGGGGCTTTCCTGGTTGTTCAGTGGCAAAGGACCCACCTGACAATGCAGGAGACACAAGTTTGATCCCTGGGTTGGGAAGATGCCCTAGAGAAGGAAATGGCAACCCACTCCAGTATTCTTGCCTGGGAAATCCCATGGATAGAAGAGCCTAGGGGGCTACGGTCTATCATAGAGTCACAAAGGGTCAGACACGACTTAGCGATGGAGTGCACACACACTTGTAGAAAATTCAACCTCATCTGTAGCGACAGAAGGAAAGTTTTTGCCTTGTTGGCTAGGGCTGTCCTAACAAAATACCACAGACTGGGTGGTTTATCTTCTCACAGTTCTGAGGACTAGAAGTCTGAGGCCAGGTTCCCAGTGAGGCTCCTTTCATTCTGCGGCCTTTGTCTTTTGTTTGCGGAGGCCTCACGTGGTCTCTCCTCTGTGCGCATGTGGCCTTCCTGTCTCCTGCGTGTCTGAATTCCTCTTTATTGTAGGAACACCAGTCAGGCTGGATTAGGGTCCACCTTAATGACCTTAACTTAATCACTTCTTTAAAGACCTTGTGTCCAAGTGGAGTTATATTTTGTGGTACTGCGAGTTAGAGCTTCACCATACGGTTTGAGGAGTGAGCTTCCCTGGTGATTCAGACGGTAAAGAATCTACCAGCAATGCAAGAAACTCAGGTTTGATCTTTGGGTCAGGAAGATGCCCCAGAGAAGGGAATGGCAACCCAGTAGCCTAGAAAATCCCGTGGACAGAGGAGCCTGATGAGTTACAGTCCATGGAGACTCAAAGAGTTGGAAGGGGGCCTCAATTCATCCTGTAACATCTGGGATGGAAAGCAGAGGGCAAGACTTCACAAGGATGGGAGGAAATTTGGGGGGACAACAGATATGCTCATTGTCTTGGTTATAATGGTGGATTCATGGTAGCACATATACATATGTGTGTTAAAAATTATTACATTGTGCATTTTAAATATATGCAGCTTATTGTGTCAACTATATCTTAATAAAGCTGTCAAAATATGTTAGAAGAGATGTGACTTAAGCAATGTAAAACGTGTTACAGCACAAGAGTAAATTCTATCTGTACCATTTTAACATGCCCCCGCTGCTGCTAAGTTGCTTCAGTCATGTCCGACTCTGTGCGACCCCATAGACGGCAGCCCACCAGGCTCCCCCATCCCTGGGATTCTCCAGGCAAGAACACTGGAGTGGGTTGCCATTTCCTTCTCCAATGCATGAGAGTGAGAAGTGAAAGTGAAGTCTCTCAGTGGTGTCCAACTCTTGGTGACTCCATGGACTGCAGCCTACCAGGCTCCTCTGTCCATTGATTTTCCAGGCAAGAGTACTGGAGTGGGGTGCCATTGCCTTCTCTGACCATTTTAACATGGCAGGATATATTCCAAACTGGATGCAAAATATCAGCTATTTTGGGGATAACTTTTGTGGTCAAACCTTTGTCTGTTGAAGAAATACAAATCCCTTTCTCAAATCAGAGATCTCATGATCTGATTGTTAAGACATTCCATGATGTATAAAAAGATGACATGAGCAGTGTTATCATAAATATGTTCAAAATATTTACTGGGTGCCCATCCAATGTAAGCAATTGCTAGAGCTTTCATTGTTAGAAGAGATAAATTAAAAAGACAAGGCTCTGACATTCATAGATCCTACAGTATAAACATGACTCCTTGTTTCAAGTTCCATGTAGGTGACTTCATTTAGGTTTAAATGAAATACTCCCAGAGATACACGACTTCCTGGAGCAGTTCAGCCCAATTTGGAGAAATATCAACTTTTAGATTGCCATGAAGGACAGAAAGCAAGAACCGGTTAAAAAAGCCTTAGCCCAGATGATACAAACAAGGATGAATAACTGCTGAATTTACCACTGATAATTTTGCTGAGTTGATATTACTATGGTCCAAGATAGTCTCAATCCAACAGTCACACTGTTAAGAAATACCACTTTAGTAATGTGATGGGTTTTTATTTGTGGGCTCAGCCTTAACAGCAAAATGGCAAACTATTGGATACTGACGTAAAATATACTGAGCTGACTGGTCAAATTTTTTGGACAAGTTTGGTTCAAAAATTAATAAAAGAGGAGAGGCAGAGAGTGCTCATGCCAGACAGCACTTTTATTAATATTTCTCAGATTATTGTATAAAGAGGGCACAGGTTTTGTTTTCCATTCTTTTCTTCATTTTAATTTAGTCTAGATTCTTCTCCACATTAGTAGAGACTGTGCTTAGCTGACACTAGATGGTATTGTGGCTCCTTCAATTCAAATGGCTTCTAGAGTGAGAGTCACTTTCTGTCCTTCTATAACTGGTGTGCTTTGCATGTATTTAATATGAGATCAGTGCCTCATAGAAAAAATAATCGCTCTTTGTTTATAAAATATGGTTTAAGAAAATATAGGACCAATTGCTTTTCTAGTTTTAAACATAAACAAAATGGGTTTTTGACACTCACAGTGCATATACTCAAATAACTACATTTGTATTTTGTCAATATAATACTATTGAGAATATACAAAGGAAAGAACCTGATAGGGCAAAGGAGAAAAGGCAGTATGCTGCCTATTGTTGTTATGTTAAATGCTACTGAAGCAGGCTAATGTGTCTCTGAGACAATACCATGGAAAGCACTATTATCCATTTATTTCTTTTAAAAAAAATGTAGTGAGGTCTTAAATTAGAATTTTTTCCTTAAAATGATCAACCATTATTTAAATATAGTGCCAACGTTTGAACACATGACTGACGAAATAATTTTATTACTGACCTAGATAACAGTAATAACATTTGCAATAACAATATATCCAGAAGTTAGTAACACCAAACGATGATAATCTGGATACTTGGTTTACTTGTTTGTTCTCTTTACCAAGAAAACTCTTTTTATTTTCTGCTTCAAAAAATATCTGCCCACATTTCAGAGTCCTGTTAATGTCACTTTCTCAGTGAACCCATTTGGATTTTCCAGTCTGAGTTAATATCTTATGCTCTCATCATGCAAAATTTACTTCTTGCAGAACTTAAGAGCAGCCTGTTTTGTCACAGTTATCTTGGGAGATGTGCATCTTCTCTATAAACATAAACATTTTGGAGCTAGGGAAATATTTTGCTCCCTGTTTTATCATTGTCCTTGTTTACTTGGTCACTCAGTTGTGTCCGAATCTTTGAGACCCCATGGACTGTAGCCCTCCAGGCTTCTCTGTCCATGGAATTTTCCAGGGAAGAATACTGGAGCAGGTTGCCATTTCTTAATCCAGGGATCTTCCTGACCCAGAGATCCAACCCACGTCTCTTACATCTCCTGCCCTGGCAGGTGGATTCTTTACCACTAGTGCCACCTGGGAAGCCCATTCATTTTCCTTAAGGCAGAATGAAGAGAAAGCCTTTAATGAATGTTCATAAATTGATTCTTTTAACTAAAAAAAAAAGGCACATAAGACAGAAATCTTGAATCAAACTCATATTTACTATTCTATGAATAGACTTTTAAAGTATAAAAATTACATCCACACCATATATGTTGGTATTGTTTTATGATGAAGAATTTGTGGTTTATTAGAGAAGAATAATTTATAGCCAAACTCTTCAATATATTTAGATAGTAAGTTCCCAGAGTACAGGACTATTTTGGCTCCATTTAAGAATCTTACATATTTCCATATGATATGTTTTATTCTTATCTGAGAAAGCCTTTTTCAAAGGCAATTAAATGTAGCCATTTTCCAAGTGTAGCAAAAACAACATATAGGAGATCCAGTTAGGGAACTAATTAACCTTCGGGTATAAATTAATTCAGTCAGCTAAAGTCTAAAAGGGAAAGGGGGAGCAGTTTTGCCATTTAAAAAAATAAATAATATAGACAATTGGACAATTGCCTTTCTTGATTAGATGTTTCAGAGGACTGGGGTTGAGGAGAATGAGACCAATCCCATGGCCAGCTGCTGTGATAATTAACCAGAAGCACTGAAAGGTGAGGAAAACTATAAGTCTTGGGTGAATATCCCAGAAATGCCTAATATTAATATAAATGGAACAGGAGTCAGCAAATGTTGCCACAGAGGACCAAGAATAAATATTTTTAGATTTGCTGGCCACGTGGTTTCAGTTACATTATTCAAATATGTCACTATCCTAAAATATACATCAATAGTAAATAAATGGGGTGGCCAAATTTGGCCTTTGGTCTATATTTTGCTATGCCCTGGTTAATGTATAAGTAAACATTTATAATATTTTTAGCAGGTCTGTATGAAGGAATAGATTTAAACAAGTTGATAGATACTAAGTTTTAGTTAGAAATTGACCATATTCAATTTAAGCAATTGTATATTTCACTTATTTAAACTCTTACTAAAACTTCATGAAGCTTTTTAAAACTTTCCAGAATAATATAGTCTCCCCTCACTTTCCCCAGTCATCTCATGCATCCTGTTCAGCAGTGTGTTTTTTACTGGTGTCCGTTTCGCATAGGTACTTTTCCTTCACTAAAATGTGAACTCCTTTAAATCAAGGATTATGTATTATTCACGTTTGTTTCCCAACTTCAAAATAAAAAGACCATGTTTTAATGTCATAATGTTCTATGGAATCTCAGATACATGAAATTGCATTTTAGTATCCATTGAAGAATACCTAATAATAAAAAGCTATAAACTTAGAAATAGTTAAAACTAATTATATTTAATTAGTTGTAATATCTAGATATATTTTAAAAGACATAAATTATCTAGGAAGCATTATGTATTTAGTTCATAAATAGTACTTGGTGCGATTATGGGTTACCTGAAGTTTGCAAAGCTTCAAAATTCTTCAGGAATATACCAGGCCTACTCTTAAGCATTAATTTTAAATAGATTAATTTCTCTTTTTTTTTATTTATTTTTTATTTTTTTATTTTTTTTCTCAATTAATTTTATTTTATTTTTAAACCTTACATAATTGTATTAGTTTTGCCAAATATCAAAATGAATCCACCACAGGTATACATGTGTTCCCCATCCTGAACCCTCCTCCCTCCTCCCTCCCCATACCATCCCTCTGGGTCGTCCCAGTGCACCAGCCCCAAGCATCCAGCATCATGCATTGAACCTGGACTGGCATCTCGTTTCATACATGACATTTCACATGTTTCAATGCCATTCTCCCAAATCTTCCCACCCTCTCCCTCTCCCACAGAGTCCATAAGCCTGTTCTATACATCAGTGTCTCTTTTGCTGTCTCGTATACAGGGTTATCGTTACCCTCTTTCTAAATTTCATATATATGCGTTAGTATACTGTATTGGTGTTTTCCCTTCTGGCTTACTTCACTCTGTATAATAGGCTCCAGTTTCATCCACCTCATTAGAACTGATTCAAATGTATTCTTTTTAATGGCTGAGTAATACTCCATTGTGTATATGTACCACAGCTTTCTTATCCATTCATCTGCTGATGGACATCTAGGTTGCTTCCATGTCCTGGCTATTATAAACATTGCTGCGATGAACATTGGGGTACACGTGTCTCTTTCCCTTCTGGTTTCCTCAGTGTGTATGCCCAGCAGTGGGATTGCTGGATCGTAAGGCAGTTCTATTTCCAGTTTTTTAAGGAATCTCTACACTGTTCTCCATAGTGGCTGTACTAGTTTGCATTCCCACCAACAGTGTAAGAGGGTTCCCTTTTCTCCACACCCTCTCCAGCATTTATTATTTGTAGACTTTTGGATTGCAGCCATTCTGACTGGTGTGAAATGGTATCTCATAGTGGTTTTGATTTGCATTTCTCTGATAATGAGTGATGTTGAGCATCTTTTCATGTGTTTGTTAGCCATCTGTATGTCTTCTTTGGAGAAATGTCTATTTAGATCTTTGGCCCATTTTTTGATTGGGTCATTTATTTTTCTGGAGTTGAGCTGTAGGAGTTGCTTGTATATTTTTGAGATTAGTTGTTTGTCGGTTGCTTCATTTGCTATTATTTTCTCTCCAGTGACGGTGTGAATGTATTTCTGTAACACAATTTGCTAAAATACATATTTATATTAAGTACAATTTTATGAATACTTAAATATTACTGACTGAAAGTGTTAGTTGCTCAGTCATGTCTAACTCTTTGTGACTGCATGGACTGAAGCTTGCCAGGCTCCTCTGTCCATGGATTCTCCAGGCAAGAATCCTGGAGTGAGTTGCCATTTTTTCCCCAGGGGATCTTCCTGACTCAAGGATTGAACCCAGGTCTTCTGCATTGTAGGCAGATTCTTTATTGTCTGAACTAACAGAGCAGCACTCTAACCAAAATAAATAATTTAAAAGGAGGCAATATACAGATTATATTTAACAAATATAATAACAATAGATAAATCATATTTAATAATTATATTTAAACTAATTATGTTTAAATTAAATTTGTTCATCACCGATTTGATGGACGTGAGTTTGAGTAAACTCCAGGAGTTGGTGACGGACAGGGAAGCCTGGTGTGCTGTGGTCCTTGGGGTCGCAAAGAGTTGGACATGACTAAGTGACTGAACTGAACAGAATATACAGGTATAAATGTGCTTTCACAGTAATGAAAAATTGGAAATATTAGAAATATATAGCTAAAGCCACTATAAGTGAGTATAGAGTGTTAAAGTAGGAGCCAAGGATATGGGACAAAAACTTGATTAAAAAAAAAAGGTATTAAAATGTCACAGATTGTGGCTGAGAATCCAAGAAGAATGTAGAAGGAATTCAGAATTCAATCCATCAGCAAAGAAATGAGATGGACTCAGTGTGGATGGAACTGTAAATAAAGTCTAAGTAAATTATGTACCTAATTTGGACTATGAGGAATTGGATACTGGGGGTTTCCTGAGATGTAGGAGGTGTAAAATCAACTCAGTATGTCTACCTGAGGGCCAGGTAGGGACTGAAAACTGTTGCTTAGAGGTTAAAATAATTTTAGGCCATCCGAGAGAATAATTGTGTTAAGTGTAAGAAAGAAAGTAAAAATGTTAGTCACTCAGTCATGTCCAACTCTTTGCAACCCTATGGACTGTAGCCCACCAGGCTTCTCTGTGGAATTCTCCAGGCAAGAATACTAGAGTGAGTAGCCATTCCTTTCTCCAGGGGATCTTCCTGACCTAGGTATTGAACCCAGGTCTCCCTCATTGCAGGCATATTCTTTACCATCTGAGACATCAGGGAAGCTCTCTTAAGTGTATAAGGGGTAAAAATTTGAGTATAGAGCTGTAAAGATAAAGTGAATATTCAGTTCAGTCAGTCACTCAGTTGTGTCCGACTCTTTGCAATCCCATGGACTGCCACACACCAGGCTTCCCTGTCTATTACCAACTCCCAAAGCTTATTCAAACTCATGTCCATTGAGTCAGTGATGCCATCCAACCATCTTATCCTCTGTTGTCCCCTTCTCCTCCCGCCTTCAATCTTTCCCAGCATTAGGGTCTTTTTCAATGAGTCAGTTCTTCTCATCAGGTGGCCAAAGTATTGGAGTTTCAGCTTCAGCATCAGCCCTTCCAATGAATATTCAGGACTGATATCTTTTAGGATGGACTGTTTGGATCTCCTTGCAGTCCAAGAGACCCTCAAGAGTTTTCGCCAATACCACAGTTCAAAAGCATCAATTCTCCGGTGCTCAGCTTTCTTTATAGTTCAATTCTCACATTCATATATCTTACAAAAGTAAATATTAAATTTGTGTAAATTTGGGATAATCTGTATTTAAAGTTAGAATTCTGCTGTTTATAGAGTTCAGCATTTTAACCTTGGAGTTTCAGTTTGCAGGTCATCATTGATATTAAACTTGTGATGTTAAGTTAGAAAAGATAAAGAAATCCTGATTAAATATATAAATTATTTGAATGTTTTAAATCAATTGATTTACTATATGTTTAATTTATTAGATTTATTCTGTTAAAAGGTCACACATATTTTGCTTCTTTGGGTAATGTATTGGCAGGCATTCAAAGAGAAAATATATTAAATCTATAATTAAAATGATTTAAAGGAAGAAAAATTAAGGAATTTTTCTGAATTTTATGAATGGAGCTAAACATTTAAGGAAATTTGGTCTTTGTAACTTGAGATGATTAACATTGTTTAAAGAATAAGTTAAGTGCTCTTTCTGTAGAGAAATTGCTAAATTTTCAAAGTAGACAAGATTTGTATATTGAAGTCTTAAGTAAAACGAAGTTTAGAAATTTTTTGAAAGAAGACATACAGATAGCCAATAAACATGTGAAAAGATGGTCAACATAACTCATAATTAGAGAAATTCAAACCAAAACTACAGTGAGGTATTACTTCACACCAGCCAGAATGGCCATCATCAAAAAATCTACACACAATAAATGCTGGAGAGGATTTAGAGAAAAGAGAACCTTCTTGCACTGCTGGTGTGAATATAAATTGATATAGCCACCATGGAGAACAGTATGGAGATTCCTTAAAACATTAGGAAAAAAACTACCATATGACACAGCAATCCCCCTAGTTGGCATATGCCCTGAGAAAACCATAATAAAAAAGACACATTTACCCCAATGTTCACTGAAGCACTATTTACAATAGCCAAGACATGGAAGCAACTTAGATGTCCATCAGTAGATGAATGGATAAAGAAGCTGTAATATATGTATATGGTGCAATATACCTATATCCTACATATAATTATGACTGATTTGTGTTGTTGTATGGCAGAAAGCAATGCAACATTGTAAAATAGCTATCCTCCAATTAAAAATAAAACAGAAATGTTTCAGTTTGCAACTTAAAAAAAAAAAGATCACTGTTAATTTTAAAATGAAGTTGGTCTGTAGAGACTCCTCTCAACAAAATCTCTTTGGTTGCCAAGGACTGGGGATGGGAGAATTGAGGTGATGTTGGTCAAAGGATACAAATTTTCAGTTAAAAGGTAAATAAGTTCTGGGGGTCAAATCATCAGTCAGTCAGTTCAGTCACTCAGTTGTGTCCAACTCTTTGAGACCCCATAGACTGCAGCACACCAGGCTTCCCTGTCCGTCACCAACTCCTGGAACTTGCTCAAACTCATGTCCATCAAGTTGGTGATGTTTTCCAGCCATCTCATCCTCTGTTGTCCCCTTATCCTCCTATCTTCAATCTTTCCCAGCATCAAGGTCTTTTCCAGTGAGTCAGTTCTTCGCATCAGGTGGCCAAAGTATTGGAGTTTTAGCTTCAACATCAGTCCTTTCAAAGAACACCCAGGACTGATCTCCTTTAGGATGGACTGGTTGGATCTTCTTGCAGTCAAAGGGACTCTCAAGAGACTGGTTCCAAATAGGAAAAGGAGTACCTCAAGGCTGTATACTGTCACCCTGCTTATTTAACTTATATGCAGAGTACATCATGAGACACACTGAGCTGGAGGAAGCACAAGCTGGAATCAAGATTGCCTGGAGAAATATCAGTAACCTCAGATATGCAGGTGACACCACTCTTATGGCAGAAAGTGAAGAGGAACTAAAGAGCCTCTTGATGAAAGTGAAAGAGGAGAGTGAAAAAGTTGGCTTAAAACTCAACATTCAGAAAACTAAGATCATGGCATCCGGTCCCATCACTTCATGGCAAATAGATGGGGAAACAGTGGAAACAGTGGCTGACTTTATTTTCCTGGGCTCCAAAATCACTGCCAGATGGTGATTGCAGCCATAAAATTAAAAGACGCTTACTCCTTGGAAGGAAAGTTATGATCAACCTAGACATCATATTAAAAGGCAGAGACATTACTTTGCCAACAAAGGTCCGTCTAGTCAAGGCTATGGTTTTTCCAGTGGTCATGTATGGATGTGAGATTTGGACTATTAAGAAAGCTTAATGCTGAAGAATTGATGCTTTTGAACTGTAGTGTTAGAGAAGACTCTTGAGAGGGCTGCAAGGAGATCCAACCATGGACCTCTGCTATAAAACCGCTCACCAAATCCTCCTGGATTGGGACACACAGCTTTTGAGGTCAGGAGCCCACTATGTCACCCTTTGCCTGGCAAAGCAATAAAGCTATTCTTTTCTACTTCACCTAAAACTCTGTCTCCAAGATTCAATTTGGCACCAGTGTGCAGACGCCAAAATTTTAGCATCAATAGCTGCTTGAGAGATATCAAAGTGAAAAGAGATATGAGTTCTGTCTTCATTAAACTTACAATCTAGTGGAGCAAGATAGACATGCATGCATTTAATAATATAGGACAGAATATTGTTACTTTTGCAATGAGTAAGCAGTGGTTCTAGGAAAAACATCACAGGGTGATGTATTCCATCTTTAGAGAATGAGTCACTTTTTGTAAAAAGGTGTCCTGGAGCTAATCTATTTGAAATTGTTTGAATTTTATTTGGCAGAGAAAGTCAGAATGTTTTAGCTACAATTTTTCATCTGGAAAATATAGATAGCAGTATTTGTCTTTTTTACCAAAGCAAACGAGCTAGTGGTTCACAGGATTACTCAAAGTCAGCTTCTAATTAAATTACTAAACCACCTTGGTAATAGAAAGGGGAAAAATAACCTATTGATTAAGCCAGAGATGTAAGTATTGTTCTGATGTATTACACAAGGAGAGTTTAATGATGATTTTATGTCAAACTATCAACTCAAGCATAGCGTCTATTTTCCTAAAATAATAAATTATTTTTGTTGTTTCATCACTAAGTTGTGTCTGACTCTCTGTGACTGCATGGGCTATAGCTTGCAAGTTTCCTCTGTCCATGTGATTTCCAAGGCAAGAATATAGGACTGGTTTGCCATTTCCTACTCCAGGGGATCTCCCCAACACAGGGACTGAATCCAGGTCTCCCACATTGCAGGCAGATTCTTTAGAATCTGAACCACCTGAATAAATACTATCACAATTGATTTAAATTTTAAGACCCTCAGCTAATACCAGAGAAAGTCTTGGTAAAGTGGGGAACCCTGCTCCCACACACACGCTGGAATTGGGGACGAAAGCCTTTCTTGTGGTTTCATCTAGGGACCTTGCCTGCTCTGTAACCATTTGGCCTGTTCTAGTAGATAAGAGCAGAGAAGGCAATGGCACCCCACTCCATTGTTCTTGCCTGCAGAATCCCAGGGATGGGGGAGCCTGGTAGGCTGCCATCTATGGGGTCGCACAGAGTCGGACACGACTGAAGCGACTTAGCAGCAGCAGCAGCAGCAGCAGTAGATAAGAGAGGTTGCCTCATACTTTCAGATCAGAGAAATTAACCAAGGCTACAGATCTGATTCTCATGAAGAGTCTCTTGAGGCTAGGGTCTACCATGATCACTGAGAAATCCCAGGATGTTTCATTTCTCCACACACAATTAAACAAAGGATTTTTTCTTTAAGAGAATTAATACATATAAATATGATTGTTCATGTATAATTGTATAATTAGCTGCCGAGGACCAGCCCCGGCTGATCCAGGGTATTCGAAGGGGAGACGGCGTCGGCGACTATTTATTTATTTATCAAAGATATAAAGAGTAATAGAATGAGGATAGCTCAGTAGGAAAATTCAGTGGAGAAAAGAAGCTGAGTAGCTTGGTTTACGCGGGAGACCAATAAAACTTCAAGACAAGAAGTTTGCGCCACTTACGTAGGCCGCAGGCGCCCTCTCGAATAGCGGAAGGTGTCTCACCCTAGACACCTTCTCGAGTGGGTCTTAGAAGCCCAGGCATAATTAGTAAGCGTGGTGGGTTCCGCGCTCCAGATGGAGACTCAGCTGGAAGTTAAAAGAAAGAATGACATGGGGAGACCAAGCGTTGGTGAGCAAGGCCCGTAGCTTTATTTTTAACAGGGGCTTTTATACCCTAAGTTACACATAGAGGATAATAGGGGATGCAAAGTCAGCAGTCTTTGATTCTTATCAAAAACCAAGGTTTCTTTCCTGCAAATTTATCGTATACAAATGGTTTAGGTGATTTACATCATCTTCTGGCCAGAAGGCCTACTAACATTTTATGACTCTTGACAAGGACTTATCAACAAAGACTTATTTTCTCTAAGAGTAATTATTTTAAGGTTTGGCACCATCTTCCAAAGATAAAATTGCATTCCTATAGGGCGGATGTGTAATGGGCTTATAACAAAGAAAGAATTTATTACCTTAAGGGTCTAAAGTTACTAACACCAAGGCCACTACTTATTTTTTCTACATACCAACTATTAATTAATACATATTCAAGGATACAATTCAGGGGATGTGAAAACTTGGCAACAAACATTGACTCATCAATGAAATCCTTTACTAGTTTATTCTGACAGTTTCTAACTCTCTGAGAGGCTCTAAGCTATTTGAATATCTTAAGCTTCCCATGCCTCTCGAGGCTGGGAGACTGTAAACAATCGTATGCATAGCTGCAGGAGTCCGGGTAAACTTGTCAGGCGAGTTAGAGAGCCATCAGAGGGGTTTGGATTTAAACACTCCTAATTGCCCAGGAACTTTATTAATTGGAGCTGTAAGTTAACTCTTTGACAGAGAGAGAGAGAGATGGTGGTAGGGGACAGCCCCCAGTAAAGTCAGAGGTGAGAGCACAAAGCAATAAAGTAGGCAGACTCTGGTTTTTTGGGGGAAAATGCTCGAGAATATCCGGGCGGACTCCTGAGGCTCGATCCCGCCTTTGCGTATGCCGAGCCTCCTTCCTCATGACCTTTGTCATGAGCAGAATGCCTCACCGGCTCCCCGCAATTAGCACAATATGGGAGCTTATAAATGAAAAATTTTACCTACATAAAACAGATTCATCAGAGTAATATTTTAAACCTTAAAGGACAATACTGGATTATTAACTCTACAAATAAACCCTACAAAAATTCCAAAGGATTAAAGAAATATATAATTTTAGTAGTTTTATTGAGTGTTGCTAACATCAATATTAAAGAAAAATGATTGGTATCATAAAAACAGTCATCTTCCAAACCCATCATTGAATGTTCTACCTTGTGCTTTAGGGAGTCTGCAAATCACATTTCTCCTTTGCTGGCTAGTCTTCTGTTGGGTTCTTCCCACAGAGGGTACTAGAAAGAGACCAAAAGACTATGGGGGAAGAATGGACTTGCATGCTCTTGCCTGTTGTTACTGTCAGCATCACCCCAGCAGTGTTCCTTCTAGCAGCTGCAGTCAGCTCCTATAGTAGCAGATGGCTCCAATTTCCAGTATTCTTTTAGACTCCCCCAGAGAACCTCATGATACCTTTCAAATATATGATTACTAGCCAGATAGCATCCAGCCTTACAGGTCTGAGAGCCAGGTTCTAACCTTCTGAGGCAAGATTCAGGCTCCTTTCTTAGGAGTCTGGACCCTGGCTTTGCTCTTTCAGCCTAAGGAGTGGTTAATTTTTCTTGCTATTACCTCTGTAACCCATTTTTCCTAGTTGAATATCCAGCATATGTTTAAGCAGCTTCCTATATTTTTTTTCTTTAACTGGTATAGTTTCACTTTTCTGCTGTAACAATGACCCATAGAGAGTTAAAAATCGGAGGGCTCACCTAGAGGCATAATGTGAAGAAGATTCAAGACCTGTAACCAAGACAGATCCATAATAGAATTAAGATTTTATTTCTTAACCCTGAGCCTAGAAACATATGGATTTTAGTGTTAAGTCACCCAGTATCTGATGATGACTAGGACCAAATGGCTTAAATAATTTAGGACTCCTCTACTTGATGTGAAATATTTGGACAAGAAGATTTATTCATATTTAGCTCCAAAATTCCATTACACTTACTGAAAAATTTTTAAGGCTATGCTAAAATATAGTGACATGTGAAAACATTTCTAATCAAAAGAGGTTTAACTTCAGGAGCAGCAACATCGAATCTAGTACACACACACACACACACACACACACACACACACACACACAGACTCAGACTTTATGAGACTGAAAAGCACCCAGGAGTTAACAGATCTGGGACAATTAGAGTTAACCATCTTCTTCACTCATCATAAGACAATTTATATGAAGCTCTTTTCTCTTCCCAACTGGAATTCCAAGTGAAAAATGAAAGTACATCATACATACTTCACACATATGTGAGGCAGTTATAATGAAATCTTTGTTTTTTGAAATTTTCACTTCTTATACAAGACTTTTCTCATGTATTTCCTTAAAATATATTAAAATTAAGATAAAGGAGGTTCCTTCCCATCTTTATTTAATCTGTTTGGGAATTTATGTTTTTATATGTTACAGTGTGTCAATTTGGTGAATTGTCTTGCTCAATTATTATATTCTCTAAATGCTGATTCAGGCCAATTTTATATACAACTTGTCTTTGATAAGAGGTAACAGCAGGTAAAATAAATATACAGAAGTACCAAAACAACCTTCAACAATAAGTTATATACAATGTTGTACACTGCATTCTGACAGCAGATTAATTTCTCTCTTTCCATGATCTTTATTTCCAAGGTGTCCCTTTTTAATGAATATTTCCAGACTAATAAATAGCATGATAATTTAAAGTCAACAGTTGCTCAGGGCTTTCGTTTTGGCCATGCCTCAACAGGCCCTGCATCAGTTTTCTATAAAAATGAACGATCTAAAGCACGTTCGAATCTTGCCTAACATTAAAGGAGTCTCTCCATTCTGCTTAAAGTTTCTGTCATTCACCTTTCCATTGGCGGATAGCCTAGTTTTTCTTGAAAGAAGCATTCGTGCACTTGCCTGGGATTTTTAAGTTTCTCATGATTTTGTTGTTGTTGTTGTTGAATATTGGACGCTTACATGATGTGGCTACCCTGTAAATCAGACTCTCCAAGCCTCAGGTTTTTGTGTAGCTGATATTTGTTGTTGTTATTAATAATGCTGTTTGTTTGTTGACTTTCCTGAACCAATTCCATTAGGTCTCTATTCTTGGTATGTGTGGCCAATGAAACTCCCACTTGGTTGGCTTAGTAATCAACTAATGACCAGACAGAGATTTCATTAAATGCCTTGTTTCTGTTGGCCACTCACCCTTGCTAAGGGTCTATGTGTGTATCTTGGGAAGAACTTTTAATGCTCTGGCAAGAAGTTCATTTCTCTGCCTCACCTTCATTTCCACTTCTACTAACAGAGAGTTCATTCATGTTTTCCAGAATATTTTCTAATAATTGTCTTTAATTCCACCTTTTCTCATTTTACTTGAAACAAAATATTCATACAATTGAGATTATTAACAGATCTCACTGTTGCTATGAATAAACATGTGCTCAATTTGGAGAGTGTTCAGATGAAACTGGTCTTTGGGGGAAAAGAGGAATGACTTACTAGGAAAAATATCCATGTAGCCGAAGTATGCATTTTTAAGAAGTTTTGGGTTTTTTGCTACTGTAATGGGATTGGGTAAATGGCATTATTGATCTTGTCTGCTTCTTACATTTGTCAGAAAACTCTGGGAACTCAATAAACACTTGTTGACTGATGACTTGGAAGTTCTTACTCTGTGTCAGGGGAGCCAAACAACCATTGTACATCATCTTTATTCATAGGACTATGCAGTGTCTTTTTTGTGTTCTGTTTATAAACTGATTTTGGAGGCAAATATATTAGTACATACACACATATTTAGTTAAAATTTCTCATATTTATATGTATGGGGATCAACTGTAATATGTGTTTCTGTTTGTATATGTGTAATATTGTGAGTGAGATGGAAAAGAGAGAAAGGGGATGTCATAATTTATTCCTCATGATATTTTATGTGAATCTGCTTTTAAAACACAATGTTGCCTATACAGTTCTTATCAGTATTGAGTATCTGAGGAAGTAGATACTCTTTTAAATGCAGAGAGAATTGTTCATTCATTCTAGGATATTAATTCCTTCAACATAAAAGTATTTGGGTTGAATCACTCATAGATAATCTGTAAATCTCCACAAGACAACCCCCATACCAAGACAGGGTTCAGTTCAGTTCAGTTCAGTCACTCAGTCATGTCTGACTCTTTGCGATCCCATGAATTGCAGCATGCCAGGCCTCCCTCCATCACCAACTCCCGGAGTTCACTCAAACTCATGTCCATCGAGTCGATGAAGCCATCCAGCCATCTCTTCCTCTGTTGTCCCCTTCTCCTCCTGCCCCCAATCCCTCCCAGCATCAGAGTCTTTTCCAAGGAGTCAACTCTTTGCATGAGGTGGCCAAAGTACTGGAGTTTCAGCTTTAGCATCAGTCCTTCCAAAGAAATCCCAGGGCTGATCTCCTTCAGAATGGACTGGTTGGATTTCCTTGCAGTCCAAGGGGCTCTCAAGAGTCTTCTCCAACACCACAGTCCAAAAGCATCAATTCTTTGGTGCTCAGCCTTCTTCACAGTCCAATTCTCACATCCATACATGACCACTGGAAAAACCATAGCCTTGACTAGATGGACCTTAGTTGGCAAAGTAATGTCTCTGCTTTTGAATATGCTATCTATGTTGGTCATAACTTTCCTTCCAAGGAGTAAGCATCTTTTAATTTCATGGCTGCAGTCATCATGTTCAGTGATTTTGGAGCCCTCCAAAATAGTCTCCCACTGTTTCCATTGTTTCCCCATCTATTTGCCATGAAGGGATGGCCATTTAAATGCCCTGATCTTGGTTTTTGGAATGTTGAGTTTTAAGCAAGCTTTTTCACTCTCCTCTTTAACTTTTATCAAGAGGCTCTTTAGTTTTACCTCTTTAGTCCCTCAACAATTAACCTTCTTAGTTCCGGAATTTGTCTGCTAGCTCTTCTCCTCCAGTTAATCCTCTCATTCTTTTCTACATCCTCCTTGGTACGGGGAGAAACTACATATTCCTTACCAGTCTGAAATTCCATTACATTTAGGAAAACTATCTATCCTATTGGAATCATTATAAAAGGCATGGTCCAATATTCCCTCTATTAATGGGGCCCATGCCTGCATTTTTTTACCCTGACTTTAATTATGAGAATGTTCAAACTACCAAATGTTCAAACTGCCAAAGAATGTTCAAACTACGGCACAGTTGCACTCATCTCACATGCTATCAAAGTAATGCTCAAAATTCTCCAAGCCAGGCTTCAACAGTACGTGAACTGTGAACTTCCAGATGTTCAAGCTGGATGTAGAAAAAGCAGAGGAACCAAAGAACAAATTGCCAACATCCATTGGATCATCGAAAATGCAAGAGAGTTCCACAAAAACATCTACTTCTGCTTTATTGACTACGACAAAGCCTTTGACCATGTGAATCACAATAAAATGTGGGAAATTCTTAAAGAGATGGGAATACCAGACCACCTTACCTACCTCCTGAGAAATCTGTATGCAGGTCAAAAGCAACAGTTAGAACCAGACATGGAACAAGAGACTGGTACCAAATTGGGATAGGAGTACATCAAGGCTGTTATATTGTCAGCCTGCTTATTTAACTTATATGCAGAGTACATTATGTGAAATGCTTGGCTGGATGAACTGCAAGCTGGAATCAAGATTGCTAGGAGGAACATCAATAACCTCAGATACATGGATGACACCACCCTTATGGCAGAAAGCAAAGAAGAACTAAAGAGCCTCTTGATGAAAGTGAAAAAGGAGAGTGAAAAAGCTGGTTTAAAACCCAACATTCAAAAAACCAAGATCATGGCATCTGGTCCCATCACTTCGGGGCAAATAGATGGGGAAACAATGGAAACAGTGGGAGATTTTCTTTTTTTAGACTCCCAAATCACTGCAGATGGTGACTGCAGCCATGAAATTAAAAGATGCTTGCTCCTTCGAAGAAAATCTATGACCAACCTAGACAGCATAATAAAAAGCAGAGATCTTACCTTGTTGATGAAGGTCCAACTAGTTAAAGCTATGTTTTTTCCAGCAGTCATGTATGGATATGAGAGTTGGACTACAAAGAAATCTGACTGCTGAGGAATTCATGCTTTTGAACTGTGGTGTTGGAGAAGACTGTTGAGAGTCCCTTGAACTGCAAGGAGATCCAACCAGTCAATCTTAAAGGAAATCTGTCCAGAATATTCATTAGAAGGATTGATGCTGAAGCTGAAACTCCAATATTTTGCCCATCTGGTGAGAACTGACTCATTGGAAAAGGTCCTGATGCTGGGAAAGATTGAAGGCAGGAGGAGAAGGGGAAGACAGAGGGTTAGATGGTTGGATGGCATTACCAACTTGATGGACACGAGTTTGAGCAACCGCTGGGAGTTGGTGATGGACAGGGAAGCCTGGCATGATGAAGTCCATGGAGTTGCAAAGATCTGGACAGAAGTGAGTGATTGAACTGAACTTTATTATGAGAAAACACATGCTGTGGACTGAATTGTGGAAAGGTTATGTGATCACTGTGAGAAAGAGGTGTCTGTAAGCCAGGAAGTGGATCTTCTCTAGAACCTGATCATGCTGGCACCCTGAAGTCAGACTTCAGTCTTCAGAGCTGTGAGAAAGTAAGTTCCTGTTGCTTAAGCCATTCCGTGATAATTGCCATAATAAGGTAATCCACACAGACACTCCAGCGCCCAATACCTTCACAGGTTATGTAGTTTTACATAGTTTTCAAATTCTAGTTCTTAGTAAAGCATTTAAATGCATAGATACACTGACACATTTTACTTTTAATAAATTTTAAATATGATATATTGATGTCCTTATTAAATATACTTTGCCATTAAATGTATACTCGTGCTCAGTCATATGCAACTCTTTATGACCCTTTGTACTGCAGCCTACCAGGCTCCTCTGTCCATGGGATTTCCAGGAAAGAATACTGGAGTGGGTTGTCATTTCCTTCTCCAGGAGATCTTCCCTACCCAGGGATCAAATTCACATACCCTGTGTCTCCTGCATTACAGGCAG
The DNA here is from genome assembly GCF_055505025.1 of Bos grunniens. NCBI lineage: Eukaryota > Metazoa > Chordata > Mammalia > Artiodactyla > Bovidae > Bos > Bos grunniens. The sequence goes on from NC_141172.1 coordinate 10,888,850, forward strand.
GTTCTTTACCACTGAGCCACCACAGAAGTCTCATAAAAGTCCATACCTAAGATAGTGGAACTTTTGATTGTTTTATGTGTTTTGCATTCACTTTCTCACAAGCCAAATTTCATATGATCTTTTAAGTAGATAAAATTTTTCTTCTAAATCTTATTTTAGTATTAAACAAATGCTCATTGCAAAAAATATTTTGATCTTGCCAAGTATGATATACATGCTCAATCATGTCCTACTCTGCAACCCCATGGACTGTTGTTGGCCAGGCTCCTCTCTCCATGAAATTTTCCAGGTAGGAATCCTGGAGTGGGTTTCCTCCTCCAGGGGATCTTTGTGACTAAAGGATCAAACCCTCATCTCTTGAGTCTCCTGCATTGGCAGGCAGGTTTTTTACCAGTGCTCCACCTGGAAAGCCCCATTTTCAAGTTTACTCACTAACTGAAAGATATTTATTTTATTCTAGGAACTTAAATTAACCTACTTGCTAATACCACCACTCAAATGAAAATTTTAATTTGAAGGCACAAACATTTATCTAAAAATTTTCAATTTGTGGTATCTTAATACTGCTCTCATTATTATTTCTGTACTTTGTTGCTGTTCTCACTTAAACAGAATCTTATGTATCAAACACTTAATCATTTTAAGTATAAGTAATTTAAAAATGATAAGCACATTAACATACTGTAATAGATTGGGCAATCCTGACATTTTGTGGTATAACATAATCACTTGAATTCGTAGAACTTTAAAAAATTAATTATTGCAGTATTGCTTAATATAATTCAACACAAGTTTATTTTACACTTCTGCATTAGACTGAAACATCCAGAACATTTAACCACATATCTGGGTGCTGGGTCTCAGCTAAGCTGACACATAAACTAGCCATCAAAATTTGTCTGCTTTCCATTATCTATCACAACTGACTCTTCAGATTGTATGTGATTATGTAATATGGTCATTGGTGATATGGGGAACTGCAAAATGAAACGATTGCTGTAGGTTGGCATATCTGGTGAGGGAATCATTGATTTGTGTGATTATCAAACTTAAAGTTACCATGTAGAAGAATAAGAATTCACACCTCATCCATGTGACAGCCACACTCATTCTGTAACCACAGGATGACTTGTCTCTCACATCACTTCAAGCAATTCACTATTGCACTTAATAAAGTTAAACTTGCCCACTTTTGTAAATATCAAAGGAAGATACAGGCTACTAGACTGCACAGTATCTCTTCTGACCCTTCAGTTTCAGTGAGGCAGAATTCCAGGGACATATGGAGAGAGAAGTAGAGCCAGTAGAAAACTCACAAAGCTTGGTGAGGCTTCTCTGATCAAGCCTGGGTCCAGACTTAGCAGGGTGCCTGTCACATGGAAAATGTCTAATATAAAAATACCACACTGCTGTCTCCCAAGGGGCACAGACATCTAACATTTTAAGTTTTTCTAGCATCTCTCCCTCTCTTCCAACTAAAAAAGGTTTTGACTTATGTTGGGAGATCCTGAGAGCCAGAAACTGAACTGGGTGCTCTGGAAATGTGCAAAAGTTCCTGAAATAATGACTAGGAAGGAACCCTCCCACCCATGACAAGTGGGGAAGATGGATAATTTTTAAGACATATGTTATCATGGAAAATGTTAAGAGAAAGCAAGCTGATAAAGGAAAAATTGCCATCATTTTATTGCTTAAAATGATGATGGGTTTTGGTATTTTCATTGGTTTGTAGGATTTCTACGATTACCCTTTTAGGTACATGAAAAGATACATATATTTAATATGCATGTTAATATACTTTTTAATGGGCCCACACTATATAGTCAACATAGTCATGCCTTCATTTTTAAAGCCAAAAACTCAAAGAAATATTTACTTAATGTACTAATATTAGAATAAATATTCAGAATTCTGAAAGGTGTTTACTCTTATTTGTCATTGTGAAGATCTGATCATAATTATGCTAAAATACACATTTTACAATGGAATTTTCACTCTGTTTTGATGTCTGAAAGGACAGTATTTAATATCCAGAATAAAACAGTATTATTAAAGTTTTGTTGTCAGGGTACTATTGAAAATCTAGTGAATTTTTTCTCAGAATATATGGACACTTGGAGCCTAGGTATAAGAATTTTAGTTGATGACTGAAAATTTTCTATTTTCATAATTTCCCAACAGAATACATCTCCAGAAGGCATATTCCAATTGAGTAGCAAAAGTTCCTTGTTAAGAGAGACCATAAGGAAGCACTATATTTTAAATGATTTTGCATAAGACCACATGCAACTTCTGAAATTGCTGATGTTACAGAAATAATTCCAAAATGAGAATAAGGGAGATATATGTTAAAACATAGAGGATCTTTAGTAATTATTAATAAAATAAGGCTATAGGATGGAAATTAGACCAGGCATGGCTTTACTCACCATCTATTTATATACTCATTTCAGTGAAATTTATATTGAGTAACAGATGCTTTTGTGAATTATATTTTCTGTCTAGAAGTATCAGAAGCCGAATGAAATTTGATGTTAACAAAGCAACATCCAGTGCTTTCCAAAGCATGTTTTTTATAATATAGCCATTAGTTCAAAAGAGTGAGGTAACGTTACACGAGGACAATAGAAAGTTGTGTTCATCTGTTCTGCCTGCAGTATGTCTAATGTACTTTCTTCCATTATATGAAATGATCCAAAAATGCCATTTATGCTAGAAGAAGATGAGGTAGAAGTGTTGAATTGCAGCTGTGTCTTCTTTAGCCCAAAAGAAGCTTTGTACCATCTAGAATCCTTGTGAATCACTCACCTATTCATTCCTAGGCTTCAAGAAATTCAAACTCATCTTTTACATAACATTTAACATTAAAAAAGAAAATCATATTATTTTGCTCACATTTATGACTTTTGATCCCAAACTGGCCTTCAATGTATGCAATCTCTGTATCTATCCTTTCATCACCCAACTCCCTTTTTCCGTCTTATTTTCTACTGTTTGATAATTCAGTGTTGCAAGTGAATTTAAGGTTCTTTCTTTGTGCCCCCCAAATTCAAAGTTGAAATGATAGGTAAGAAGTGAATGTATTTATAGAGAAACACACTTCACAGACAAAGTGTGGACCATCTCAGAAAGTGAGAGAGAAAGTCCTGAAATATGGCATGCTTAGTTTTTATGGGTTGGGTAATTTCATAGCCTTCCCTTGTAGCTCAGGTGGTAAGGCATCTGCCTGCAATGCAGGAGACCCAGGTTTGACCCCTGGGTCAGGAAGATCCCCTGGAGAAGAAAATGGCTACCCAGTCCAGTATTCTTGCCTAGAAAATTACATGAACAGAGGAGGCTAGTGGATTACAGTCCATGGGGTTGCAAAGAGTTGGACAACTGAGCAACTAAACACACAACAACAAGTGGGAGGGTTATTCCAGTTATTTGGGGGAAGGAGCTGGGATTTCCACAAATTAGGCCACCACCCAGTTTTTGGCATTTATGAGTGGCCTCAGAACTGTCATGGCATTGGTCAGTGTGTTATTTAGCATATGCTAATGCATTGTGCCAAAGAATTGATGCTTTCAAACTGTGGCACTAAAGAAGACTCTTGAGAATCCCTTGGACAGCAAGGAGATTAAACCAGTCAATCCTAAAGGAAACTGGTAGGATTCCTTACACAGTTTGATAGGGAATCCATTGGGCCGAGTCATAGTCACCTATGTCTTAGAATTTATGGCCATTTGGAATCTATGGCTCGTTACCCACAACAGAAGTGACAGCTGGGAAACTGGTTAGTTTATAATAAAGGAGCCATAGGAACAGGCTCCTTGATGTCAGGAGACCAACCTTCATTACAAGATCTAAAGGAAACACACTGACCTAATGTTAACTGTCCAGTCCAATACAAAAGCTATTTTTAGCAACAGGTCAAAAGCTACATAATAAGATGTCTTGAAGACTACAGGTGGGTCTCTCCGACCCTCTTTTGGTGTCTGTGCCAGAAGCTGTCTCTGTTACTTTCTGACTTTAAATAAAGCTGTTGCTGCTACTGTTAAGTTCCTTCAGTCGTGTCCGATACTGTGCAACCCCATAGACAGCAGCCCACCAAGCTCCTCTGTCCCTGAGATTCTCCAAGCAAGAACACTGGAGTGGGTTGCCATTTCCTTCTCCAATGCATGAAAGTAAAAAGTGAAAGTGAAGTCGTTCAGTCGTGTCTGACTCTTCGCGACCCCCTGGACTGCAGCCTGCCAGGATCCTCCATCTGTGGGATTTTCCAGGCAAGAGTACTGGAATGGGTTGCCATTGCCTTCTCCAAATAAAGCTGTTACACTGCTGTAAACACCTGAGCAATTTGGTCCCAGAGTGAATTCTTTCCTATGGAGATCACAAATCCGTAGCCAACACCAAACATCGTGAAAGAAAATCAACCCTGAGTATTCATTGGAAGGACTGATGCTGAAGCTCCAATACTTTTCCACCTGATGCAAAGAGTCAACTCATTGGAAAACCCCTGATGCTGGGAAAGATTGAGGGCAGGAGGGGAAGGGGATGACAGAGGATGAGATGGTTGAATGGCATCACTGATTCGATGGATATGAGTTTGAGCAAACTCAGGGAGTAGTGAAGGACAGGGAAGCATGGCGTGCTGCAGTCCCTAGTGGCACAAAGAGTTGGGCACGACTGAGCAACTGAACGACAAGAACTATGTATTACAATGAGCATATGATAAGGCTCAAGGTCTAGTGGAAGTTGAATCTTCCACCATCTTGCACCTAGTTGGTTCTAATTCGTTTTTATCATGGCCTCCAGCCATGCCATTCTTTTGAAAGTCGTTTAAAAGAACTTGCCTCTTCCCTCCTGTTTCATAAGTAAAAGTCACCTATCATTCATTCTTAAGTGTGAGTTCTTCTCAGAAGCAATGTCATCTCTTATGCTTAAAAAAAATGTGATTATGGGCTTCAAGACCCATTTTTCTCTCCTTTCCTGTGACGGCTTTCTAAGCCTAAACTGTTTCTCTATGTTGCCCTCAGCATGGACTTCAGTAACAGTTTCCCACTCCACTTGCTCTTGTCTGCCACTCATCAGGCCATCCTGCAGCCCCATGCCAAATCTTTATCCAAGGAATCACTCACATGTGCTCTCAGACTGCCCCTGTCAGGGACCATATGGCTTCTGTCAGACATGGCTTCTGTTACCTATGGTGGGAAATGTCTGCCCACCGGGTAACTCTGCCTCTCCTGGGCACCAGGATCATAGACACTTATGCACTGTTGCTTTGGCAATGTGTCAGCATGATTGCCACTCATTTCTCCTGCTTTCGTTCAATACCACCACGTCCACCAAGCCTTGCTGACATCACCTGCCAGGCACAACGGTGGACCACCTGGCCCTGTGGCTTCTGCCATCTCTTTCCAAGAGCTGCTGGAAAAGAAGGCTCAGAATTTAAACCTATAAAGTGGTCTGTGATAACACTGAGGAAAAATGACCCCACTTCATCTCTTCATATTATACTCTGAAAAAGGGGTCTTAAAGGACCCTTCTGTTTCTCACTGAGATTTACTGAAGTGTGTTCATTTCTTACTCAAAAGCCCTGTTTTGCCTAAGTCCTACAAAAGAGTCCTTGGGAGTTTGGAGATGCTCAGATTTGAATACCATAACTGTCATTGGTGATTTGTTGTATGAAGTGTAATGAGAAACAAGTGAATAAATTCATTAATGCTTGCTTTGGGTCAGTTTTCCTCAGAGACCCTGAAACAAGGATTTCTGAGCAAATAGTGAATGAATTAAATGTCCGTGGGAAAAAGCAATAAGGGCATGCAGAAGCAGAACCTAGCCAGGGAGAGGCCAAACAAAGCTGTGATTAGGTAAAATCTCAGCCCCAGTCTGATCCAGTGGGGAGCTCTGATGTGCAAATTAGGTTTCATCAACATTTCGTATCAGAGGAGCTGGGCTCTCCTACTTCCCACTAGTCATTGGCTGAGGCTACCCTAGCGTGGGCATGACAGAGTCAACTCCTAGACACTTTTAGCTGCCTGAATAGGTAAAGTGGCTCCAGCAACCAGGGCAGCCATTTGAGAGCAGCCATAGAAGCTGGTCATTAGAAGCAGAAAATCCCAAGGCATGTAAAATTCAAGGCAGGCATGGACAGACAGGGTTAACAATATCCATGGGCATCATGGCAGCAGAATACTGACTGGTCCACTATGCTGTCTTGGTTGCCTAGGATGAGAACAAAACAATTCTGGGACTAACACAGCCAAAGAGGCCCAAAGCTGTCAGAATTTCACATGCATTAGAGTTCAAAAGATCATTTTTGTTCTTTTGCAAACTAAACTTGACCTAAAGGATTTTCTAAGATTTATTTCATCGAATCATCTATTTTTTGAAGCTGAAGTAACCTTAGTGACTATGGACAACCTCGCACTGGTTGGCTTCCCCCACCTGCAAATACCTAGAAAACATCTAAATAAGTTAAAATGTTAACTTCAAGATGTTAAGTAAATCACTAATACAACAGTTATAGCAGGTGTCTTTGTTAGTATCTTTTACATTATTTTTGTAACGGTTATTTAACTTGCAAAATATTTCAAACATATAGAAAGAACAGGAAATAACAGATACTCATTCTCTCATTATTAGTTTAGATACACAATAACGTTAGATTAAAATTGGTGGAGCTGTGGTTTCTGTATCAAAAAAGACAATATTATAAATTCACCTAGAGTGTCAGACTCCATTTTCACCAGTATTCCCAGTAATTACTTTGCCTCTGGAAAGAACCAGTGTCTGAAGAAGTCATGTATTATTCCTTAGCTTTTTTTGTATAATTTTCCTATATTATATGTAGAGGCTATACACACATGAGTATTATCACATGCCTGTGTCTATTTGCTGATAAATTGTTTCACTCAACATTTTTTTTTTTAGATTTATTCTTTCGACACTTTTACATCTAATTTATTTTTTGGGGCGGTATATTAGATGCTGAGTGTTTCATAACATTTCCTAAGTGAGGTACACAGTTATGTTGTATTCCTATTTGATTGTTGCTCAAAACAGTGCCATTTGAATTTTGTACCTGCTGTATACCCGAACAGTTTTCCCGTAGCAGATGTGGCTTTGCTCGGTTGTACTGTATGCATGTTTCCACCTTTCTAGAGTTATTTTTTATAAGTTTATTCTTTGAAAACCTCACTCACAAAAATAATTTATGGATTCTTTAAAAAATATTTTATTATAAAACAATTCATTACTTAATATTCCTGAAGCATTATCCTTAAAATAGTGGACAGCCAACATCTGCTGGATCATGGAAAAAGGAAGAGAGTTCCAGAAAAACATCTATTTCTGCTTTATTGACTATGCCAAAGCCTTTGACTGTGTGTATCACAACAAACTGTGGAAAATTCTGAAAGAGATGGGAATACCAGACTACCTGACCCGCCTCTTAAGAAACCTATATGCAGATCAGGAGGCAACAGTTAGAACTGGACATGGAACAACAGACTGCTTCCAAATAGGAAAAGGAGTATGTCACGGCTGTATATTGTCACCCTGCTTATTTAACTTATATGCAGAGTACATCATGAGAAATGCTGGGCTGGAAGAAGCACAAGATGGAATCAAGATTGCCAGGAGAAATATCAATAACCTCAGATATGCAGATGACACCACCCTTATGGCAGAAAGTGAAGAGGAACTAAAAAGCCTCTTGATGAAAGTGAAAGAGGAGAATGAAAAAGTTGGCTTAAAGCTCAACATTCAGAAAACAAAGATCATGGCATCTGATCCCATCACTTCATGGGAAATAGATGGGGAAACAGTGGAAACAGTGTCAGACTTTAGTTTTTGGGGCTCCAAAATCACTGCAGATGGTGACTGCAGCCATGAAATTAAAAGACGCTTACTCTTGGAAGGAAAGTATGACCAACCTAGATAGCATATTCAAAAGCAGAGACATTACTTTGCCAACAAAGGTCCGTCTAGTCAAGGCTATGATTTTTCCAGTGGTCATGTATAGATGTGAGAGTGGGACTGTGAAGAAAGCTGAGCACTGAAGAATTGATGCTTTTGCACTGTGGTGTTGGAGAAGACTCTTGAGAGTCTCTTTGACAGCGAGGAGATCCAACCAGTCCATTCTAAAGGAGATCAGTCCTGGATGTTCTTTGGAAGGACTGATGCTAAAGCTGAAACTCCAGTACTTTGGCCACCTCATGCGAAGAGTTGACTCATTGGAAAAGACTCTGATGCTGGGAGGGATTGGGGGCAGGAGGAGAAGGGGACGACAGAGGATCAGATGGCTGGATGGCATCACCGACTCGATGGACTTGAGTTTGGTTGAACTTCAGGAGTTGGTGATGGAGGGAGGCCTGGCATGCTGCAATTTATGGGGTCACAAAGAGTTGGACACGACTGAGAGACTGAACTGAACTGATGATATGGTGATAACTGCTACATCTAAAGGGTTAGTCATTAGTTATTTCTCCTGTTTTGAAGATGAAAAGACTGAGGCTCATAGAAATTAGATCATTTTTCTAAGACCAGAGAACTTGTTTCCTGGTTCAGTGAATTCACATCTTATATTTACAGCTTAATATAGCTTGGCAGCATTTATTTTTTGAGAATTATGTGACAACAAAACTTTTTGATACTCACTCAGAACATAAATTGGATCTTCAGTTTTCCCTCCAGTTTCTAATATTATGTCAGCAATTTTGACCCTGATATGGGATTTAGCTGGAACTCTCATTTTGTCATCTTCCTTATATTCTGTTCTACTTAGGGAAAGTCATGTTGCTGAGACAGAATATAAAAACAGCCATGTTACTGCCTATCTAGAGACAATACAGTGTGGGATCCAGACTTCAGATTCAGTTATGAGCTCTGCCAGTATTATTAATATGATCACACACAAATTACTTAATTTTAATTTCCTCATATATAAAATGGGGATTGTAATAGCACTCAGTTCACAGTATTGTGATGATTAAATAGATCACAGCGTGCCAGGGAAATGTACCTGTCATGTAGGAGGTATTATATGCTTGTTTTTGTGTGTGTATACATGTGTGTGTGTGTGATGTCTGACTCTTTGTGTCCCCATGGACTGTAATCCAACAGTCTCTGCCCATGGGATTTCCCAGACAATAAAACCAGAGTGGATTGCCATTTACTTCTGACCCAGGGATCAAACCAATGCTTCCTGTGTCTCCTGCATTGGCAGGCTGATTCTTTACCCCTGAGCCACCTGAGAAGCCCGTATGTTTGTTTAATATTACCGTTATTCCAACTTGGGAATACAGTAATTAGTTAGTGCATATTCAGCATTAGGTTCCCCAGGAGGTGATGTTTTTCTGCGCTCTCCAGTCAGTACACCAGGATCATGTTTACAAAAGAGCTGTCAAGTCTTCCCCAAAAGCTTCTTTTTCATGGACATTTTTAAAGATTTTATTGAAGTATAGTTGATTTGCAACAAGGTGTTAATTTCCAGTCCAGCAAAGTAACTCAATTATTGCATATAGGTCCCTGTATTGTATAGTAACTTGTTTATCCATCTATACTAGTTTGCATCTGCTAATTCCAAGCTCCCAATCCTTACCATTTGGTAATCACAAGTCTATTCTCTATGCTTTTGGGTCTCTTTCTGTTTTATAGATACATTCATTTATGTCATATTTTAGAATCCACATATAAGTGGTATTATAGGCTATTTGTCTTTGTCTGGCTTACTTCACTTACTATAATAATCAATCTCTAGGTCTATCCATGTTACTGCAAATGCCATTATTTCATTCTTTTTATGGCTAAGTAGTATTCCATTACTGGAGAAGGCAATGGCACCCCACTCCAGTACTTTTGCCTGGAAAATCCCATGGATGGAGGAGCCTGGTAGGCTGCAGTCCATGGGGTCGCTAGGAGTCAGACACGACTGAGCGACTTCACTTTCACTTTTCACTTTCCTGCATCGGAGAAGGAAATGGCAACCCACTCCAGTGTTCTTTCCTGGAGAATCCCAGGGACGGGGGAGCCTGGTGGGCTGCTGTCTATGGGGTCGCACAGAGTCGGACACGACTGAGGCGACTTAGCAGCAGCAGTATTCCATTACACACACACACACACACACACACACACACACACAGTACATCTTTATCCATTCACCTGTCACTGGGCATTTAGATCGCTTCTGTCTTGGCTTTTGTAAATAGATCTGTTACGAACATAGGGGTGTGTATATCTTTTCAAATTACAGTTTTGACTGGGTGTTTGCCTAGGAGTGGGATTGCAGCATCATATGGGAAGTGCTTTAGTTTTCTGAGGAAACTGCACACTGTTGCTGCATCCGTTTACATTCCCACTGAGTGTAAGGGAGGTGCCTTTCTCCACACCCACGTTCATGGATTTTATTAAGGCAAACAAGTTGTAGGATTGAGTATGACATTTATGACACAAGAATATGAACAAAATGGAGTTTTTCAAATAGTCACCCCAAGTTAAAGCAATATCTAGTAAACACAAATACCCCTCCAGAGTGACTGCAGTGTGATTCTGCTCTGAGGAACCAGTAAAATGCTTAATACCATAGGGCTGTAGCAGCTGCCTGTTATGTGACTGTCTCTGTAAGACATGGATTAAAACAACTGGTGAATTTCCAGGGAAATGCAGATGGAATCTCATTTACATGTATCATTTAATAATAAAGATAGTAATAAAACACATCTAATCATGTATTCCTATAAACTTTCCTTTCTTCACATATAAGCCTCTGTGCTCCCTTCATCATTTCTTGTTTGCCACCCATTTTCCTTCAATTTGGCTTCTTTCTTTAGGGCTCTTTTTATTAAAACATGAAACAAAAGAGCTCACAAAGCATTAACATCTAAACCGCACTGGCTAATCATTTCAGTAACTGGTTTTAGCTGTAATGAAGGGATAGCCATCACACAGTTAAAACAATGAGCCATTTCTGTCTCATTTACTCATGCTTTTGGTGTCTTTAAGCACAGCTGCCCATTCTCGTTGGTAGAGTTCTCTGGCTACCCATTTTATCTTATTTGAAATTTCATCTTCATCTGCCTAACAAAGTATTCTGTTCACTTCCATTTTTTATTATCCCTTCCCTTATCATAATAACTTCAATGGCTTCATCTGCCTCCCAAATTTAAATACCATTTCTCTGCTGATAACTTTGAAATAGATGTCTTCAGTCTCAACTGGAACAGAAACCAATGTGAGCTTGTCCTGGAAATACAAGTTGAGCTTTACGTATGTTGAGAAGTCCTTAAAATTTTAACTTAGGAAATAATTATTTCTGATTTGTCTTTGTGTCTGATTTGTCTTTTTACGTCTGCAACATGTACACATCCTTCTGATGTTAAGGATTTAGGTGGTACTTGATATATATTGAATGAATGAATGAATGTCTTAAATTCTTATAAAATGCAAAAGCAGCTGCTCTATTTGCCTGTTTGGATTACCAAGTGTAAATGTATTAATGCTAAGTGTAAATTTTAAGGCATCTCTTCATAAACAAAAACGTTTTCATCATCATTTATAAAATTCAGCAAGAGAGTTCTATGTGGCCCTGAAGACCATGTCACATGTTCCTAAGAAGTTCTCAGAACTGTAGTTCATTATCCAGCTGTTCTGTGGTTTATGAAAATTACTTTCCCTGGAAGAACTTACAGCTATAATCACTCACTCACTCAAAGATCAGTTAGTGTAGTTGAGTTGACAATGTAAAGTCAACACTCCCCAACATCTTCCCTTTCCATTACTGATCTGTGATTTAACAGTGATTTCACATTTGTTGTGTCTTGTTCTTGCTCTTTTAAGATAAAGCCTTAACTGATATTACAAAGACTACATTAAGACCTGCATTTCTAGGAAACAGATACATTTGTTAATAAATAAATTATATGATTTAAGATGATTTGACTTTAGTAAATTATGAACTCAAGGGATTTTATCAGTTTGGTGACAAGGATATGCTAAGTGATTTCTCAGGTTTTTTCTCCACTAATTCCTAACAATAAGTCAATGAAAGGTGTTATTATCCTTGTTTTGGAAGTGAGGAAACTGCACAAGGTGTCTGGAAAGAACAAAAAGAGCCAAGGAGAGTGTGTAAGTAGTGATGCAAATGGGAAAGAGAGAAGAACCAGAATAAAGTAGTTTTAGGGATGTTGGATTAAAGAGTTTTTTGAGAGTACTGGTCCATTAAGTATCAGAGAGAATTACGTAAGTTGAGATGGGGAAGTGGTAATTCGATTTGGGAGTTAGAGAGTTCTGGTGGACTTGGTAAAACTCACTTTAGTGCAAAAGCAGAGAAGGGCACCAGAGTGCTCGAGGTAGAAGAATGAATGGGAGATGAGAAGCTGACCAGAAAATGTACATCATCTGGGGAAAACTTGATGCAAAGGAAAGACACGGACAGAATAATTGCTCAAGAAAGTATCTCAAGAAGGTTTTCATTTTCGTTGTGATTGTTGTTATTTTGCTCTTTTTTTTGGTTAATTAGAAAAGTGATATTGACTAAAAAATGTATGAGATGATTACAAGCAGGAACCAAGAGAGGGAGCAAACTGAAAACCCGGTAAGTAGGTGTGATGATAGAGAAGGACACTAAGGTGATGGGAAGGTACCAAAGCCCCGACGCAGGGCTCAGTTTCAGTCAGGAGTAACAAGCAAAGGATTGAATGTCAGAGGAAGACCAAGGCAACTATTTAAATAAGTGAGTTGAGGGTAAATTGCAATAGGGACAAAGTAGAAGGAACCCCATGACCCCGAGACTTAGAGTCTGATGAATCTAATCAGTCAGTCAGTCATGTCTGACTCTTTGTGACCCCATGGACTATAGCCCATCAGGCTCCTCTGTCCATGGAATTTTCCAGGCAAGCACACTGAAGTGGGTAACCATTTCTCTTCTCCAGGGGATCTTCCCAACCAAAGAATCAAACCCAGATCTCCTGCACTGCAGGCAGATTCTGAGCCACCAGGAAAACTCCTGATGAATCTGGTCAGCACTTCAGCAAACAAGGATATTACAGGCTCTGCAACAGGATATTTCAGATCATCAGGGAAAATGCCAAGCCAGTTAGGTGCACACATGGCAAGCAAGTTATGCCAGCAAGGGTTAACCAATAGTTCTGGTTTGCTGAAAACTTTCCCATTGCAAAGAAAGGCCTTTCCCTAGAACTGGCCCCTGGCTCTCTCCTGGGAGATAAGCTTTGAGCCCTCAGAATATGCTGCCTGAGAAGAATGTTTTCATGTGACCAGATGAGTTTATCCTAACAACGTGATTTATGGATCACACCTGTTTTTGCTCTCAGGGAATGAGGCCTGAGAATCTGAGGCCAGTCACATGGGGGCCACCTGCCTCCCCAATAAAAATCCTAGATATGGAGGCCTGAGTAGCTTCCCATGTGTGGTAACTCGTCAGCCATGTTGTCATACATCCCTTCTGGAAAAAGCAAATGTGTTCTCAATATGATTCCACTGAGAGCGGTCACCTGGAAGTTTGCTCCTGGCACCTCCTGGACATCACTCCATACACCTTTTGGCTTTGCTGATTTTAATCTCTGTCCTTTCACTGTAACAAAAATGTGGCCATTAGTACAATAGCTATCCTGAGGCCCATGAGGTCTTCTAGCAAATCATCGAACCTGAAGGTGACTTTGGGGATCCTGTCCAACAGGTCAGTGTTATTTACTACTCTGGCAACCCACTCTAGTACTCTTGCCCGGAAAATTCCATGGACGGAGGAGCCTGGTAGGCTGCAGTCCATGGGGTCGCTAAGAGTCGGACACGACAGAGCGACTTCACTTTCATTTTTCACTTTCATGCACTGGAGAAGGAAATGGCAACCCACTCCAGTGTTCTTGCCTGGAGAATCCCAGGGACAGGGGAGCCTGGTGGGCTGCCATCTATGGGGTCACACAGAGTCGGACACGACTGAAGTGACTTAGCAGTAGCAGCAGAAAGTGTCTGCCCTTATAGTTTAGTCGTTTGTTTGTTTACTGTTTATTTAGGCATGCAGTTCCCAACTGTGGCCCAGGTACTGTACTAGGCAGAGAACATGGAGTGGTGAGCCTCGTTCTACAGGGTAGCCTCATAGAGCTCAGAAGAACTACAGAGCAAACTGACAATCCCAGGGATGACAAGTGCTAATCATTAAATACAAACAAATCCACCAAGAGACAGAGTGGCTGGGAGAGTGAGAGGGGTGGGCAATGTAGATGGTGTGGTATCCATAGGAAGAGATGCTTTCTGGAAGGAATATAAAAGGATACAGGTAGAAGAAAAGCAAATGTAAAGGCCTTGATGGTGGGAATGAGTTGAGTATTTCCTTTTAAATAAAAAAAAAAAAAAAACTACTTTGACTAGTTTTGTAGAATAAATGAATGAGAAGAAAGTTGGTAAGGATTTAAATCAGAGCTTGGAGGATATGATATGTTATCTAAAAATATTTTTTCTTGATATTCTGTGTTCACATGTATAATCTCTCTGACTTTGACATATGGAAATTTTTTACTTTAACTTTGTCTTTATTCTCTTATGTATTTTACTTGATGTTTTGATATAGCAAACTACTTGATTTGATATAGCAATTATTAATCATTGATACCATGTTAACCAATTGTATTTGCATTTGAACCAAAAACACACGGAGAGTATAATGCTGTTGGACACATGTCTTAATCTTTATATTTTGTAGCATAGCAAAGATGGTTTGAATTTATAATACAGTTTTCCACAGAATTTTAATAATATTTCTCAAAATCTCTATGGTACATAATTCCTATCCAATTGAAAGCAATTAAGGGATATATAAATAGGATATAAGAAATCATCTATAAGCTTTTCACATTGAATTACTGTCTTGTTTAAATACTTCTTGATATAGACACTCATTAATGATATTCCTCTTTCCTCAAGCACCTGTTCCTGGTAAAAACAGGGCTATATTGATTTGCTGCAATTTATCTTCTCCCAGGATTTTTGTCTTGACAGTGTGAGAAGATTAATTGGAATTAATGGCATTTGCACAGCTAATTAAAGTCACTCTTCCTAAAGTCAAATCAATTCCTTTAATCAGAGGAGTGACAAAGCTTTGCTTGCTTTTACAGTCTGCATGTAAATGTTCCCTGGATGAATCAGAATCTTTGCAAGCATTAGGTATAGAATACAGTAACCACTTGGGTTGCCAGGAATTTCTCTGGCATTTAGTAATTTACAAAACATCGCTATGCCACTTACATATACACTATGGATGTTCTGAACCATATGCAATTCAAAAGAATTAATTTACATGTGTTTTGCATATAGTTCATTATAGAGCTGCTTACAGTGGTTGGCATCCATATGCATAGATTCCCAGGATAATTCCTAGCCAAGTTCACATAATATGAGAGGAAGCAGAGGGTTAGTCATTATTGGGTTAATTTAGGCATCAAACTGATGTTTAATTTGCTTTGTCTGATTTTACCAAATTCTATCAACTCCTTTCTCCACATAGACTATGTATTTCTAGGAAATGTGTTGATCAGGGACTGAATAATTCAGACAAGAAGAGGACACATTTCTAAGAGAAAGTTTAGAGAGATGCATCAACATTTTTGTCTTGTTTTGCTGGTCAGTGTCAATGTGACAGTGATATAGCAGCAAACATGGGAGGGGAGTGTGGGGATGGGGACCTGTACATTCTCTTCCCCCGTTTTGTTATGTTAAGTATTCTTTGGTCTGTGATGGTATGAACAGTCAAGCATCTATCACATGTCCATGGCTCTGTTTTTATATTGGATGCTAACTAGACACAACTTACTGGCTGGGTCACTGAGCCCAGTCAAAGCTATAGTGTTCTCTATACGCTTCAACATCTTTAATCATCTTTAATCAACATCTTTAAGCTGCTGCTGCTGCTGCTAAGTCGCTTCAGTCGTGTCCAACTCTGTGCCACCCCATAGATGGCAGCCCACCAGGCTCCTCTGTCCCTGGGATTCTCCAGGCAAGAATACTGGCACCTTGCCTCAAATATGCATAAAGCCTCACCTTGCCTTTCCAGAAGTTTCTCTGAAAAAGAGCTGATGCACTCACGAATACGTGACTCCAAAATTCAGGGAACTACTGCCTCATGGATCAACTCTTAAACCACAGGTGACAGGAAGTGATATATAAATCTATAACACATTCCATAGGCTCTTAAGAGGTCCTGTTAATAACAGTAACTTAACCAAGTATATTTTAAAGATCTAATTGGCTTGTATTCAGTGATTCATAGATCAGACACCGTCCCATCTAAAAAGCAGAAGAGAGCTCCAAAGGCTACAGAAAGGGAGAAGTTTTCTAAGACAAGATAAGGAAGTCATAAGCAAACCAAAAAATGACTTCAGATGAGGTCATCTCCCTTTGAGGAAGACATGATTGTCGTTGCAGCCATAATTAGCCTCCATCATGTTGCATTATTATCTTTTCTTTTTAGTGGTTGGAATAATTCAATTCTAATTTCTTATCAAGTTTGATTGGAGTGTATTGTTGTTGTCCATATTCATTATACCGTGGATTAGATCTCTAGGGCTTATTTACTATTCATTGAAAGTTCATGCGTTGAACAACATCTATCCTGTCGTCTCAACCCCAACCCCTGCTAACCACCTGCTAACGGTTTTACAAGTTTGGCTCTGTTAGAGTCCACATACGAGTAATATCATACAGTACTTGTCATTTGCTGTCTGATTTATCTCACTTAGCATTGTGCACACAAGATACACATCCCTGTTGTTGCAAATGCAGGATGTTCTTCTTTTTCATTACGGAATTATAGTCCATTATATATATGGAAGGGGGGCCGAATACTTTTGCACTGAATCATGATTTTCAGGTGAAAAGGCACTGGTTAATGCCTTCATGTGGAATGAGGTTTAAGGGAGTTTGGGAAATGAGATCCCAGAGATTACTTGTGGAAATTTAGGAAAGAAAGAGATAGAAACCCCATTAGATACTGTTGACCTGAATAGACTGTCAGATATTTTCCCAGCAAAGATGAGTTTATTTAGGATTAGCAGAATATTGTGTTTTGAGGCCTGCAGCCAAGTCAGGCTAAGGGCAGGTCCCCTATACAGCCAGGGAAGTAGAACTCTTTTATAAAGGGAAAAAGGAAGTTGGGAAGGCCAAAATAAACCAAGTTCATGACTATTTATTGACTGATCCTTGCCAGAAAGGAATAAGAGTCTCTTTTTCCTGCTGGGTTTTGCTATGGTCATAGGGCATAAGAACTCCCTACCAGCATCTGGTCTCACAACTCCATTTAATTGAGACTTCTATTTGTTAATTTTTTTATAGTACCCAAGCTATTCGCTTATGTTTCTTAAGGAGATAGTAATCTGAGGCCAATTTGAGGAGGATTATTTACCACTGGTAAAATAAAGTTACAAAGCTATAGATATGCTCAAACAAATAATTTTTAAAAGTACAACTCAATCTTAAATGTATATACATATATATTTTATTTTTAGGAAACCGTGACCCATCTATAAAATTCTGTCTGCCTAGGTGATATAACATTCCTTACGTCCTATCCCAGTTCTAATAACGAGAGTGAATTTGCTACCTTTTATTTCCCTTACTTTCTATCCATTTTTGGTAAGAATTCTTCATTTTTCTCAGATCAAAACTCAGAAAATCTGTATGTGTGTATAAATGCTAACCAAATACTTTTATACTTATACTTTGAGTCTTCATGGTAGAGAAGAGATTTTATTTCCCCTATTTTTCTTCCAGATTATCTGAGGATGTAAAGAGGAATTTATTCCACCATAATTGTAAGAAGTCTGTAGCTCTTTCTTTGCAGGAAATAATGCTTGGGGAACTCAAACAAAAAACAAGCCAAAAAAAAAATAATGAAGGCAACGACATAGCTTTAATACACTTGCCCACAGATATTCCCTTTCTTGTTTCTCTTCATATAAAGTCCTTCAGTCCAGTGATATGTGTGTGTGTTTTGTTTTTTACTACTTCTTCACTTTTGCAGCTTCCTGTGTTTCTTACTGGAAATTATAACCCATCAAATGGATAAACTAATTCAGACAGGGCAGGCCCAACAGCAGTTTACTGCTGCTACTGCTAAGTCACTTCAGTTGTGTCCGACTCTGTGTGACCCCATAGACAGCAGCCCACCAGGCTCCCCCTTCCCTGGGATTCTCCAGGCAAGAACACTGGAGTGGGTTGCCGGTTCCTTCTCCAATGCATGAAAGTGAGAAGTGAAAGTGAAGTCGCTCAGTCATGTCCGACTCTGTGAGACCCCATAGACGGCAGCCCACCAGGCTCCCCCTTCCCTGGGATTCTCCAGGCAAGAACACTGGAGTGGGTTGCCGGTTCCTTCTCCAATGCATGAAAGTGAAAAAGTCAAAGTGAAGTCGCGCAGTCATGTCCGACTCTCAGTGACCCCATGGACTGCAGCCCACAAGGCTCCTCCATCCATGGGACCCTCCAGGCAAGAGTACTGGAGTGGGGTGCCAAAGGGGAGCCAAAATCCTCTATTCTTTCCATTATGTAGAAGCATATTTTCCCTTTGCCTTTTAGTGATGGGGGCCCTGGTTTTGGGATGGCGAGCTGAGCGAGCGTGTGAATGTTTCTCACTCCCTGCCTCTCTGGCCTCATTGTTCTGATTTCACCACTGGCACTTCCATTAGCAGAAAAGGCTCCTGAGGTTTTATGGATGTTGCCACACTGATGAAACTTTCAATCTCTTACTTTCTAAGGAATGTTTAAATGGGAAGTTCAAGTAAAAAATAATGAAGCACTGGAAGTTCAAGAAGCATCTTATGTGGAAGCCCAACTTTGCTCTAGGTATCCTCTCCCTGATTATGACCAGGTAATGATCTGAGGTCCACTCTACTTTAAAGCAAAGCTAAGCAGTGTGAGGAAGACTCATGGAACCCAGTATGGTATTTCCTGTCATAATCCAGAGAAGATACAAAAAAGATTATCTTATATTATATTATATTTTATTATATCATAAATCCAGTTTCTTGCTTACTTCCATATGTACTAAATATAAGCTGGGACTTGAAGTGGACCTTAAGCTAAGATAAAGGTTTGATTAAAAAGGATGGAAAGAAAGTGTATATAAAGCACTCCATATCAAATTCTAAGAGCTCTGTAAGTGTTGATTCTTACTATTAAGAATATTGATTGTTTCAGAACTATGAATAAACAAATGCAAATATCAAGGTATGATAGTGATAGGAATATAGAGTTTAAAATCAGAATTACCTGAGTTGAAATATCATTTTTTCACTGTGAGGTATATGACCTTTATCTGTAAATTAAAGCCATTAACAGATTTGAGCAAATTAGTGGTAATTAAAGTAAAAAAACAAAACAAAACAGGCTGTGATTCATAGCCTACTTTGGAGTCAAGAGACATGAAAGCAGAGTGGAGTATAGCAGACACGATAATAGCTGCTTGGGTTAGGTGTTGATCCTGGTGGTACCAAAGATGGATGGAAAATGCCGTATGAAATGATGAAATTCTTTATGGAAACTTCAGGGGAAGGCAAAGCTATTGCTTCTCACTTACCACTGTCTTCACCCAAAAGTTTGGTAATGCTACCTTTATAATGAAAACTACCATTGTGTGGTAGATTATAATGATACATAGGATTTTCTTACTTTGGCCTTTTATATCCTGTAACATGTTTCACCTTGAAGAAAGAGAGACACTTAATTTCTCTAATAAAAAAATTTCCCCATACTTTTCCATACTTTCTCAGGTAGTACAAATTTCATCCAAATGTATAATCAATTCAGTGGATTAATTTGTATTTCACTCCTTGGGAAATTGGACACAAGAACTCTTGTTAAGAAGTCTTCTTTTACATAACTCATTCTAAATTT
The DNA here is from genome assembly GCF_055505025.1 of Bos grunniens. Lineage (NCBI taxonomy): Eukaryota > Metazoa > Chordata > Mammalia > Artiodactyla > Bovidae > Bos > Bos grunniens. Next base: position 10,908,725 of record NC_141172.1, read on the forward strand.
ACTTTCCCTTCATCATCTTGTTTGATTCTCTTACACTCTCTTACCTCCCAGCACGAGTGGTTCCTAATGTTCTCCCAGTGAAACTACTGGTAAATCAGAATATGCCATTTGCCAATTATTCTCACCATCCTCCACAAAAAGAATTGTACTTCTGAGATTTTTTTCTAGGTGGATATCCATCTCAGAAAACAGAGTTACCCATATATAATTGCATCATGATGGATCCCATCAGCTGTTTCAACTGAAATGAATATTTTGCTGCTATTAAGCCTTTAGCATTTCACTTCCATAGCTCTTATGTTTCAATATAAATTCACATTTAATTTGTTTCCCATTAACACTCCCAGGAATCATTCAATAGTAATGTTTTCTATCTTCTCTGCTCATTGAATATCTATTACTATTTATGCATCCCTGGAGATATTCGTTTGCATCCTTCCAGACAGAATTATATCTTGTTATTTTGGGCTCAGAGTTCTGAGATTTTTGCATATATTTCAACTCTATTTCTCTCAATTACAGATTTTTCAACAGTTTCTGACTTAATATTGTTGAAAACACCAATGCGTACCATGTATTCCCTCCTACAAATAGTTAGAGCTATGACACAGGACCAAAGGGAATGCAAGCTGCAGGACTTTATTCAGAGGTCTCCTGAGTGTACATTCTTTTAATTACCATCACCGTTTTTTTCCCTAAGGGTTTTGGATAGTTCAAGTTTCTGCTTTAATGTTCTGTGAACAGATATTGAATGAAAAGTGGTAGATGGAAATGTAGATGATGTTTTGGGGTGATCATCGTAGCTAATATTGATGATATTGATAACATGCATGCATTGAGGTTGTAACAAGTGCTTTATATGTATTACTTCAGTTCAGGTTCACAATACTTCCATAACTTAGTGACTCTTCTTATCCCTCTTTTTACAGACAGGTAAAGTGAACTTCTGAAAGTTTCAGTAACTTCTCAAAGATCACAGAGCCAGTAAGTGAGAGATCAACATGCTGTTCTTCTTTCACTGAATTGTTTATTGTTATTATATGTTTATAAAAAAATAAAATACAAAACTCAAAATCACTACCTAACCACCCCTATGGTGGGGAAAAATAAGCAATAAAAATAAACAATGGCTTTTATACAGTTTTCAGTCTTTGGACCCTACTTATTAGAAGAAGAAACAAAGCAACAATTTTATGTATTGGTCCCAATATTTGCTCCTTTTCCAGGTTTTATGTTTATCTCTTAATATACTCTTCACTTTGTGGCTTTTTTGTCTCTATATTGACAGTTTTGCAAAAATCACACTTCCCTCAGTTTAAATTTTAAAAGTTGTTTATCATTAATACACTACAGTGATCTTTAAGTGATGCCATTAAATATGAATATGGCATTTTATGAAATATAAAGTATCTGATGGTTCATTAACTATAATGTACTGATCATCAGCAGCAAGATATTTTCTTACACTGTTGAAGATGAATATAAATTCTTATGAATGAAAAAAATTATTACAGTGTAACAATTATGAAACTCAATAAGCTTTATATTCAGCTCCCTTTCAAATCATATGATTTGCTCTGTGGTTGGTATAAAAGCAACTATCTGGGTAAATCTTCATTTGTTTAGTAGTTACTTCAGTGTTAGGATTCAGTGGTAACATAGCAATTGTGAAAGGCCCGGTTTTTGCTAATTTTGTTTGTTTTTATTTTCTTTGTCCCCCTTCCCCCTCCTCTGGTATTTTATGACATATTCTAAATGCTGTCTAGTTTCGACTAAATATTTAATGATATAATTTATAGTAGTATTTATTGTGAAACTTTTCCCATGTTTGGAAAAAAGCAGCATTTATAAGGATTAGAAAAACATGCAAGAAATGAGCACTCATTCTTTTAAGAAGAGAAATAGCACTGATATGATCATGAGCTAGAATTAGATTATGTTAACATCTGAGCACATTCCAGCCTCTGATTATCAGTATCAAATGCTTTTTCATTTTCTTGTGATCACTCTCATTTTTAACCAATTTTAAACTCAATTTTGCGATTTGCCAAAGTAGACAAGCATGAAATGGATTTTTCATAGGAAAGAGATATTCTTGGTGAATGATAATGTTGTGCGATGGTGTCACCTCTCTAGATTTTTCACTTCTTCGCTATGTAACCTCTGTTTTTGATGACCAAAGCGTGTATCTCTTGCTCTTGTGCTCAGAGCTACATGCTTCCTCAACCCCTTGATGTTAGGTGGGGTCATAGGACCAAACTTAGGCCAGTGAAATATGGGTAGAAGTGATGTTACCACCTAAGTGATGGTAACATCATCTTCACCCTTTTGTAGACAGATCTGGAAGCCAAGTGTGATAGGGGGTGAGTTTTAAATTGAAATGGGCCACTGGACTTCTCACCTCTCCTCCCAGTACTCCGCACATATTCACATATACACATACACACAAACACTGGATGTTAGACTGTGATGTGAATGAGCAATAATGTTTCTGTATTAAGCCACTGTGATTTGGGATGTTAGAGCAATAAGTCTGCCCTGTATAATAACATTATTCCAGGTGAAATACAGGCATGGTTATTGGTTAAGAGCACACATTTTGTGTGAGATATATCTGAATCCATATTCCAGCTTTCCTTTTAATTGTGTGGTTAATTGATGAATCTTTCTGTGTCTCAATCCCTTTGTCTGTAAAATGAGGATAGTAATAGCTACTTCACAGGTTTAAGTGTTGCACAATACATGCTATTTAGTATAGTGTCTAATAAATAGTAGAATTTGATAAATCTAAGCTTTTAGAAACCTTTTCTGTAAGAACTACAGTTCTTTTAGGTCATGCCCCATCTTAAGTTTACAGAGAACATTTCTCCATTTTATTCCTGATTACTACAATAGAACTTCAGATTTCCCTCTAAATCTCTGTTACTTTCTTTACCTGGGGCTTTGTGTCCAGTCTCTCAGGACTCAGGGAATTTCTAGGATTTTAGACGGTAAGGAAGACCATTGTTCATTGTTCATGACCTGGTGCTTCTCCTGGTCTTTGAGAGCATTCTCGGGCCTCCCCCTCCCTGTAATTGCTGTCCATGCAGCATGTAAAACCCTGTACCTTCCCAGTGCTACTGAGATGATCATATTCACTCTTCTTGTATCCCCCACAATCCTTGAATGCAGAGTAAAGAACTCCTTTAACAGGACACCTCACATGCTTTTTAACCTTTAATTTTATATTGGGGTATAGTTGATTAAAAATGTGTCAGTTTCAGGTGTACAGCAAAAACTGAATTATCCATATTCTTTTCACAATTAGGTTGTTACATAATATTGAGCAGAGTTCCCTGTGCTTGTTTGTTATCCATTTTAAATATAGTGGTGTGTACATGTACATAGACAACAGTTTAAAGACATTTCAAATAGATTCAGTTATCCTAAGGATGATTGCTTTTCCTAAAGTCCTTCATGATTCTTAGCCTGTAGACCAGATTCAGGAAATCTGTAGTGGGGGCTGCTTTTCTTCCCTAGAGGACAAGCTCAAGGATTGCATATGAGAACAAGACAAATAACCCCTCAGATTAGGACTCCAAATTCAGATCCATTCTTTTTACCATTGAAAGTTGTCTCATTCAATATAAAAATTTAATTCAACCTCTTAAGGTTTGTTGAGGGCAAATCTAGACCAAGGAACATGGGCATAACAGGATATGTGAGCAGTTCAGGATGCTTGGGAATTACTGCAGTGGAGAATGAACTAGGAAGAGAGTGGAGCACGATATAGCGGAGAGATATGGGTATCTCATGCTAATTAAGGCTTTGCTGTAGAAACAATGGGGGTTCTTTGAACAATTTTTAAGAGGAGGGCTGAAGTTCAGAAGTTACCAAAAGATTGCTTTCCATCTCCATTTACTCACCTGTTTAAATACCAAAGATTTGAGATATTTTAGAAATAGGAGGATTTTAGAAATGCTGTTCATTTCCTCCACTTTTATAGGAAGAAATGAAAGGCCCCAGATGCATAGAGACTTGCCTCAGACCTGGATCATTCTATTACAAATTGCCTCTTCTTCTTACTTCTCTCCTCAGAGTTTTATATTTACATCATTTCTTTTCAAAATCAACTATGTTTATGTAAATAGTGTCACTTTTTGAATTTTTCATAGTTTTAGTCAAATTTTTAGAGAGTACAAATGTGAGGAAAGGGCTCACTGACTGTTCATGCGTGGAAATATGGTCTGTTATTCACTGATTCAGCGTAACCTAGTTTGTTGGCTATTTAACACGTTCAACATGTCCTAACCCAGCCATCTTTAAAATGTCATGAATTAGAAAATTATATAGCATTGTGGTCAGAGAAGATGCTGGAACTGATTTCAGTCTTTTAAAATCTACCAAGGCTTAATTTGTGGCCCAAGATGTGATCTAACCTGGAGAATATCCCATGTGCCCTTGGGAAAAAAGTGAAATCTATTGTTTTTGGATGAAACGTCCTGTAGATATTAGTTAAGTACAACTGGTCTAATGTGTTGTTTAAAGCCTGTGTTTCCTTATTAATTTTCTGTCTGTATGATCTGTCCATTGGTGAGAGTGGGGTGTTAAATTCTCCGACTATTATTATGTTACTGTTGATTTCCCCTTTTATGTCTGTTAGTGTTTGCCTTATGTATTGAGATGCCCCTATGTTGGGTGCATAAATATTTACAATTGTTATGTCTTCTTGTATGCTCAGCATCCCTCATTGTTAGAGAAATGCAAATCAAAACTACCATGAGGTACAATGGTCATCATCAAAATATCTACAAAAAATAAATGCTGGAGAAGATGTGTAGAAAAAGAAACCCGCTGGCACTGTTGGTGGGAATGTAAATTGATATAGCCACTGTGAAGAACAAAAACTAGGGATAAAACTATCTTATGACTCAGTAACCCCATGATTGGATATATACCCTGAGAAAACCATAATTCAAAAGACACATGTACCCCAATGTTCATTCCAGCACTATTTATAATAGCTAGTATGTGGAAGCAGCCTAGATGCCCATCATCAAAAATGGATAATTAAATTGGGTTACATATATACAATGAAATATTACTCAGGCATAAAAAGGAATGGATTTGAGTCAGTTCAACTGAGGTGGATGAAACTAGAGCCTGTTTTACAGAGTGAAGTATGTCAGAAAGGGAAAAAACAGATATCATATATTAATCAAATGCATGATATCAAACATCATATATTAATATATGTATATAGAATCTAGAAAAATGGTACTGACGAGCCTATTTGCAGGGAAGGAAGGGAGACACAGATGTACACACAGGGGAGGAAGGAGAGGGTGGGACAAACTGAGAGAGTAGCACTGAAAAAGATGTATTATCACATGTAAAACAGGGAGCTAATGGGAAGTCGCTGTATAACACTAGCGTGGGGAGCTCAGCTTGGTGCTTTGTGACCACCCAGGAGGTAAAGGAGGTGAGAGGGAGGGTCAAGAGGGAGGGGATATATGTATACTCATGGCTGATTCACACTGTTATATGGCAGAATCAATACAACATTGTAAAGCAATTATCCTTCAATTAAAAATAAATTTTAAAAAAGAAAACTATATAAAGGCTTATCTCATAATTGTGCCCAAAGCCAAATCCAAATACACACCTGTCAGTTTTCCCTGTTATTCAGAACACTAGTGGTAGCTTATTTTTTTTTTTTTCTAGTGTAGTGAGGATATCACAGTATCTCATTTTAAAAAAGCTTATTACCTCTTCTTTCATACTTTATGCTATAAAGGAGACACTACTAATCTGAATGAGCAGAAATCCAGTTCCCTTCTGGGCCAAGCTCCCAGTTTACATCAGTTTGAGAAAAAAAATCATTAACTCATGCCTGACTCACTCTCTTTCACTCTCCCCCTACCTGCTGGGGGCTCTACCAGCTAGCACCATGCACTCAGGGCTCAATGGTGGGTGTGTGGCTCAAGTTCTTATTCTGCACAAACAACCAAAAGGTCAAAGCTCTGCTTAGGTCTCCTTTTTAGGGATTTAAAACCCATTTTTACAGAGTTCTATATTGGGATAATGATAATTTGATTTTAAAAATAACTTGGTATTTTATTTTCAAGGGTGACTATTTTTCCTCTCACCTATTCATATTGTCAACATGGTAGGTGGAGAGATACACTCCATACCTGATATGGATAGGGTAGAGTTTGGATAGATGTGGCCCTTTCTGACAATTTTCTATCTTACTCTAATGAGACTGACTACGTGAGATGCATGGCAATAATGGGAGGAACGACAGCCATTTAGAACATACTGACAGCTGTGTATGCTGCCTCTGGACAGCTGGCTTACAAGTGAGAAGAACAAGTTTTATTTTGTTTTCTACTTGTTTTTCTCATTGGAGTCATAAAATCCTAGAGTTGGAAAAACAGTTACCAGTTTCTATGATGGTTCATTTTATGTGTCAACTTGTTAGGTTATAATGCTCACTAGTCAATCAAACACTAATTTTGGTGTTACTGTAAAGGTAGTTTGGAAATGTAGTTAACATCCATATTGCTACTGCTAAGTCACTTCTGTTGTGTCTGACTCTGTGCGACCCCATGGACGGCACCCCACCAGGCTCCCCTGTCCCTGGGATTCTCCAGACAAGAACACTGGAGTGGGTTGCCAGTTCCTTCTCCAATGCATGAAAGTAAAAAGTGAAAGTGAAGCCGCTCAGTCGTATCCGACTCTTAGCAACCCCATGGACTGCAGCCTACTAGGCTCCTCCGTCCATGGGGTTTTCCAGGCAAGAGTGCTGGAGTGGGGTGCCATTGCCTTCTCCGAACATCCATATTAGATCAACTTTAAGTATAGGGGATTATCCTTGATAGTGTGGGTAGGTCTCATCTGCTTAGTTGAAAGGCCTTAAGAGTGAAACTGGAGTTTCCACCAAGAAGACATTCTGTCTTAGGACTGAGGCATCGGTTTCTGCTTTTGCTTGAGACTTTAAAAGCTGCTAGCCTGTCATTAGATTCTTACTGATTCTTCTGATTTGATTTCCTCTGGAAAAGCCTGACTGTTACTGCTGTCTAGTCTGATTTCTTACTCAATGCCAACATTTATTTTACATATATGACAAAAGTCCTCCGTTTATTGAGTATATTTATTTATTTTGCATTGTTGTATTAATTGATTTATTTCAATATTCTACATTTTAAGCTTCATAATAAAACTTTATATTAAAATCGTTACTCCAGCTTAATTTTTTTGTGATCTTTAAAATTTATTTAAATATGCTTAGAGTTTCTTTTTTGTTCATTAGATTTTATGATGTCCATTGGACAAATTAGCACAACTCCTTATATATAGTATGCAGTGTATTAAACTACCTCCTAATACATTTTTCTCCTAATGTATAAGTTCAGTTCAGTTCAGTCACTCAGTCGTGTCTGACTCTTTGCGACCCCATGAATCGCAGCACACCAGGCCTCCCTGTCCATCACCAACTCCCGGAGTTCACTCAGACTCACGTCCATCGAGTCAGTGATGCCATCCAGCCATCTCATCCTCTGTCGTCCCCTTCTCCTCCTGCCCCCAATCCCTCCCAGCATCAGAGTCTTTTCCAATGAGTCAACTCTTAGCATGAGGTGGCCAAAGTACTGAAGTTTCAGCTTTAGCATCATTCCTTCCAAAGAAATCCCAGGACTGATCTCCTTCAGAAAGAACTGGTTGGATCTCCTTGCAGTCCAAGGGACTCTTGAGAGTCTTTTCCAACACCACAGTTCAAAAGCATCAATTCTTTGGCGCTCAGCCTTCTTCACAGCCCAACTCTCACATCCATACATGACCACAGGAAAAACCATAGCCTTGACTAGATGGACCTTTGTTGGCAAAGTAATGTCTCTGCTTTTGAATATGCTATCTAGGTTGGACATAACTTTCCTTCCAAGGAGTAAGCATCTTTTGATTTCATGGCTGCAGTCACCATCTGCAGTGATTTTGGAGCCCCTCAAAATAAAGTCTGACACTGTTTCCACGGTTTCCTCATCTATTTCCCATGAAGTGATAGGACCAGATGCCATGATCTTCGTTTTCTGAATGTTGAGTTTTAAGCCAACTTTTTCACTGTCCTCTTTAACCTTCATCAAGAGGCTTTTTAGTTCCTTTTCACCTTCTGCCATGAGGGTGGTGTCATCTGCATATCTGAGGTTATTGATATTCCTGGTGGATAAAAACTGTGAAGGACTATAACATGTTCATATGATTATCCTTTTGCCTTAGATACTCAAAATCACTCTTGAATTTGATGTGAATCTTGGGATCAGTGAAATCGGCCTCACCATTACTCATATCTGTTAGTCCTCTATTTTCTTTCTAGTGCATTGGCTATCACCCCTGGCTTCAGGTCAGAATATCTTTCAAAAGCCCCCAAAAAACATTTAAAACAATCTCTCTAGAATTGGGCCCAGGTGTGAGGGTTTGGGGGCTTCCCAGGTGGCTCTATCAGTAAAGAACACGCCTGCTAGTGCAGGAGACTTAGAGAAGCAGGTTCAATTCCTGGGTCGGGAAGATGCCCTGGAAGAGGAAATGGCAACCCACTCCAGTAAGCTTGCCTGGAGAAGCCCATGGACAGAGGAGCCTGGCGGGCTATGGTCCATACAATCACAAAGAGTTGGAGACGACTGAAGCAACTTAGCGTGGGAGTTTTTAAAGAGCTCCTCAGATGACTCTAGTCCTTAGCCAGGGTGAGTAAAGGTTGCTGCAGATTCATATAGAACTCCTTCCCTTTCCTCACAACACCACTCTAATATTCTGAAGACATTTTTCATATCTCCTTATCTCTTTCCCGAATGAAACACTGTATTTATAACTCATATCATTATGACTACTTCTCTAGAATGTGCACCATGCAGTTTGACTTCCTCTGGGGCTCCCATTAACTGATCAGAACCTTCGCTAAATGCGGCATTCTCAGCATGGAGCTTCTGTGAACCTTTTGGAGATTATTAGCCTCCCAGCTGAGATTCAGAATTTATGAGATAAAAGCTCTATTTTCATGGAATCAGTTTTTGTTTAGCTTGTTTGCAAGTGATGCTCAGAGTAGCTGCCATTGGCTGCTCTGCCTTATGACTGATTCCAAATTTACTGTTTAATAACCCTTGTTTTATTTATTCCTCTTCTAAAGCAGTAGCAGACTGAAAATATAGAAAAAAGAAAACACAGGCTTTGAAATCTGAAACATCATGAATTGGTTTCTGGTTTTATCAAGTAGTAATGGATGGGTCACTTGGAAAAAGCAGTGTTAGTTGGGAGAGATTTGCTTTCCTCATCTGTAAAAGGGGTCAATGCAGTTGTATTCTCTTGCCGTGATAGTGAAAATAAATAACATTTGTAGAGGATAGAATCTGGCATTTGCAAAGTATCTATTAAACTGTGTTCATTTTTATAACATACATGGATTTAAAGTACCCATGCCTCTTCTATCCTGATATTCAACAAACTGTGCTATAACCATTTTATACCAATATCTGTAGTTTTTGTGTGATAAGTATTTATAGTATGCTGTTTTGAAAGGTAGAGGTCTAAAAGGCACACGGACTGCAAGTCTCATCTCTGCAGAACCCATTTAACACTTCCGGCATGGTTCAGGCACAGAAATTTTGGTTATGGACCCACCCATGATGGTGTTGGTAAACCATCAGAGCCTTGGTGCTCAGATTGGGTATTGGACAAGACTGGGTGTACAAACCTACTTGTCAGTATCCTACAAGGTAGATCCCATCTTGTTCCCTACCTGCTGTGCTTTCAATTAGAACCAAAGTTCACATCACATAGCATGGATTAAAGAGTCAGGTAGAATGGAAAATGTATTAAGTCTGAGTCAGTAAGAAAATAAAATAAGGCATACATTCCACACCTCTTGTTATCTGACTTAAGGGCACGGTGGGGGTGAGGGCACCCTTCTCTATCTCAAATTTGGATCTATATTCTAGAAGAAGAATCCATTATTTCCATGAGTTCCATTTTCTTTTCTTTTGGAGAGGTGGGGTAGGAATTAGAGTTAAAAAAAAAAAAAATCAACTTTGTCCATGGGGGAATATTCAGATGATTTTGACTCCTAGAAGTCAGAAGCTGGGAGCCAGCTTTTTACAGGTGTTATCTGAGAAATGTACTCAGAGTCCTGGGGGATGCTCTTCAGAGAGAAAACCTCAGTTTCTGCCAGAGTATTTTTCTTGGAGCAGTTCATTCTATTTGGAGAATGGCTGCCTAAATTTCCAGCAACTCAAGCAACCCAGAGTAAGCTACTGGACGCTTATACATCCTCTTCCACTTGGTTTCATCATCTAAAAAATAAGAGTTAATTAAAACCATGTCTTAAACTTGCTGAATGTCTTAAGTTAAAACCTTATTATGTGGCTTGGCATAGAGACTGTCCTGAGTATAATGGTAGCTATTATCGCATTCCAGACACAATCACTCAGGAGTTGAACAGCACTGGGGTATGTATTAAAGCGTATTATAATATAAATAATAGATTTTATCTCTAAGTAACTTCTAGCACACTTACTATTTCACTAAGATCCCAAATTGCTTCCTTTATAGATGGGTCCTTACAAACTGCTAGTTTACTTGGCCCAAGAGTCAAAACCATATTTAAAAGAATGCTTATGCAGAGGAGCTTGACTCCTATCTTGTCCCCATTTTCCAGGAAAGAGAACTCTTTTCTAATAATTCTAGTATGTTATTATGCTTCCAGTGTTTTGAAGGCAAATGCAAACTAATACATCTATATATCCCAGGTGGCTCAGTAGTGAAGAATCTACATGCCAATGCAGGTTTGATCCCTGGGTTGGGAAGATCCTCTGGAGAAAGAAATGGCAATCCACTCCAGTGTTCTTTCCTGGAGACTCTCATGGACAGAAGAGCCTGGTGGGCTACAGTCCACGGGATTGCAAAAGAGTAGGACACGACTTAGAGACTAAACCACAAATGTTCAAGTACACCCTTCTTATGTAAAAAATAACATATTGTATACGGTGTCCTGCTAAGATTTTCAATGACTTCTGATAGTGCTCTCACTGGAAGCAGAAGTAAGGAGGGAGGAGAGAGCAAGAGATTTTCTCTTTACCGTTGGCCTGCTCTCGTGTTTAGTTTTCCACCAGTGGCCTTGCTTTCTGTTTCTTATGCTCACCTCATAGCATTCTCCATTACCAACCTCGGTGCAAATGGTGACCACTCTTCCACTCCAGGGCCTAGCACACTGCTGGGCACATAGAAGGAAGTGGTAATAATAACAGTTGTTGAGTGAGAAAATAAATATCTCAAGGCCTGTGACTTAGGTTTGTGTGGCACACTATGGTGCTCCTGCCAAAACATCCCTCCCTGTTGCAAATTAGCATGTCTTAATTTCTATAGCTCTGTGGAGATAGTATTTAGTATGTCAGTGAAGTATGAAAAAATGTATTTTTTCTTGCAATGAGACAGTTTCAGGTGCTCATAATTGTGCTGTGCACTCAGCCCATTTTAAAATATATTTAAAAATGATTCATGATGAGTTAGGCAAAGTACATTATGCAAATTATATACCTAAAGTATAGTTTAACTCCACAGCCTTAGTTCTTCTCATACTTTAAATATTAATCACTTGCTTCAAACTTCTGATTTTTGGTTTTAAAAAAAAAAAGCACCAATTTTCCAGTACTCAGTTGTATCCTAATACATTTCTATCTAGCTGGAATTTTAGATAAGTAATTGAGAAAAGATATTGGGTTATTTTATGGAAGAGGATATAGAGTCTATGATGACAGCTTAATAGAATTTCCATTAAACAGAAACTGAACTGAAATTCAATCACTTGGTTAAAATGATAATTGTCCACTTAGAGTTTGAAATACTGAAGTTAAATGATGGGAGCATGCATTTAGATTGTTATACTCAATTCTGTTGAAAAATAAAGTTTTGGAATTTTGTAACACCCTGTACAGACAAGTAACCCCTCTGCCGTGAAAACAGAATGGGGTTTTACACTGTTTTACCAAATTCTTTCTCAGAAATAGTTCCTACTCATGGGGTCAGAACAGATATAAGCAGATTTTATTTTGCTGTATTCCCATGTCATTAAGGGTTTAAAATCCCATGTTTAAGTTACGGGTGCCGGGAGCCGGCATATTGCATATTGAGTGCATATTGCATATTGAGTGCAGCACTTTTCAGGATCTGGAATAGCTCAACTGGAATTCTATCACTGCAGGTAGCCAGCGTGAGGAACTCCACCCATGACAAAGGTCATGAGGAAGGAGGCTTGGCATACGCAAAGGCGGGATCAAGCCTCAGGAGTCTCCCTGGAAATTCTTGAGCAATCTACCCCCCAAACCAGAGTCTGCCTACTTTCTGCTTTGTGCTTTCACCTACACCTCTGACTTTACGGGGGGCTGTCCCCCACTACCTCTCTGAAAAAAGTTAGCTTACAGCTCCAGTTAATAATTCCTGGGTGTGACAGTGTTTAACCTACAAACTCCTTTGGAAATCCTCTAGCCTGCCTGAATAGGTTTTTCCGGCCTCATGTGATTGTTCGGAGCCTCCCAACTGTGAGAGGCAGGAGATGTCCTAAACTGTCTAAACACAGATTCTTTTGAGTAGTTAAAAGATTGATTAGAAATTGTATTGGTGAAGGGATTTTCACTTGTTGGGCCAATGTTTGCTGCTAAGTTTCCATATCCCTTACCTGCTGTGTCCCTGGCAGTGTATTGATTAATATAATTGGTGTAAATAGTAGCTTTAATGTTTGTAACCTGGGACCCTTGAGTTAATTCTTTTTCTTGTTATAGCCCACCACACCTTTGCTCTGTAGGAATGCAACTTTATCTAATGCTTTTGGAGGGTGGCTCCTGACCAATCACCTTTAGAGAAAAATAAGTTTTCTGAAGAAAAGGTCTTAAAATGTTAACAGGCCTCCGGGCCAGAAGATGATGCAAATCACCTAACTTTTGCATATGCTAAGTTTGCAGGAAGAAAGCCTGGCTTGCTGCCTGACTCTACCCCTTCCCCCATTATCCTCTGTGCATAACTTAAGGTATAAAAACTACTTTGAAAAATAAAGTGTGGGCCTTGTTCACCGAAACTTGGTCTCACCATGTCGTTCTTTCTCTTACCTTCTGGCTGAATTATTCAGCCTCTTTTCTACACTGAATTTCCTCACTGAGCTATCCTTATCTCAGCCTCTTTTCTCCACTGAATTTTCCTACTGAGCTATCCTCATTCTATTACTCTTTATATCCTTAATTAACGTTTAATTAAGCAATTGTTTCCTGATCTTCGCCGACGCCGTCTCTCCTTCGAATACCCTGGTTCAGCCGGGGCTGGTCCCCGGCAGGTGGCGCCCGAAACAGGGACTTTCGAAGGTAAGCTCCCCAAAGCAATCAGAGCCATCAGCCCTATTGCTCCCCGTTCTCGGAACAACTGGGTGACCAGCCCTCTTGTTCCCCCACGGAGCAGTTTGGGTCACCAGCCCTACTGCTCCTCCCTCGGAACAGTTTGGGCCATCAGCCTACTGTTCCTCCCCCGGAACAATCTGGGTCACCAGCCCTATTGTTCTTCCAGGGTTCGGGACGGCTAGGACCCCACTCGAGGGTGCCGCGGACCCCCCTGTAGGATAGACAGGGCGAGAGGAGTGGGAAGTGTTGAAAGTGTTAAAGAGTTAGACTTAGAGAGAGAAAACGGTTTCTAGAGTTAAAAGGCCAAAGAAAAGCCTGATCTTTTAAAAGCTAAAAGCTTTATCTTCTATTATACTTAATTTTCTGACATGGGTAACATGAAACTAAGAATGACAACTCTTTATACAAGTAATCTTGAAACTGTTAAAGAGGCTACTGTTAATTTAGATACTTGGGTGAAGGTAAAAAACAACTAAAAACTTATCCTATAAATATGATTAAAAATGTTCTGGACCCTCATCATGAGGCTGTGGGATAGCCTATGGGAGAGGCTATAGCGGTGGATGGTAGTGGGTCACCTTCTGCGCAGATCATATTTTCTGCCATTGACGAATGAAAGGAGGGAGACTGTGCTCTACCTCCGGAGGAAGGAGAGGGCTTACAGGACGCTGCGGCCGGGCGCCCTGGCGAGCTCCCTCCCCCTCTACACAAACCTTTAAAAATGTATCCAACAATTTCTGATTTAAGGCGACTACTCCACCTCCGCTTGCACCTCCCAGGGCCTAAAAATTCCCCAGTTTACATCCAAAGTCTCCCAGAGCATTGCCTAAAGCTGAAAAAGATAAAAAAGATTTCTTTTAAACAAAGGAGCTTTTTTTAAAAAAAAAATACACAATATACAGAGCCTGCTCCTTGAAGAAAACCCCCTCAGGGGGGCCTCACCCAAGCAAAAATAAATAAATAAATAAAAGAGAAAAAAAAAAAAGGTAAAAAAAAAAAAAAAAGAAAAAATAGAGAAAGATCTAAAGATAGAGAAAAAGCTAAAGAGTGAAAAGGAGGAACAGAGAAGGAAGGAATCAGGGAATGCAGCAAGATTGAGAAAGGAAGAAAGGAAGTTAGAAAAAGAGATACAGAGAGAAAGAGAGGGAGGAGGGAAGAAAAAGAGAGAAAGAGGGTAAAGGGAAAGAAACGAAGGAAAGAGAAGGGTAGCGAAAAATGAAGGGGGAAAAAAAAGTGAGAAAAGCAGGAAGAGAGGAAGAGAGAGACTGTAAGAGACGCTGTGACCAGGTGCCCTGGCGAGCTCCCCCTCCCCCCCACCCCCTCTGCGCAAACCTTAAAAAAAAAAAAAACAACTTATCCACCACTTTCTGATTTAAGGCCATTGCTGCCGCCTCCGTTTGCGCCTTCCAGGGCCCAAGAGTTCCCCACTTTGCCCCCAAAGCCTCTCAAAGTGTTGCCTAAGCCTGAGGAAGATAAGAAGGTTTTTGAACAGTGGAGATTTTAAAACAGACTGAGTGCACAATATGCAGTGCTCCTTGGAGAAAACCCCCTCAGGGGGGTCTCACCCAGGCTAAGAAAAAAGCGGACGGTAAAGGGATTTAGCAACAATATTAACCCCTGATATGCCGGTTGCTCCGATTCCAAGGGGAGTGGCTGGCCCCCCTTCTTGAGGGCATTATACGACTTGTGCTAGGGTGTAGCTCGCTTTCTTTTCAAGAAATTTCGGTGGTATATGGTGTGGTAGATTCTGATTATATTGGAGAAATTATAGTTTTGATCTCGCCGCTTACCAAAACTGTGCAAATTAATAAAGGTCAAAGAATAACACAGTTTTTGCTTTTACCTTATCAGGCAGGAAAAAACTTGACTTCTCAAGCTAAGAGCCACAGAGTATTTAGATCTAGTGATCTAGCCTTTTGGGTGCAGGAAAGTACAGCTCCAAGGCCTTTAAAAGATCTTTTAATTCAAGAAAATAAACTGTCAGGGCTATTAGACACAGGAACAGACGTCTCTTAACATTGCTGGGGAAGACTGACCCAGCTCCTGGCCAACACATACTACTGAAAATGAGTTGAGATTAGAAAAAGTGATATGCGGGTTGGGAATGCTGTAGATAAAAAGGTGAGGGAGAGTTTAAAACCTTGAAGAGTAGTGAGTTCCCCGTTGCTGGAAGTATTCAAGCAAATATTAGATGGTTGCTTGTCATCTAAAAAGCTATAGACCAGATTTAGGTTACAAAACGATAACTGGAGAAGCTTATAAACATGTTGTGCAACACCTCTTTACTTGCTTCTCATATTTAGGTCTGCCAAAACTTTTAAAAACTGGTAATGCCCCTTTGAGGCTGCGGAGAGATTGTTTACTAACTTTAAATGATTTCCAAAAATTATTAGGGGACATTAATTGGATATGCCCACATTTAAAACTGACTACTGCAGATTTAAAGCCTTTGTTTAATTGCTTAAAAAGCGACCCTAATTCCAGTTCTAAGTTGACTAGTGAGACAGAGTTGGCTCTTGTTAAAGTAGATGAGACTTTAAATGATCAGTTAATTACGATTAATATTACCAAAAGATGAGATTAAATTATTCTTGCCATAAAACATACACCTACAGGGTGATTGTGACAAAAAGGCCCATTGGTTCCATCTACCAGTGATCCCAAGAAAAATAGTTTTATCTTATCCTAGCTCAGTGGCACAATTAATTATAAAAGGAGGAAAAAAGAAGTGTGGAACTTTTTAGAGAAAAAAAAAAAAAAAGAGTAGCAAATATAGTAATTCCATTCAATAAGGATCAACTGCAAGTCTTCTACAAAATAGTGATGATTGGCAAGTTGCCCTGATAGATTTCAGGGGTCAAATTTTGTTTCATTTGCCCTCAAGCCCCCACAGTCGTTAAAAGTTCAAAAATGTTAGATTGGCAGTTTGAGGATACCTGTGGAACTTTCCAACCGTATGTAGTTCCTACGCTCCCCTTTACCCTATGGGGGAGGGACGTGCTGTCTCAAATAGGAGATACTCAGAGAAGGGTTTTCTCAATTTCTTAGTTATCAACAGGTGGTACAATTAACAATACTTTATATATTGTTATAAATACGTAATATAAATATATTTGCCTAACTACAGTTTGCCTAATTAGATATGGGTATAAATAAAATATAATAAAGGTATACCTAATTCTATTTATAGATCTATACTTACTTAATTTGTATATAAATCAATATATGTATTATATATATACTGTATAATTAAATGTATATTGCAGTAATATAATGTGTGTGGCTGATATTAATTGGTATGGATTGATGTGCTGTGATGATATATGTTCTGTATGCTGTATAATTATATATGTGTGACATGTATTATTACAGTACATTGGTTTGTGTTGGTTGGTATTGGCTGTGTGTGTGTTGTATTGCTGTAATATATATGAATTGATATATTAATTATAAGATTAATTCAAGTATATTGATTTATATATATTGTATGTCAATAAGTTTATACTTGTTGCCATATATAAATACATTTTACATTTAGGTATATCTGTATACCAAAATGAGATAAGGAGGTTATACATTTATTATTTAAATTTATAGAGACCTAAACTAAACATTAGACCTAAATTAACATATCTCTAAATTTATGTTGTTAAAATGTAAATTTTTAAAAATTTTAAAAATTAAATTGACAACTGCTTGACAATTCCTTTGCCATAAACCGCCCCCCCCATAGGTGTAACTGGGGTAACCAGACAAAAAATTGGCAAAACGGCCCCCCTAGAGTGGGTCCATCTTCCCGCTCAAACTAAAAAAGTAGTGGCTTCTTATCCAGGATTGATAGCTACTTTGATATTAAAGGAAAAAAGCGGAACATTGGATTATTTGGTAAAGAGCCATCAGAAATTGTAATCCCATATAGTAAGGAACAACTTGGTGCTCTTCTAATGTTTGATGAAAATTGGCAGATTGCTATAGGAAACTATTTTGGTCAAAATTTTGCATCATTTACCCTCACATGTTTTGCTGAATTTTATATCCAGACATCCAGTTATTTTTCCTGTCAGATGTAAACAATCTCCTATTCCAAATGCTCAAATAGTTTTTACTGATGGGTCAGCAAATGGTAAAGCCTCCATAGTTCCTAAAAATCACCAAAAGGTTTTTAAAACACAAAAAACTTCAGCTCAAAGAGCTGAAATAACAACAGTCATAAAGGCTTTTGCTATGTTTGCAGATGAGAAATTTAACCTTTATTCTGATTCTCAGTATATTGTCAGGTTGTTTCCACACATTGAAACTGCGGTTTTTGTCTGAAAATAAAACTACCATATTTCATTTGTTAACTAAATTACAGCAACAAATTTGGAAAAGAAATAAAATATTTTTCATTGGACACATTCGGGCTCATTCAGGATTGCCTGGCCCTTTAAATGCCTTTAATGATTTGGCTGACTTTTTAAACAGAAATACAGTGGCTACTGTGATTGAGGAGGCCAGAGCCTCTCACTCACTTCATCATCAATACGCTACTGCTTTAAGATATCAATTCCAAATTCCCAGAGAGACTGCTTGAGAAATTGTGCGTTCTTGCTTATATTGCCCCACTGTTTATAATAGTCTACCTATGGGAGTTAATCCTCGCGGTCTCAAACCTAACGTACTCTGGCAAATGGATCTAACTCATGTTTCTTCATTTGGAAAACTGTCCTTTGTTCTTTAACTGTAGACACCTTTTCTCATGTTATTATTGCAACTGCTCATACAGGAGAAGCAATTAAAGATGTAATACAACATCTCTTTACTTGTTTTTCATATTTGAGCCTGCTAAAAGCTCTGAAAACTGACAATGCTCCTGCGTCTAAGTCTTTTCAAAAATTTTGTATAAAGTTTCAAATTAAACATAATACTGTCATCCCTTATAATCCCCAGGGACAGGCCATTGTTGAAAGAGCGCATCAAACATTAAAAATCCAAATTCAAAAACTAAAAGAAGGGGAGTTTAAGTATAGTTCTCCCCATCAAATCTTGCAACATGCTCTTTTCGTAATAAATATTCTAAATACTGATCTGGCTGGAACTACTGCAATGCTTCGTCATTGGTGCCTGGAGCAATTAAATGCAAAACCATTAGTCAAATGGAAGGACCTCCTCTCAGGACAATGGAAGGGTCCTGACCCATTATTAACTAGCGGTAGAGGATGTGCTTGTATTTTTCCACAGGATGCAGATTCTCCAATTTAGATCCAGGACAGGTTGATTCGCCATGTTGCAGACCCCCAGACATCCAGTTCCCCCATTGCTTCAATCACAAAAGAGGAGCCCGCCTGAAGGGGAGGCAAGATAAACATCGAGATCCCGGCGGGACCGACGGGGCTGCTGCAGCGCGAACTCCAACCAGAAAATAATTCTACTTACTCTGTTTTGGCTTGTCTACCCTCTCCTTATGTTTTTCTCTTTACCAATGATTCTGGAAAACTTAATGTACATGTGACTTTCACTGGTGGACCCAATGTAGTGACTTGTGAACAATGCATGCTCTCATCTTGTTTAAACCCTCAATATAATGTTTGCTCCTTTATAGTGTTACAATGTCCACCTTATCTTATGATGTAACCACTTATTGATATGTTAACTATAGTCTTGCTATGTTACAACAACTACAAGATTTAATGTGATCACGACGATTTGTGGGCTTTACTTATTTTAGGAATATCAACTTTAATAGCAGCAATTACTTCTGTTACTGTGGCAGCAATATCATTGACTCAACAAGTGCATACTGCCCAATATGTTGATACCATGTCTAAAAATGTTTCTTTAACTCTAGCAACACAGAAAGTTATAGATAGAAAATTGGAGATGAGAGTAGAGGCCTTAGAAGAGGCAATAATGCATATTGGGACTGAGTTACAGGCTTTAAAAGTGAAAATGGCTCTGTCTTGCCACTCTGATTACCGGTGGATATGCGTGACATCTTTAAAGGTAAACGAGACAGATTATGAAGGGGAAAAAATCAAAAATCGTATCTCAGGTGTTTGGAACAGCTCTGACATTGGCCTGGACTTAGGGAAAGTTCATAATCAAATACAGGCCCTGGAACACTGTCGACTGGATTTTACCACCGCTGGAGCAGCTAATGACTTTTTTCTCACCTTCTCTAACTTTATTTCTGGAAAAAACATTCTGTCTAATATCTTTAGTTCTAGTTTTGCTTCTCATAATCATTCTTCCTTGTATTGTCAGGATTCTTCGGCAGAACATTCAAAAGCTCGCGACTGAGCTGCATCTGGCTGTTTTAAGAAATAAAAAAGGGGGAGATGCCGGGAGCCGGCATATTGCATATTGAGTGCATATTGCATATTGAGTGCAGCACTTTTCAGGATCTGGAATAGCTCAACTGGAATTCTATCACTGCAGGTAGCCAGCGTGAGGAACTCCACCCATGACAAAGGTCATGAGGAAGGAGGCTTGGCATACGCAAAGGCGGGATCAAGCCTCAGGAGTCTCCCTGGAAATTCTTGAGCAATCTACCCCCCAAACCAGAGTCTGCCTACTTTCTGCTTTGTGCTTTCACCTACACCTCTGACTTTACGGGGGGCTGTCCCCCACTACCTCTCTGAAAAAAGTTAGCTTACAGCTCCAGTTAATAATTCCTGGGTGTGACAGTGTTTAACCTACAAACTCCTTTGGAAATCCTCTAGCCTGCCTGAATAGGTTTTTCCGGCCTCATGTGATTGTTCGGAGCCTCCCAACTGTGAGAGGCAGGAGATGTCCTAAACTGTCTAAACACAGATTCTTTTGAGTAGTTAAAAGATTGATTAGAAATTGTATTGGTGAAGGGATTTTCACTTGTTGGGCCAATGTTTGCTGCTAAGTTTCCATATCCCTTACCTGCTGTGTCCC
Source organism: Bos grunniens (assembly GCF_055505025.1). Classification (NCBI taxonomy): domain Eukaryota; kingdom Metazoa; phylum Chordata; class Mammalia; order Artiodactyla; family Bovidae; genus Bos; species Bos grunniens. Next base: position 10,929,034 of record NC_141172.1, read on the forward strand.
TGGCAGTGTATTGATTAATATAATTGGTGTAAATAGTAGCTTTAATGTTTGTAACCTGGGACCCTTGAGTTAATTCTTTTTCTTGTTATAGCCCACCACACCTTTGCTCTGTAGGAATGCAACTTTATCTAATGCTTTTGGAGGGTGGCTCCTGACCAATCACCTTTAGAGAAAAATAAGTTTTCTGAAGAAAAGGTCTTAAAATGTTAACAGGCCTCCGGGCCAGAAGATGATGCAAATCACCTAACTTTTGCATATGCTAAGTTTGCAGGAAGAAAGCCTGGCTTGCTGCCTGACTCTACCCCTTCCCCCATTATCCTCTGTGCATAACTTAAGGTATAAAAACTACTTTGAAAAATAAAGTGTGGGCCTTGTTCACCGAAACTTGGTCTCACCATGTCGTTCTTTCTCTTACCTTCTGGCTGAATTATTCAGCCTCTTTTCTACACTGAATTTCCTCACTGAGCTATCCTTATCTCAGCCTCTTTTCTCCACTGAATTTTCCTACTGAGCTATCCTCATTCTATTACTCTTTATATCCTTAATTAACGTTTAATTAAGCAATTGTTTCCTGATCTTCGCCGACGCCGTCTCTCCTTCGAATACCCTGGTTCAGCCGGGGCTGGTCCCCGGCATACGGGTATATTTTGATTTGTTGGATTGCTATGAGGCAACTGTAGAAAGTCAAATAGCTTGCAAAACTATGACCATCCCAGCACTTAAATTTATCATGAGTATCATTAATTTAATCCTTAAAAGAAAAAGAATAATCAAATGGCAGCTTTACTGCCATTGTAAAATCAAAGAAAAAAAAGGCAACATTTCTGATGAAGATTGTTTATACATTCTTATTTTTTAAGATCTCATGGAATAGCCAGCTGAATATCTTATGACACATGCCATTAGTTGGCTCATTTACATTTATGAAACATAAACAAATTAAGAATCTTTTATTTCATGTGACTTATAACTAGCAGACAAATCCTAGAGGTCTAATGCACAATAGTGTAAGTAAGTGTTAGTTGCTCAGTCATGCCTGACTCTTTGCAACCCCATGGACTGCAGCCCATCAGGCTCCTCTGTCCATGAGATTTTCCAGGCAAGGATGCTGGAGTGGGTTGTCATTTCCTTCTCCAGGGGATCTTCCCAACCCAGGGATTGAACCCGGGTCTCTGCACTGTAGGCAGATTCTTTACCAACTGAGCTACGAGGGAAGCCCTAAATGCACAATAGATTGACTACAAACAACAACATTGTTTTTATAATCATCAAACTTGGTAAATGATTAAGTCTTGGTTATTCCCAAAGCAAATAAGAAATGATAGTTATGTGACAGAGATGCTGACAGTAGCTATAATGGCAGTCATGTTACAATATATAGATGTATCAAATCAACATATGGAACACTTCAAGTTTATACAATATCTGTCTAATATATTAAAAATAAAAATGTTGCCAACCATAAAAAAAATTAAGACAAATAAAAATTTTGAAATGTAGAATGATTTACTAAGATTTTCATAAAGAATATCATCGATTCCATACGTTTCTATTTGTAAACAAAACATTTGCCCTGAAAGCAAGAGAAATTCGTAAAATTCCTACTGTAGTTGTTGTTATTGTTTAGCCACTCAGTCATGTCTAACTCTTTGGTGACCCCATGGACTGTAGCCTGCCAGGCTTCTCTGTCCATGGGATTTCCCTGGCAAGAATACTGGAGTGAGTTGCTATTTCCTTCTCCAGAGGGATCTTCCTGACTCAGGGACTGAACCCATGTTTCCTGCACTGGCAGGCAGATGCTCTACCGCTGAGCCACCTGGGAAGCCCATATTTTGCAGTTAGTTCAAGTGCTTGTTTGGTTTAACATATATAGAGTATTAAATTGTATCTACAATTCATCATTTTGATCCATTCAAACTGACATTTAAATTAAGATAAATGCGAATACACACTTTAGGTAACAAAGTTAAAAAGTGAAATTCCAGTGACTTGAAAATACAGTGTTGGTGGTGGGTCATTGCTCTGAGAATCAGAATTCCTGACAGAGTGTGTGATCTTAAGCAAACTAATCCCCATTGTTTGCTTGGATTGAGGGAGGTGCTCAGCTTCCCTCTGTAAAAGGTAAGCATAGAACTGTATCATCTCAGACTGATCTTCAAATTTCTACTTGTTTATGATTGTGTGAAAGCATGATCTGACCTCGATTTTTCTGTAATCATTCTGAAAAAATTTCTATTTCCTTAAGTTTTTGAAAGAAAAATTACTTACTGTTTTTATGAGAGCACTACTTTTCACTCTTTAAAACAGTCAAGACTAGATTTCCTTATAATCAGAAGAAAGCAGTATTGATAAGATTCCCGGTGATTTCAGAGTTGCCAAAATAACTGGGTACCCAGCGGTCGTTACCTTACCTGATCTCAAGCTTTAAACTGGAAAGGCTCTTTCCTTTCTGAAACTGCTACCTCCTTTGGCTTTTTTATATTACTCTTGCCTGATTTTTCTCTTCCTTTAGTGGATGGTCACAAAAGTGTATTAAATTTAGTAAAATTGGAACTAGATCAACAAATTTGATCATTTTCTTCCATTTTGAATGGTGTTACCACACACCAAATTGTAAACATCAGAAATTTTAAAATTTGGAGGCTGAAAAAAATAAGCCTCTGCTTAGCTTACCAGGCAGTATACCTTGGTGTAGAGTTTCACCTACTGTGAAGAAGGGACAGATTTTTCATCATACAAAGATAAATTTGCTCATCAAATCTGCATGCTACTTGAGCAGACAAAAGGTAGCATTTGCCCTGCACAATAAAAAAAAGAAGTATTTCCCTTCTTCAGCCTATTGTCAACTGTGATAGTATACAGTAGTATTTATCAATTTATTTCACTCTATTTTTATCCAGATCTAAGCAATAAATAGATGCAGAGTTAAATTGGGTAATTTGGGATGAAGTTAGAGGACTATTTACAAAAATAAAAGCAGAGTGTAAAAAAGCCTCAGATACAAAAGATAGTAACTATAGTAACTCTAGGGTGTCATCGCTTCCATAGACCAGAATAGCAGAGGAGCAGTGTGGTGAATTCAAGGTAGAGTTTTATGTGGAGAGTGACCCTGAACAGTAGCTAGGGCCTTCAACTAAGAGTTTGATGGAAGGATATAGCCTGCCTACTATTGCCTTCTTTCCTTCTAAGGATGGAAACTGATCAAATACTCCAGTGTATCTTTCATCCCTCTCCTTGACCTTCTACCTCTGCTACGTTTTGGTGCAGTAGAATCAGAAGCCATAGGACAAGTTCAGTTCAGTCACTCAGACGTGTCCAACTCTTTGCAACCCCATGGACTGCATCACACCAGGCTTCTCTGTCCATCACCAACTCTCAAACCTTGCTCAAACTCACGTCCATTGAGTTGGTGATGCCATCAAGCCATCTCATCCTCTGTCGTCCCCTTTTCCTACCTTCAAACTTTCCCAGCATCAGGGTCATTTCCAATGAGTCAGTTCTTCACATCAGGTGGCCAAAGTATTGGAGTTTCAGCTTCAGCATCAGACCTTCTAATGAATATTCAGGACTGATTTCCTTCAGGATTGACTGGTTTGATCTCCTTGCAATCCAAGGGACTCTCAAGAGTCTTTTCAAAGGAGCTTATCAATACAGGTCATACAAGTCAACTTCGATGGGAAGAGCCGAGAGTAAAAAGATACAAAGTGGTTCCAGGGGACAAATTGAGGTTATCTAGGACACTCACCAAACTAATTATTCACTTACCATGTCATTGTCTCAGATTTCTTTAAAGTATAAATGCAAATATCTTTCATCACATGCAAAATGCAAATGCACATTACATCCAAGGCTTCTGATCCGTATTTAGTGGTGTAAATCCTCCTTCCTACTGCTACTTCATGTCTTGAGTATAGCATTCTACTTGCAGTTGCTTTTTCCCATGCCATATAATATGTCTCCATGCTTTAAAGTGAAGAGAATTGCAAATTAAACTTACATATAGCCATTATACGGGCTTCCCTGGTGGCACTAGTGGTAAAGAACCTGCCTGCCAATGCAGGAAATGTTAAGAGATGCCAATTCAATCCTTGGGTTGGGAAGATCCCCTGAAGAAGGGCATGGCAACCCACTCCTGTATTCACGCCTGGAGAAACCCCATGGACAGCGAAGACTGGCAGGCTACAGTTCATGGAGTCACAGAGTTGGACATGACTGAAGCAACTTAGCAGGCACGCACATAGCCATTATATATTAAAATTAAAATAAATTGTTAACATTGTCTCATCTGCTAATTTTGCTGAAGAATTTTAATGAAAAATACTGATATGCTGGTATTAAACCCATAAACTTTTCATGTACATCTATAAAGTATGACACCATCCTTTCCTTAGTTAAATTGCTGCTGCTGTTGCCGCTAAGTCGCTTCAGTCGTGTCCAACTCTGTGCGACCCCATAGACGGCAGCGCACCAGGCTCCCCCATCCCTGGGATTCTCCAGGCAAGAACACTGGAGTGGGTTGCCATTTCCTTCTCCAATTAGTTAAATTAATCCATCTTTAATATAATTTATCCTCAATCTATATCAAAATTTCCTAGTAGTCTCCAAAATCTCATTTTATAGATGATTATTTTAGGGTTAGTATCCCTACAAGTTTCATTCCTTGCATTTGGTTATTAATTCACTTAGATTTCTTTTATCTATAAATATCCAAATGCAACCGTTTTTCTTGAATAATCATTTTCCAGTGTTGGAAGCTTTTGTTTAATTTCCAAAGTTCACAAAAGATGATTTTGATAATTCTTCTCATTGCTTTTAAGAAGGAGAGAATTTTTAGAGATGATTACTCATCATTTATGCTGACCTCATTTTCCCCTAATGTATTTGCTTTCTTATTTTCCAAAGTGACTCTTTCAAACTTTCTCAAACAAAAAAAAACACATTCTTTTCCCCATTGCTGCTAGCTGATGATACTTCAGTAATAAAATAGATGGAATCTGGATATAGAAACTTACCTATGTAGTTACATTACCACTCACCCTTCCTTTCCAATGGAAAACATGGTCCTTCTCCTATTGATTCCAATCCATTCACTCCTGCTGTAAATCACATCTCCTCTTTCATATTTGAGAGCTTTATTCTTCCAAATTTCTCTTATCTTTTGAAACACCATATTTTCTTTCTTTACTATATCAGGACCAGAAAGATACAAATACTTTATCATAATCTATTGTCTCATGAAAAATTTCTTCTGTTGGTCACTTGTTTCTTTACTATTAACTATTTCCCTACTATTAATTGAACAGTTCTCTGCTGACTTTTCTGCCCAAGGTTCACAAGTATGTGACCCTTAATTCTCCCCATTTTCTTAACACTAGTGTCTAAGAAAGGACCATTTTATAGTTGAACAGTGAGCTGTGCTAACCTCAGGGGGGCACATACTGGATCTGAAAAGGTCTTGGGGGAAGAAGTAAAAGCTGAATTATTATTTAATGCAGGGACACCTGGGGTCGATTCATAATTGGAAGGTCCAAAGGAGATAATAATTTATTTAACATATCAATCATCCTTGCTGCACATAATCCCTTAATTATATAAAATAAAAGGAAGTGATCCCTCAGTTCAGTTCAGTCGCCCAGTCATGTCTGACTCTGCAACCCCATTGACTGCAGCATGCCAGGCTTCTCTGTCTACCACCAACTCTTGAAGCTTGCTCAAACTCATGTTCATTGAGTCAGTGATGCCATCCAACCATCTCATGCTCTGTCATCCCCTTCTCCTCCCACCTTCCATCTTTCCCAGCATTGGGGTCTTTTCCAGTGAGTCAGTTCTTTGCATCAGGAGGCCAAATGTTGGAGTTTCAGCTTCAGCATCAGTCCTTCCAATGAATATTCAAGACTGATGTCCTTTAGGATTGACTAGTTGGATCTCTTCGCAGTCCAAGGGACTTTCAAGAGTCTTCTCCAACACCACAGTTCAAAAGCATCAATTCTTCGGTGCTCAGCTTTATTTATAGTCCAACTCTCACATCCATACATGACTATTGGAAAAACCATAGCTTTGACTAGATGGACCTTTTTTGGCAAAGTAGTGTCTCTGCTTTTTAATATGCTGTCTAGGTTGACATAGCTTTTCTTTGAAAGAGTAAGTGTCTTTTAATTTCATGGCTGCAGTCACCATCTGCAGTGATTTTGGAGCTTAAGAAACTAAAGTCTGTCACTGTTTTCACTGTTTCCCCATTTATTTGCCATGAAGTGATGGAACTGGATGCCATGATCTTGGTTTTTTGAATGTTGAGTTTTAAGCCAGATTTTCACTCTCCTCTTTCAGTTTCATCAAGAGGCTCTTTAGTTCTTCTTTCCTTTCTGCCATAAGGGTGGTATCATCTGCATATCTGAGGTTATTGATATTTTTGCTGGGCAATCTTGATTCCAGCTTGTGCTTCATCCAGCCTGGCATTTTGCTTGATGTACTCTGCATATAAGTTAAATATGTAACCTTTATGTACTCCTTTCCTGATTTGGAACCAATCTGTTGTTCCACGTCCAGTTCTGTTGTTTCTTGACCTACATACAGATTTCTTAGGAGGCAGGTCAGGTGGTCTGGTATTCCCATCTCTTTCAGAATTTTCCACAGTCTGTTGTGATCCAAACAGTCAAAGGCTTTGGTATAGTCAACGAAGCAAAAATAGATGTTTTTTTGGAACTCTCTTGCTTCTTCAGTGATCCAATGGATGTTGAAAATTTGCTGGCAAAGTGATGCCTAAAATATCTGAATATTGCAGTACTCTGTCCTGATACCATCCTGACTCCATGCTCAAATACTTTTTAAGTGGAATAATCCCTGAGCAGACCAAACAGTAGTGACTGACAACTGCAGCTAGAAATCTTAGGTTTGAATTATCTAGAATTGTACCCCTGTGCTCAAACTTGTAAACGAAAATGCTATCTCAGGTCAATTCAGCTATTGATAATATTTTTCACCTTATCTGGGAGACTTAAGAAAGAACTTATGTTCTCTAAGGAAAATATATAATATTGTTATCCAATCAGCACTATTCCTGTGTATACCATATATAGTATATACTGAAAGAATACAAATTATACAGAGAAACAAGAATCTAGAATCTATGTTTTAGCAAAATTTATTCAACAGAACCAACTCAGAGATAACCTGGATATTAGATATAGAAAACAACTTTACAATAATTATTATTAATATGTTCAAATTATTACAGGAAAATATGGCAAAATGAGTTAATGAATATGGACATGTAAACCATAAAACAGAAACCATAGACATTTTAGATCTGAAAAATATAGAATAACCAAAATCTAAAACTTTGAAAGATTTGGCTGGATAATGACTACTGCTGAAGAAATAATTAGTGTGAAGACAGGCCAAACTAATGCACAAAAATGAGGCATAGGGCAGGCACTCTCGGTTCCCCTTCTGATGTCTACATCAGAAGCTTTCTCTTTCCCTTTTATACTTAATAAAACTCTGCTACACAAAAGCTCTTGTTTGATCAAGCCTGGTCCCAGGTCCCAAAACTAAATCTTCTTCTCCAGACATCATGAATCTGACATTGTTCACTGTAAGCTATCTTCTTGGGGGCTCGTCCGGGATCTTTAGGACAAGGTAAGAACACTCAGAGCTCTAGCCTCTCTGCTTTCTCAGAATACATGTTGTCTGCTGTACTTGACTAACTCTACAGTGTGCTTGTGTGTGTGATCGATTAAAAGAGATACCTGAGCAAACCAAGTGCTGTGTCCTAATCTGCGGTTCTGAGGTGACCTCATAAGGCTTATGGCAGAAACCCTGTAAGGGGATTATACCGACCTGCCAATGCCAAGAAATACCCAATGTCCCTGCAAGGGGAACGCCCAGAGATGGGCAAAGCATATGTACCTAACTTTCCTTTCTCGTCACCTTTTCTGGTCTCTTTGACCATTTCGTAATTGCATGGGGAATTAGGTTAGATTGATGGTTTTGAACTCTGGTGTTGGAGAAGACTCTTGAGAGTCCCATGGACTGCAAGGAGATCCAACCAGTCCATTCTAAAGGAGATCAGTCCTGGGTGTTCTTTGGAAGGATACTAAAGCTGAAACTTCAGTACTTTGGCCACCTCATGCAAAGAGTTGACTCATTGGAAAAGACTCTAATGCTGGGAGGGATTGGGGGCAGGAGGAGAAGGGGACAACAGAGGAAGAGATGGCTGGATGGCATCACTGACTCGATGGACGTGGGTTTGGGTGAACTCCGGGAGTTGGTGATGGACAGGGAGGCCTGGCGTGCTGCAATTCATGGGGTCGCAAAGAGTCAGACTCTACTGAGCGGCTGAACTGAACTGAACTGAACTAGATTAGATTACTAACCTAATCTGTTGGATCACAGACTTTCAAGGATTATGATCCATGCTTTTACTGTGTACTTTTACTTAGACCCCATGTATGGAAGCGCTTAACCTTGCTAGACTAGGCCAGCCTTGCTGGAAATTTACTAGGAACAGTATGGAGCGAGGTGGAACTCTAGCTCCTGGAATGTCTCTCAGACTAGTGGTTTGGCTGCCTGCCTCAGGGGCCAGCAACCTGAAAGTGAGTCTTTGTCATGGCTATGTCTCTTATCTATATGGATGGAAACACTGCTGGTGACTATGAGGTTTTTGAGGACACATATTGGGAATTTCAAGACGTGGTCAGATTGGAAGTGATATGGGCTTCTTTTGGTAGTAGTGCTGCTGCTGCTGCTGCTAAGTCGCTTCAGTCGTGTTTGACTCTATGTGATCCCACAGACGGCAGCCCACCAGCCTCCCCCCATCCCTGGGATTCTCCAGGCAAGAACTCTGGACTGGGTTGCCATTGCCTTCTCCAGTGCAAAAAAGTGAAAAGTGAAAGTGAAGTCGCTCAGTCATGTCCGACTCTTCACGACCCCATGGACTGAAGCCTACCAGGCTCCTCTGCCCATGAGATTTTCCAGACAAGGGTACTGGAGTGGGGTGCCATTGCCTTCTCCTTGGTAGTACTAGCTCTTAGCAGACCAGAGGAGGCTCTCTGATGGCTTTTGTCTCAACTCCTTAGATATTTCTTTCTGTGGAATCTGTAGAAATGAACTGGAAGGATTGGTCCTAGTAGCTTGAGGACAGACATCACTTTTTCCTAACTGGCCAGCCCTCCACAACTTCCTTTGCTATCACATATACTGACATGGTGACACTCAGTAGGGACATCTTAGTTGTTGTTCATCCCTTTATGACTCACCATTTCTACTGTGGTCAGGACTGTACTCAGGCATACGTGTGCATGGGCCCATGTAAGACAGATGCTTTCCCTAATAGTCCTAGTTTGGGAAACATTCCATAAAGTTACTTTGCTCCACCCCAGGTAGCATCAGGAAAAAGGGCAAATCAAACAAAGGTCTTAGTGGTATGGAACTAAATCAATCTGGGATGCCACCAAGTGTATCCCTGGAGCATCTCCACCTCATCTCAGTGGTAGAATCAGGAGGGATGAGTAAGAGGCTTGCGTTGGTAAGGGGCAGACTAAGTCCAACCAAGGAAGGAAAGCTTCAGTGGAAGGTCTGTCTACACCCCCATCTAGAGCAGGGAGGGATGCCTCTGGTAGAAAGAAGCCATGGCTGTGGATGCTTCTTTTTTCTCTCTTACAGATGGGAGCTAGAAGCTCCAGAATCACTCCTTTAAAATGTATTTTAACAAACAAGCTGGGACAAGACTGATCCCCAGAATTTAAGAAGACATGCCTGATCTTCTGTGATACTGAATGGCCATGGTGTCCTTTGGAAGACAGGGAACACTGGCCTGTTAAAGGGTCTCGCAATAACAATACTATTTTTTTTTTTTTTTAAGTTGGAGGCTAATTACTTTACAATATTGTAGTGGTTTTTGCCATACATTGACATGTATCAGCCATGGGTGTACATGTGTTCCCCATCCTGAACACCCCTTCCACTTCCCTTCCCATCCCATCCTTCAGGGTCATCCCAGTGCATGAGGCTGAGCACCCTATTTCATGCATCAAACCTGGGCTGGTGATCTATTTCACATATGGTAATATACACATTTCAATGCTATTCTCTCAAATCATCCCACCCTTGCCTTCTCTCTCAGAGTCCAAAAGTCTGTTCACTGTCTCTTTTGCTGTCTCGCATATAGGATCATCATTACCATCTTTCTAAATTACATATATATGCATTTATACACTGCATTGGTATTTTTCTTTCTGACTTACTTCACTCTGTATAATAGGCTCAAGTTTCATCTACATCATTAAAGCTGATTCAAATGCATTCTTGTTAATAGCTGAGTAATACTCCATTGTGTATATGTACCACAGCTTTCTTATCCATTCCTCTGCCAATGGATATCTAGGTTGCTTCCATGTCCTAGCTATTGTAAACAGTGCTGTGATGAATATTGGAGTACACATGTCTCTTTCAATTCTGATTTTCTCAGTGTGTATGCCCAGAAGTGGGATTGCTGGGTCATATGGCAGTTCTATTTCCAGTTTTTTAAGGAATCTCCACACTGTTCTCCATAGTGGCTGTACTAGTTTGCATTTCCACCAAAAGTGTAAGACAGTTCCCTTTTCTCCACACCCTCTCCAGTGCTTATTGTTTGTAGACTTTTTTTTAAGAGCAACCATTCTGACTGGTGTGAGATGATAACTCATTTTGGTTTTGATTTGCATTTCTCTGATAATGAGTGATGTTGAGCATTTTTTCATGTGCTTGTTAGGAGAAGGCAATGGCACCCCACTCCAGTACTCTTGCCTGGCAAATCCCATGGACAGAGGAGTCTGGTAGGCTGCAGTCCATGGGGTCGCTAAGAGTCGGACACGACTGAGCGACTTCACTTTCACTTTTCACTTTCATGCATTGGAGAAGGAAATGGCAACCCACTCCAGTGTTCTTGCCTGGAGAATCCCAGGGACGGCGGAGCCTGGTTGGCTGCCGTCTCTGGGGTCCCATAGAGTCGGACACAGCTGAAGCGACTTAGCAGCAGCAGCAGCAGCAACCATCTGTATGTTTTCTTTGGAGAAATGTCTGTTTAGTTCTTTGGCCCATTTTTTGATTGGGTCATTTATTTCTTTGGAATTGAGCTGCATGAGCTGCTTATATATTTTTGAGATTAATTCTTTGTCAGTTGCTTCATTTGCTATTATTTTCTCCCATTCTGAAGGCTGTCTTTTCACCTTGCTTATAATTTCCTTCATTGTGCAAAAGCTTCTAAGTTTAGTTAGGTCCCATTTGTTCATTTTTGCTTTATTTCCATTACTCTGGGAGGTGGGTCATAGAGGGTCCTGCTGTGATTTATTTCAGAGAGTGTTTTGCCTATGTTTTCCCCTAGGAGTTTTATAGTTTCTGGCCTTACATTTAGATCTTTAATCCACTTTGAGTTTATTTTTGTGTATGGTGTTAGAAAATATTCTAGTTTCATACTTTCACAAGTAGTTGACCAGTTTTCCCAGCACCACTTGTTAAAGAGATTGTCTTTTCTCCATTGTATATTCTTGCCTCCTTTGTCAAAAATAAGGTGTCCATAGGTGTGTGCATTTATCTCTGGGCTTTCTATTTTGTTTCATTGATCTATATTTCCGTCTTTGTGCCAGTACCATACTGTCTTGATTACTGTGGCTTTGTAGTAGAGCCTGAAGTCAGGCAGGTTGATTCCTCCAGTTCCATTCTTCTTTCTCAAGATTGCTTTGGCTATTTGAGGTTTTTTGTATTTCCATACAAATTGTGAAATTATGTGTTCTAGTTCTCTCAACAATACAGTTGGTAGCTTAATAGGGATTGCATTGAATCTGTAGATTGCTTTGGGTAGTATACTCATTTTCACTATACTGACTCTTTCAATCCATGAACATGGTATATTTCTACATCTATTTGTGTCCTCTTTGATTTCTTTCATCAGTGTTTTATAGTTTTCTATATATAGGTTTTTGTTTCTTTAGGTAGATTTATTCCTAACTATTTTATTCTTTTCATTGCAATGGTGAATGGAATTGTTTCCTTAATTTCTCTTTCTGTTTTCTCATTTTTAGTGTATAGGAATACAAGGGATTACTGTGTGTTAATTTTATATCTTGCAACTTTACTATATTCATTGATTAGTTCTAGTAATTTTCTGGTGGAGTCTTTAGGGTTTTCTATGTGGAGGATCATGTCATCTGCAAACAGTGAGTGTTTTACTTCTTCTTTTCCAATTTGGATTCCTTTTATTTCTTTTTTTCTGTTGTTATTTTAAAATTTTATTGTTTCCTTATTTTATTTTTTTTCTTTTTCTTTTCCCTAATTTTATTTTATTTTTAAACTTTACATAATTGTATTAGTTTTGCCAAATATCAAAATGAATCCGCCACAGGTATACATGTATTCCCCATCCTTTTATTTCTTTTTCTTCTCTGATTGCTGTGGCTGAAACTTCCAAAACTATGTTGAATAGTAGTGGTGAGAGTGGGCACCCTTGTCTTGTTCCTGAATTTAGGGGAAATGCTTTCAGTTTTTCACCATTGAGGAAAAGGTTTGCTGTGGGTTTATCATACATGGCTTTTATTTTGTTGAGGTATGTTCCTTCTATGCCTGCTTTCTGGAGGTGTTCTTTTTTTTTATCATAAATGGATGTTGAATTTCATCAAAGGCTTTCTTTGCATCTATTGAGACAATCATATGTTTTTTATCTTTCAATTTGTTAATGTGGTATATCATATTGATTGATTTGCAAATATTGATGAATCCTTGCATCCCTGGGATAAAGCCCTCTTGGTCATGATGTATGATCATTTTAATATGTTGTTGGATTCTGGTTGCTAGAATTTTGTTAAGGATTTTTGCATCTATGTTCATCAGCGATATTGGCCTGTAATTTTCTTTTTTTTTTTTTGTAGCATCTTTGTCTGATTTTGGTATTGGGGTGATGGTGGCCTCATAGAATGAGTTTGGCAGTTTACCTTCCTCTGAAATTTTCTGGGAGAGTTTGAGTAGGATAGGTATTAGCTCTTGTCTAAATTTTTGGTAGAATTCACCTGTGAAGCCATCTGATCCTGGGTTTTTGTTTGTTGGAATATGTTTGATTACAGTTTCAATTTCCATGTTTGTGATGGGTTGGTTAAGATTTTCTATTTCTTCCTGGTTCAGTTTTGGAAGGTTATACTTTTCTAAGAATTTGTCCATTTCTTGCAAGTTGTCCATTTTATTGGCATATAGTTGCTAGTAGTAGTCTTTTATGATCCTTTGTATTTCTGTGTTGTAAATGCAATACTGTTTTATAACTAGACTTGTTTTCTGTAGAAAATAAGAGAAATGAGTAGAAGTGCCATATGTGTTGTTCTTTATCTCTCTGAAAGGTCAATAATTACTTCAAATGTAAGTGGATTAAATGTTCCAACCAAAAGACACAGACTGGCTGAATGGATACACAAACAAGACCCATATATATGCTGTCTACAAGAAACCCACTTTAGACCTCAAGACACATACAGACTGAAAGTGAGAGGACAAAAGTACCTAAAGAAAATCCTGAATTGAACCAGTGATCCTAGGGCAATATCAAGCGTTCTAATAGATGTAGAGTTTGAATCTCAGAGAAGACAGAATAGGGCAAAAAATACATTAGAAGAAATATTGGACAAACCTACTCAATTTGATAAAAACTTTAATCTACAGATCTAAGGACCACAAATCACAAACAGAATAAATGTTCAGAAATTCACATCTAGGCATATCACTGCCAAACTACAGTATACTAAAAACAAAAGAGTAGATTCTAACACTATCCCAGGTTAGAAGTTATATATTTAATACAAGGAAAAACAATTGAATTTTTATCAAGCAGTGCAAGCTAGAAAACAATAAAGTGATATCTGTTATGAGACAGCTGGCTTTGTCTTTGAGGAATAAGTTAAGCCAAGGTAAAGGAAACCTTTCAAATTCTGCTTAAGGATTATAGGCGAGGTTGTGGATGCTATTGCAGGAGGTATATAAAACACAGAAACTAGTGACAGGTTGAGTCATAAGCAAAGATGTACAGAAATCATAGCAAGACTAAAGATAGATGAACAAAGAATGAAGTGAAGGTACCCAGGATATAGACTTACACATATATTGGGATGGCCAAAGAGTTCATATGAGTTTTTCCATACACTGCTGTTTAGAAACCTGAAAAACCTTTTTGGTCAACCCACTAAAAATAATTTTTAACAAAGGCATCAGTATAATTCAATGGGGACAAGAAAGCTTTTAAACAACTGATATTAAACCAGTTGAATATCTGTATGGGATGAATTGAATTATGATTTATACCTCACATTATACACACAATTTCAGTACAAAAAATAACTCAAAGTAGATTACAGATTTGATGTAAAAGCTAAATTTAAAAGTTTATGGAAGAAAGCAATTGCAACATGAAAGAGGTTTCAGATTTCTCAGAGAGAATACATAAAGCCTTAACTGCACTTCAGCAAAGTTAAAAACTTTTACTCATCAAAATACACAGCAAGTGACAAGCAAACCACAGACTGGGTAATCAGATTCTTGGTACATATATTTACTGAAGGAATAATACATTATGTAAGGAGCTCTTATAAATCAATAACAAAAAGGACAACAACTCAGTAAAAAGTAGGCAAATAGTTTCTCAGGTACTTCCTAAAAGGGAATGTACAAATATGTAAAATAAACACATGGAAAACATCTCAGCATTATCTCTCATCAGGGACATGCACATTAAATCAAAATAAGATGCCACCACTCACTAAAGTGGTTAATATTTTAAAAAGACTAACCAGTCAAATGTTGGTGAGGAAGAGGAAAAAACTGTATCTCATGTATTGCTGGGAGGAATGTATAAAAGAACACCCTCTGTGGGAAAATGTTTGTAGTCTCTTACAGAATTAAACACACACCTTTATCTTATCTACCATTTCCATTTCTGGTATTTACTTAAAAGATATGATGCATAAATCACATGTACAAAATATAGGTCATATTCTATCAATTATGGCAAAAACCTGGGAAATTTCCTATGTCTATTAGCTAAAGAATGAGTCAAAGACTGTGATATAATCATAAAATGTCATTATATTCAGCAATTGATAGGAACAAATAAAAAGGAATCTATACATGAAACAGCATGAATGACTTGCAAAACAATACAGAACAGAACAAAACAAAACAAAAAAACCTGCTTCAACCTCCTCCTTGATTGGATTTCCATCTTTCATGAAGTGAAAGAATTAGATAAGTAGATGAGCTTGTATTTTATTGCAAACTTTCCTCATATTCTATCAGATATATTTGTTACTGTGTAGTTTTTTCCCATGTTGAATTGTAAATGTAGGACATGCCTGCTTGTTATGACAAAAAAAAAAAAAAGAATTTGTTTTTTAACCATACTGTTTAGTGATCAGGAAGTGATGTGTTAATCATTTTACCTCTTAATGAAAAATTATCGGCAGTTTATCTGGTTATATTTTAGGAAATTAGATGGAGATTTGAAGCAGTAATACAATGTAGTATAATTTTTTCCTTTAATATAATGGAAATGACCTTGCTTGGTGGCCTAGACAGTAAAGAATCCACCTGCAATGCTGGACACCTGGGTTTAATGCCTGGGTTGGGAAGATCCCCTGGAAGAGGGCATGGTGACCCACTCCAGTAGTCTTGTCTGGAGCATCCCCATGGACAGAGGAGTCTGATGGGCTACAGTCCAAAGGGTCGCAAAGAGTCGGACATGACTGAACAACACAGCACAGCAAGCTCCAAGTTTGTGTTTTTTGGAAGAATGTTTGATTGTTATGAGCAGTTTACTGATATTAAGCAAGAGATGCCTTTGTTTGATTTGACCTTTATTTGTCCCTACTCGATCCCAATAAGTGTCCATATGACATCTCTGTGGGAAGGACATGAACAGGAGATAATGCTGCAAAAAACCAAGTAACAATTAAAAATGTTATAGATAGAATTGAGATGTGTGTGTGCTTTGCAACCCCATGGACAGACAGTAGCCCACCAGGCTCTTCTGTCCATGGGATTTTACAGTTGAAAGTACTGGAGTGGGTTGCCATTTTCTCCTCCAGGGGATCTTCCAACCCATGGATCAAACCCTCCTCTCCTGTGTTTTCTGCAGGCGGATTCTTTACCACTGAGCCCACTGGGGAAGCCATAGTTGATATAGATATAGATACAGATGATATAGATATATGCCTGTTTTTTTTCCTCAAATACCAATGCAGATGTTTTTTCTGAACTGGAGTATGTAAACATACAGTGTTTCCCTTCCACCTTTCTTAGCTAATTAGCATCATGGTTGTGCTATACTGTGGTCTGCACTATGAGCCTTGAGGAAAAAGGTGTCAAGAAAGCTGACCTGGCTTCCTCTATAATTGAAAGTTGGCTTGAGACTATTGTTCTAGCAGCCAAAAGAAAAAACCCAGAAAGAAAGGACTACTTTTCTTTATTTGATTCTCCACCTCCAACTATACACAGCTACCTTGACCAAGATAGTTCATAAGGACAGAGTGTACAGTGAATGATGTAGGATACTACAATACATAATGGGATATTGATTGTTTATATGAAACAAATCCAGTTTTACAGAAGGGAAGTTAAACCCATTTCCACAGAGAAGCTCAACAAGCAAACAAACAAAACTTTTCATTTTAAATATATTTTAAAGTTCTACAAAATGCAATAAATATGTCAAATGAGTTTTAAAATATCCTCTCCTCAATTTTGGTGCTTCCCTGGTGGTGCTAGTGGTAAAGAACCCACCTGACAATACAGGAGACATGAGGTGCAGGCTCCATCCCTGGGTTGGGAACATCCCCTGGAGGAGGGCATGGGGACTCACTCCAGTATTCTTGCATGGAGAATCCCATGGACAGAGGAGCCTGGCAGCTACAGTCCATAGGGTTGCAAAGAGTTGGACACAACTCAAGCTACTTAGCACACATTCATGTACTCCTTAATTTCAAGGAGTATTTTTTAAACATTTCCTCAAGAGAATCCGCCTGCAATGTGGGATACCTGGGTTCAATCTCTGGGTTGGGAAGATCCCCTAGAGAAGGGAAAGGCTACCCACTCCAGTATTCTGGCCTGGAGAATTCCATGAACTATACAGTCCAGGGGGTTGCAAAGAGTCGGACATGACTGAGTGACTTTCGCTTTCACTTTTCAAGTTGTTTGGTCTGCTAAGTTTTATGTATTGACTGATTTTTTTTATGATCTGAAAAGCCTTAAGCTGACACGTGAACTATATTCTTAAATTCATCAGCACATTCACTCAGGAAGCTTGCCAATTGTGTTTTGTGCCTGGATTCAGTGTCACAGGTTATTGTGGTTATCTTTTGTTAAATGGAGGAATGCATCTCTTGCAAAATGTCTGTAA
The DNA here is from genome assembly GCF_055505025.1 of Bos grunniens. Classification (NCBI taxonomy): domain Eukaryota; kingdom Metazoa; phylum Chordata; class Mammalia; order Artiodactyla; family Bovidae; genus Bos; species Bos grunniens. Next base: position 10,946,438 of record NC_141172.1, read on the forward strand.
GTTGTAGACAAAAGTAAAATAACATATTTTATAAATGTTCAAGTTTCTCATATTTCCTCCAAAATTGTTTAAAATCATTTTGCTTATTGATTTAATTTGCTTCTAAAGTACAAATGCCATCATTACCTTTACAGGTATTATAATTTTCATTTAATGATGACAGCATAACCAAATTTTTAAATTATCATTTACAATCTGCACCCTTGCTCATTTCTGCAAAAGTAGGAGCAATGCTATTTTTCTGAAATGCTTGTGAAAGATATAAATATAAAAAATATTTCCAGGAGTCTAATTTTATAAAGGAGAAAAAAAATCATAACCCTGATAATAACTCTGTTGAAGCATAGTGAAAATTGGAGTCAGAGCATTCTTTCACTGTGTGTGTATGTATGTGTGTGTGTCTGGAAGTAAACAGATGTTACAAACCCTGTGATTATCTCTTGTCTACCTGTTTCTTAAAAATAGAGTATTTGCAATATTCTTATTCTTAAGTCTGATCTTTTCAGGGAAAAAATCAAATAGAACAGAAAGAAATCATTTTGAAATGTTTATCTGATCCTGATCCATTTAATCTTGAGCTCAGCTTCCCAACAGCACTTTCCCCTTAAATCTGATTATCAGTAGGAAAACACTTCTTGTCAAACTACAAAGAAAATCTTTCTAAATCCAGGCTCCTGTGAGGTCCACTTGTTTTTAGTAAATCAGAGAACTTGTAGTATATATTTGTTTGATGTAGGGTAGAGTTGTGATTTTTGTTGCTCTATTTGTTCATGTTGTGTTTATTCTCTGGAAAACAGAAGTTCTTAAATCAGTCTGTGAAACTCATAATGGTTTTAGATAAGCTCCATGGAGGCTTTTACTTCAAAGAGCTTCCCATTGGGTAAATAGAAATACTATTTCTTCATATGTTCTTCATACAGAGTCATTTCAAGATGGTTTTCTAGCAACAGTGAAAAGTTGGTGAGGATCCATGTATCTTTGGGCCACTATCTTTCTTACAAACCACACTTATTTGCAGAACAGCTGGGATTTCAAGCTATATCAACTACCTTGGAATAGTCTGGAGCACCAGAAGACGGCTCTTGCCTTTTCGGACAGCCTGTGAGGGGAGCCTCACATATGAATATTTCAGGACAAAAGCAAATCTTATGACTAGACTGGGGACTAAGCCCATAGCCAGTTTTCAACCTTTGTTAAATGATCCACATTGAAAAATAGTTTATTGAAGTACTAAAAGAAACCCCCAAGAGCTTTAGTTGAGATAACACTGGTATCCTCTCTGTTTATGACATGGGTCATTGCATCTAGACTCTTGGACTTTCATTTGTTGTTTGCAAGAAGAAGGGGTGCTTTTAAATTCTGCTCCTGAAATTCCTAGCATTCCTCCCCATGTGATTATGAGCATTCATATTTCTTTTTCCCAGCCAAGTTATCAAAGTGTTTCAATGAAAAATACCGGTGCCATGTTACGTCTATGTGATCTTCACAATAGCTCAAGATGAATAGAGCCTTTTTCACTTTATCAAAGGGAGAACTGTGTTTTTTAAGTACCTGATTTTTAAGCAGTGTACTTGATTGATGTTTTTGAATGGATACTTTCAGTATCTTGCTAAAAACAGGGTTTCATTACATCTGAGAGGAGCTCATCTAACAGCTAGTCTAACAGCTCTACAAATGTGAAGCTTTCCATTTTTAGGTAGAAAATGTCTGTGCTGGACCTGTGTTTTTTCCATCCCCACTGCGGGTCATGTGCACCATTCCTGGAACTATCATCTCACTCAGCAGCTTTTCGTTAAACAAGGGAGTGAATTTGTCAGTGTTCTCATTGAAGGCTGTATTTATATTTATCAAGGGTAGCTTTTACATATTACAGACTCCCTGCTGTACGGGGAAAGCCAGGGTGAGCTGTCAGTCATCTATGCATCTCTTTGCCTATTGAATTCAAACAGCTCAGACATGGCATTGGCCCAACATAGAAACCAAGCGTCACAAAGCAGTTCATCTTCTTTGTAAGGGTCAAGCCCATGCTGATAATTTTCTAGGGTTTGTGTTTTATTACTAGCTGAAAACCAATAGGGTATAGAAAGAGAAAATGCATCTATTGTCATTATTAGATGAATTTTCATGTAAAGATCATTGTCACTGTATTTTCACATTTAAACTCTATGCATTTACTTGTCTGGTACAAATCCATTACTTACTAAGGAGGAGATTTCATTATGCCAAGATTCAATCTGTGTTTGATAGTCTTGCTGATGATTCCTGCTATACCATTTGTTACACATTCTGCTCATCATACATGAGAAATTTGCAATCAAGTTCAAGTTATCTTAAATATTTGAGACAATCATAGAATTCTATGTTGTTTTCTCTCATGATATCAAAAGTTTTTGATACAATTTGCTCCTATAAAATTTCCACAAATACACTAAGCAAAGGCTATGTGTTCTTTGCTGTTGTTTAGTCACTAAGTTGTGTCCGACTCTTTTGCGACCCCATGGACTGTAGCCCGCTAGGCTCCTCTGTCCCTGGGATTTCCCAGGCAAGAATAGTGGGGTGAGTTACCGTTTTCTTCTTCAGGGGATCTTTCTGACCCAGGGATCAAACCCACATCTCCTGCACTGCAGGTGGAGTCTTTGCTGCTGAACCACCAGGGAAGCTCTGTGTGTTCCATATGCCTTATAAAATCAAATAAAGCCCTTTAAAGTATATTAAAATGATATGTTCTTCACCATCAAGAAGTAGATTCCTTGTAAACTCAGCTCTTCTTTCCTATTTATTGGTTCACTATTGGTGTCATTCAGCAGGAGTGTGCTAAGTGACATAGATAAGACATATTCATTGCCCTTTAGGAGTTTATTATACTATGGAATATAAAATTTTCATGGGTTTATTCTCAGTCTCCATAAATGTATTGAATTAACTGTTGCATCAAGGGAGAAAATACTGGGAAATACATAGATTGATGTTTCATAAAGAAGACATAAACTTATAGGAAAGGTAATGGTATTGAAATCAAGACAGGATTTCTTTCCAATCAAAACTGCAATGAGGTATCACTTCACACTGATCAGAATGGCCATGATTAAAGTTAAAGCTGGAGAGGGTGTGGAGAAAAGGGCACCTTTCTACACCCCTGGCGGGATAGCCACTATGGAAAACAGTGTAGAGGTTCCTTAGAAAACTACAAATAGACTTGCCATATTACCCAGCAACCCCACTCCTGGGCATATGTACTGGAAAAGATTAAAACTCTAATTTGAACAGACACATGTACTCCAAAGTTCATAGCAGCACTATTTACAGTAGCCAAGACCTGGAAGCAACCTAAGTGTTCATTGTCAGATGAATGGTTAGAGAAGATGTGGTACATAGATGCAGGAGAATACTACTCGCCATTAAAAAAATGATATAATGCCATTTGCAGTCACATGAATGGACCTAGAGATTTTCATATTAAGTGAAATGAGAAAGACAAATATCATGTGATATCACTTATACATAGGATCTAAAATATGAAACAAATGAAGTTACTTACAAAACAGAAACAGACTCACAGGTATAGAAAACAAACTTATGGTTAGCAAAGAGGGAAGAGAGTATGAGGAGGGATAAATTAGGAGTCTGGGATTAGCAGATACAAACTACTATATGTAAAATAGATATACAACAAGGTCCTGTGTATAGCACAGGGAGTAATATTCAATTCCCATGATAAACTATAATGGAAAAGAATATGTGTAGGTGTAAAGTATGTCCCCTACTTACAAACCTTGCAGCCGGGAACTTTCAAAGATATGAGTGTGTGTGCCAGCCCCTATATGCCTGCTATTGTTCTGAACTTTTATACTTTCAAGGCACTTACTGTGAGATTAAAAATGTTTTATTTTTTATGTTTGATTGCATCCATTATTTGTGTGAAATTATTATAAACCTATTATAGTACAGTAGTACTATTTAGCTCAGTGTGTTAGTTAGGTACCTGGGCTAACTGTGTTGAACTTGTGAACAAATTGGACTTATGAACTGCTCTTGGAATGGAACTCATTTGTATGTAGGGGACTTACTGTAAAATTGAATCAGTTTGCTTTACACCAGAAACTAAGACAACGTGGCAAATCGATGATACTTCTAAAGAAGAAAAAGAAAGACAGGCTTTCTGACTAGCCTTGCCCCTTCATGCAATGAATTTAGATGACTCACGAAAATGTCTAGATCACGATGTCCTCAGTTTTGCACAATGGGAAGAGCTTATTTAATTTTTGGAACAATATCAAGTGATATAGAGGGTCAAACATTTGGCATATATTTTGCCTTTATAAAATTAGTGGAAGCCATAATTGGATACCATCACTGCCACATAAATCAAAAGAGAAGAGAAACCAAGAACTTGTGTTTAAAGAGAAACTAATAACTTGTCTCTCAAAGCAACTTTTAAGCTATTTTTACCATCTTCTCTACTATTCTAGTGGCTGCTGGACTAATTCCTAACAAGGTTGATTTATGAATTCTTTTTTTCCCCTTTGTTAATTCTCAGATAGACTAAAAGAGAGTAACAGAAAAATGTAATTATCAGAAATGGAGGGAAAAAATGGGAGTTTTTATAAAGCAAAGGAACTCTACACAAATTATTTCTATGATTCAAAGCCAAAACAGTGTTTTGCACATAGTTCACAATAAAACTTTGTTTAAATTAAAATAAGCAAAAATACCTGATGATTCTACTTTAATAGGTATAGTATATATAAATATATTTTGTGGACGATGAAAAGAACTTCAGGAGTCATAGCTGATATCAAATGTCAAACTGTTCAAAGTAACTGCTATTTGTTCTGCTATTTTAAATAACACAGAAAGAAAACCAGGATTCAGAGAAATAATGTTTAAGTGGAACAAAAAATCACAGGGCTTGTCTGAAAGTTGACACAGTTCCCATAAAATTCACTATGCTGCTTCTGCTGCTAATTCGCTTCAGTCGTATCCGACTCTGTGCGACCCCATGGACTGCAGCCTACCAGGCTCCTCTGTTCATGGGATTTTCCAGGCAAGAGTACTGGAATGGGTTGCCATTGCCTTCTCCTAAAATTCACTATAATGATAGGTAATTATTATGAGCTAATATTTTTGATACTAGAAAATACAATATAATGTTGGTAAAATACCTAAAATACAATAACAATGATAATTATATTTCAAGATTGAATCCATTATTATGTATCAGGTACTATTTAATATATTTTAATATATTTACATATATATAATTATTATTTATATGTAAATATTGCAATAAAGTACCTGTGTTGTTATTTTCAATTAAAGGTGAGGAAATCAAAGTACATGGGAGTTTGGTACTTGGTCCAAAGTTTTGCTGCTCTTACAGGCTTCCCTGGCAGCTCAAACAGTAAAGAACCTGCCTGCAATGCATGAGACCCGGGTTCAGTCCCTGGGTTGGGAAGATACCCTGGAGAAGGGAATGGCTACCTACTCCAGTATTCTTGCCTGGAGAATTCCATGGACAGAGGAACCTGGTGGGCTACAGTCCATGATGTCACAAAAGGGTCAGACACAACTGAGTGACTTTCTCTACTACTACTATGCTACTCTTACACAGAACAACTAGAATTTGAACCCATGCAGTCTGACTTCAGAGTCTATAACTATAATCATTATATCATAAAATGGTGAAAGCAGCAGAATGCTCTTGTGTTTGTCTTACAGTTTGCATCTAATTCTAAAAAAGACAATAAGGAAATTGACAAATATCCTTCTGAGTGGTCGATCCAAATCAACTTCAGCCACTCACTACAAAATAAACCTTGCCACCATGTGTACACTCCCTAACCCTCCGCCCAGCACATACACACACTGCAAATAATCTGATCCATATGAGATTAACATTCAGAACCATCTTTAAACCTATCTGTTCATGCTTGAAAAATAAGGTCCCTACTCAATCATTTTTATTGTCAACAGAAATAAACATAAGCCTTCTGGTAGTAAGAGCGTTGCCTAATTAACTTTTGTGTTAATCACGCACTGGCTGCACTCCGAGCTTTTCTACAACAAACTCTATATCATAAACTTCTAACCCTAGATATTCTTAAATATTTAAGAAGGATATTTGAATGAGGAGCTTGAGTGATGTCTAATGAATATGTATTTGTAGTCTCCCATCCTCCCACTTAAAGTAACTTACATCAAAATGTCTATCATAGAACCTGCATTTCTATATTAATCTCACCATTTGCTAAATGTGTTACTTTACTTTAGATTCTAAATAGTTTTATGTCTAAAGAGTGATATATTTGGACTGAGAAAACCTAGACTCTTGTCCTGGCTTTTGAATGACCTTGGAAAGGTCTTTTCTAGATTATGACCCTGCACATTGCAGAAGGGTCCTGATCCTGGCTAGCCCCCTGACACCCTCTTTCTCTCTTCACCTTGTCCTCACCACTCTTCAACCTACTTTAAAAAATAGCTTTGTTAAGGATTAGTTAATAAAAGAAAAACTACACAGATTTACTTGGGTGACTTTTCTGTTCTGAAACCTCTTTAGTACTTCATATTTTTAGGGCACTTGTCTGGGAAAATCTCCTTAAACCTACCCACCCAGATCTTCTGCTTGACTTCTCTCCATTCAGGTTCTCATCTTAAATAACTCCTTTTCATAGAAAGTTTTCACTGGTTACCCTGTGTAAACCTGACTCAGCCCCCGACCTTACTGGCTTCTTAACAATCATTATTATCTGAAATTACCTTTTGGTTGCACTTTGTTTGCATGCTGTGGTCTGTTTTTCCCTGGCAAAATGATATTTCTATTAAAGCCCAGGCCTCGTCCACCTTTTTCAATGCATTATCAGTTCAGTTCAGATATTGTAAAAAGTGTGTAATTTATTACTGTTATTTTTCACATAGAAGAAAGTGTTTTTCAGTCATCAGTTCAGTTCAGTCACTCAGTCGTGCCTGACTCTTTGTGACCCCATGGACCCCAGCACGCCAGGCTTCCCTGTCCATCACCAACTCCCAGAACTTGCTCAAACTCATGCCCATCAAGTCGGTGATGCCATCCAACCATCTCATCCTCTGTCATCCCCATTCGCCTCCTGCCTTCAATCTTTCCCAGCATCAGGGTCTTTTCCAGTAAATTCTTCACATCAGGTGGCCAAAGTATTGTAGCTTCAGTTAGCCTTATATCCTGATGCAAAGTAGATGGTCAATAAATGTAGATTTAATGGAGGAAAAAACTACCATTTCATTCTGAGACAAATAAGGTAACAGCTATCATGAGGATAAATAAGGTATCAGAGATGAACACATCTCCTGAACTGTAATTTCATTGCAAATTACTATTATTGGTTAGATCTTAACAGTTTTAAGTGACTTGTCCCAAGTTATAAGAGCTATTATGTAAAACTAGACTCTGAAGCCGGACAGTCTGCCTCAAAGGCCTATAATTGTGGTCATTTAACTGCAGTCACATGCATGCGACTACATAAACTAGGCAAGATGGTGATGACCAACTATTGCAAACCAGACAATTCTTTCTTGATAAGCTCAAAACAGTTCAGTAAATCAGGGCTTCCAGTAGAGTCCAGTATGAGTTGGGAAACTTTGTAACTCATTTTAGGAACTTGGTATGGACCATTTAACTTTTTGTTAATGTCTAAGATCTCTTGGATTGCCGTGGCTGGTTGGGATCGCCACAGTTGGTTGCCACCGTGAACCATTCTTCCCTTCTTACCTTACTTTGAAATGACTAAGGACACGCCAGGTAAGGACTGGTGAAAGAGTGGCAGGGAAGTAGCTTCATGAAGCCGGTAACTTTCAACCCACTTTTGCATGACCTCCAGAGAGAAACGTGGCTATATTGAGTCTGATTTCAGTATTAAAACATATTTGCCGGGTGTGAACTCTCGGGATTTAATGCGCAGCTGTTAGAAAGAAAATGACTTAAGCAAAGCCATATGTGCTTATTTTATAATTGTTTCAGGCATTGCTTGACAAAATTTAGGGTTTTTTTTTAACCTTAAAATATTTTTTATATAACTTGCTTATATGAGTGCCAGTCCTGGAGCCTTTTTCATGATATAAGCAGGACATTATGTGAGTATGAGTTTTTCCTTTTCTTCTGTTAGTGTCATTTTATGCTCATTTGATTTGTCTCTATAGTTCTTATGTAATGTTGAGTAAGTATTTCTTTTAGACTTAGAGCAAACTTATATTTTGTCCTCTTCATAAGTTTCTTTATACAATTTGCCCAGGAGATATAATTCTGAATTACTCATTTTCCATCGAGAAAACAATGATAATACATTAGAGGAATTAAACACTAAATAAATTCAAAGGTTTTAAAGTTTACTTTTGGTCAAATATGGTAACTAATGAAATGAGAAAAACTGCATTATAGGAGAATCCTGAAAAATATCTTTTAAAATGAAAATTTTAGGTCTTGTGTAACAAACATTAAAAGGAGTACTGGCAAAGTAGAAAAATCAGAATGCTGAGCAAGCTCAAAATTATATCATACAGCACAAAAGAAACAGGATATTTTCAACCTAGGAAAGGGGAGATTGCAAACAGACTTATTATTGCTATCAAATATTGGAAGAAACATGTACTGAAGAGCCATGGGAACACATATTGTTAATAACACATTCTTTGAACCACTCTTTCAAAAGCAAGTATTGTATTAGTAGGTGATGAGTTTTCCATAACTGTGATAGATGACTGTTGACTGAAGATGTTATAGGTGAAAACCAATTTTTCAGATTGACAAAATAAACTTCAGAATTTTTTCAAGTCCTGTGTGTTTGAGGAATGAAAATTTATTGGCAAGATCAGAACCCTAGATGTCAAAAGACCTGAAAGTTTTAGTTCTCTCACTGACCTTTGGCCACATCACTTAATCACAGTTTTAATATGTTTAGTAATTCTTTTATGTCCAGCCAAGTGCTCAGATAGAACTGTACTTTGGAGCACCTTTGTTGAAAATTTTAACTATTTCTCAATTACCTGGAACCAGTCAGGGGACGGTGTTCAGCAGGCTGCCCCAAACCAGTGCCAGGACCTCTGTGAGTCCCACCTTCCAACATACTTCTGGATACTCTTAACTCTGCGCATTCAAGGGGTTGACCAGATGCCTCAATAATCTCCAGAATTGACAGCACCTAAGGGTCTCAGTTTTGAGTCCAGGCCTGGCAAGTTAATTGCTCCCACTGACCAGTATGACATTGCTTTCCAGATTGCAGGAGACTGGTTTAAATGCTGAATTTGATTGATCTTTGCTCGTGTTAGTCACAGGATAAATTCAGGATGACCAGTGCTCCACTGTCAGACTCTGGACTGAAGCTGTGTATGTAGCTTCATATGTAAGTTTTCATTCATCTGTGTTCCAATCTTAATGAAGTCTCTAGTGTTCGGCAACTGAGAGCAACAGGACAAACACCATAGAAACTTAACCTGTACACTTCCTGCCATTGACACTCACAGTGGTCACCTGTAATCCTCTGTGACATAGTCTCTGATAGCAGCAGAACCTATTTCTTCTCAGGACTTTCATGGCTTTTGCTTCTCTAAAACAATGAGATCTTTTATCTGATGTCCTCTCTGGATCCAATCAGTGCAGTGACATTGTGCATCCCCAGGTCAGTAAGCCACCCTGGATAAAGAACAGACATTCTTTGTGTGAATGAAACCACCTATGACTCTGCTCATGGACTTTTTGTCTATCCTTCCACTGTTGGTTTAGGGTGGAAACAATTATGACCAATAGTGAAATAAATTACCTGGTAATTTACCCTGTTAGGTGACCCCATGTTTCTGGGAGTGCTTGTTTTATAGACTCTAACCTAGAGTCTGGGGAGGAAAGGATGTCTTTGCTGAAGGGCTTTCCTCATTACCATAATCAAGGTCATACAGTTAGTCAGTTGATTTATTGGTGCACAATTCAATATACGGGCTGGTTCCTCAGGCAGGTCTGGCTATAGGCTACTCTCTGTTCAAAGTAAGTGTCCCTTACATTAAAAAAAAATGAGAACAATTAAAATATCAAGGTATATGTTAAAAATTAAAACTGCCCATATTTTTAGGGCCCTGGGATTTCTTGGAAGGAATGATGCTAAAGCTGAAACTCCAGTACTTTGGCCACCTCATGCGAAGAGTTGACTCATTGGAAAAGACTCTGATGCTGGGAGGGATTGGGGGCAGGAGGAGAAGGGGACGACAGAGGATGAGATGGCGGGATGGCATCACTGACTCGATGGACGTGAGTCTGAGTGAACTCCGGGAGTTGGTGATGGACAGGGAGGCCTGGCGTGCTGCGGTTCATGGGGTCGCAAAGAGTCGGACACGACTGAGCAACTGAACTGAAACACATGAAACAAGTTATATCCACATCTTCCATCAGGGAATGATGGGTCTGAATAGTATTTAATGTGAGTACTCCTGATACTATAATGTCTTTATCCTTGAAACATTGAGCATAATGTGATTCAAGGGCAGAAGTGGCCATGAGTGTTGTTATTAAGTCTAGAGCAGAATCTGGAGGAATTGTAAGATGCTTGTGGGCGAAAAGTTGACAAATGAGCTCCAAAGATGACACAAAACTGATTTGCCCACTTTCATACTGAAATGGGTAAAGAAGCGAGAGTGGTAAACAATCTGCCTGCTAGTGCTGGTGTAAGAGAAGCAGGTTTGATCTGTGGGTTGGGAAGATCTCCTGGAAAAGGAAATAGCAACCCACTCCAGGATTCTTGCCTGGAGAATCCTATGGACAGAGGACCCATGGGGTCTCAAGGAGTTGGACACGACTGAAGCGACTTCACGAACCAGGGATTCAAAGATTGCACAGCATAGTGGATGCATATGTTTTTTGGTGTCAGATAACTTGACTTTAGAACTCATTTGTTATTTACTAGTGTCTGAGCGACTTCACTTTCACTTTTCACTTTCATGCATTGGAGAAGGAAATGGCAACCCATTCCAGTGTTCTTGCCTGGAGAATCCCAGGGACGGGGGAACTTGGTGAGCTGCTGTCTATGAGGTCGCACAGAGTCGGACACGACTGAAGTGACTCAGCAGCAACAGCAGCGTCAGTGTCATTGGAGGGACTGATGCTGAAGCTGAAACTCCAATACTTTGGCCATCTGATGCAAAGAGCTGACTCATTTGAAAAGTCCCTGATGCTGGGAAGGATTGAGGGCAGGAGGAGAAGGGGACGACAGAGGATGAGATGGCTGGATGGCATCACCGACACAGTGGACATGGGTTTGGGTGGACTTTGGGAATTGGTGATGGAGAGGGAGGCCTGGTGTGCTGCAGTTCATGGGGTCACAAAGAGTTGGATACGACTGAGTGACTGAACTGAACTGAGCTGAGTGTCATATTGAACAGAGCCTCTGTGTACGGTTGTGCAAGTTATATACTGCCCAAGTTCTCCCAGCCAGTAGATTTAGTCAATGATTGCCAGGAGACACTCAGAACTGCTTCTACCTGGAAGTAAGGAAGCCTTTTTCTCATTTCCACAAAGGCATTTTGTGTTCTGAGGATGCTAGTTAACATCTCTGAGACTCAGTTTCTTCATCTTAAACATGTACATAATACCATTTACCTTGTGGGCTTGTTGTGACCATTATAGAGAATGTACATGGAGTGACTTCCACAGTACAGGCACCTGATTAGAGGCTGTTAGAATAAGAGGACTATTGCTTTGTGCTTAGCTCTGTGTACGAACAATTATATGCCTTATATAATGTCTTATGGGAGATTATGAATGATTTGTGGAAAAGATAATGTGTACATGAACCATATTGATTAGGAAAGGATCAGGGTGACCAGGAGAATAAAGTTGCATGGCAGAGGCTGGGGCATTTTACCATGTAATTTACAAATGATATCTCCTTGAGGAAATGTTTTTAAGAAGTCTTTTGTTTAGGAAAAATGCATATTCATCATGACTAGTAATATGGAAAGTGTCCCTTGAAAAGAAGCCTTAGATGAAATACACCAACACATTAATAGCATAGAAGGAGCACAGTGAGTGGGCTAGAGTTACAGAGTTAATCATTTAGACTCTTTCTCTGCTGTTTATCAGCTTCATGCTCTTTAACAAGTTATTTGCTGAGCTCCTGTTTCCTCAGAAGAAGAACCTAATACTATAGAAGAACCTAATAAAATAGAACCTAACACTTCTACAGTGAGAGTCAACTGAGATCATGAATTAAATAACTATAAACTATGAAAGCCTTATTTTCATCATTGAGCAGGAGCACCAAAGGCGACTGACTTCATTCATTTCTGAATTTTCAGTTTTTCTGTAATGAACCTGAATTATATATGTAACAGAAAAATATAAGCAAGTATAAAAACATTCCTGTAAAAGGAAAATTGTGATTGTATGAAAGAAAGCAAGTATGTTTCAGAATCAAAAGCAAAGAAAATTTCTCTGACTTCTGTTAAATGGAGGGGAGAGAAATACTTTCTTATGCATAACTTTTTTTCGAATTATACTTGGTACCTCTATTGAACCACAGAATACTTTTATGGAACCATCTTCCATGTTCCCACTGAGCTAGTATAAAAGGTGCCAAAAGAAGGGAAGGAGTGAGTGATCCTGGGTCAGATTTAGAAAGAAAATATAAGAGCATGCAGTTACATTTGAATTTTAGTTAAAAAAATAAATGTAATTTTTTAGTGTGTTTACAGCAACAAATACCCTATATGAAATCTGAGTAATACTTGAGTATAAATACTCAACTAGTATTCGTTGCTTTTATGAAATAAAAATTTAACTGGGCATTTTGTATTCTATCTGTCAAGGCTTCACAAGGGTTCAGTAATTGCAAAAGTTTAATTCCTTATCTTTCCTGAGGCAATGAAGCTCTTTCAGATTTGCAGAATTAACTTCTCCCTAGGCTACCAGAAGAGGAAACAGAGTGAACCACCAATACAGTCTAGATCTTCCTCTTTACTCAAGGGATAATTAGGGTAAAAAAAAAAAAAAGAAAAAGGGAAAAACCTGAGCAGAGATGTTTCGGAGGATAGCCAGATGACATCATAAGGACTCAGCATAAAATAGAGAGGAAATGATGGAACCAGGAGGTACTTTAAATGCAGTATAGCAAGGCTAGCTATATATAGCCTTTGGAATAGTCTTTCAAATCAGCTTTTTCAACGCAAGCATCGATTCACTTCACCCGAAGAGATCAAGGTATAAGAGGAGTAATTTTTCAAATTTAGAAAGTTATCCAACTCTTAAAAAAAAAAAATTTATTGATTTGGCAGTTGCCAGGTCTGAGGCACATGGGATCTTCAATCTTTGTTGCAGTGTGTGAGATCTTTGGTTGTGGCATGGGGGATCTAATTCCCTGACCAGGGTTTGAACCTAGACCCCTTGCACTGGGAGAGTGGAGTCTTAGCCACTGGACCACAAGGGATGTCCCAGAAACCTATGCAACTCTGCTGATGTGGGAAATTAGATTCAAAAGTACACTGGAACCTGGGGCTAGAAGCTGTCAACTCTTAGGCTCTCACACGAGAGGTACATGAATCTGGAGTGCATGTGGGACCGGCAGCCCTAATGCCAGGAAGGTACATCCACACTTGCCTTTCGGAGAGGTCCACAAGGTTTTTAAAAGGGCCACATTTAATATACTGAGCCTAAGCTAGTTTTATATAACTGAAGGTCTGAACAGTAAAAGAACTATTCACATTCATGATTACCTGTGAGAGGAACTGATAACACATGATTAGAATGTTCATTTGTTGATTGAAAAAAATGGATTATGAAAAACTGGAAGAACATTCCCAGTCTACTTTTTATCATCAGCATTTTCCATTTGGGTAAAGGAAAATCTAGCTTGAGAGTCCCTATTGCTTTATTTAGTGTATGTTAATTATGAAAGCATTACTTCAAACACATTAGGAGGGATTGTTTATGTAAAACTTTTACAAATTATTGTGTAGATTGGTTATGAAAGTGTAATATTTAACATTTCTAATCTACTTCTTTGAAAAAAATTCATTTTCTTTGACGTGATAAGGAAAGTGTTTTAGCGTATATTTGTTAGCAGATTTTACCTCAGTATATTTTGGTGAGAAGTTTTTAGAGCAATTAATAATGCATCAACTGACAAATTACCATTGCTTTTTTGTAATCGAATGTCTCACCACACCACTTTGTAATTTTACTCTCAGCCATCTGCCAACCTAGGTACTTTAACCACGTTTTATTTTATACATGTGACCTACTTTGAAAGTTTCAACATTTGTCTAGCTTTGTTTTCAACAGACACAAAATTCAAATAACTGAATGTGTGAATGTTCCACATTTTTATACAAATATAAGCACCACAGAAAATATACATACTATTATTACTTGAGAAATATTTCTTGTTAAACTGTGTTTAGTTAAGTGCTTACTTCTCGATAAAGTAGTCTGAACGTTTGTCTTTGGTTAAAAGAATACTTTCTGATGGCTAGAAAAGAAAAAAGCCTTTAAAATTTTCTTGACTTTTCTGGTTATCTTCAGACTTAGTGAAAAAATAATTTTTTTCTGCACCCATTGCTGGTAGACGTCCCACAGATATGGCTTCAAGCAGTGAAGAGGATAAAGTTCTAGTTTTTTATGTTCACATGGTATACATGAATAGAATAATCCATATTTGATGGATCATATATATGACAAAGAAAGCTTCCTAATGTTTAGTGAGCACAGCAGTAGGCTGTAAAATGCCCCAGTCCACCAAAGATATGCCCATGTCCTAATCTCTAGAGCCTATAAATGCCACCTTACTTGGGAAAAGGGTCTTTTCAGATATGACAAAGGATGTTGAGACAAGGAGGTCATCCTGAATTATCTGGGTGAGACTTGAATGCTATCAAAAGTGTCATAGAGAAAGGAGCAGACACACACACGTAAGAGAAAGCTTTGTGAAGAAAAGGGCAGAGATCAGAATGATGTGGATACCAGCAGAAGAAGATTGGGAACCACCAGAGCTGGAAGAGGCAAGGAGCATATTCTTGATTTTGGCTCATTGGAAATGTTGAGCTTTTGACCTCCAGAAATGTGAGAAAATAAACTCATTTTAAGCCATCAAGTTTGTGGTAATATGTTAAGGCAACCACCAGAAACTAATATACCAGCCCACTATGATAAAGGCCTAAATACGTGGTAGGTGTTCTTGTTATGTTATCCTACTTATTCTTCAGGATTATCTATAGTTTTGATGCTAAAAGCTTTACCTCTGTGTACTGGTGCCAAATTGACTCTCTTTTCGAGACTGAGTTTTGGGTTAAGTAGAAAAGAATAGCTTTATTGCTTTGCCAGGCAAAGGGGAGCACAGTGGCTCCTGCTCTCCAAAAACCATGTGTCCCAACCAGGGAGGATTTGGTGAGGAGTTTTATAGCAATAGTTCAAGGGTGGGGTCACTGACAAGAGTAGGGTGTGTGCAGCTCCTGTATTCCTCTAATGTGGTCTCAAATAATCTTCTTAATGTGCTTGATGTGTTCTGGTTCCTTTAGTGTAGCCTCAAGTGGTCTTTCATTGGTATGAAGAATGTTGACAACTTACAGAGCTTAAAGACATTGTTATATATATATATATATACCCTTGAGGTGGAATCGGGACCCTTCCCCAAGGCTGCACTATTGCACTATTGGTTATTGGCTGCCCCCTCTTTAGTCTTTGCATCCCTTCTCTTACAACTGTTTGAATTGTACCTTTGGGTCAGGGAAGTTCATGGAAGCCAAAGTCTGTATCCTACAAGAAAACTGACAGGGGACTGAAATGCTTCTGCACCCAGAAACCCCACTGAGTTTTGTTAGGTTTCAGTTTTTGGAAGATTATATTTATCCTAGATCTTTCCAGGTGGCACCAGTGGTAAAGAATCTGCCTGCCAGTTCAGGAGACAAAAGAGATGTGGGTTTGAACTGTGGGTGGGGAAGATCCCCTTGAGAAGAAAATGGCAATCCACTCCAGTATTCTTGCCTAGAGAATCCCATGGACAGAGGAGCCTGGAAGGCTATAGTCCATAGGGTCACAAAGAGTTGGACATGAGTGAAGCATCTTAGCACATACATATTTATCTTAATTGTACAGAGGAGGAAAATGAAGGAATTTACCCAGTGTCCCACGGTTTCAGTGCAGCATGGAAAGATGCAATAATTTGTCTAAGTGAACGCAAAACTTACGGTGCATTTGCCTACTCATGTTTGCACACTAATGTATCATTCCTTTAATTACCACCCTAAACACTGATGGTGTCTCATTTAAATGTTGCTTAGGTAGGTAGTAATGAAAAGAAGAGACAGCCATTGTCTTTTTTTTTTTTTTTTGGTATATCTTTATTTGGCTGTGCTGTGTCTTATTTGCAGCATGCAGGATCTTTGATCTTTATTGCAGCATGTGTGATCTTTAGTTGCAGCATGCAAGCTCGTTAGTTGTGGCATGTGGAATGCAGTTCTCTGAGCAGGGGTAGAACCCCTTGCACTGAGAACGCAGAATCCCAATCACTGGACCACCAGGGAAGTCCCAACCATTGTCTTCAATAAAGCTTTCATTGGTAATTGCTAGGGAAGGAATAATCATTATATATTTTCAGTATTTTTCTACTCTTTTTCATCATCATAACTATTTTCACACAAACCTGGGGAACTGAAGACAGACTGGTTAGGTAGACTTTAAAATTGGTAGGGAACCCCAGAGTCTTGACAGCTGGAGTTTGAACTTCATAAAAATCTTAGCTTCACTCGCAAGACCAAGTCTGAGAAAGCCTGTTACTCAAGAAAATGATAGATTTTCACTTATGTTACCAAAGAAAAGAATAAAATCAGAGTGGAAGTGATAAGCAACATGAACACATTAAATGTGTTTGTTAAAAAGTGACTACATGAATGCATTCATGACACAAATGGTTTCCTATTTTCACTTCAGTCAGTCAGTTCAGTCGCTCAGTCGTGTCTGACTCTGCGACCCCGTGAACCACAGCACGCCAGGCCTCCCTGTCCATCACCAACTCCCAGTCTCCACCCAAACCCATGTCCATTGAGTCGGTGATGCCATCTAACCATCTCATCCTCTGTCTTACCCTTCTCCTCCTGCCCTCAATCTTTCCCAGCATCAGGGACTTTTCAAATGAGTCAGCTCTTCGCATCAGGTGGTCAAAGTATTGGAGTTTCAGCTTCAGCAACAGTCCTTTCAATGAACATTCAGGACTGATTTCCTTTAGGATGGACTGGTTGGATCTCCTTGCATTCCAAAGGACTCTCAAGAGTCTTCCCCAACACCACAGTTCGAAAGCATCAGTTCTTCAGCACTCAGCTTTCTTTATAGTCCAACTCTCACATCCATACATGACCACTGGAAAAACCATATCCTTGACTAGATGAACCTTTGTTGACAAAGTAATGTCTCTGCTTTTGAATATGCTATCTAAGTTGGACATAACTTTCCTTCCAAGGAGTAAGCGTCTTTTGAATTCATGGCTGCAGTCACCATCTGCAGTGATTTTGGAGCCCCCCAAAATAAAGTCTGACACTGTTTCCACTGTTTCCCCATCTATTTCCCATGAAGTGATGGGAGTGGATGCCATGATCTTAGTTTTCTGAATGTTGAGCTTTAAGCCAGCTTTTTCACTCTCCTCTTTCACTTTCATCAAGAGGCTTTTTAGTTCCTCTTCACTTTCTGCCGTAAGGGTGGTGTCATCTGCATATCTGAGGTTACTGATATTTCTCCTGGCAATCTTGATTCCAGTTGTGCTTCTTCCAGCCCAGCGTTTCTCATGATGTACTCTGCAGGTAAGTTAAATAAACAGGGTGACAATATACAGCCTTGACGTACTGCTTCTCCTATTTGGAACAAGTCTGTTGTTCCATGTCCAGTTCTAACTGTTGCTTCCTGACCTGCATACAGGTTTCTGATGAGGCAGGTCAGATGGTCTGGTATTCCCATCTCTTTCAGAATTTTCCACAGTTTACTGTGGTCCACACAGTCAAACGCTTTGCCATAGTCAATAAAGCAGAAATAGATGTTTTTCTGGAACTCTCTTGCTTTTTCTATGATCCAGTGGATGTTGGCAATTTGATCTCTGGTTCCTCTGCCTTTTCTAAAACCAGCTTGAACATCTGGAAGTTCACGGTTTACGTATTACTGAAGCCTGGCTTAAAGAATTTTGAGCATTACTTTACTAGCGTGTGAGATGAGTGCAATTGTGTGGTAGTTTGAGCATTCTTTGGCATTGCCTTTCTTTGGGATTGGAATGAAAATTGACCTTTTCCAGTCCTGTGGCCACTGCTGAGTTTTCCAAATTTGCTGGCATATTGAATGTAGCACTTTCACAGCATCATCTTTCAGAATTTGAAATAGTTCAGCTGGAATTCCATCACCTCCACTAGGTTTGTCCGCAGTGATGCTTCCTAAGGCCCATTTGACTTCACATTCCAGCATGACTGGCTCTAGATGAGTGATCACATCACTGTGATTATCTGGGTCATTCTTCTGTGTATTCTTTCCACCTCTTCTTAATATCTTCTCCTGTTAGGTCCCTATCATTTCTGTCCTTTATTGAGCCCATCTTTTCATGAAATGTTCTCTTGATATCTCTAATTTTCTTGAATACATTTATGACACAAATGGTTTCCTGTTTTCACTTAATTTGATAGAAAAATACACTGTGTTTCTCTTACTCATCCTTGTATTTCACTTGTAACATGCTAACGAAATACATTCTAACCTAAATCTGATTTTGTTACTTGTATCTTATAAAATCAGATGTAGAGGTGACCAAGGCTGTTGCTAAATTATAAGTCTGTCCTCAAATTACTTTCTCCTTGTTCACTGGTCTATCTTACTGCCTTTAGATTCAGTCTTGCTCTAATTCTCAGGTCAGAATAGATTGCCGGGAGGATGAACTATGTTTGGTGATCTGAAGAGTAATCTTTAGCACAATCAGATAGAATCAATAGGTTGGATAATCCCAGTCAATAGTTCGGATAACAACTAGAAGGGTTCTTTAATTGTAGGTGCTATCCAGAATATGAATTGGAGTAAAATGAAGCCATTCAAAAGAATACAAAGATAATGTTTCATTATATAAAATTTATGTTTTATATGGTTTTATTCACATGAACATAAATCTATCCATGAATACATGGCCCATTGTTATTAAAGACACAGTGATTCTCCTTAACCTACTGTTGCTCTTGTTCTGACACTAAGTCATGTCCAAGTCTTTGCCATTCCATAGACTACAGCATTTCAGGCTTCCCTGTCCTTCACCATCTCCTGGGGTTTGCTCAAACTCATATCCATTGTGTCTATGATACTATCAAACAATCTTATCCTCTGTCATCCTCTTCTCCTCCTGCCCTCCATCTTCCCAGCATCAGGGTCTTTTCCAGTGAGTCAGCTCTTAGCATCAGCAGGGGTGGGTGGGGATGGCCTAAGTATTGGAGCTTCAGCTTCGACATCAATCCTTCCAATGAATATTCAGGGTTGATTTTCTTTAGGATTGACTGGCTTGATCTCCTTGCTCCCCCAAGGACTCTCAAGAGTCCTCTCCACAGCCTGCTAGGCCTCTCTGTCCATGGGATTCTCCGGGCAAAAATACTAGAATGGGTAGCCATTCCCTTCTACAGAGGATCTTCCCGACCCCAGGATTGAACCTGGGTCTCCTGCATTGCAGGCAGATTCTTTAGCATCTGAGCCATCAGACAAGCCCCCTTAAACTAAGTTAAGTCATAATCTTTGCTCTTGATGAGGGTGGACATCCATTTTTCTTAGGCTGCATCCACTGAACTGACCCTTTTTTTCTGAGTCCTTGAAATCTGATCATCTGTCATTTGCCATTAGGATACTGTTGCCTCATTTCATGACTTGAATTGTGATTTCACTTAAGTCATTTATGTAGCTCCTCTACATAGTCAAGGTTCACTCTGTGTTCAGTCTTTGGAGTGGTTTGTCTGATCTCCTTATATTGTACACAAAACAGGTGCCTTCTCTGCTGGGTAATTTTGTCAGTCTCCTTGGCATGGCTGCTTTCTCTCTTTCTGGAGCATGCTTGCCTCCTCCATCAGCATCCTCCTCTAATTTTCTGTGGCAGTAACAATTATAGAGTATTTTCCTCTTGGCAGAAAAAGTTACTTTTTAACTAAAAATAGATTCTGCCATGAAAACTCCCATGACAGTTGCTGACAACATCACTTTTGGCAGCAGTATCTTTCTATCTGTGAGGTCAATTTATATACTGTAAAATGCACATATCTTAAGTCCACAGCTTGACAAATGTTGACATCAAGATATAGAATCTTTTCACCACCTAATGTAGGTCCCTTATTCCCTTTGCTATCAACCCATTGCCTTCCCCAGGCAATCACTATTCTAATTTTATCACACTGATTGGTGTTGCCTGTGTTTGAACTTCATATAAATGGAATAATGTATCACACATTGTTAATACATCATACATGCATTATGAATCTTTTGTGCCTAGCTTATGTTGCTCATTATAATATTTTTGACATTTATCCATATCTTTACACTCATTAATACCTGAATTTTGTTAGTGGATGAATGGCCTTCTATTCCATGAACATACTACAGTTAATTCTGCTATTGATAGATATTTGGACTGTTTTCAGTTTGGGGTTGTTATGAATAAAATTGGCTTGACAGTTCTTGCACAGGAACATACCTAAAAATGGAATTGCTATGTTGCAGATCAGTGTTTGTTTAAATTCATGAGGAATAGCAACATCAGTATTGTAAGGGCAGTTAAAATATTTTATGGCCACTTTGGACAGGAAATAAGAGTTCAAATCCCTGTAAAAACAGAAAATCAACAAATCGACTTTTCTTTCTAAATGTTGACACGGAATGTTGAACTTTCAATAGAGAAAGAAAAGCAGGATTGTCATATGCCCGACCCTAGAAACTCAGGTTGCCTCATCACAGGTGGACTGTAAGCAAGGATGCTTTTCTTAACAGGAGCTTTTCTTACACAAATGACTTTCCTTGACACCAAATATGTGTCTAATGCCATGCCCCACCTTCCTCCCGTCTACTCTGTCTTGCTGCAAATATATTGCCATGACTAGTATTTAATTTCTCAATTTTGACAAGAGTAATTCCATGAAAGGGCTGCCCAGGTGGCATCAGTGATAAAGAATCTGCTTGCCAATGTGAGAGATGTAAGAGATCCAGGTTTGGTCCCTGGGTTGGGAAGATCCCCTGGAAAAGGGAATAGCAACCCACTCCAGTATTCTTGCCTGGAAAGTTCCAGTGGAGAGAGGAGCCTGGCAGGTTACAGTCCATAGGATGCAAAGAGTCAGACACGACTGAAGCAACTTAGCATGCATGCATCTACAGTTCTGTACAAAATAGAAGAAGCTGATTCAATCCTTCTTTCTCTTATTTGTGGCAGATAACCTGTTTGAGAAATTTGCTCTGGTACCTTCCCATGGACTTAACAGGAAAGGATGGCAAGTATTTGTTGCCTCTTTTTCCCTTACTCTCCCTGAATAGATAAGAGTCTTAGGGAAATAAATGATGGGCTGAGACTGATTGAATTCTAGGTTTTGAAAAAAAAGAGAGATGATTCTGAGAACATATCTATTCCTTAAATCTTGTAAATTGTGTTCTTTGAGATTTTAAACAAACCTGCACTCTCAGTTTCCTTATTGACCCAGAGGTGGTAGGAACATTTAAAGAAATATTTAGACTGGACACTGAAATATAAACTGTACAACTGTGGGAATCGTAGCAATGGGAATTCTAGGTGTTGGTTCAGAGAATCAACAGAGTAAGGCCTTTGAAAGGTCCATGCAGTCTCAGACAGTGAACATCTTTGAGGAGACCATGGCATAGGGATCTATGGGTTTTCTTCAAGCTTTCCTAAGTTATTAAGTATGGAATCCTGCATGACTCTAAGGAAGGATCTCCTGCAAAGTGACTGGCTGAATTTCTCATTAAACATTTAAGGAGAGGTCAGAGATAAGAAAGTCTGAAGTCAAACTGAACTCAATTTGGAACATAGAGGGAGAGAGTTCATGCACTCAAGTGTTGAGAATCAGGCTTCCCTGGTGACTCAGATGGTAAAGAATCTGCCTGCAATGTAGGAGACTAGGATTTGACCCCTTGTTCAGGAAGATCCCCTGGAGAAGGAAATGGCTACCAACTCCATTATTCTTGCCTGGAGAATTCCATGGAGAGGAGCCTGGTGGGCTACAGTCCATGGGGTTGCAAGGAGTGGGCACAACTGAGCAACTAACACTCACTTCACTTTACATTTTACAGTGTTGACTCTGTTAGATTTTGACCATATGCTCTTATGGAGATAGACCATCCATCTTGAATTTATATCACTTTATCTTTTTTATTTTTCTTCATGACTCTTAATACTATCTGTAATGCCAATCATATGTTTGTTTACTGCTTTTCTCTCTTACTAGTTTGAAGCTCCATAAAGGAAGAAGCTTTTTCTTTCCTATCCACTGCTCTATTTGTTGTTGTCCAGTCACCAAGTCATGTCCGACTCTTAGCAACCCCATGGACTGCAGCGTACCAGGCCTCCTGGTCCCTCAGCATCTCCCAGAGTTTGCCCAAGTTCATGTCCACTGATGCCGTCCAACCAGCTCATCCTCTGTTGTTCTCTGTACCCCATATTTAAAATAGTTCCTGGCATATCGTTGGCACTGAATAAATACTTAATGATTGAATGAACAGTGTTCAGAAATTCTCATAGTAAGTAGATAGAAATAGTGATGATGTCAAAATATTTAGTATTGTGATATTGGCAAGATGTAGCTCTCTATGAAATAAAAAATAATTTCCTGGATTTCTTCAAAATAGTGCTATATGATCATTTTATATTTTGCTTTAATATTCTCTTCAATTTATTTAATACCCTTGCTTTCCTTTACTGGCTTATCTTTGTTCAGAGATGACCCTTCTGGAGTGTATCAGCAGCTGAGAAGGTACATGATTTTATCATTTTACTTCTTGTACAGTCTTAGACTTCTAGTCAGTCTGCAGTGATCTTGTTGATGTACCTCTTTGCATACCACTAATCTACCTTGCTATTTTTAATATATCTGATGTATATACTTTTTATCCTCCCTATTTCTGATTTTCCAAAGTAATAATAGATCATTTTTATTTGTTTGTTTTTCCCTTTTTTATTTTTATTTTTTAAATCATGAAAGTATGGTAACACATTTACAGGAGACTTGGAATATACAGACCAAGTTACATATAGTTCTGCTATATGTTACAATTATTTTTTAAGTAGCTAAGATTTTTAGTCGGAGAAGACAATGGCATCCCACTCCAGTACTCTTACCTGGAAAATCCCATGGATGGAGAAGCCTGGTAGGCTGCATTCCATGGGGTTCGCTAAATTGGGCATCACTGAGTGACTTCACTTTCATTTTTCACTTTCCTGCATTGAAGAAGGAAATGGCAACCCGCTCCAGTATTCTTGCCTGGAGAATCCCAGGGACAGAGGAGCCTGTTGGGCTGCCGTCTGTGGGGTCACACAGAGTTGGACACAACTGAAGTGACTTAGCAAAGATTTTTAGTTGGAGTTTCAATAACAAACTCTCAAAAATTAAAAGAATGAAGATACAGAAAAGTAGCAGGATAGGCGATCTGAAAAGCACTATGGACCAATTCAACATAATTAAGATTTATACAATTTTACACTACAGAAGGATAAAAGTTCTCTTCAAGATCCCCTAGACTGTAAACTTGGAGACACTGGAACATATCCAGGGACATAAAACAAGGTGCAAAATTTAATGGTATAAAGGAAATCATACTATCTATTATCTTTATCACTAGAATTATGTTAGAAATCAATATCAAAAGATATTTGAAAATAATCCACGTATT
This sequence comes from Bos grunniens, assembly GCF_055505025.1. Lineage (NCBI taxonomy): Eukaryota > Metazoa > Chordata > Mammalia > Artiodactyla > Bovidae > Bos > Bos grunniens. The sequence continues at coordinate 10,970,322 of NC_141172.1, forward strand.
TTCAGGTACAATGTGACTTTTACCAAGAGAGATCTTTGTGGTAGATATTTAATATTCTTTACACCTATAGTCTATGTGATATATTTTCATTGATATCAACATGACATTTTTAATGTACTTTAAAGCATAGAATCTATGCTAAATCCATGCTAAAGACAGCTCTCTTTATTTATCTAGAGTCAAAAAAAAAAAAAAAAATGTGAGGTGGGAGAAAATTGTGAGAATTTAAGAGGAGAGTCCAACAAAGCTGGAGCCAGGTTCCACCAGATTCTTCCCAGCAAGGCATACTGTCTAAAGAAAAGAGAGAATCATTGAGCTGTAAGACTTCTTTACCATGAAATCTCACCAGGTCATATGTCTATCCAATGGGATATATTCTCCTTCCTTTGTTATCTAGTGCATGGACGCTAAGTTACTTCAGTCATGTCCAACTCTTTGTGACCCTTTGAATTATAGCCTGCCAGGCTCCTCTGTCCATGGGATTCTCCAGGCAAGAATACCAGAGTGAGGTGCTATGCCTTCCTCCAGGGGATCTTCCCGACCCAGGGATCGAACCCAAATCTATTATGTCTCCTTAATTGGCAGGTGGGTTCTTTACCACTGAGCCATCAGGGAAGCCCCTAGTTATCTAGTACTTAGTAACAGACCTTCCAAGTATGAATGTTTTAATCCAACTATAATGATTTGGAGAAGGCAATGGCACCCCGCTCCAGTACTTTTGCCTGGAAAATCCCATGGATGGAGGAGCCTGGTGGGCTACAGTCCATGGGGTCGCTAAGAGTTGGACACGACTGAGCGACTTCACTTTCACTTTTCACTTTCATGCATTGGAGAAGGAAATGGCAACCCACTCCAGTGTTCTTGCCTGGAGAATCCCAGGGACGGCGGAGCCTGATGGGCTGCCATCATGTGGTCGCACAGATTGGACACGACTGAAGTGACTTAGCAGCAGCAGCATAATGATTTGATATCTTTCACATTTTCTCGGGGTCAGGAATTTGAAAGTGACTTGGCTGGGAATTTTTGGCTCAGGGTCTCTCCTGAGTTTAAATGCAGCCAGATACCAGCTAGGATACAGCCACCTGAAAGTTTCATTAGAGCTGAAGGATTCACTTTTAGGAGAAGATTCTGTTACAAAGCTGGCATATTGGTGCTGGGCATTATGAAGAGGCTTTGGTTCCTTTCCACACAGGCCTCTCTGTGGGGCTGCTTGAAATCCTGACATCATGCTGAGTTTTCCACAGAGTTAAGTGATCAAAAAAAAAAAAAAAAAAAAACCCAGAAAAAACAAAAAACCTAAGCAGAAATTCCAATGTCATTTATGGTATAGCCTTGGAAATAACAATTTTACTATGCTTTTGGCCCTTCCTGTTTCAGTGTGGAAAGAAATTAGACAAAATATTATTATGAGGAGATAGTACATATTAGAGTCCATCTTGTGGACTGACTTCTACAATTTTCATAACTAAAACTGTCTCTAGGCAGAACTAAGGAGAGAGAAAGCAGAAACTTATTTTCCCAGTTGTGAATGCCCACTTTGTTAGTCTTAATGGTATTTTTCTGCCCTCTGAACTGCTAATCAAAGTCTATAATATCTAACTATATGATACGTTGGGAGAATTCAAATGATATTCAAATAGACATGAAGGAGACCTAAATATAAAACAATAAAGTACTTTTCCTTTTTTTCTCCCTTTAATTTTTTTTTCAAATATCAATATTGGTAAAATTCACCTGTTCTCATTTAATATTATAAAGGGGAGAAATTATAGAGCAATAATTGTACCACATTTTCTTAATTTTCTCTTTTTGTCTCTTAAATTATCATTTTCTGTCTTAACTTTCCTCAAGTCGTTAAGCCTCCTATCTTCGCACTGTCAGATGATGGCCTTGTCTCTTAGTTCCTTAACAATGAAACCCACTTTTAAATTAATTTTTCTATATCTGCACTCATTATTAGAAAATTAATGGCATATTAGTGCTGGGTATTATGACTCCCATTATTAGAAAAAAAAATGGTCTGTGCTTTAGCTACTTCAGCCCTTCTCCTCAGGTACTAGAATGCATAATCGTTTACTCATGGAATCTTCTCTAGAATCTGGTTTCTTTCTTTCCTCCATTTCAAGTTTTTCTTTTTGGGGTCATTCCTCTCAGTTTAAGAACATACCATTGATTTTCCCATTTTATTACATTTTACTTGACCTCACATTCATCTCCAGATGTAGCCCTTTTTTCTTTTCCCTTTTAAGAAAGCTCTCCAAGAGTATATTAATACTTGAAATCTCCAATTCCTCCTGTTACATTCTCTCTTGAACTAACTTCTTTCAAGCTTTTTATTCTCGTGGTTTCACTGAAATAGCTCTTGTTAAAGGCCTGCAATAACCATCATATTGCCATGTTTAAAGGTCAGTTCTAAGTCCTCTTTTTACATGACTCATCAGTAATATTTGACACCACCAATCGCATCCTCCTCAAAATATTTTCTCCGTTTAGCTCCCAGGCACCAAACACACTCCCATATTTTCTACCTGTCAAAAAGGCTGCTTGTCTCCCACTTGTGCTGTTCCTTCTTTCTCATCTATCGGATTTCTTCACAACAGTATATAACAAAAACGATTACAGTCTCAAGCGTTTATAGAATTGAAGTCTATGTAGGAAAAAAAAAACTTGAAAATTGGAGAATTTAATATGCTCTCATCTCATGACAAAGAAAAAAAAGGGTATCCAAAATATATGGGTAACATGATAATAAGGCTCAAATAATATAGACGAGCTAAAAACAAGCCCTGGCTGACGTTTACTGAGAAGGATCTCCGGACTCCCATGCTGGGACATAAAACTGATGAGTTGCCACATCCATGCTCTAAAAGAGCCTTCTTTCTACCAGATGTATAACTGTTCACATCCCTTACAACCTTACTCATAGATTTAGGATCTTGTGGATTTGTTTACATTATTTTGTTTTCATTGTTTGTTTCTGTTAGAAGAAAATAATAGGAAAAAACAAGGAGAAGAGCAAACATTTCTGCTGCCGCTTGTGTTTAAAGTTTCCTGTGGGCCTTCAGTATTGCATATGTACTATGAGTGTAGAAAACTGAGGGAGAAAGAGATTAACGGTAGGTCATGATGATGCAGGATCTAGCATTTTAGGTGAAGTTACTGGACAACTGTGGGTTAGGAGAGAAAAGCAAACTCACTAACAAAGTTTTTGGTTGTGGGTAAGATGTATGAAAATTTATGTTTGGGGTTTGCCAGAAATTCTGTCAATAAATGGTATATACACTTCCATGTTTAAAATGTATTTACTGTTAATTATTTTAATATGTTAGACAATGCCAGTAGTAAAGAACAGAGTAAGAATATTCTATAATTTTTCTATGTGGGGAATGTGAGTATAAGAGTAAAACTCTTGATCAAATAAAAATACAAGAGTTTTATAGCACACAGACTGATAAAGATTTGCCTTAGCAAGAAAGGTGTGACTCTCAGCTACTTACTTTATAGCCCTTGGTTAGGTTTCATTGTTATTTCAAAGATGAGTAAGTACCAGTATTATATTATTAGATGTGAAGGCATAATAACAGTTCTTATGAAAAACATCTGACTGTTTTGCTTGTAGAATGTCCATTATCTTTGGCAATGCAAATCCTCTGTGATATTTGCATTAAGTATTTCCATTATAATGTACTCTCATTCATTTTTATCCCTAATTCATAACCAGAACCATTTTGCTTAGAAGAGGATTAGGATCATCATTATTATTAAGAAAACATTCCTTCCTATTTAGAGTCAATGAATTCACTAGAGATTTTGCTTGCATGATGATTACTTGATTAGGTACACCTGGAAAAACATAACAGGAAAGAGCCCGAACAAGAGGGAATCTTCTCATTTTTGCTGTTCAGACATGTGTAGGCATGTCTGAAGATACTAGGGATGCTCAGGCTGTGGAAATCAAGCTATTTAGTTAAAACATGAATCCATGACCCTCATTGACACTGGTGTTCCCACAGCAGCAACCTGAATCCTACTGCATTTAAACTGAACAGAAGCTAGGGCTAAAATAATAAGAGAATAGGTAGGAAAGTAATTTTTAAAGTTGAAATGGATAGAGAATTTTGATGTAAAATACCATACATATACAAACTACTTTGACAAGAAGTGTTAAGCTTATAGCAATTTTCTGGGGTGCAAATATAAAAAATTAGTTTTTTTGATACCTAGGTTAACAATTACTTTTTAAAAAGCATTATAATAAATAAACATGATACTATTCCTGCTAAACATTTTACTGAAGCTAGTATTTGCAATAAATTAAAAGACTTAGGACTACTATAAATTCTGGTGGCGGTTTAGTGGCCAAGTCGTGTCTGACTCTTGTGACCCCACGGACTGTAGCCCACCAGTCTCCTCTGTCCATGGGATTCTCCAGGCAAGAATAGTGGAGTGGGTTGCCATTTCCTTCTCCAATTATAAATGCTAGTGAGGAGTATTTATTGATAGGGTTATTACGTAATTATGTTATAGCTCATCATCTGAGGGATCAAAATTGTTTTGTTATTAAGCTATCATGATTTTCATCTTATGAATTTTTTGAATTTTAATTTGTAGGCTGCTCTCATAAGAATAGCATTATTTATTTATCACATGAGTCTTGCTGCTGCTGCTGCTAAGTCACTTCAGTCGTGTCCGACTCTGTGTGACCCCAGAGACGGCAGCCCACCAGGCTCCCCCATCCCTGGGATTCTCCAGGCAATAACACTGGAATGGGTTGCCATTTCCTCCTCCAATGCATGAAAGTGAAAAGTGAAAGTGAAGTCGCTCAGTCATGTCCGACTCTTCACGACCCCATGAACTGCAGCCTACCAGGCTCCTCCATCCATGGGATTCTCCAGGCAAGAACACTGGAGTGGGGTGCCATTGCCTTCTCCACATGAGTCTAGTAGCCTCCTTATTTAATTATTTTATAATACTAAAGAGCTAATATTATAAAACATGGAAATGATAGGATTATTCTACAATGGAACATATATTCCTTGCAAATCTGGAATGGATTTGATAAGAGATACAATTTTTTTCTGCAAAAACACACATAGTTTTAATCTATAAATTAATTCTGATAGAGTTAGGTAATATTTATTTTTTGTTATTCATAATTGGTAATATTTATTGTCTCTCACTTGCTAAGAAAGGCTATGAATGTTGGCTTGAAACTAATTAGAGTGGGTTTTATTCCTTTCTTGATCTTTATGGTTTTTTCTGGTGGGTTATTTGAAAGCATGATGTGATGGGAAGCATCTGTGAAGTCGCTCAACGTCTGTTGTAGTAAGCTCTTGTGCTATTTTTGTTTTAAGGTAAAACCCTGTCAGATTATTCATATTTTATTATCATTGCTATTTAGTGGACAATGGCTTCATAGATGAGTGTTTCATGCTGAGTTAATGTCTGCACAGCTGATTATCACCACTGCATATCAGAAAGGCCAGGAAAGAAAATTAAATTGTTAAATCTGAAATTAAATTGTTAAATCTGAAATAATTGTTGGGGAAAGAAAATTAAATTGTTAAATCTGAAATAATTGTTGGGGAAAGAAAATTAAATTGTTAAATCTGAAATAATTGTTGGGCTTTGTCTCATATAGGGTGTAGCTTATATGTTGAAAATCATGGGAATAAGTAAACGAAGGCACCTGTGATAATGAATACTGCTTCTGTAGATAGATGTGATAGAAATGAGCAACAACATAATATGTATCTTTTAGAATAATATATGATAATGAATTAGATAATTCCTTTCATGGCTGTTCAAAATAAGTAGGAAAATAAAGTCTATGGTTCACAGTATAGCTGGTAATTATTAATTACTTCATTCTTATAGTTAGTCAAAGACTTTTACCTCTATTAGGATAATAATAATTATGGCAATAATTATAGTAGCACAAATGATACATGCTTGCATATCTATTTCAATACTTAGGGTATAATTATAATGTTGGCATGTAGTATATAATAAATGCTAAAATTCCAATGGATTGGAATTTCCCAGTGCCTCAGACTATTTTTGTGCAACTAAAGAATTTTTTACTGGAAAATATGTTACAATACTTGAAATTATTCCAAAAATACATTCTTCAGGATGTGTAATTAATCAGAATAAATATTAAGCTAAGGTTTCCATCTCCTGCAGAATCAAAAGGTTCCGTTTGGCTAACATAATCTCTGCTGCAATTACAGAAAGTATTACTACTAATAAAATAGCAATAATCAATAGAAATCAAAGTAGTTTCTGGTATTATGATGTAAAAGGTGGCCTTATGTTAATTAGTTGCAATAATATATTAATGGTGCCTAACACTGAAGACGAAGAAGGCAATGGCACCCCACTCCAGTACTCCAGTACGTCCTGGAAAATCCCATGGACGGAGGAACCTGGTGCGCTGCAGTCCATGGGGTCGCGGAGAGTCAGACACGACTGAGCGACTTCACTTTCATTTTTCACTTTCATGCATTGGAGAAGGAAATGGCAACCCACTCCAGTGTTCTTGCCTGGAGAATCCCAGGGACGGGGGAGCCTGGTGGGCTGCCGTCTATGGGGTCGCACAGAGCCAGACACTACTGAAGCGACTTAGCAGCAGCAGCAGCAGCAACATTGATGAGACCTCCTCCTTTAGATAAGGGGAATAGATAGTTAAATCTATTGCACCTACAAGTGTTAGATTGTCAGCTAATGGAGGGGCACATAGTTCACTCTGTGCTTGCTTTGACTTCTGCTGTTGATGATGCAAGTAGTAAAAGGAATCATGAGAGTAATAATCTATAGCTTATTTATTTATTATAATGCTATATCTGATGCACTTATCATTACTGCTATTAATGAGTTTCAAAACCCTCCAACCATGGTGGCATTGCTATAAAGAATTATTACTAAGACCTGAACAATAATAATCAATGATAAATTTAAGTAGTTCCTAATAAAAGCTTCATTTGTTATAAGTAGCCTAAATTAGCTGTCTTGATTAGTCATCTTTTCTATTTTATTCTAGTTTAAAAACCAAGTAGTCAATATACAGAGATGACAACTTTGTGACTTAATGAGAACAGCTGAGTGAATAAATTTATGTAAAATTGCTAATAATAAACTTTATATCAGATATAAAGGCAGAGACTAATTCTTCATTTTACCAAGCTGGGATGTTTACCATATACTGAATTACAAATTCCAAGAAGCAGTTAAATAAAACCTTGTCTTGGCTTCTCCTGCTTCTATTTCTAAAAATTAAATGTAGATCATAGCCAGTATTTAGGGAAGGTAGTTGTAAATAACATACATGCATATATTTGTAATTATTATTACATATAACAGAATAATTACTAAAGTGACCTCGTGTGGAAATTATGCTACACACAGAGTGTTCTGACTAGGGCATATTCTGAACTTAACTGATTATACAGCTAAGCTTGATATGGATAAATTAGTATTTTGAGGTTTAACTCTGTTAGTAGATATGGTCTTAGAGTAGATATTCAGATTGCTTATGCAAGGTCAGGACAATACTAGGTTATACAAATATTGATTAAAAAGTTAGAGGTCAAAGTTGTTCTTTGATGTATCATTTTATGACATTTGCAGTTGGTTGAAGTCCACGTGGGAGAAGGCAATGGCACCCCACTCTAGTACTGTTGCCCGGAAAATCCCATGGATGGAGGAGCCTGGTAGGCTGCAGTCCATGGGGTCGCTAAGAGTCAGACACGACTGAATGACTTCACTTTCACTTTTCACTTTCATGCATTGGAGAAGGAAATGGCAACCCACTCCAGTGTTCTTACCTGGAGAATCCCATGGACGGAGAAGCCTGGTAGGCTGCAGTCCATGGGATCGCACGGAGTTGGACATGACTGAAGCGACTTAGCAGCAGAAGTCCATGAGGACCTGCGATATTTGATTCTTTCTGAAATATAATGTGACCTAAATTTTTTGTTGAAGCATTAAGAAGGCCAAGCAAGTATAATTGGGAAAATTGATAAATATTAATTAAGAACTTGTTTGTTAAAATAAAAAGGTTGATCTCCTGGAAACAGTTTTAAATTTACATTACTGGATCCTATTACCTCCATGAGCCCAATTCTTGAATTATATAATATGTAATATGTGTCTCTTTTGTGGAATCGACCTCATTTCTTAAGTCCTTTCATACTATGGGACATCTTTGTTTAGAGAGGAACTAAATAGAAGTGCTCTGATTTGAACTCAGCTCACATAGAATTTTTAATGATGGAATGAAAAAATCTCTTAAATAGAGGTTACATCTTTAGAATGTCTGGACATAACAATAAAACCACAAACTTTAACATTGATTTTACCTTTAAAATAGAACCTTATTGTTTCCATTTGAGGAATCTGTTCCATTGGTGAAAATTTTGAGTAAATTAATAATAGTTATATATTTAGAATAATTAGTCTAGATTTGTTCATCTGTTGGCCTTACTATACTGAGGTCACCTCAACCAAAATAATTAATTAAATTTATTAGTTACCTTGACAACTAATTTTCATATTAAATTAATAATGTTAAGTTTTATGGGTTGTTTTAGCAAGTAGAGGGGAGGCTGAATATTTATGAAGTTACTTTAACTTCTTTTAAGCTTTACTGCATTTACATTTTAGTTTATTGTTTAGTTGCTAAGTCATGTCCGACCCTTTGTGACCCCATGGGCTGTGGCCTGCCAGATGCCTTTGTCCATGGGATTTCCCAGGCAAGAATATTGGAATGGGTTGCTATTTCCTTCTCCGACTTTTTAGGTTCACAGTATATTAAGCAGACACATTCAAAATTTTTCTCGATCTATTCTCTAGCAAGAGCTTATTTATTCTGGCAAAGAGTTATACAAAAAGTATTTCTTATTACTTATGTTAATTCTTTGTTCCTACGTACATAGTTAACCCAATATGGTGTTAGAAGGTGTTTTTGCATGTAGGTAGTTAGTATGGTTGTTCTGGTGTGCATTTTTTATCGTGCTTCTCTTAAAGCAATTATAATTTTATGAGTGATTACTGTCTGAGGAAGGTTTTATTCTGTTTCAAATGATTTGTACATCTTCTGAATAATGTTCAAATTGACACGGGATTGATGCTTCTTTAGGTAAATTCAAAGTTGAATATAAATTCTTCTTTGGATAACCACCATCAGCTGGTTCAGTTTTGATTTTTTTTTTTTTTTTTTGTTAACCTCTGCCTGTTATTATTAGTTTGTCTCAGAGAAAAATTTTGCCATATTAATTGCTTACTAGTAGCTTGTATGTATCTGTGTTTTGAGTTAAAGTTCTCTGTTTTTTACATTCTAGTTAATTCATTAATGCCTAAGTGTAAGAGTTACTCTTTTATTCCTTTCCTGGTTTTTGGCCTGTAAATGAGGAAAAATGTACTGCTGAACTCAAGAACATTGTGTTTGAATGTCACTGGGTCAAGAGTTGGGGATTAAGCTGCTGCTGCTACTGCTAAGTTGTTTCCGTCTAGGTCGTTGCCATTTCCTTCTCCAATGCATGAAAGTGAAAAGTGAAAGGGAAGTCGCTCAGTTGTGTCCAACCCTTCGCAACCCCATGGACTGCAGCGCACCAGGCTCCTCAATCCATGGGATTTTCCAGGCAAGAGTGCTGGATTGGGGTGCCATTGCCTAGAACTAGCAAATAGGTTATACATAAAGATATACATGATCATGGAATGAAAAGCTGGTGCCTGGCATGCTTATGTCTCAGTTTCTTATCCCTCACGATGGGAATCCTGCAGGCACTGCAAATAGGCATCTGCTCTCTGGGTACTGCAGGGTGCCCTCCAACACGTCCACCTCCAGCAGCACGTGGTGAATCTTCCTCAGCTCTGTCTCATCAGGTTCCTGCTTGTGAATCAGCCCTTTGGTACTTTGCCAGACACAGTGTATCTGCTACCTCCAGGAGCACTGCTCACTCCACCTTGAGTATCACGCACTGAGAAGTTTGGATTGAAGTGCACTGGGTTGATGCCGAACTTGGCCCGGAGATGCAGAGGGAAGCCTTGGGCACTGCTCCCGCCTCTCCTCTCACCTGTGACCTCTGAGGATTACAAGTTTACTTTGGCAACCAAGCCGTCTTGTCAGGCTGAACAGGAAGGAGGTTGGAACTCCACCTTCCTCCCTTCCAGGATGTTCCACTTGCTATATCCTGTAGGATGGCTGGTAGGAGCAGGAGTGGGTGACTTGCTGGAACTCTTTCCTCTTTTTAATATTATCTTTTGGTTTTTTTCCTTTAACTTTGTGATAGTGTCTTTAACATTTAAATTAGATTTTTCCTTACATGCTATACTTTTAGATATTTGGTATAATTATTAGTAATAGTTATATTTGCTTTATTATTAGTAATTATAGTTTTTTATTTGAGCTAGGATTGGTTCAAAGTGGTTTCAAGTTTAGTTTAAATTCCCTAAATGCATGCTTGGTGTTTTTAAGTGTAAATTGTACTTTACTTTGCCCAAGTGACTTTCTAGTGTACTTGTTATTGTGTAAGATTTTTAGATAAATATGACTTATTTTTTATTCATATTATGTTTGGATTTTTATATGTGGAAGATGAGCTATGTGCACTCTTCCAGGCCTGATTCAGTTGACTTTTTATTGTTAATTTGCGTTTAGCCTCTTAGTTTCCAAAAAGGTTCTGTTAATGGACTCAGAGAATATAGCTCATTCTCTATATGTGACATTGTTATGATAATTCTTGTTATTATTTCAAAATCCTTGTAGTGTTTGCCGAAATGGCATTATCCTGGTTAAATCAGCAAGTGGTAATGAAGATTTACTGATTATAGAACAGGGTTCTGCATAAGAGTTGAATGCATTGCAAAACATTTTCAGTTTTGCGCTATAGCTAGTAGTACTTCAGTGATTTTTTAAAGTGTGTAACAGTGTGTGTCCTAATGCTTATAGGCCGACTATTACAATTTGTGGGAATGCTTTTAATATATAGTACAAAATATTTTTTTAACAGGTTCTTAGAGAATTTTATTTCAAAGTCAAGATAAGTTCTTTTAAAATCTTATCTATAAGGTAAATTGAGAAAACTATTTTCCTTTAAATTATGTCTTTAGAAAAGATATAGTATAAACATAACAATGTTGTTGAATATATTATAAAACTCTCTGAAATTCAAATAAATAACTTTTAGGTCCTTTGGTTGAATACCCATTGCTAGTAAAATGAGAAATAATCTCTATGCTGTTGGCATTTTATAATGTTTTCAAGGTGTTAACGTTGAGTAGAACAATCTTATTCTCCTTTTGAAACTTGGAGGAAGAATAAGATGGCTTGTGAATGGATTAGTGAAAGTACACTTTATTCCACTAAATTTTCATACGGTTTGTTTTCTTTTAAAAGTCAGTATTAATGCATTCATTTAATTCTTTGATATTTTAATTCACATGTGCTTGCACATAGGAGGAAAGAAAGAATTCTAAAGAATGAGTTTGAGGTAATCTTGGAAAAAGTATAATTGAGGATTTTCAAGCTCTGAGAACTGCTTCTGCCAACATTCGTAAAGTAGGAAGAGTATCCATCTTTCATGGGGCTGCATACTGTCTTGTAAACCAGGATGTAGAACTTGACATGGACAGTGAGAAAATGAAAAATGATGCCAGCACCTCGTGGCTAGAAGCGGCTATCGAAGTTGGTAGTGTTTCCAACTAAACATAAACAACTTAGAATACAATCACTACTCAGATGAGGCCACTCCATGACCACAATAGAGTAAGACAGAGAAAAGGACACTTCATCACCATCTAGGATCCAGTGTTAGTCACTCAGTCATGTCTGACTCTTGGAAACCCCATGGACTGTATGTAGCTCACCAGACTCCTCTGTTCATGGAATTCTCCAGGCAAGAATACTGGGGTGAGTCACCATTCTCTGCTCCAGGGGATCTTCCCAATCCAGGGATCAAACCTGGATCTCTTGCACTGCAGGCAGATTCTTCACCATCTGAGCTGCCATGGAAGGAGATTTTGGCACTCTGCTTCCTACATAAAATCTATGAAGATACCCAGTGACTGGTCCCTGCTACCTGACAGCATTCTACACCTAATAATCCACAGGTCTCTAAATCCTGCTTAAAATCTCTCAGCATGAATACAAATATTACAAAAAGCTCCTCCTAACTCTCTTTTACAGAGGCACTTCAGTGATCTTCTGATGTGTGTTCTCCCTTGTAAGAAGCTAAATAAATCTAAATTTGTTTGATTACAGATGTGTGGTGGTCATTGGTTGGCAAGCTTTGATAGTAGTGGCAAGAAATGGTCCTGTATACTTAGGATAGAGTAAGATCATAAAGGGATTCTAGAATGTATATTGTCAAGGCAATGGCCCTTTGTCTTTTCTGCTATGGATGGTCACTGGAAGGTGTAACATATAGGAAGGAACATAACAGAATTGTTTAAACAATCATTTTGCTGGTGGCTTCGAATATAAATTTGTGTAGGGGAAAGATTAAAATGAAATAATTGGGGAGACACTTTTAGCAATCTGGGCAAGAAGTGATGATGTGCTGTGCTTAGTCACTCAGTTATATCCGACTCCTTGCAACCCTTTGGACTGTAACACTGTCTATGGGATTTTCCAGGTAAGAATACTGTAGTGGGTTGCCATTTCCTTCTTCAGAGGATCTTCCTGACCCAAGGATGGAACTAGTGTTTCCAGTGTCTCCTGCAGACCACAGTTAAAGACTGCCAGTGTGAATTTAAAGTCAACAGAAAGGAAGAGCATAGGGCTCTTTAACTGATAGTAGTGATGCCTTTGGGCTTCCCTGGTGGCTCAGATGATCCGAGAATCTGTCTGCAATGCAGGAGACCTGGGTTCTATCCTTGAGTTGGGAAGATCCCCATGGAGAAGGGAATAGCTACCCACTCCATTATTCTGGCCTGGAGAATTACATGGACAGAGAAGCCTGGAAGGCTACAGTCCATGGGGACACAAAGAGTCTCCATGGGGACACAAAGAGTCAGACATGACTGAGCGACTTTCACAATGTGTAAGGAATAATTTTGGGGAGGGTTGGTTGATTAACTGAGTAGGAGTTACTTGTCAGACTAGAGTCTGGTAGTCTAAGAGGCAACTCAGTCCATTGATCTGAAACTCAGAAGAGATATTTGGGTTGGAAAACAGATTTGGTTGCTACCAGCAGAGAGATGCCAATTACTGCCATTTCATTTTTATGTGACATTTAGTTATACACTGAATGAACGCAGAAGGCTCTGCTATTCTAGTTTTTGCCATCTTCTATCAACTAACTGATTGATGCATTCAATCATAAAACATCATGTGAAAGTTAATAGGATAATTTTTACCTGCCTTAAGAAGGCAAATAAACTAGATTTAGACAATTTATAAATGCAGCTTAGCTATGAAGTAAGATAATAGACACTCTCTACTATTCATGAATCCAGGTAGCCAGGCAGGAATGACCTCAGTAGTAGAGTTAACTCAGCTAATTTCTCAGATCCAACCAAGCCCATGGTCATGGTGGAGATCAGATGAATAGATGCATAAGTGGAGGATTTCCCTGTGAAAAGAGTTTAATCTGTCTTGCTTTTCTGGGGGGAGATGACATACATGAATGAGTGTGTTAAGTGCAAGCGTGTATAGTCGCTTCAGTCATGTCCAATTCTATGTGACGCTATGGATGGTAGCCCACCAGGCTCCTCTATCCATGGGATTCTCCAGGCAAGAATACTGGAGTACATTTCCAGTTTCTCCTCCAGGGGATCTTCCCAATCTAGGGTTCAACCCCACATCCTGCATTGCAGGTGGGTTTGTTACCAGTGGACTTCCCTGGTGGCTCAGATGATAAAGTGTTTGCTTACAATGCAGGAGACCCCAGGGTTCAGTCCCTCGGTCTGGAAGATCCTTTGGGGAAGGAAATGGCAACCCACTCTAGTACTCTTCCTGGAAAATCCCATGGATGGAGGTGTGTGGTAGGCTATAGTCCATGGGGTTTCAAAGAGTCGGACAGGACTAAGTGACTTCACTTTCACTTTCTTTTCTTTCTTTACCACTAGCACCACCTGGGGAGCCTGTATGAATGAGGAATAGTTGATTATTTCCAAAGTGTAGCTGTAGGGAGGAGAATGTTGGTAATTCACTGTCAGGGGATTTTCAGTAATTATTCATTTCCACATCCTTTTCACTCCAAAGAACTGTTTAAAGATAGCTTGTATCTTGAAGGGCATATAGATTCTTCCAGAATAAAACATTCTTAGTCCATGATTTAGGCAAGCCTTTCTATACCTGGCTTTTATTGTTATTGTTTATATGTTTGACTCCAGTAGCTATAAACAATGAACGTTTACTGTTTGAGTTGACTCATTTTTTTCAGTCAGAGCTTTGAACAACATGAGTGTATGTCATAGGTATAAAAAATATTGGACTTTCCTGCAGTAGATACTATACTACGTACTTTACATACATTGACATATTTAATTGTTATCTCAATCTCATTGAGTTAGTTAACAATTTCATCCTTATTAAGGGGTTGGCACAACTGTGGTTTTGAGGAATTGTTCATTATGATATAGCATAGTAGGTCTAAAACCTACATTTTCATTTACATAGTATAAAAGTTAGTTCTTAGTGTTCTGATAAGGAAAAAATGTCGCCAACCTAATCATTATATTGTTCCTACTTTATAGTAGTATTTATTATAGCTTGCTTTGAGGTTTTGATTGGTTTAAAACTATAATCATTGCCAAATTTCATATAGAATTGCTGACATTTTACATAATATTGTGGTTTCCATTTCTCATTGAATGCAGTCTCATAATGAATCCATCCTCTCTCATTATCACATCTCAAAACTGGAAAATCCTTGTATTATCTATTATAATTAGTCTCCCTTTCAGGGATAAACTCTTGAACAACAGAAAGCTTTGATATGGATGTATTAACTTTTTCATTTTCTACTGTTTATTTGGGTTTTATCTTTATAGCCTGAGGAAAGTTCCCTCTCATCTATGACCTCTACTTATTCTTAGGTCACATTTGGCATTTTGCTTATGATGGATTGTTTTTAAAACTCAGTTTCCTGGACTCCATATTATATTTATTGAATCAGAGTCTCTAGGGATGAAGCCAGTGAATCTGGAATTTTAGGATTCTAAGTAAGTTTTATGTACACTCTAGTTGATGACCACAGCTCTAGGGAAAGATGAGTTTCTCAGCTGCTAATCTTTAACTGTTATGATGAAAATAACACAACATTTGTTTTTCTTCCCTCTGAAATTGCAAATAATATATTATTGCTCCACAGTCCTTATAATTATTACAAGATATTTTTGGTAGCACATAATTAGTACATGAATATAATCATACATATAAAGCTCAAGAATGAAAAGATGCACTTTATGCAACATATGATTCACTGTTGGAAGTCATTAACATGAACTAATACTTTTAAAGAACAAAGAAGACCCCTATCTATGGACACAGGGAATAAGTTTTATGCTGAAAGGATGAAGGAGAGGATACCAGGTATTTCTTACCATATTATCAGAAAAGAATTTTTCTTTATTTCATAACTAGCCTAACTGAAAGGTGTATGAGTGGGAGGTGGATTAAAGCATCAGGGTTCTGTCAATTTCTTTAGAAGAAAATAAATAATCAGTCTTGCCACTTTCAAAACTAGTGTAAACATGGTAACAATAACCCTGTGTACGAGACAGCAAAAGAGACACTGATGTATAGAACAGTCTTATGGACTCTGTTGGAGAGGGAGAGGGTGGGAAGATTTGGGAGAATGGCATTAAAACATGTATAATATCATGTATGAAAAAAAAAACATAAAATTAATTATATTGAATAAAGTGAATATAAAGAACGTATTTTTTCACAGGGCTTCCCAGATGATGCTGGAGGTAAAGAACCCGTCTGCTAATGCAGGAGACGTAAGAGATACAGGTTCGATCCCTGGGTTCAGGAAGATCTTCTGGAGGAGGAAATAGAGTTTTGGTTTTATATTATATTTAGGTAAGGAAATTAAAAGGACATGTAGGTAACAACCAGGAAAGGGAAGCCATAGAGAGACAAAACAGCAGGACAAAGATAGGGAGGCTTATGTGTTTTGTTGTTGTTCAATAGCTAAGTGATGTCCAACTCTTTGTGACCCCGTGGACGTAGCCCACCGGCCTCCTCTGTCCTACGCTATTTCCTGGAGTTTGCTCAAATTCATGTCCAACCTATGTGTTAGCAAGGGGAAAAACAGCAAACATTTTCAGAGACTGATAATTGCTGCACAAGACCTATTTCCTCCCTCTTCTTCAGGAGCAGACCTGAGAATTACTTGAGTACTCAGTATTCTGGTGGGCTTCCCTGGTGGCACCAGTGGTAAAGAACCTGCCTGCCAATGCAGGAGACGTTAGAGATATGGGTTTGATCCCTGGGTAGGACCCCCTGGAGGAGGGCATGGTGATGTACTCCAATATTCTTCCCTGGAGAATCCCATGGACAGAGGAGTCTGGTAGGCTATGGGTCATGGGAGTCGGACACAACAGAAGGAGTTTCTCACACATGTGTGCATGCATCCACTCAATATTCTCAGCTAAATGACAACACTTCCCATTCTCTTGCATCTGAATATAATATTGAGGTAAAATGAGCCAGTATTGTATGAGGGAGCCACAGGTGTTGACTAATGGTGTCTATTCTTCTGTTCTTCCTCTATCCTGTTGCCTGAATTTGGGTGTGGTGGACACAGCTCCAGAAGCTCTCTTGCACCATGAAGTACACTTGGGCACAGATACCAAACAAGGCTGTGGCAGCAGCCTGATAGGAAGAACTCCGTCTCCTTGACAATGCTCATACCAACCCTGCACTGCCCATATCAGAGATTTTTATATGAAAGAGAAATTCTGTCTTGATTTGGCCTTTGTAGCTTTTGTGGCTTAGTAGTTAGACAAAGCTGAAACAATTTGAGCCAAACAAAAGGTAGACTATAAAGAGTAAATACACAATTTTCATTTTAATTTTTCCCATCACTTCATAAGGGTGCTACAACTTATCTTACTGCAACCAAAATCCTAACCAGTAAATTCAGTTGTTTGGCAATTCTAGTAGTAGGGGAAAGACATGTTACAGACTTGTATTCGGGGAAAGTTATCCTACTTTGACAGTCTATGAAAAAACTTGAGGAAGGGTGATACTTTAGAGTTTCTGCTTCCCAGTTTAGTTCTTCCATTTAATGTCACTAATAATATTCTTGGTTAATAGCTTTAATTCCCACAACAAACCAGTGCTGACTCATATCCAATACATAGTTGCTTGAGGATCCCAGACAAAATCCCACTGGTATAGGTCCTACTTTTCTTCATTGTACTTTTCAAGCTGTTGCTTTATAGTTTACTCTTACTAATCTGACCATGATCTCTTACATTCTGAAAGTGCTATTTCAGAAAAAAGCAATGAGGAAAGGCCCTGAAGCAGTTAAATAAGACCCCCAATCTTTTTTTTTTTTAATTAATTTGTATTGGACTATAGTTGCTCTACAATGCTGTGTTAGTTTCTTCTGCAAAGTGAATCAGTTACACATATACATACATATATGTATGTATATGTACATATATATATGTACATACATACATACATAACCTCTTTTTTGGATTTCCTCCCCATTTAGGTCAGCACAGAGCATTGTGTTTCCTGTACTATACAGTACCTTCTCATTAGTTATCTATTTTATACATAGCAGTGTATATATGTCAGTCCCAATTCATCCCACCTCACTTCCGCCCTTAGTATCCATTTGTTTGTTCTCTACCTCTGTGTCTCTATTTCTGCTTTGCAAATAAATTCATTGGTATCATTTTTCTAGATTCCATACATTAGCAATATCATATGATATTTGTTTTTCTCTTTCTGAACTTACTTCATTCTGCATGACAGTCTCTAGATAATTTGGGAATCAGTTATTGATACATTAAGATACAAAGAACAAAGCAAACAGAATAAAAGTAACTATTACTTCAAGCAAACTATTACTTCTATATACAAAAGAAAATGAAATCACAGTATACTTCAGCAGTTGTTTTATTTACAGTATAATGACATTGACACCACTCATTGAATTTAACAAATATTATGTTACTCTACTGGGAAGATGGAGGGATGAGAAGTGTATAGTGGGGTTTGTGATGTAAGAGATCAGTTAAATCCATACTGGATATTTTTAAAAACTGAAAAACAAGAACTAACAGGCTAAATATGTTATTTAGAAATATGTAGCTATATAACAAATGATCAGTAAAAGGAGTTGAAAGGGGTGGCCTCTGAGGAAGAGAAATAAATAGTGAGAAAGAGTAAGTGGTTTTCATAAAAATGTCTTGTAATTTTACTTAACATATTAATCTATAGTGTTTTCATTTACAATTCTAAATGCAATCACAAGTATTAAAGGAAAAGTTGTAAACGCTCCTTTTGTGATTCCATTTTAAGCCTGTCATGCCTTTGACTTTTGGAATGCTCAGTATTATGAGTCACTTTCTAACATTGCTTTGTTCAGGGAAGTCAGAGCAAGGAAGCACAGAAAACTGTCTCTGGAGGAGATTGGAAGATGAAGACACAGAAATGCAGGTTTTATATTTTCTAGTTTACTCTTGTGTTGCTTAGGATTCTTATTTATTACTTAATAGTAAAAGGCCAAGTATAATCCACTAAATTAAAAATACTAAGCCATTTTAGAGAAATTGCAAAATGCCAGAAAACACTGTAATCTCTCTAAAAGCTTAAAAAAAATATATATATATACATATATATATATATACTTGTATTATTAGGCAATATGCTTTTCTTTCATTTGACCATTGCACACTATACAAAGTGACCCAAAGTAGGACTCTAGCTTTCACAGTTACTTCAAATTATTCTGCACTAGGGCAGAATAATTTACTTATTATCATCAAGGCTTTTATTAAAAAAAAATCATGCCTATTCTATTTATCATTTTTATTCCACCTTCCTTTGGCAATCAGTATTAATGCTATTTCAAAACATGATAGGAAAATCAATCTGAGAGTTATTTTTTTCAAGGGTTGCCTCCAGGGACCTGTTTACAAAATTAAAAGTCTTCCCCTGGACCCTCTTATCTGGTATGATTGAGTGGAGAGATTAATGAAGTCAAACAAACTTGCAAAAATCTTTTAAGAAAAAATTCTGTTATAGCCTAATTTTATAAAGCCGGAAAACCTTAATATTTTGTTAAAACATGCCTTTTCCCTCTCCCTCTGTCCCCACCTCTCTCCTTCTTTCTGTACACACACATGCATGCCAAATCACTTCAGTCGTGTCCAACTCTGTGTGACCCTATGCACTGTGGCCCACCAGGCTCCTCTGTCCACGGGATTCTCCAGACAAGAATACTGGAGTAGATTGCCACGTCCTCCTCCAGGGGATCTTCCTGACCCAGGGATCTACTTCCTGACCCAAGGATCAAACCCACTTCTCTCATGTCTCCTGCACTGGCAGGCGGCTTCTTTACCACTAGCACCGCCTGGGAAGCCCATGTACATACACGTGCATAGACGTGTTAATATAAGTAGCCTCTCTCATCACCCTATCTGTGTGTAATTACATGTACAAGAGTGTATGGAATTGACATGGCAACAGATATTATAAAAAGTGTGTAATTTATTACTTTATTGTTATTTTTCATATAGAAGAAAGTGTTTCTCAGCCATGTCTGACTCTTATTTTTCACATAATTCTGAGCTAAATATGAATACATATCGAGCATGACTCAGTCTTTAATCACCCAAAGCAAACAACAGTCTTTAATCCAGTGTTTCTCAAAGAAGTTCTATATATGAATGCCCTGGATATTTATTAAAGTTGCAAATTACCAAGTCAATGTCTACAAAATTGCCATCTCTGGAAATAGAGCCCAAAATGTGCACTTTAAAAATGTTTGTTTCTCTATAAAGTTTTTTTGAAAATCACTGACCCAGTCCTGGGTCTTTTCTTATATTTGCTATATATTTCTCGGTCTGAAAAATTATCCTATTACCACGAACATAGTAGTCAGCATCTAAAATTTTGACTCAACTCACTATACTATGAATGGATATGAAAATATAAAAAGAACTATAAAGAAAATCTAGTTAGATTAAATCAGTAGCTCCCTAAAGTGGACCTGTATACTAGCTGTATCAGAACCTCCTGGAGGTTCATATTTAAAATAGATTTAGAACTTATCCCACAACTGTAAGGCCTCAACTTTTTCCAGTGTGTTCTGGTAGCCAAGAGATAACATTTGAGATGTTTCAAACTACCTGCTTAGACTGAGATTATTTTTGTCTTTAACACAGCCTTTGTGTACACTTAATTGTAGAAACCCTGAAGAGTAATTGGGCTAAATAATTTCAGTCACAGTTTTTTTTTTTAATTTATTTTATTTTATTTTTTAACTTTACAATATTGTATTGGTTTTGCCATATATCAACATGAATCTGCCACAGTTTTAAGGTCGTTATTACATAAGCCACAGCCTCAATGGTTGAAAGTAGATCTTTCCTAGAAACATATATTTAAAGCACAAGAAACCAGGAAAAAAATCATTGCTTTAATTTGTTCCTGAGTTTTGAGCTCTTGCCTCTTCTTTTGAAATACAAATTCATCCTTTAGGCTTTCAGGTTATTTTTTTAAAGCTTCATTTCACTTTCAGAACTGCTTATGAATGTCTCAGGGAACACATAGTTCAAAGCTTTTTCTCAAACAAGGTATTAAGTCACATGTGTCATGAGGGAGCCAATGAAACTTTAGACACAGAGGCCCATTATTTAATTGCCAGAGAACTTCAGGAAAAAATAATTTTATCAACAATAATTAAAAAAAAAAAGACTGGAAATAACCCAAATGTTACTAATAGTTCACTATGAGTTAAAGGGACAATTTAATTTTTTTCTTCTTTATTGCATTCTTTTAACTTTTTGAGAAAGATCATACATTACCATTATATTCAATAAAAAAAAGCAAACATAATTATACATGTTTTCTTTAATGACAAAACAATTAAGTTTTTTCTCAAGATGGCAAAGCTGGAAAGTGAGGGGGAATTAAAATTGTACAAATTCATCCTATACATTAGGAATTCCCCTAGTTCATTTTGGGGTTTTGGATTTTCCGTTTGGGATTGAGGGAACAGTGTGTCTCTAGGAATAAAAGACAGCCTGAGAAACAACTATTATATGGGATAATATATTAAATTAAACTTACCTATGGTGTTACTTGGAGAAGGCAATGGCACCCCACTCCAGTACTCTTGCTTGGAAAATCCCATGGACGGAGGAGCCTGGTAGGCTGCAGACCATGGGGTCTCGAAGAGTCGGACACGACTGAGTGACTTCACTTTCACTTTTCCCTTTCATGCATTGGAGAAGGAAATGGCAACCCACTCCAGTGTTCTTGCCTGGAGAATCCCAGGGATGGGGGAGCCTGGTGGACCGCCATCTATGGTGTCACACAGAGTCAGACATGATTGAAGCGACTTAGCAGCAGCAGCAGCATGGTGTTACTTTAGGAGATAATAAGACTTTATCTCTGAAGACTGTTAATGAAGATAACAGAGAAAATATCCAAGCAAAATTAGGGCATTCCTCTCCTCTCTGTTGTGAGATTACAAGAAAGACTATAATTTTAGTAAAGTTAATATTTACTTTAGCTACAGACTTAGATAGATGTAGCTATGAATTTGATAATCCCATTTGACAATCTGTTTGTTAGATGTTGGTGCAGCTATTATTAAGTCTGAATTTGCTTATTGTAAAATAAATACTAAGATGTTAAATTATCTTAACAGTGTGGATATAAATATAGATATGGTCAAGAAAACATTTTTTTATAAGGAAACAGCATTATCAAATACTGACTAACATTTCTAGACTGGAATATTGATGAATGGTCTTCTGCTTGTGACAACTTGGCATCTGTTACTATAGAGAAGGACATTTGTTCAGAATAAGTTTGTAGGTCATGGTCTGAGAACTGTATTTCATTAAGAAGTCTAACTCTCTTTAATTTCCCATTTGAATCACACATGTGTAGCTAAATATGAAGTTTTCAATTTTTGCTGTGAAATTTGATACCCCTTCTTACTCTTTTCAGAGTCCTCTGAAAAAGGAACTAGGAAGCCCTTCTTGAGGGACATAGAAGTATGGACAGATATCAGTTGCCTGGATATCTCCAAGTCTATTCCCTGATCAGTCACTGTACTTCATGTGAGTTAAAACAATGGCATGATCTCATATCCCATTCCAAGAAGGCAATGGAACCCCACTCCAGTACTCTTGCCTGGAAAATTCCATGGACAGAGGAGCCTGGGAGGCTGCAATCCATGGGGTCACTAAGAGTTGGACACAACTGAGCGACTTCACTTTCATGAATTGGAGAAGGAAATGGAAACCCACTCCAGTGTTCTTGCCTGGAGAATCCCTGGGACGGGGGAGCCTGGTGGGCTGCCGTCTATGGGGTCGCACACAGTCGGATACAACTGAAGCAACTTAGCAGCAGCAGCAACTGCTCAGGGGGACCTTTTCGTTTACCAACTTATTTAAAATTGCTACTCCCATCATTCCATATCCTTCCTTCCTTGATTTATTTTTCATTATAGAACTTTCCATCCTCTAACATAATATGTATCCATTTTGTTCTCACGACTAAAATATAAACTTCGTGCTGAGCATTTTTGCTTTTTTTTTTTAATCAGTATTATATTGCCTGAAACACTGTTCAGCATCAGCGATTCACATTAATGTGCCTGGAATGGTTGCATAGGGTCCCAAACTCAGAGGGGCCCCCTAACTTGGACAACTTGACAACTTGCAGTTGTCATCCTGGAATGTTATTCCTGAGCATAATTCTTATTGATTTTCTCTTTGAATTTTTATTGTAAGTGAAATCCAATTAAACGATGGAATAAGCACCTGGGGCTTAAAGCCTAAGCACCAAGGGTCTTTCTTCTGCCACCTCTCTGCCTCCTCTGACAAGTTCTCAGCTACCTGTTCCCCTAATCGTGAGGTCCCTTAATTCTGCCTACTTGCTCCCTATTGACACCTGCCCCTGGCATCTTGGGCAGATCATGTCAATGGCGGTTTCTGGCTTGGACTGGCATGATCACGCATTTGGTGAGTGACTCAGTGGAGCTGAGCCTCCTCTACAATCAGATCCAGAAAGTGACTCAATATTACAGGCTCTATTTTTAAACATCTCTATTTTATAACCATCAACATCTCCCTCCTACTTTTACTAAATTATATTAAGATATGCACTTCTCCTTGGACAGCAAGGTGGTCAAACCAGTCAATCCTAAAGGAAATCAACCCTGAATATTCATTGGAAAAACTGACGCTGAAGCTCCAATATTTTGGCCACTCGAAGTGAAGGGCCCACTCACTGGAAAAGACCCTGATGCTGGGAAAGAAGAAGGAGAAAAAGGCATAACAGAGGATGAGATGGTTGGATGGCATCACGGACTCAATGAACAGGAGTTTGAGCAAATTCCAGGAGGTTGTAAGGGACAGGGGAGCCGGGTGTGCTGCAGTCCATGGGGTTGCAAAGAATCAGACATGACTTAGCAACTGAACAACAATGGGCTTCCTTGGTGGCTCAGTGGTTTAAAAAAAAAATCTGCCTGCAATGCAGGTAGCTGCAGAAGACATGGGCTCAATCCCTGGGTGAGGAAGATCCCTGGAGGAGGACACAACCCACTCCAATATTCTTGCCTGGAGAATCTTACAGCAGAGGAGACTGGTGGGCTACTGCCCATAGTGTCTCAAAGAGTTAGACATGACCTAAGAGACTTGGCACATACACATACGTATTAAGATATGGTCATTCTTTGCCTGAATTCTACAGTGGGCCAGTTGGTCTCTGGCCAATTCTCTTTATTCTTTCCAAGCTTCAAGGTTAGGCTTTCTCCCTCCTGGCAAGTGGCCAGGTGCTCTCTCTCTCTCAGAGTATTCTTATATATCTGTATTTTATAGCAGTATATGTCATATGCCAGATTCCTTTTATAGGAATGATAATTTATTAGTGGAGTTTTAAAGAAATTATGAATTGAAAATAAATTGGATAGCATCCCTACTACAGGCCTTTAAAAGGTAAATCAGTTTTCAGGAAATAGCTTTACATTTTAAAGACAGTATATCATTATTCAAATAGTATATTTCTAAATTATAATTGGTATGATAACTATTTTTATCCAGTTATTGCAGAAAACATAACTTCTTAAAGTTATTATTATAGGAATCAGAATTTCTTAATCAAAATCCTAGGAAGCCTAATCAACTCTGCAGAACATGGAGACATTCTCCTAAAATGCCTCATTTTAATGAAAAAAAAAAAAAAAGTGCTCACAAATTGTCCTGCTAGTTAACGTAGCAGGACAATTTCTCCTCCCTAGTTAACGTAGCTCAAATCCAAATACCCTGGGAGTAGGATATTCTATAATAAGACAATAAATAGATTTTACTTTCAGACTTCAAGACAACTTATTATGCTATTTCATTTGGATCCCCTTTCTGTAGAGGTCCTTTCTGCACAGCACAGATTGTTGGTATTTTCACATCTGACTTGATGTAAGGAAGTAAGTGTGCATGAGTAAGGATAGTGAACTAGAAAAATGAAGGGAGTGAGAAGGGAGAATAAAAATAAAAAGCACTTTCATGGGGATAATGAGAGACAAAGGCTGTAAATGATCCTCAGCGTATCCTATTGGATAGCACATTCCCTGCTTCTTACCTTTCACTGTGTTAAAGTCCAAATCTGAATCAAATCACCAAACTAAATCGTATTGTCTAATGCTTACTTATTTCCTTAAATAATTATTACATTACTAAAAATTTAGTATCTTAGATAACACAATAAATAACTCTATTCTTGTGTGAGATGAACAGTTATTTCAGGGTTTTGATGCAATGTAGCTCCCAGGAGATAAATTTAATCATTCAAAGCATAAAATCACAAAATATGTTTTAAAAAGCAAAAAGGATTTTTAAAGCACTCCTAAGAAGTATTAAAACATAAATATTCATTTGCTAACCAGTTAATCATCACAATTTATTTACCATCATTTTGGTAGAGTTGTCTAGAGACCATGGAGAATTAAATTTTGAATATGTACCAACTCTCATGAAAATTACAAACAGAAATACTGGAATAATAAAAGCTGCCATATGTAAGCAGAGCTACTCAAAAGTGCCAAAACTATTACAATTAATATGTGTTTGGTGCCTACTGTGTGTGATGATTTGTAGCAGGTGTTGGGTATATAAAAGTGAATGATAAGCACAAGATTCTGGGGTCTGGAATAGTGAAAAAACTGAAATGAAATGAAGTTAACATGGGAAACTATAATGGGACTATTTCTTCCAAAAATTCTGGGATGAATGAGAGAAAGTGGGAAATAAAAAACATAATTCCATTTATTGAGTATAAAAACCTTACCATAATACTAACTAGTGTTTATATCTTGTTCAGTGGGTGCCAGGGGCTCAGTTAAAAGCATTAAATGAATTCATTTCATTTAAACCACAGAAGATCACATGAAATAAAGACTATCCTTATCTTCCGTTTCTAGAATTTTGCCCTGAGGCTCAGAGACTCTCTAAATTTACACAGCTTTTAGAGGCAGACTGATCCCAGAGGCGGTGCCCTTAGTAACTACTTTGTGCAATCTGAGACTTGAGTATGAGCAACGTAGTGAGGGAACTCAAGCCAGGAGTAGCATTCTCAGTGCACAAAACTTTTATGAGAAAAAAGTGCTATTAAAAGTAACACCGACATGATTTCATATTACCTGTTTTGTTTTTTTTTTCCTACTAAAGTAAAGCTGCCTCCTAATTAAATTAAAATGGAAGTTTTGTATGATGAGCAAAAGCTAGAACTGAGTAGAAATAAGGTTGACTGGGCAGCAGGGTGAAAAATCAGTGGGAGGCTGAATAATTCCTAGTTATGCAAGTTGTGTATTTTTATATTATAGCTTGACACCTTTTGCACATTTCAATTTGCATGAATTTTGGAAGAATTAATGTAATGAAAAAGTATATTTAATCTTTCAGAAGAAAAAAAGTAATATTTATTTTTATTTCTCCATCCAAATGTCACAGAGTCTACAGTGGCTAGAATGTAAATGAATACTTTAAGTAAATAACACTGTAAATCTTTCAGGAAATATGAGTTCCTTAGATCTTTGAGGCAAACAGTACACTTTCCAGAACTGATGATGTGTATTTACATTGCACTTGGAGAGAAATAACTCATTTTCCTCCAAGTTGTTGGATGAACTTTTATTTTATGAATTGATATTTCAGATGCTGTTCTGATGATACATTTTGCACCATTCTTGGTTAAGAAGCTTTTTGACATATGATGTTCAGTATGTTAATAATTTATATTGTTAATGATGACAATGCTAATAATTTTATGCTTTGAAAGGCATCTCTGAACTAATAATTAAAGCATATACATGTTCTCTTTATTCTAATGTTTAATGATATTTAATTTTTTAAACAAGCTATTATAGAAACACAATTATATTAGAAATAATTAACTGTGATGTTATAATAACTATGCTCATTGATTGCTTGTAATTTGCTCTGTTTAAAATCTTTGTATGCATTATGTCATTTAAGTATTTTTTTAGATGATAAAATTATTAGGCCTGTTTTACAAGTAATGGGCTTCCCTGGTAGTATGCAAGTAATGTTCTTTGGCTTAGAGAGTTGAAGTAATTACCTACAGCAAAAGAGAAACACAATTTGTATTAGAACCTTGTCCATAGACTTCATGCTTACTCCTATCATTTTTTAAAACTCATTTATTTATTTTAATTGGAGGCTAACTGCTTTACAATATTGTAGTGGTTTTTGCCATACACTGACATGAATCAGCATGATGTGTTCCGCATCCCGAACCCCCCTCCCACCTCCCTTCCCACCCGTCCCTCTGGGTTGTCTCAGTGCACCAGCTTTGAGTGCCCTGTTTTCCTGCATCGAACTTGGACTGGTGATCTATTTCACATATGGTAATATACATGTTTCAATGCTAGTCTCTCAAATCATCCCACCCTCACTTCTCCCAGAGTCCAAAAGTCTGTTCTTTATGTCTCTTTTGCTGTCTTGCATATGGGGTCGTCGTTATCATCTTTCTAAATTCCATATATATGCATTAATATACTATATTGGTGTTTTTCTTTCTGACTTACTTCACTTATTCACTTACACAGGCTCCAGTTTCATCCACCTCATTAGAACTGATTCAAATGCATTCTTTTTGATAGCTAAGTAATATTCCATTGTGTATATGTACCACACTTTCTTATCCATTCATCTGCCAATGGACATCTAGGTTGCTTCCATGTCGTAGCTATTGTAAACAGTCATTTTTATTCCTATTATCTTTTATTCCTAACATTTCTTAGATTGTGTTCTCTCCTATAAAACTGTACTTAAATAATTCAGCATGTCAACATAATAGCTCCACCACAATCACAGAATAATATTCAGGTAGCAAAATAGCATTTACTGAATAAATTGCTTCAAACACAACTAAAAATGAAAAACAAAAATCTTCACATATGATTTGTGTTGTTTACTATTCATCAACAGGAGATGTTGCAAATGTCCACACCATTTCACACCCATATACTCTATATGCAAGGTAAGAAGCTACTTAATATACCACCAGACTGGAACTATTTAAAGACACATCCAGTAATGTGATAAATATGTATATTTTAGACAGATTTGCATTTCTGTGTTTCATTTTATTTTAACAGGATGAGGTTATAAATAGGAAAAAGAATGCACTAGAACCAACTGAGTTCGTGTCATCTTTATCTTCTTACTATTTTTCTCACCTATCATTTCTTCCACCTACTTTTTTTCCCTGTATTTCTCAGCCTTGGCAATATCTTTTCATTCCATATCAGATTTTCTTCTAGTCTAGTATGCAGTAAAATCTTTATCATCTTTTCCCTTCATTTTATTAGCCTCATTTTACAATAAGGCCACTTGTCATCTACAGTCACATTTTTATGTTTCCCAGTCTTTGCAACATAGTCATTGGCGGGACTCAGATGTTTTCCTTTGACTCAGAGCTGATGCTAAGAACAAACCAAGAGACTGACTGGAGAATGCTTATTGGGTGTATTAGGTTTCATGTAATTTCCTTTTGTTTCCTTTTTGAACTATAGACTCCTCTTTGTGACAATCCTTAGTCACCTTTAAATATTCAGTTGTTGTTTTTTTTTTTTTTAAGCAGACCTGGTCTTCCAGAATGTATATTATCACCCTTGCCTTTGGTTATTTAGTGTCTCTTTGGCCGCTTTCTGTCTGTCTGTCTGTGTGTCTATCTATCCATCTGTTGTTATTTTTCCACTAACTACCTGACTACTTATCCTGGCACTGTCTCTATGGAACTTATGATTTAGAATATATTCTGAATAAGTGTTTTAGGAAAAAATCATAGTTGACATTCCTTTGAGCCCTTGCATGTCTGGGAATGGCTTTCAGTTTTCTTGGTAAATAAAAGACAAGCTAGATAGTTAAAGAAATTGCAGGTCCATTTCATTTACTATAAAATTTTATAATTGTTATTTATCTACTAGGATTCAATATTTTAGATAATAATTCCATCTGCTGCTGCTGCTAAGTAGCTTCAGTCATGTCTGACTCTGTGAGACCCCATAGATGGCAGCCCACCAGGCTCCGCCGTCCCTAGGATTCTCCAGGCAAGAACACAGGAGTGGATTGCCATTTCCTTCTCCAATGCATGAAAGTGAAAATTCCATAAATGGCCTAATTCTATTCCTTTTAGTAAATAACCTTAATTATTAATTTTTTACTTTAGGGTGCATAGGGTTCTTTATTTTCAAAATATAAATACAAGATGTTTAAAAAACAAAAAAAAACTAAAAGGAAAAAGAAAAAAAAATTCTACCACATGTCAACTTATCTTCTATAAAAATATCAAGTCAATACGATATCTAGATTTCACAAAGAGGCTTTTCTTCAGCTAAGACAGTGTTTTATTACTACAATTTCCAATCTGCCTCCGATTTATTCTCTATCTCTACACTTATTAACCAAGTGTGGAACCTACATTGTCAAAACTTTATAATTTACTCTTTTTAAATGAATTTGCCTCTTTGTCCTTTGTTTAAAATTTCTCATATTTTCTTCATTATTATTTTATACATTTTCTATAGCACATTCTTTTTCTATAATATTTTTGAAGTTAATACCTTTAAGTTATTGTTTTTGTTTTCTTTTTTGTTTGTTTTCTTTTTTATTTATTATTTTATTAGTTTTTATTTTAATTGGAGGTTAATTACTTTACAATATTGTATTGGTTTTGCCATACATCAACATGAATCCGCCACGGGTGTACACGTGTTCCGCATCCTGAACCCCCCACCCTCCCCGTACCATCCCTCTGGGTCATCCCAGTGCACCAGCCCCAAGCATCCTGTATCCTGCATCAAACCTGGACTGGTGATTCGTTTCTTATATGATATTATACATGTTTCAATGCTATTCTCCCAAATCATCCCACCCTCTCCTTCTCCCACAGAGTCCAAAAGACTGTTCTATACATCTGTGTCTCTTTTGTTCTCTCGCATACAGGGTTATCATTACCGTCTTTCTAAATTCCATATATATGCATTAGTATACTGTATTGGGGTTTTACTTTCTGGCTTACTTCACTCTGTATAATAGGCTCCAGTTTCATCCACCTCATTAGAACTGATTCAAATGTATTCTTTTTAATGGCCGAGTAATATGCCACAGCTTTCTTATCCATTCGTCTGCTGATGGACATCTAGGTTGCTTCCATGTCCTGGCTATTATAAACAGTGCTGTGATGAACACTGGGGTACCTGTGTCTCTTTCAATTCTGGTTTCCTCGGTGTGTATGCCCAGCAGTGGGATTGCTGGATCATAAGGCAGTTCTTTTTCCAGTTTTTTAAGGAATCTCCATGCTGTTCTCCATAGTGGCTGTACTAGTTTGCATTCCCACCAATAGTGTAAGAGGGTTCCCTTTTCTCCACACCCTCTCCAGCATTTATTGCTTATAGACTTTTGGATCGCAGCCATTCTGACTGGTGTGAAATGGTACCTCAGTGTGGTTTTGATTTGCATTTCTCTGATAATGAGTGATGTTGAGCATCTTTTCATGTGTTTGTTAGCCATCTGTATGTCTTCTTTGCAGAAATGTCTGTTTAATTCTTTGGCCCATTTTTTGATTGGGTTGCTTATTTTTCTGGAATTGAGCTGTAGGAGTTGCTTGTATATTTTTGAGATTAGTTGTTTGTCAGTTGCTTCATTTGCTATTATTTTCTCCCATTCTGAAGGCTGTCTTTTCACCTTGTATGGTATTAGAAAGTGTTCTAGTTTCATTCTTTTATAAGTGGTTGACCAGTTTTCCCAGCACCACTTGTTAAAGAGATTGTCTTTTCTCTATTGTATATTCTTGCTTCCTTTGTCAAAGATAAGGTATCCATAGGTGTGTGGATTTATCTCTGGGCTTTCTATTTTGTTTCATTGATCTATATTTCTGTCTTTGTGCCAGTACCATACTGTCTTAATGACTGTGGCTTTGTAGTAGAGCCTGAAGTCAGGCAGGTTGATCGCTCCAGTTCCATTCTTCTTTCTCAGGATTGCTTTGGCTATTTGAGGTTTTTTGTATTTCCATACAAATTGTGAAATTATTTGTTCTAGCTCTGTGAAAAATACCATTGGTAGCTTGATAGGGATTGCATTGAAGCTATAGATTGCTTTGGGTAGTATACTCATTTTCACTATATTGATTCCTCTGATCCATGAACATGGTATATTTCTCCATCTATTAGTGTCCTTTTTGATTTCTTTCACCAGTGTTTTATAATTTTCTATATATAGGTCTTTAGTTTCTTTAGGTAGATATATTCCTAAGTGTTTTATTATTTTCGTTGCAATGGTAAATGGAATTGTTTCTGTTTTTTTAGTTCTTAATTCTTTAGGATCATAAAGAGAAAGGGGAAGGAAGGTATAGATACAGGTATAGGAATAGAAAAAGAAGGATGTGATACAGATCTATCACTCTCTCTTGATTTCATGTAGAGGTGTTTACTTAAATTTCATGTTTTTTGGAAAAGAATATAAAGATTGACATTTCTTTTCTATAATAAATAATTCTTAATAATCTAGTCCTACATTTCCTCTTGCCTAAGCTTAATTTATCACTTTTAAAGTTTAATTCTACATATGAATAATTTTCACACATTCTTATATTGGGATTTTCTACTAACATATTCTTTCTTGAGAAGAAAAACTGGTCTTTTTCTGGTGTATTCTCCAGAATATTTGCAAGATTTTCTTAGGAGAATTTGCTCTTAATCAGGATACAATTAGAGTTCTCCTCTAAGATCTTAATCTGAAAAGATGGGTGGTGAAATTTTATAATTTTGTATTAGTTTAGTTATTGTGCCATAAGATAGGTGGGAGGAAGCTAAGGTTGAGTTCAACAGCTAACTGACTCTTCATTTAAATTCTTTATACTTGTTGACAATGCCTAGGACTAACGAATTATCAGAGCTTTTGCGGGTTTTGTTTTGTTTTGTTTTGTTTTTGGAGCTTAGAAACACTGCTTCACTGTGGTTAAAATCTTTTCTAGCATTTATTAGTAGCAAATCACTTTAATATGATTGATGTAAAAAAAAAGCCATGTCTTAGGAATATCTGTGTCCTGCCACTGAAGACTTTTAAATTGTTGTAATGAAGCCTTCCTTGTGGTACTATGTGAAGTTGCTCATCAGATAAGTTTTCTGTGACCCATCTATTACTTATAGATATGTGTGTTGTATAATTATGTACATGTGGAAGTGGAAGTGTTTGTTGCTCAGTCGTGCCCCACTCTTTGCAACCCCATGGACTGTAGACTGCCAGGCTCTTCTGTCCATGGAATTCTCCAGGTAAAAATACAGGAGTGGGTTGCCATTCCCTTCTCCAGGGGATCTTCCTGACTCAGGGATTGAACATAGGTCTTCTCCATTGCAGGCAGATTCTTTACCATATGAGCTACTAGGGAAGCCCACATGTACACAGAGGGAGAGGCAAGTTTTACTGGGACTCTAAGAGTGTCACTTATTTTCAGCAATGTCATACTGGTACCGCTAGAAAAAACGAGTTGAAAAATTGCTTTCAGTCCTTTGTTCTTTGCACTATATATAGCACAAATGATTAAAAAATATTGAATTATAAGATTAAGAAAAATTATTTGAGCCCCTCAGGAAAAAAAAAAAAGCTGATTAAAATTGTCTTTCATTTTTGAAGGCATGTGAAATATACATTTGTGTTTATATATATATATGTATAAGCATAGCTGGATAAAATTTATAAATAAAAACACTTGAAAGAAATATGTCAAATATAGTTTAGTTGGTAAGTGGAACTGTGGATTTTTTTTTTTTACTTTTGTCTTTTTAGAGATTTTTTACAATAAATGTATACTACTTTTATACTAAAAAATATATTACTCTTAAGAGTGATAATTACAGCATCTAAATTTGTGTTTTATTGCTTTATTCTTTTCCTGTACATTATGTGATGTGTGAAGACATTGTTTAGAGATATCCTATGGCCTGTCAGCATAAGAATATTGTGGACACATTTGTGAGGTCTCACCATAGTGATAGTGAAGTCGCTCAGTTGTGTCCGATTCTTTGCGACCCCATGGACAGTAGCCAACCAAGCTCCTCCGTCCATGGGATTTTCCAGGCAAGAATGTTGGAGTGGGTTGCCATTTCCTTCTCCAGGGGATCTTCCCGACCCAGGGATTGAACCCGGGTCTCCCTCATTGTAGGCAGATGCTTTACCGTCTGAGCCACTCAGCATGGAAGAAGCTAAACATACTTGTGTGGCATTCCATTAGTTGTTTGTGACTGAGATTCTTTCAGTTCAAGCTATTGAAAGCTAATATTAGGGAAAAAACTTAGAAAACTCTTGGACATATTCAGTAAAATTGAAAGAAGAAATAAACTAATTTTAAAATATTAGGACCTCTTTAAATAATATCAGGACCCAAAGAACAGACAAATTTGACACATCAAAAAATAAATTTACATTAAAAAAGATACAGGTGCTCTGTGGGAAAGTTTAAGGATTCTAAATCTAATTTTTAAAAAAGATATAATATACATTTATGTAAGTCAACAGTAATATAATGTGTTAAACTTGACCAATATTTGGCAACATAGTAATATTTATCAAGAGAAATACTTAAAACCCTCTAAAACAGTTAATTGTGGCCAAAACAATATCTTCAAGTCTTAATAACCCAGTAATTCAACATTTAGTAATGTATTTTATGGAAATAATAAAAAATTCTTATGAAAATTTATGCACACACACGTGTATGACATCAATGATTATAATATTAAACTTTGGAATACTCTTAATTTACAGAATTAGTAAAGAAAATTATGCTATATAATCATGAAGTAATGTTGGGAGAATTAAGCCAAGTTTTTAAATAATTTTATTTCCATGGGAAAATATTCACTATAACAATGTTAAAATGATAAAAGAGATCCCTAAACTATATATTCAAATAGTTTTAATTTTGTCAATGTATATAAATATGTGGCATTTGATGAAAACTTATATCTAGAAAAGATTTATTTCTACATGGCTGAGCAAAAGTAACCAGGGTCCTCTTTTTATATAATTGATAGCTGCAAACATTTTATTGAGTCAGAAATATAAAAACTCAAAATCTCATGAGATAATTGGAATTAAGATAGGGAAAATTAGTGTTAACATGCCCTGGTATAGAATTTGACACCAAACAGCTATGGTGGTAGCTTTTTAAATGTCAGAGTAGGTTAACTGCAAATGCATTTACCAGAATTCCCTTCCTTAAGTTGAATCTGGTTGAAGGTTGGGAAATTTGCTGCATCAATTCCACACTGTAAGTCATGGGTTTATTTCCCAACCATCAATTCTACTTTGTAAATCATGGGCAGTCTTTGCTCTCACACAGGTCAGTGTAAGGTTACACAATCCTCAGCTGGACCTGTTATCCCTACAGCTCCTGAGGTTCTCTCCTTCCATTTTATAAAATCCTGAGCTAGTTTCCTGTATGTTTCCATGATGTAGCACACCAGCTTTTCTGCTGGCCACTTGCACTATCTGAATTGGAGATCTGGAGGCAAACAGAGACCAGTGTATGTTCCAGAGAAAGACAGATTCAGGTTTTAAGTTTACACTCATTGGTTCACTCATCCTCATGGGTCACTTGGTCTCATGGGTTCTAGTTTGTTTCGTTCACACCATGTCCATCTCTTCTTCCCAGCTGCCAGCCCTGCTGACCTGTGGCTTTGTGCCAGACTCAGATGCAACAGATTGATTGACACCAACTGCTTAAAAGAACTCCCACAGGTCAGGAAAGGTCTAATCCAACCCTCCAATCTATTGGATCTCAGTAGTTCTGCATCACTGGGTGAATCCTAAAAAACTACAGTTAAATGTGTTAGCCCGGCTGATCTTCCCATTTGTCAGTGTTAATACTTATCATATTCAATATGCTAATCAGTTTTCACTAGTGTCATAATGTATATATGCTCATTTAGCAAGAGAAATTTGTAATTACACTATTGTATTGTCAGTGAAGGAGGACTTGGTGTAAAAAGGCCACTGTTATGTAAAGAGTATAAAAATCACATTTCTGAAAAGTAATGTGAAAGGATACCGTTGCCTCCCTCCTACTAGATTTTTCTGTCACCTTCCCACAAACATCTATGTTCTTGGGGAGAGTTTTCTGCCTTTTCTGACATACTTTAAGAATTAGAAACACTTATCCATAGTGGGCTGAAAAGTGGTTTCTGACATCAATTCTATTCTTTCCCCTCTTTGCTTGGGAAACTATTCCTGGGAATCATTGATGTTCTGTTTGAAGCCTGACCTAGATATATTCATCTTAACTTCTAATTTTACCACTTCTTAAGGAGTAGAAAGCCTACTCTTATGACTTTGGATTTTATTCAAGCAAACACTGTCCTGGAGGGAAATATTCTCAGATGTGTTTCCTTCTGATGTCCATGAGTTTCCTGAAAAAATCTGAATTGCAGGAGGGCAATAGCTTACAATTGTTTTTCTCACTACACATTTATCTTCATTCTCCTCTCAGTTTGGACAACTCTTTGTATCTCTGGAGGCATGAGGAAAGAAGAAAAGGAGATCTTTGTATATATGATATTTCTTTCTGGAGACACGATTAACTTGTCTCAAGGGCAACATTTTTTAGATAAATTGCTTTAGTTTAGACATGGGTCCATAAATAGTAAGAATTACAAAGGTCTTGAAGATATAACATAAAAGAATGTTCTGAATCAGGAAATCAGTAACAACCAGCCCCCTGTTGGAAGACACAAATCTATTTTTAAAAATTTGAAACAAGAGAAACATGCATATAAAAATCATGGCTGATCATCCGTTTCTATAGGATTCTGAAATATCGAAGTATCAGCTTTTAGGAGAGCTGAACTATGGCAGAGTTTGCTTTGCTATTCACAAAAACAGAGCCGTGCACCTTCTTTACTTTGTTCCAAATTTTATTGACAGACCTCATCGCAGGGCTACCTCAGTCTAATTGAGAACATTTAAATAGTAATAAATATCTAGGATATTATACTTCATGTAAAGTCAGACAAATCCTGAGTTATTGTCTAGATCCATATGGGAAATATCTTCTTATGATACAGATGGTTCAGCCCTGAAAAATCATGTAACCATTTCTTTTCGGTTGACTTGTACGGTCAGTTTTCCAATCTCAGATCTCAGTTTCCCACCAGGACTGAACCTGGGCCATGGCAGTGAAAGCCCAGAGTCTGAACCACGAGGCCACGGGGAAATCTCCATTTTTCTCCTTCTTTTCTCTCTTTTTGGACAAGAGAGAATCCAATAGCAAAAGCAGCAAATCATTTAGGTGTAAAATATGCTTCAGTTACAATAATCCAGTAGATTTAATCATGAAAACATTAGGCCTCTAATTAAAGGACAAAGATCATTTTATCATAAAATATTGCAAAGGTTTAACCACTACTCAGAATAGAGACCCTGCACACTGAATACTGAGCTATTGCTCCAAGGGGGAAGTACAGTTCCTGCAAACTTCTGGTCATATATTTTTTCAACTGAAATATCTTTTGTGTTAGATAGGTTGAGTTGTCAAATTCTTGTTTAAAAAAAAAAATGTTTTTCTCTTTCACGTAACTCTCTTCCTGTGTAACACTGCATGCATGTGTGCTCAGTCATGTCCTGCTCTTTGTAACACCATGGACTGTAGCCCACGAGGCTCCTCTGTCCATGGGATTTCCCAGTCAAGGATATTGGAGGGACTGCCATTTCCTTCTCCAGGGGATCTTCCCAATCCAGGGATCAAACCTGAGTCTCCTGCATTGGCAGGGGGATTCTTTACCACTAAGCCACCAGGGAAATGCACATTTGCCACTAAGACTTTTTAATTTCATGTTTTGAGGTTTTTATTATTCCTGTACATTTTGTGTAACCCTTGGTAATTGAGGGAGTTTATTTACACTTGCACATTGAGAAATTATTAATTCACTCATGCATTTTGCAAAGACATTCATGCATAGGCACATTTTTTAAGATAAAGATGGCAACCAAAATGGAGAAGTTAGGAATTTTAGGGCTGTTAATGAGCTGGGGAAATTGTCAAAATCAAAATCAACTTTTACAGAACTCTGGAATCTAGTCAAATATTTGCAACTACCAAAGGGAAGTTTATTGAAGAAATAGACTTCTCTTTTACAGAAAGAAACACTGTGGCATTTTAAATTGTCCCGTAACTGTGGTGGCCATTAGGAATGCCCACATCTCATTGCTGAGGAACTTTGTAGAATGTTACATGATTTCTGAGAAGAAGTCCATCATAACTGTTACTCTTATTCTTCTCTAGGTAATTTAATTTCTAGCTCTTTTAACCATTTTTCTTTGTCTTTGGTTTTCTGCTGGTTGATTATGATATACCTAGATGCAGGTTTTGGATTTGGTATGTCATTAAATTTGGAAAAGTTTTTATAATTATTCAAATAGTCTATATATA
Source organism: Bos grunniens (assembly GCF_055505025.1). Taxonomy (NCBI): domain Eukaryota; kingdom Metazoa; phylum Chordata; class Mammalia; order Artiodactyla; family Bovidae; genus Bos; species Bos grunniens. Next base: position 11,007,478 of record NC_141172.1, read on the forward strand.
AAGTATGTATATATTTGTTTTTCTTTCTTTTTTTTTGCTATCATTGTGTGTGAATATTGTATCTTTTGAAAATTTCCTATAGTTTCTGGATCTTAGATCTTTTTCATCCTTTTTCTCTTTGCATTTCACTTTGGGATATTTTTATTAACAAGTCTTTAAACTCACTGATTATTTCTTTAGCCATGGTGAATCTGATGAACTACATAAAGGCATTTTTCATTATTTTTATAGTGTTTTGGATTTGTAGAAGTTAACTTTTATCCTTTCTAAGAATTTCTACCTTTCCTTACGGTTCTCATCTATTTCATGTTATCTTTTTTTTTTTTTTTTCGCACTAGACCCCTTAACATATTAATCATAATTATTTAAAGTTTTCTCTCTAATTTCAACATCTGTGTAATATCTGATAAAGGTGTGACTATGATTTTTGCTGAATTTTTGTGTGCCTTATTTATTTATTTGTCAAAAACCAGACATATTACATAATGTGAACTGAGGTAAGTAATGTGCAAATGTGAAGATTTATGCTAATCTGACTAGGAGTTGGCTTTGTTTAATGCTCACTATAGCTGTAGATTTCAGAGACTCAAAATCTTGTAGGGTCCCTTTTTTTTCCCTTCTTGACTTTGGGCTTCCCCCTGTACTCTTCCTCAGAGAGAGGCTGTGTCTTGTAGCATTTCCACCTATAGTTCACTTTTACGATACTAGAACTGTGTTGGTTGTCTGGTAATATATGAGGGAGAGTGCACATTGTGTAATATTTCAATTAAGTCTCCATATTTCACTGGGTTTGTATTTCTGGCATATGCCTTTCCTGAATGCTTTTTCTTGGGCAGCATTTCCACACTGTAGGTGAGACAGGAAGGCTCAATGGCACTGGCCAGGCTCCAGGATAAGGCTCTAGAAGAGCCATTCATTCTGCAGAGGAGAGCTTTCTATGGAGAAGGCTCTGAATGAGATTTAAAAGGTTTACTCCCCCCTTTACTCTTCCACACCATATGGGATAGTTAATTCAATCTTCACTTTGACAGCCTAGTAGATTTCCTGGATATGTAACCTATAAAAGTGTGCCTAGCCCCTCCCATAGCTATCCCTGGTGGTGGGTCACTGGGAGTATCTCACTCTCAAGTTAGTCTTACAGTTTGCAGTTCCAGTGGTTACTGCTCCAGGAAAGAGCTTAGTTGTGACACTTTGGATTCTCCTTTCTCACTCAATTTTGGGATGGTGGTTTTTCCTACACATGTGATTTTTCTTACAGGTACAAGAAAACTCATTGAGTTTCTTTTTGCTTCAGTTTTCCTTCTTGTAAGGATGAGAGTGATGACTTTTAAGCTCTTTACATATTGGAATTGACACCAAAATTTTCATTTTAATTAAAAGTGTGTTTTTTTAAATTTCCAAATATTTTGATGTATCTCAAATATTTGGAAAAAAAGTATCTTCCAGATACTTCTTTATACTGATTATTAGTACTTTGAGATAATAATTTGTATTATTGCTTTGGTTTTAAATGTATTAATATGTGTTTTTGGACTGAGGATGTTGTTTATTTGGGGTAATATTCTATTCAAGCTTAAAAATGTTTATTTTGCTTTTATTGGATTTTGTATTCCGTAGGTGTCAATTGGATCAAGTTAGCTATGAATGTTTGTACTTTTGATACAAGATTCTAAACTATTTCCTCTTTCAATGAAAATATCATATAGTGGTTTTCTTCCATCCTTTCCTTCCACATTTGTTACTTGAATAAAGAATTCAGAAATGTCTGGAAGGGTGACTGCAGGGCCTAGAATTGAAAGATTTGCCCTCTGTCCTCTTCAAAATGCCTAAAACTTTCTTGCTGAAATAAGCAAATCACAGCTGAATTTCCTTCTTGTATTTTTTTTTTTGTAGTTTCTAGTCTTCAATTTTTACTAAAAAATTTAAAACTTATTCTCAAACTACAAATTAACCCTATCAAAGTTTATCAATTTTAAACTCATTGGCCTATTGCAGAGAAGACCTTTCATGTAGTCATTTTACTTCCTTATTCAGTATATGAAAATCCCTGGTTCACTCAATGTAGTATAATATTCCAGGATAGGAGGCAAAGTCTTTGTCACATTCATGCAAATTTGGGAAACAATGAGTTATGTCTTAGGTCACATCGAATTTGTAATGTGTTGCCTGCCATATATCACAGACATTCAATAATTTTCTACGCATCTCCTGGGTTATTCAACTAATTAAAGTTTTGATAATTAAGGAAGCATTTCCTATTCTGAGGCTGTCAAACATAATTGTGTCAGATGACTCCATAAAGTAACATTTAGCTGGTGACTCTAGTCAAACCTTAAATGGTGTCCCAAAGAGGTTCATGTAAAAGCTCTTTATTTTGTGACATCGGCAAACACAAGGTATAAAAAAAGAACACAAGCTGCTTGCACTGAGATGACAGGTGTCTTTCCAATTGTATGCTGAAGAGAAAGGGCATCACTTGTCATATCAAATATAACATATTTAAAACATTGTTTTGTAAAGGCACTGTTTTAAGTTTCTTTTCTTTCCTTCAAATCACAAACCAAAATTAGTAATTCAGGAGAACTTGACTTCATAAATATCTTTTCCATTGGTGATAGTTTTTAGTTTTCTTCTTTTTGATTGGCAAATTGGTAGGCGACATGAGTATGTCTCAAGACACTAATTTGAATTGGGGCAAATATACATTCTAATGATTTTGTTACTGTGTTACAAACTGTGCTACACTCTCATGAAAAAGTTCTCCTGAGGTGTTAAAGGGCGTCCCTGGTGACTAGTGGTAAAGAATCCACCTGCCAATGCAGGAGACTCCAGTTGATCCCTGGGTCAGGAAGATCCCCTAGAATAGGAAATGGCAACCCACTCTCGCCTGGAGAATCCCATGGACAGAGGAGACTGTCGGGCTACGGTCAATCGGGTCACAGAGAGTTGGACAGGACTTAGGGACTAAACAACAGCAACAACAAATATTAAAAGTTGAGACCAATAGTATTTCTTTAAAAAGTTGATCTATCCTAGAGGCACCTGCACAAAGTGGATGGAGGAAGCTGGAGAGAGTGAGTAGGAAAAGGAGAAGGTGAGCACTCACAGTACCCGGTCGGAGGGTGGGCAGGCAGTTTGTATCCAGTTTGTGACTTGATGGTAGCCTCCATGGACCTTGCTGCTGCCTCTGTCTCTATTTAACAGGAGAGGAAGCATTGCAGAGGGGTGGAAAATAGCAGAGCTGCGGATGTTGCTAGAGGAGGAAATCCCCTTTGGCTAGGGGGCCCTGATAGAAGGTTACCAGAACCCAACCCGGGTGGCAGACTACTGTGAAAAGAACTGCATACAGCTACTAGACAAGAGAAAAGCTTTAGAAGAGACCAAGCCTACACAATCCTATCGCTAGCTATTCTTGCTTATCAGATAAATGCATTAGTTAACAGTGCTCCAGTTGCTAGTTACCAATGCTCCAACCCAAGCCTCTCAGCTCTAGATAATGGAGTTTTCCATCAGACTGGACATTTATAAAGAGAAAGTGGCTCAAAGAGAGATTAATATTTTGACCACAAATAAGAATACAACAAGAACTTACAAAATAATAGCTAATGTAAATATGGAGCATCCTGTAAGTTATGTTCGGAAACCTACTGACCACAGAGTTCTGGATAACGTGGGCCATGGTGTCAAGCATGGAAATAACCAGCTTGCAAGAACTGGTGCACTGTCAAGAACAAATCCTACTCCTCAGAAACCACTGCACCCTCCCATGTCAAGCTGGGGAACGTTGGGATGAAATATTCCTTACAAAACCCTGGAACCCGCTCGGTCTCCAGCAGTTCCTAATGACTACATGACAAGTCCTGCTAGCCTTGGAAGTGAACATAATCTGGCAGGACAGTTTCTTTATAAGTCAGAGACTAGGGACACACAGTGGAAGCAACAGTATTGGCATTGCCTACACCCTCACCACCCACTACTGGACCAAGTTACTGATAGTAGAGCTCCACCACTGATACCTCCACTGGATGACATTCCCATGTTTGATGACTCCGCCACCACTGAATTATGAAGTTGAGAAGGCTGCTGTAGTTTGTATAATGACCCATATGCAGTTGGAGATCCTGCTTGGGTGCCCAAGAATTATATTGAGAAAGGTAGGGTACAGGCATCATTGAATTGCTGTAAAGGGAAAGAACTCATTATAGTATTTTAGAGCTGTGGTCATGTATGGATGTGAAAGTTGGACTGTGAAGAAAGCTGAGCACCGAAGGATTGATGCTTTTGAACTGTGGTGTTGGAGAAGACTCTTGAGAGTCCCTTGGACTGCAAGGAGATCCAACCAGTCCATTCTGAAGGAGATCAGCCCTGGGATTTCTTTGGAAGGACTGATGCTAAAGCTGAAACTCCAATACTTTGGCCACCTCATGGGAAGAATTGACTCATTGGAAAAGACCCTGATGCTGGGAGGGATTGGGGGCAGGAGGAGAAGGGGACGACAGAGGATGAGATGGCTTGATAGCATCACGACTCGATGGACATGAGTTTGGGTGAACTCCAGGTGATGGACAGGGAGGCCTGCCGTGCTGCGATTCATGGGGTTGCAAAGAGTTGGACACGACTGAGCAACTGAACTGAACTGAAAGAACAGCTGGTCCAGTGTTTCTCCACCTTTTAAATAGTCTTTCAAGCCAAGATGATTTAGTTCCCATACATTCCTAACATAAGCGAGTGTTGCTTATTTTTTATTTATTTTTAAATTGGATATAGTTGATTGACAATGTTATGTTAGTTTCTGGTATATAGCAAAGTGATTCAGTTAATGTGTGTGCATGCTCAGTCACCTCTGACTCTTTGTGACCCCATGGACTGTAATCCATCAGACTCCTCTGTCCATGGAATTTCCTAGGCAAGAATACTAGAGTGGGTTGCCATTTCCTTCTCCATGAAATCTTCCTTACTCAGGTATCACACCCACATCTCCTGCATTGGCAGGCAGATTTGTTATCAATGAGCCACCTGGGAAGCCTCATGCCATACAGTAGGGCCTTGCTACTTACCTATTTTATATATAGTAGTTTGTGTCTGCTAATCCCAAAGTCCTAGTTTATTCCCACCCTACTCTCTTCCCCTTTGGTAAGCATGGGTTTGTTTTCTATGTTTGTGGGTCCCTTTCTGTTTTGTAGGTGGGTTCATTTGTATCCATTTTTAGATTCCATACATATGTGATATCACATAGTAAAAAAATGTTTGATCTATTCCAATTTCAAAAGCATAAAAAAATTGTCTATCCCAATTTCAAATGTATCTCAACAAGAAGGACAAAAAATAAGTTCCTTTGTGATATTTTTTTTAAAAAGTCCCATTTTATAGGATATTTTACTATTAATATCAGCATATATTAGGTTTATCATATACATATTAGTGTCATCAAATATGTGTATCTAGAAATTTATGGTTATGATCACAAATGCAAATTATAAAAATCATTTTTCACACATTTAAAAGAGATTTATTTATTTTTAGTTTTGGCTGCACTGCATCTTTTTTCTGTGTATGGGCTTTCACTAGTTCCGGTGAGAGGGGGTTACTCTTTGTTTAGGTCCACAAGCTTCTTACTATGGTGATTTCTCTTGTTGCAGAGCCTGGGCTCTAGGGCATGAGAGCTTACTAGTTGCAGTGGCATGGGAGATCCTTTTGGACCAGGGATCGAACCCATTTCTCCTGCATTGGCAAAGGATTCTTAATAACTTGACCCTCAGGGATGTCCCTAAAAATCATTTTTAAACAAGAGGAATTTTACTTCATTCCTATGTTGTTATAAGTGATGGATTGCGTTTACTTCCATAATTCCTTATAAAACAGAAATTTGCCCCGAGATTATGCATAAGATAGGAGAAATGCATTCTAAAAGCCCTTATATAGAAATACTAACATACATTTTACAGTATGTATTAGGTTTGTTTTCTTAGAACTGTTATGGAAATAATTCTAATGTAGGAGGATTCAGTACAAACAAGTTTTAGAAAATGTGCCTCAATGAATGAAACATACCGGTGGAGGTGTTGGTATTTATCATCATGGCAGGTGAAAGGAAAATCTGTTGCAGTCTTTCTAGATACTTCCTGTGCATCTCGCGAGGCAAGATAAGTAGTTCTGAAAACTTCACATCAGACCTATTTCCTTTTATGTGTCTATTGGCACTTTTCACTACACAAACCCAAAATATCTTGAGCAGAGTATCAGCTACATGTACGGAATTTAAATTGATCTTTGAGAAGATAAAGGTGTTTGCCTTTAGAGAAGCATATTTGAAATTTTACTTTTCTGTGAAAAGCATAGAAACAAATAATTTAACAACTTGTTGAATAATATTAAAATAATTTAAGAAATCAAAATATTGCTTTCCTTTTGGATATCATTTGTCAGCTTAGATGTCAAAGACTTAAATATATACCAATGAATTTAGTTTAAAAATGTATGGGTTAAGAAACACAGAAAGACATATTTTTTAATCACTGTATTTTTTCTAGTTTTGATTTACAGTCTTTGTGATTTTAAAATGTTTATTCATAGCAGAAATTGTTATATACTTAAAGCGACTCCTTGCTTTCAAATAGAGTAGCTTTAGAAAAAAAGGGAAATGTCACTTGCCTCATAAATGCTGAATGTGATCCTTCCAGCAGGGAGGCAAAGTGATATATGAGTGAGGATGCGATAGGTTTCATCATTCAGACTAATTCTAGCTGATTATGAAGGTAGGCTTGGGGGCACTTTGCTAAGAATGGTTTTTCTTCTGATGATGTGAGGAGTGGCAGCCTGACTCCATAGTCTATTTTTAATGAAACGAGACTATTTAATGCAACGAGACTAACATTGTACCTTGTCGTGTACAATGGACGACTCCCCATATCCCCCTTTTCCTAAACTGTGGCAACCACCATCATCTACTTGCTACTTCTAAGATTTTGAAATTTTAGATACCTTATTTAAATGAATCATACAATATTTGCCTTCTGCAACTTGCTTATTTCATTTAGCATAACATATTAGGTTCATCGTGTTTTTGTAAGTAGAGGTATTTCCTTTTTTAAGACTGAATGGTAATCCATTATATGTGTATACCACATTTTCTTTATCCATTCTTCTGTCAGTGGGTATTTGGGTTGTTTCTATATTCTTGCTTTAGTGAATAACGCCACAGTGAACATAGGACTGCAACTATCTCTTCAAGATCCTGATTTCATTTCTTTTGGATATATGCCAAGAAGTAGAATTGCTAAATCATATGGTATATATAATTCTAATTTTTGGAGAAAGCTCCATGTAGCAAATGCACCCTTTTACAGTTCCATCAGTAGTGTACACAGTTTACAAACTCAGCATATCCTTGGTAATAATAATAATTTTTTGGTGATAGCTGTCCTATAGGTGTGAGGTGATGTCTCATTTTGGTGGTATTGATTTGCAACTTCCTGATGATTAGTGATACTGAGCACCTTTTCATATACCTGGTGGTTATTTGCATGTGTTGTTTGGAGAAATATCTATTCAGGTCTTATGCCCATGTTTTAATCAGGTTGTTGTTATTTTTATTGCTAATGAGTTGTAGTAGTTTCTTATATATTTTGGATGTTAACCACTTATCAGATAAGTTGTTTACAAATATTTTCTCTCTCTCTCTAGGTTGCCTTTTCACTCTTGTTTCTTCTATTATACAAAAGTTGTTTTTTATATAGTCCCTGATGTTTATTTTTGTTTTTGTTGCCTATGCTTTTGGTTTCATATCCAAGAATTTGCTAAGACTAATACCAAGTAAGCCTTTTCCTTATTTTTTTCTATGATTTTTAGAGTTTCATGTCTTACACTTGGGTGCTTAATATATTTCAAGTTGCTTTTGTATATGGTATAAGATTGGTGTCCAATTTATTCTTTTACATGTAGATATCCAGTTTTTCCAGTGCTATTTATTGAAGAAACTATCCTTTCCCCTTTGGGGTATTCTTGGTACTCTTGTTAACAACTGTGCCTGTGCAGTGGGAAACCAGAGGACAATGATGGGGGCCTTAGTGGTCCTGGTGTGCAAACTGGTCATCTGATTTGGGTGTTGGAAAAAAGACCAACTGAACCATGTAACAGCTGCTTCCCTCTGAAGTTTCCCTCAGGACAGAGGGAGCTCTGGCACACTAAACTCTGTAGTTTTATCCAATGAAGCAAATGATTAGAAGTCTTGGTGCCAGAGTTATCTCAACTTATTATTAAAGTTTAAATGAGTTACAAGCTTAATCCTCTGATAAAATATCTCTTGTAGGGGGGAAATGAAAGAAGGAGATTAAATAGCCAAAAAAAGTTCAACAAATAAAACAAGAAAAAAATCAATCAAATAATTAATTAAAAGGTGGGGTGAGAAAACACAAGTAAAATTTGTATCTATCAAAAAAGAAAGTAAACAAATTTAAAACACATGCAGAAATACAAATACAAGATGATTGCAAATTGTAGGAATGTTACCTGAAAAGATTGGTTAGATTACCTTTGCATGAGTGCATGCTAAGTCTCTTCAGTTGTCCGACACTTTGCAACCTTATGGACCATAGCTCGTCGGGCTCCTCTGTCCATGGAATTTCCAGGCCAGAATACTGGGTTGAGTTGCCATGCTCTTTTCCAGAGGATCGTCCCAACAGAGGGATCAAGCCTGTGTCTTTTAAGTCTCCTGCATTGGCATGCAGGTGTTTTACTACTAGTATCACCTGGGAAGCCCAAAGATTACCTTTAGTTAACAAATTGAGCCATTTGGGGATCTAAAACTTTTTATTGGTTTAACAGTATTTTCAACCATTTAATTGAATGTCTTAACCCTTCCCACAGTTCTGAACCTGCTGCCTCCTCTCATGGAAATGTGAAAATTACTTATATGATTGCCTCGAGCACATATTTTATTATGTTTTTAAGATAACTTCCTGGTACTACATCACACATTCTTAGGATTAAGTTTCCTTTAATAAGTCTTGTACTTTCTAAAAGAAAATTACCCAAAAGTGATAGGATTCAACCATATCAACAGACTTTTGAACAAATAAACTTGTAACAAAATAGAGTCACAGACACAGAAAACAAACTTATGGTTACCAAAGGGGAAAGGGGATGGAGGGATAAATCAGGAGTTCGGGATTAACATAAACACACTACTATATATAAAATAGAAAACCAACAAGGACCTACTGGAGAGGACAGGGAACTGTACTTAGTATTTTGTAATAAGCTATAGGGAAAAAAAATATGAAAAGAAAATATATGTATAACTGCCTCATTTTGATATATACTTGAAACTAGCAAAACACCATACATCAACTATGTGTGTGTGCCCAGTGGTTACCAACTCTTTGTGACCCCGTGGACTGTAGCCTGCCACGCTCTCTGTCCATGGGATTATCCCAGCAAGAATATACTTCAATTTAAAAAAAAAAACCAGACTTTTGATAAACATGTTTAATTATTTTTTTTTGCAGAAGTTGCATTTTGTTTCTTCTTTTGAACTTACCAACACTGCATTATGTATAACCCATAGGCCTGTAACATTTACAAGCATCACTTGGTTTTCAAGTGTCCCAGAAATTCTACTGAACATATGGTAGGTGCACACATTTTCCCAGGGCAGAACCAGTATACAACACCCAAGTCAGAATGTGGAGCATGGCTAGGGCTAGAAGTCCCCGAGGTGATGATGTACCTCCCCTTTGCAGAGCAGTTTGATATCGATCATAGAGAAAGAGCAACCGAAAGATACTATTGACAGGGAAATTTTAGCTTTGATGTACTTCATTGTAATTGTCCCTTAACATTTAATGAAAGGAAGAGGTGGTAGAGTGTTAGAAAACCAAGTAGAACAAGTGTGAACAAGTGAAGCGCACAGAAGCATGGACTTTTCCTGTGTGTGTGCGCGCAGTTGTGTCTGACTCTTTGTGACTCCCATGGACAGGCTGCAACCCAGCAGCTTCCTCTGTCAGTGGGATTTTCCAGGCAAGAATACTGGAGTGGATGCATTTATTCCTCTCGGGGATCTTCCTGACCCAGGGATCGAATCTGCATCTCCTATGTCTCCTGGATTGCAGGCATATTCTTTGCTACCAGGGAAGCCCCCAGTCAAACATATATACATTCAAAAGTAGGGAAACAAACAAACAAACAAAAAACACCTTGAAAGTCCAGTAATCTCCATAGCAATTTTTCCTTTAGTTTTTTTCATTCAGTGAAATTTGAAAGAGCAAATAGAATGAATTCTCATTATTAAATTATTGACTAGTTCACAGGAGATATAATAAATTAGGACAAAACAAAATATTTCTCACCAAAAGTGTTCATAGGAATTTCTAGAAATCTGTGCATGTTTAATATAGATACTAGTGAAAAAGGCGGAGAAGGCAATGGCACTCCACTCCAGTACTCTTGCCTGGAAAATCCCATGGACGGAGGAGCCTGGTAGGCTGCAGTCCATGGGGTCGCTAAGAGTCGGGCACGACTGAGCGATTTCACTTTCACTTTTCACTTTCGTGCATTGGAGAAGGAAATGGCAACCCACTCCAGTGTTCTTGCCTGGAGAATCCCAGGGACGGGGGAGCCTGGCGGGCTGCCGTCTATGGGGTCGCACAGAATCGGACACGACTGAAGCGACTTAACGGCAGCAGCAGCAGCAGTGAAAAAGGAGGGTCCTATTGTCTTTGGTAAACACTCTGCCTTTTCTTTAAGGGTAGCTTTTTAAGTAAATATTTAGTAGATTTCCTAGTTTTACTGCAATCTCAATACTATAAACTTTAAAGCACAGTTGAAGATAATCTGAACACCTCATAAAAAAATTTACATTTTCCAAAAGGGGAAAAAAAGAGTAGTGAGAGGAGTAGCATTGTTTTATATATTTGCAAATTTCTTAATAGAATTGATCTTTTTCAAAAAACTAGTCTGGTGGTTACCAAGGGCAAAAGGCTGGGGGAGATGTTTATCAAGGAGTAAAAACTTCCAGTTATAAGATGAATAAGTTCTGGAGATCAAATATACAGCATAGTGATCATAGTTAATAATTCTAAATTCCATATTGAAAGTTGCTAAGGGAGTGAATCTTAAATGTTCTCACCACAAAAAGAAATGGTAATTATGTGACAGGATGCAGATGTTAGCTAATGTTATGGTGATTATCATTTTGCAATATGTAAATGTATCCAATCAACATGTCATACACCTTAAATTTACCCAATGTCTTATGTCCACTGCATCTCAGTAAAGCTGGAAAGATATTTAAAAAAAAAAAAAGGAAAAAATTGAGGAAAGGCAAGAAATGAGGAAAGCTTGATATAAAGGCCAGAAGGGGGACAGAAAACTCTCTGACTTCAGTGGTATTTACACTCTACTTGAGGGGCTTTGTTAAAATCTTTAAAGTGATATTCCAATTGATGCCTTTGCCCTCTCATCACCTTCTGATCTCCAAATAATTAAAATAGTTTAAGAATATAAGGACAATGATCACAGATCAAAATAATAGAATATCCCTTTGTTTAATTTAATTTTTTCATTTTTTGGTTTACCTTCTAATACAATAAAGCCATTCACCTCCTTTACTCATTTTGCGTATTTCAACAAAACTCAACATGATGACTATATTTTACCCTTGTGTGTATATATATATATATATATATGTCCTGCTATTTTGTTCTCTTTGAAAAACAGTAGACAAAATATAGTGATACTATCAACATGAAATAACTAAGACTCTTTTAAAGTGCTTATTTAAATTCATTTCTGAATTCAAACTAAAAGTTAAAATTTTCTTATCAATAGTGTCTTTATTTGGAAATAATATTTTCAAATAATTATTTGGAAAAATACACTGGAAATAAACTTTACTCACTTGAAACTTATTAGAAGAATGGAATATTACTGAAGTCTTCTTTTAAATGTGTTGTTATAATCCAAGGGAAGGCTATATTCAAAGATAAATTCCTCTTGTCTGTTTCATCCTTCATCATGATCAGAGTAAGCAAGACTTTCTTTGTGATTCCTGAAGAGAGACAGGCTTCAATATATTTGTATAAAAATCAGAACATTTAAATAGGATGTTGTCCCACAATCCGTTATAAAGTCCTTTTAAAGTTATTATTTCTTATGTTATAGTGACTCATCATCTTTAGAGTATGCAACAAATTCAACTTTGCAATTAATTTTAAGGCTATTTTTGTCTGAGGATGATGGCTAAATTTTGCAAACACATATCTAAATAATATGCAGTATGGAAGTATGTAGGATAAAAGCAATGTAGAAAGTTATTTAAAAACTGATTCAGATTCATATCGATTTAGAGACTTAAGCCAATTAAAGGAAAACAGGTAGCTGTGACAGGAAAGAGCTATATGTCAACATCTATTTCTTTTTAGATTTGTTTGAGAACTGGCTAACTGTTTGTGAAATGTCTAATACCAATCCTTTATCAGAGCAAATTTATTTAAATTAAAAATATTGATTAAATGTATTACCTGTAGCATTTATGGAAGTGAACTTTTAACATAAAGAGTAACTGATTTAACTGCTTTCTGCCTGCTCTCTGTGAAAATGTGACGATAGTAACTTAGAGGATAACCCTAATGGAAATGACCATAGTAGAAATGTGCTGAAAATCGCAATTTCACCCTTAAAATTAGGTGAAATAAAGAATTTTCACCTTAAAAGTGACACATTAAGTAACTAGAAAGAACTTTTTATGGCTCCTTGAACTTCAAATTTCAGTGGCTATTTTGAACCCCAATGCCTTAGCAATAATTCACATTTCTTTCTCTTTTAATCTTTAAAGTTGTATCACCAGTAGATCAATGATTAGAATTAGAACCACGGATTATTTTGTAACAGTATTCTCTGAGAAACCATTAAAAAGTGGGCAACATTTTATTCTGCCATACTGACACATAAAATTACAGATATTGGATAAACTGTGTTATTTATTAGTTAGAGATTCACAGTGTATAAGAATAGATAAGATTCTAACAGCTAAGACTGAAAGCTTTGTTTCTCACAGGTTAACTGCATATCTTGTTTTGTTTTTGATCAACATTACTGGTTTGAATACATATGTTTTGCATATTTACTACTTGAGTATGTACAGAATTTCCACCATGAGTCTCACATGATTTCGCACTGGGTATTATAATGCTGAAAAACTAAATAGTCACTACTTTCATGGAGCTTCATTTCTGAAAGAAGTTGATGATAGTCATACAGATATAAATAATACATACACAGGCTTCCTAGGTGACTTAGTGATAAAGAATCTGCCTGCCAATGCAGGAGATGTGGATTCTATTCCTGTTGAGAAGATCTCCTGAAGGAGGAAATGGCAACCCACTCCAGCATTCTTGCTTGGAAAATCCCATGGATAGAGAAAGCAGCCTTGCAAGCTAACAGTCCATGGGGCCACAAATAGTTGGATATAACTTAGCAACGAAACAACAGCAACAGTACATATACACACATATACATATGTGTATATACATATCAGAAAGTACTGATGAATGCTGTGGATAAAACAAATAGAAAAAAGGGGTATCATTTTTGATAAGGTTGTCAAGACATGATGGTCATTATTTACATGACAGAAATCCTTTAGGTTAATTGGTAAGCCAAATTCCTCCTGGTTGAGAATATGCTCAACACTGAATCTCCCTGAGGTTGAGCATATATAAACTAGATATTAGATTAAACATTTACATACATAAATATCTGTTGCAATTGAAGGAGAATTATGAGTATCTTTTTTCTTTCTTTCTTCTTCTTCTTCTTCTTTTTTTTTTTTTGCTCCTAAGGCAAGAAGTAAGCAGAATGGGAAAAATAGCTCTGTCACAACTAAACTAGCTTGTAGGGCATGGCTCTGAAATGTCAGGTTTTTTTTATTTTTCAATATTAGTCCTCGAGATAGAGTTAGCCCATTCAATCATAGATGGTGCTGGAGAACTGCAGCCCTTCCCTATAGCCTCCTTTCCTGTACCAATAAAATGTAATTGGTATTTTAACAAGTTTCAATGTTTATTATGTTCAAATGCCAAAATATATTCTAGTCCAACTGTTACATATAATTTCACTGAGTGGAGAAAAATCATGTTTCCTTGGATCACTACTCTAGTTCACTGTGATATCTGCTTACTTTGGGATAACTGGTATGCTTGCAATCACTTTAAAGTCACAAACAATGTCAATTCTGTAAACAGAATGCTCAGATAAAAAAAGTTAAAAATACAAACTCTGAACTTGGTTTAATATCAAATATTTTCCCTTTGCTGCTTGAGCATACTTTCAGAGCAAGCTTGAAGGAATAATATATTTAGCTCTCTCCTTACTCTCATTTTCTTTCTTTTTTTTTTTTTTTAATTTCTTTACTGGTTACTCTAAGAAAGAGAGAAAATGTTCTGCAAATTTTCTAACATCCATTATTAGTTCAGTTTGTTACACATACCGACAGCAGCATTTTCTGTCACAGGGTTCTACTGAAGTAATTTGGCTTAGAGCTGGCATGGAGCATGACCTTGGTCTTCTTGGGGTATTCTGCCAAATCTGGAAGTTTTAGACTGGTAATAATCTTAGAATCTTAAAATCTAAGAGCATATTTGTTCCAAATGAGAAGCCGTTTATTTGCTCCAATTTCATAGTTCAATCACTGGACAGGAACTTAAACATTTAAGTCCAATGGAGACTCACTCTTCTTTGAATAACACTAGATAAAGAAATCAGTGCAAATCACTTTTTTTTTTCAAAATCTTTGATCACAAGTCAGTGAACAAAGGCTTATGGACTTCCCTGTTGGTTCAGTGGTAAATAATCCACCTGCCAGTGCAGGATACACAGGTTCAACCCCTGGGTTGCAAAGATTCCCTGGAGAAGGAAATGGCAACCCACTCCAATATTCTTGCCTGGGAAATCCCATGGACAGAGGAGTCTGGCCGGCTACAATCCATGGAGTTGCAAAAGAGTTGGGCATAACTTAGTGACTAAACAACAATTAAAGGCTTCACTTTTGCTACCTTGGGCTTCACATGGTGGCTCAGATGGTAAAGAATCTGCCTGGAGTGAGGGAGACCCAATTTGGATTCCTGGGTCAGGAAGATCCCCTGGAGAAGGGAATGGCTACTCACTCTAGTATTCTTGCCTGGAACCTTACCAATCATATACTGTTTTTCAAAAACATAGCACATAGGTAAGAGATCCCTGCATTACAAATAATTAGCCATAAGAAATCAGTTCTTACCTAGGTTCATTTCATAGTGTTTTCTGATTAACATAAATAGAGGAAAACAGGCAGTTAACTATTGTTCAGTGGCTTCTGAATCTCTTGTCAACCAGATCCAGCAATTGATAGAACACCTAGACTATGTCTCCAAGTTTAACACAAGCTTGTGTGCTTAGTCAGTCATGTCTGACTCTTTGTTACCCCATGGACTGTGCCGTCCAGGCTCCTCTGTCCATGGGGACACAAGCTTAGCACACATTATATCCTCAACAAATCTAAGTTATTCTAAATCCATTGCATATTGTATACTTATTCTGTGCAAAATCTAGTAAGGAATAAAAAGAAAGTCCCAATTGTTTCTGCAGATGGTTTAAATTTTAGTAGCTGGGATGAGAAAAAAAAAGACAAGTATTATGCAAGATGGAAAGAAATAAATATCACAAGACAGATATAGATACCATGCCACGGACATTCAAAAATGGAAGAAAATACAGAAATGCATAAGTGGGAAAATAAAAACCAGAAGTTTAAATACAAGTATAAGGCAGAAATATGACCTGAAGAAATGTTGAGCTAAATAAGAAATAAATTCTAGCTAAAATGAAGAAATATGCTGGTTTACATATAGTGAGACTCAGAAATGAAGGAATGATTAGATGGCTAATTAATTCAATAAACATATGTTCAGCTGCTGGGTTTAAGATAAATAAGATTAACAGTGCCAGCAGCTTCTAATCACTCATACTTTAGAGGAAGAAATAAATAAGTAAACACCCACTTTTAATAAATTTGATACATTAAAAAAAAAGAATACTATAAATATTGGTGCAGCTAACTCAGATATCGTGGATCAGGGAATGTTTTTCTGGCCAAAAATAAGTAGATTCTATATATGCTGTGCTGCACTTAGTAGCTCAGTCACGTCTGACTCTTTATGACTCCATGGATAGACTGCAGCCCACCAGGCTCCTCTGTCCATGAGGATTTTCCAGGCAAGAATACTGGAGTGGGTTGCCATGCCCTCCTTCAGAGGATCTTCCCAACCCAGGGATCGAGCTCAGGTCTCTCACATTGCTGGTGGATTCTTTTCCATCTGAACCACCAGAGAAGCCCAAGAACACTGGAGCAGGTAGCCTGTCCCTTCTCTGGGGGAACTTCCCAACCCAGGAATTGAACCAGGGTCTCCTGCATTGCTATTCCTTGTTGAGGAAGGTCCGCTGGAGAAGGGATAGGCTACCCACTCCAGTATTCTTGGGCTTCCCTTGTGGCTCCACTGGTAAGGAATCTGCCTGCAATATGAGAGACTTTGGTTTAATCCCTGGTTTGGCAAGATCTCCTGGAGAAGAGAATGACTACCCACTCCAGTATTCTGGCCTAGAGAATTCCATGGGTCCTTGTGGTCACAAAGAGTTGGACATGACTGAGCGACTTTCACTTTCACTCCTGAATTGCAGGCAGATTCTTTACCAGCTGAACTACCAGGGAAGATTCCACATTGGCCTATGAAAATGAATAGGAATCATCCAGTTGAAGTAAGAGTTGTGTGTGTACTTCTATACAAGCATATCTATTTATCTGTAAAGTCACTGTGGTGCTGTGTCCTAAATATTTCTGTATTTTCTGATTTCTTCACTTGACATTTGTAACAATATTGTGACTTTCATCTCTCTGCTACATATGTGTCTAGCATTATCATGTCTATTGTCTCTTGTTTGGGATTTTTTTTTTCCCCTAAGACTTAAAAAGCAGTTCAGATTTCCTTACAGTGAAAGATAATGATAACAGTGCAGTTTTACACTACTCAGTCCTCCAAATTATCTAGGAAAAACAAACAAGGACAGCAAAATAAATAAATTTTACATCTGTAGCATCATTAATACAAAAAATTGATAAGGAATCTCCATGAACCACAAAACAAATGGATAGGGTAAAACCATGTAGAACTTGATCTCGCCAAGGAACAGCCCAAGTTTGCTAGCAGGCCAGAGGTGGCAGAGTGAAGAGAAAGAAGAGCTTTACCAAGCACGGGAGCACAGAGTTGCCAATGGTTATGCACTTGTGAGTTG
Source organism: Bos grunniens (assembly GCF_055505025.1). Lineage (NCBI taxonomy): Eukaryota > Metazoa > Chordata > Mammalia > Artiodactyla > Bovidae > Bos > Bos grunniens. The sequence goes on from NC_141172.1 coordinate 11,024,800, forward strand.
AGAGGACCCCTTATCAGTAACTCTGGTACTAACCAGTGAAATAGGGAGAGGCCTTCATAAATGTCAGGATTTTTTAACAGCTTTTCTTCAAGTATAATTTACGTCGATAAAAATTTACTTGATTTCAGTATACAGTTTAATTTTTGGTAAGTATATGGAGTTGTATAACTATCACTACAATCCAATTTTGGAATATTTTAAGCACTCCAAAAAGATATCTCATATCTTTCCTACTCACCCCACATTCCTAACCCTGCTGCTGCTGCTGCTGCTAAGTCGCTTCAGTCGTGTCCGACTCTATGCGACCCCATAGAGGGCAGCCCACCAGGCTCCCCCATCCCTGGGACTCTCCAGGCAAGAACACTGGAGTGGGTTGACATTTCCTTCTCCAGTGCATGAAAGTGAAAAGTGAAAGTGAAGTCGCTCAGTCGGCTCCGACTCTCAGTGACCCCATCGACTGCAGCCTTCCAGGCTCCTCTATCCATGGGATTTTCCAGTCAAGAGTACTGGAGTGGGGTGCCATTGCCTTCTCCATTCCTAACCCTAGTCCTAGCCAATCACCAACCTACTTTCTATCCTTTTAATGGCAAATTCATATACACTGAGTCATAAAATATGTGGAAGGGTTGCTTGTGGCTGAATTAGTTTTCACTGTATAATGTTATTGAAAATCATCCATATGGCAGGTATTGGCATTTTCCTCCTTTTTATTGCTGAATAGTAATCCACTGTATGAATATACCACATTGTACTATTTACTTACTGGTGGATAGACATTTCATTGTTTTTAGTTTGGGGGCATTATGGCACCCCACTCCAGTACTCTTGCCTGGAAAATCCCATGGATGGAGGAGCCTGGTAGGCTGCAGCCCATGGGGTCGCTAGGAGTTGGACTCGACTGAGCAACTTCACTTTCACTTTCATGCACTGGAGAAGGAAATGGCAAACCACTCCAGTGTTCTTGCCTGGAGAATCCCAGGGACGGGGGGAGCCTGGTGGGCTGCCCTCTATGGGGTCGCACAGAGTCGGACACAACTGAGGCAACTTAGCAGCAGTAGCAGCAGCAAACAACATAGAATTTTTTGTGCAGGCATGTGTTTTCATTTCTTCTGGTTAGATTCCCAGGAGTGATGTTGCTGGGTCATGTGGTAAATTTACACTTATGTGTTTAAGAAAATGCCAAACTGTTTTAAAAAGGTACTGTACCATTTTACTTTCTCACCTGCGGTGTATGAAGATATCAGTTCTTCCACATCCCTGCCAATAGATACTACTGTCTGTCTTTTTGAATCATTGTAAAGTATATGTAAAGTGGTAAGTCACTGTTCTTTAAACTGCATTCTCCTTAATATGATGCTGAACATCTTTCCTTCTGTTGTTTGTCTAAATTCATAGTTCTTTGATGGAATGTCTATTTGAAACTTTTGTTCATTTTTAGAGTGGATCATTTGTCTTCCAGTTATTCACTTACCAGTTTAGTTTATAAATTTTAGATACAAGACCTTTACTAGATAAAGGCTTAATAAATATTTTCTCTCAGATTGCATCTTGTCTTTCTGTATTTAAAAAGATGCTTTGTAAGTACCTTTGATTTCACTTTTGACCAAACTCGTTTTATCATTTTTTTCTTTTATGGATGATGCTCTCTTCTAGTGTCTAAGAAACATTTTTCTAACCCCAAATCAGAATTATTTTCTCTTTATTTTCTTCAAATGCTTTATAATGTTAGCGGTTGCAATTATGTCTCAGATTCATTTTGAGCTCATTTTTAAGTATAATGTGAGAGAATAGTTTAGAATCATCTCATCATATTTGGACATTGTTGAAAGACTATTGTTTCTCCATTAAATGAATTGCCTTTGAGCCTTTGTTGAAAATTGTGTTTATCTTACATAAATGTAAAGTTTATATCTGGACTCTTAATTTTGCATTACTGATCTGTGTGTATGTTCATCATTTTCTCAGTACCACACTCTCTTGATTACTCTAGCTTTGTAGTAAGTCTGAAATTGGGAACCGTCAAGTCCTCCAACTGTGTTGTTCTTTTTTAAAATTGCTTTTGCTGTTTTGTGGCTTTTGCCTTTCCGTATAAATGTTAAGATTAACTTATAAGTTTCTAGAGGGAAGAAATCTGCTGGAATTTTGATAAGGATTGCATTGAATGCATAACCAATCAATTTTAGAATGAATTTAATTTTAATCATCTCAAGACTCTTAATCCATGAAAAGGAAAGGAAAGCTGCCTCCATTTATTTAGGTCATATTTGATTTCTCTGATCAGTATTTTTCAATTTTCATTGTACAGTTCTCATAATTATTTTGATATTTTTCCCTGCTTTATTTGATGCAAAGTGTTTTTACTTTCATTTTCAATTGCTCACTGTTAGTCTAAATACATTTGACTTTTTATTTATTTTTGTCCTGTGAACTTACTGAATTTATTTTTTGATTTTAGTGGTTGTTTTTGTATATTTCTTCAGTTCAGTTGAGTCACTCAGTCGTGTCTGACTCTTTGTGACCCCGTGGACTGCAGCATGCCAGGCTTCCCTGTCCACCACCAACTCTTGGAGCTTGCTCAAACTCATTCCATCGAGTCAGTGATGCCATCTAACCATCTAATCCTCTGTCATCCCCTCCTCATCCTGCCTTCAATCTTTCCCAGCTTCAGGGTCTTTTCTAAAGAGCCAGTTCTTCGAATCAGGTGGCCGAAGGATTGGAGCTTCAGCTTCAGCATCAGTCCTTCCAATGAATATTCAGGACTGATTTCCTTTAGGACTGATTGGTTGAATCTTCTTGCAGTCCAGGGGACTGTCAAGAGTCTTCTTTAACACCATAGGTCAAAGGCATCAATTCTTTGGTGCTCAGCTTCCTTTGTGGTCCAACTCTCACATCCATATGTGACTACTGGATATTTCTTAGGAATCTGTGTAACCTGGATCATGTTGTGTGTAAATAAAGGTACTCTTATTCTTCTTTTCTAATCTGAGTGCCTTCTATTTTTTTTCTTTGCCTGATTTTGAGAGTAGATACCTTTGTTTTATTTCTGAGCTTTATGAGACTGTACAGTTTTTTGCTGTGATATAGGATGTTAAATGTCAGTTTCTGATAGGTGTCTTTTATCAGGTTGGAGAAGTTCCTTCTAAACTTGTGTTTTGAGCTTTTTTCATGGATGGATATTGGGTTTGGTTAAATGTCTTTTTCTCTTTCCATTCAGGTTTTGTCCTTTATTGTATTAGTATAATGTATTACATTAATTGATTTTGAAGTGTTAACCTTTTTGGCAATTCAGCATAGTCATTCTTTATAATTCTTTTATATTATATTTATTCATATATATTCCCTATAACAATATTGTATTACTTCAATACATAATAGGAATTTATTAATCACACCTTTGAGTAAAAGCTGTTCTCTAAGATAATATATTTAATTTAATCTGTAGTTTTGCTTTACACTTTGGAAACAATTGTACATCTTTGGATGTATTAATATTCTGATATGTAAACATGGGGAAAATAATTATTGGCTTAGAAAAATAAAGAATTATTCCTGAATGAGAGAAGAGTTTTGAACAGATAAAATCTTGGCTCTATCAATAGGAGATTAAATGAGGGAATAGCTGTTTCATAGAAAAGCATTTGGAACCATAGAAATTATCTGAAAAGGAAACATCTTCATCTGAAGATTTCTTAAAACATTGGAAAGACATCTATGCCTAAAGTATTTTAGGGTGAATTTAAATGATATTGGGAAGGATATATTTTATGATGAATTCAAGTTTACAGTTTTTTCCTAGAAATGATCATTTCAGTGAGCAATAAAGAATATGAAGATAATGAAAATGTACAATGTGTTACTAGGTATTATTTCAAGAGTGAGAAGTTTTTAGCGTGAGAGTGAGAAAGGTGTGTTTGATCTGAGTTTTGGGTACTGCTAAAGTCATTGCTGAGGGAGAAGATCCCAAGGCTGAGAGAATTTCCACTTCCCTTCTGGAATGGACATGGTTGATACTCATTCCAAAGTGAGAAACTCCTGTCCCATTTGCTATTTTTATAGGTTGTTTCCCAGGCTTTTGCGTGAATTTGGGCCTAATAGTATTCACCTGCAACTCAGAGAACTTCTCTCCATCTGCTGAAGCCACCTGCTCTTTCTGGAAAATGCCTGTGAGCCTGTTGTCAGAATTAACCAGTGATTGATGGAGGAAGAAGCATAAAAGCCCAACTCCCTTATATCCAGTTGGGGAAACACTGACACATAGTATACATTCCAGGGCTTCCCTTCAAGATCAGGCTGACATTACTCTCTAAGAGAGTTGCTAAATTTATGCCCTTGCTTGATTTGGTCTTCTCCTTCTCTCTGCTACTTCCCCTACTCTTTTACAGGTTTCTCCTCAGAGCACATTTAACACATCTCTGATACACAGAGATTTACTCCTCCTTGTCTGCTTCTGAGGGACCCACACTAAGAAACATCCTCCACAAATACAGACAGTATTTGTGTACAGATAGTATCTGTGTATGTAAATATTGGGAGCAATGATGGGCAAGGGGATTATTTAATATTGCCTGATTTTTACTGTCATCTTTGGCCAGTTACTAATAGTGAAGCCTGGATGAGAAGAGAAGTCCGTTCAACCTTGGGAAAGCATGGGAGAATAGAGATAAGAAAAATGGAATGAATAAGCTTAAAGTCTAATAATAAAAAATTATACACAATAAGTCCATTAAAATTACAGTCTTCACCCAAGGCAGTAGTAACAGGAAAGTAATTGGAAGATAGAGAATTGACATAAAAATAATGCAAGTTTTAATTAATAGGAGTTGGAAAACTATTGGCAGGAATGCTGATGAGAATTTCACCAGTTTTTAAAGAGGTGTAAAAATTGGATTGACAGGAAGGAATTGTGAGAATATTCCCTCTTGTAGCATTATGTGGATCAAGATGTGAAAGCTAAAACAAAGACCAGTCTATGTTAATACATGAATAAAAATGATGACGTAGATAATAATTATTAAGCTAATTATTGAGCTAATTATTAAGAGCTAAACACTCATGTTTCCTGTTTTGTCTTTATTTACTAACCACCCTGTGACAGAGGTTTTCTTATTATAAATGACTATAAGGCCCCGGGATTTCTTTGGAAGGAATGATGCTAAAGCTGAAACTCCAGTACTTTGGCCACCTCATGCGAAGAGTTGACTCATTGGAAGACTCTGATGCTGGGAGGGATTGGGGGCAGGAGGAGAAGGGGACGACAGAGGATGAGATGGCTGGATGGCATCACTGACTCGATGGAGGTGAGTCTGAATGAACTCCGGGAGTTGGTGATGGACAGGGAGGCCTGGCATGCTGCGATTCATGGGGTCACGAAGAGTTGGACACAACTGAGCGACTGATCTGATCTGATAAGGCACATAGATGATACATAATTTTTCAATGATATGTAGAAGATTAATATTCATAGATAATATGTTTCTGGAAGGAATATCTTATATTATTCTGGAACAGCTGGTTAGAAAAAATGGACTTTAATTTTTAACAGAAATTGAGGAAACTGTTTAAATAACAGGGGTGGAAGGTAGAGTGCTCAGAGTACATGCTCTAGGTACATTAATTTCATGACACTCAGAAAATTTTCAGATTCATAAAATAGTTACAAAAGATGAGGCTTGTTAAGAGAAGGCCAGTTGAGAGGCTTTTGCATGCACTTATTCATAAGATAAGGACCTGAATAGCCACAGTAGATGCTAAGTTGTCAAGAAAATAAGTGGTATGATAACCACTAAATCTCTAATTATTATCCCTGTTGCTGCAAATGGCATTATTTTGTTCTTTTATATGGCTGAGTAATATTTCATTATATGTATATATGTATATATATATGTATATATGCATACAGACCACATATTCTTTGTCTGTTCCTCTTTTGGTGAACATTTAGGTTGCTTCCATGTCTTGGCTATTATCAATAGTGCTGCAGTGAACATTGGGAAACATGTATCTTTTTGAATTATAGTTTTCTCTGTATATATGTCCAAGAGTGGGATTGTTGAGTCATATGGTAGTTTTATATTTAGTTTTTTAAGGAACTTCCATACTGTTCTCAGTTTTCTATACACCTGAAACTAACACAACATTGTAAGTCAAACATACTTCAATAAAAATTTTTTAAAAAGAATAATAAAACATCTAAGTCATACCAAGAAAAAAAAAAAGTGGTACAGGAGACAGTGCAAAAAATATTGAGGGAAAGAGGTGTGTAAAAAATGATCAAATTAGAGCGTTAAGAGCTATATGTGGACATTTTCACCTCCACATCTAGATATGAGCAATGATAATACAAGCCTCTGCAAATCACAACATTATAAACTTTACTTAAGGTCTGAAAATTCACAGTATATTAATTTATGTCTATATTTACAGCTACTTCTCTACACATTGCATTGAAGTAATATTCTTAGAACATTGATTAAATGTGGGTGAAATGCACAAAAATAAGCCTTCAATAAATGTATTGGCTCATCAAACCATTTATGTTGGATTTTTTCCTGGAATATAATAAGAAGTTATGAAGATGATTTATTGCTCATGTATTTCAAATTGTTGTCATTCAAACTTTAGGTTATGAATATTGTTTCATTAATTTTAGTGCTAATGTTGTCTGAATAGCTGCCATGTTATGTTTTTGATCATGTTTTGATCTTTGTGTAATTGTATAAAGAAATGCAGAATTTAAGAGCATTCAGGAAGACTATTCTCATATCTAAATTCATTGGCCCTTCTGTAGCTTCATATATGATCATCTGTCAGATTTTTACTTTTCAGCAATTTTTCTGAAACTATAAAATAAATGACCACCTCTACCTCCATGATACCTAAAATTATCTTAAATGAATAGCTGTCCCTCTTTTATTGAATGTACTTTGTCTAGATCATGTCCTGGAAACTTTCTTTATTTCTCTATAGTAAAAGTAGTTTAGTTTGTTTCTTCAGATTCTGTCAATAATAGCCAGGTATGCCCAATCCCGGAGAAGGCAATGGCACCCCACTCCAGTACTCTTGCCTGGAAAATCCCATGGATGGAGGAGCCTGGTGGGCTGCAGTCCATGGGGTCGCTAAGAGTCAGACATGACTGAGCGACTTCCCTTTCACTTTTCACTTTCATGCATTGGAGAAGGAAATGGCAACCCATTCCAGTGTTCTTGCCTGGAAAATCCCAGGGACAGAGGAGCCTTGGTGGGCTGCCGTCTCTGGGGTTGCACAGAGTCGGACACGACTGAAGTGACTTAGCAGCATGCCCAGTCCTCTACAAAAGTAACACCTGCTGCTGCTGCTGCTGGAATTATTTAAAAGCCCTGTATTGTATATATAGGGAAAATATGACTTGGGATTTGAAAATTAAGTCATATTTATATCAATGGCAAAGTTCTATACATTCCTGTGGTTGTAATAACAGGGCAATATGTTCTAATTTGGGCTTTCTTGATGGCTCAGGCAGTAAAGAATCTGCCTGCAATGCAGGAGACCTGGGTTCAATCCCTGGGTCAGGAAGATCCCCTGGAGACAGGAATAGCAACCCACTCCAGTATTCTGACCTGGAGAATTCCATGGACAGAGGAGCCTGGTGGGCTGCCGTCTATGGGGTCGCACAGAGTCCGACACAGAGTCGCACAGAGTCGGACAGCCCATGGGATCTCAAGGAGTTGGACAGGTTTGAGCAACTAACACTTTCTTTTCACTTTTCATATTCTAATTTAAACTAATTAAATATTGGCTGAGACTGTTAAGATTTTACTCCAGGCCACTATTGTTTTAAGTTTGGAGGCAACCTATATTCACTACCAAAGTTTATTAAGAAGATAGAGAAACTATCAGTTGTGAGTGGTAGCTGTTGACACATACAAGTCTGGTGATGCTGTGTGCTGTTTATTGGATTCTGTAGGTATGCAATTTGTAAAATAAGCTTTATTAAAAAAAAAAACAGTTTGGACTTACACAACAGTGATAAAAATAGTATAGAAAATTCCCATATACCCCATATTCAGTATCTTCTATTAGTATCTTCCATTAATATGGTACACTCTTACCAATAATTAACCAATATTGATGTGTTATTAATTAAAATGCACAGTTTATTTTTACTTCCTAAGTTTTTATCTAGTGTCCTTTTTTTATGTTCCAGCATCCTATCTATAATATCTCCTTATAGTTAGTTATATGTCTCTTTAGGCTCCTCTTTGATAACCATGACAATTTTGAGGAATCCTGATCAGACATATTATAGGATGTCCACTCTATTGATAATTTGGTGTTTTTCTCGTGGTTAGATGGGATTTGTGGGTTTGGGTGAGGAAGCTCATAGAGGTAAAGTATTTTCACCACATACTATTAATATGATTTATAACTGTTGAGTTAACCTGATCATTTGACTAGGTAGTGTTTGCCAGATTTCTCCACTGAAAAAATACCTTCCTTTCCAGGCTGAACTCTTCGGAAGGAAGTCACTATGAATAGCACAGAGAGTCTGTATCAGTTATTTTGAATTCTTCTGCAGCTCAGATTTTTCTCTTCAGCCACGTTTATTATATTAGTATACACTCATAGGTCTCATATTTTACACTTGGGGTTGTTCACTTTGTTGTTCATTTGTCCAGTTTGACTATTAAGAGTTCTTTTAGTTTGATCTTGTGCCCCTTTGACATATCCCTATCTATTTCTCATCTATCTATCATCAATCTGCCTATCTACATTTTTTAAACATTTCATTACTTTTTGACACTGTAAGATGCTGCTGCTTCTGCTGCTAAGTCGCTTCAGTCGTGTCTGACTCTGTGCGACCCTGAGACAGCAGCCCACCAGGTTCCCCCATCCCTGGGATTCTCCAGGCAAGAACACTGGAGTGGGTTGCGATTTCCTTCTCCAATGCATGAAAGTGAAAAGTGAAAGTGAAGTCGCTCAGTCGTGTCTGACTCTTAGCGACTTCATGGACTGCAGCCTTCCAGGCTCCTCCGTCCATGGGATTTTCCAGGCAAGAGTACTGGAGTGGGGTGCCATTGCCTTCTCCGACTATAAGATGGGCCAGGGTTATTATGTATATTTACTCCCCACTCCTAGAATCACATTTCTTTATAGTGTCCTAGCTCCTTTTATTGGAGAATGGTATTAGAAACCACGATCTGGGTACTAGGTGTGCTCATTGCTAGTCTTTTAGATCTTCTCTACTTTTTCTTTTTTTTTAATGTTGTTAATTATTGATTCAAATTTGTAAAGGGATATAGGCCTATTCAGATTATCTGTTTCACCTTGCATGAATTTTGGTAGTTTGTGTCAAATTATGAAGTTTGCAGCCATATAAAGTTCATAATGTTCCCTTTTTTAAAATAAAAGCTTTTTAAAATATCAGTTTTAGATTCAAACCAAAATTGAGAGTAAGATACAGAGATTTCCCATATACTTCCTGTCCTGACACATACAGAGCCTACACCATTATCTTATTCTTATTTGTACATTTTGGGTAATAGTCCCTTATCAAATGTGTCTTTGCAATTTTTTTCTCAGTCCATGGCTTGTCTTTTCATTCTCTCAACACTGTATTTCATAGAGCCGATTTTTAAAATTTTAATGGAGCCCATTTTATCTTTCATGTTCTATGCCTTTGGTATTATATTTAAATAATCATCACCATAGCCCTGCTGCTGCGTCGCTTTAGTCGTGTCCAACTCTAGCAACCCCATGGACTGCAGCCTACCAGGCTCCTCCGTCCATGGGATTTTCTAGGCAAAAGTACTGGAGTGGGGTGCCATTGCCTTCTCTGCAGGTCATCTTAAATTTCACCTATGTTATCTTTAAGAGTTTTACAGTTTTGTGAAGGGTATAAGGTCTGTGTCTAGATTTATTTTTGTGTGTGGATGTCCAGTTGTTCTGGCACCATTCATTGAAAAGACTGTCTTTGCTCCATTTGTCTAAGATAAGTTGACTATGTTAGTGTACTTATGTTGCATTGATTTATCTGTCTGTTCTGTCACTGATAACACTGTTTTGATTACTAATATCCCTTATTTATCCATTCAATACTCATTAGTTTAGCAGTGATAACCCTTCTTTTATATCTGAGATTAGTAATTTGTACCTTCTCTCTATTCTTTTTCACAGTTAGCCTGGGTAGATGTTGATCATTTTTACTAATCTGTTCATATTGTTCCCCTGTATACAATTTCATTGTTTTTTATAAAATAATTTTTATTTCCTTTCTTCTGCTTCTTTTAGGCTTAAATTAGTCTTCATTTTTAGTTGCATAAAATGTAATCTTAGATTATTGCTTTTAGATCACCTTCTTTTCTAGTGTAGTTATTAAATGCTATAAACTTCCATCTGTGCATTACTTCTGCAACATCCACAAATTTTGACAAGTTGTGTTTTCATATTAATTTGTTTTAAATAACAGATTTATGTTGAAAGTTATTTATTGACCCAAATGTTATTTATAAGTACTTTGTTTAGTCTCAGACCTGTGGCGGATTCAAGTTGATATATGGCAAAACCAATAGAATATTGTAAAGTTAAAAAACAAAATAAAAAAAAATAAGTAAAAAAAAAATATTTAGGGATTTTCTAGTTACATTCCTGTTATTGATTTCTAATTTAATGTCACTAAATAAACTTTATTAGAGTGCACTTTATTTGATTTATTTGCATTTAATTTTGTTAAGGTGTACTTATGGCCTAGAGATGTGGTCTGTATTGGTGAATGTTCTTTTGTGATCTGAAAACAGTATATGCAGTATATGTTTTACTGTTGTTGGATTAAGTATTCTATAAATGTTAATCAGATCAACTTGATTGATGGTGATGCTCAGGTAAAATCTGATAGAATTGAAATAAGAAATAGATAATTCCACTTTTATAGTTGAATGCTTTAACATGCCTTTTTGGAAAAATTGAGTTAATCAAGCAGGCAGAAAATCAGTAGGGTATTTGTGAAAATTGAGGAGGCTGGTGTGGTTGGAGGAGAGTGAAGGAACATGTGCAGGAAATGTACTCAATATCAGCAGGGTCGGAAGACTGTGTGGGCCTTACATAAGATGTGAAGAAAGGGACCAATTTGGAGGAAAGATGAGTTCATTTTTATAGAATGATAAGTTCAAACTGAATATTAGAGTCTCAAGAGAGGATGTCAAATGGACTTCTGGGATGTTATCAACTACATTATACAGCCTCTAAGAAATACTGTGCCTCTATGAAATACTGTTATATAGTCATCCATGGCTGAAATTATCATATCCTCCCACTAGTGGGAAATGCATTATGAATGTCTTGCAAAATTAAGGCCCATTGGGTTTTTCGGTCATCTGCTGAATATAGAACCAACCAACATGATTTTGTCTTATTTCTACTTATCTTCAGCTGTTAAGGTATATGAAGAAGATGTGGGGAGCTGTTCTTAACAAGATTGAATGTGAAACAGTAATAGCAGGGCATGAAAGGTGGAGCATTAATACAAGATAATTTTACTTTTGAACATTGGATTTTTTAAAAGTTTGAGGAGGGAAGTAAAGGCAAAGAATGAAGATAGATGATGTAGACTAAGTCTAAATGTAGATAAGCTATTTATGCTAGAGTAATAGAGAAAGCAAGCTAGGAAGACAGATATTAGCAAGAGAATATAATGCTTGAGTGAGTATATTGACAAACTATTGGTTTTGCTAGTGATGAAAAGGTGGGCTGTGACCATAGGTAAGAGCGGCCAATAAAGCAAGGGTGGAAGACAAAGTCTTTGGAAGAAGAGATTTCAAAAAGGTAGATACTGGCAGAATCATCATATGTTGTTACTTGCTCAGTCATGTCTGCCTCATTGAGACCCCTTGGACTGTAGCCTGCCAGGCTCCTCTGTCCATGGAATTCTCCAGGCAATAACACTGGAGTGGGTTGCCATTTCCTTCTTCAGGGGATCTTCCTGTCCCAGGGATCGAACACAGTTCTCCTGAATTGTAGGCAGATTGTTTACCATCTGAGCCACATGGATATTAAAATCATGAAGGTTGAAGATGACAGTAATGATGGAGAGAGTGGCTACGTCTAAGGTGCTAATCTTCAAGGAATAAATCAAGTGCTCTTGGGGTATATGGAAGGTCAGAGCAGAGAAAAGTAGCATCTGGTATAATCTGATGAAGTACAAATCAAAGCTCAAGAATTTTAGGAAAGAAAAAGGGAAATGTCCTGGAAGTGTGAACGAGGGATAAGAAAGTAATCTGTCCCATCTTTAGGTCAAATAATGTATGATGTATTTAAAAAGAAAAACAAATTAAAAAATGAACAGTCAACCAGATTCACAAGTAACTTTTCCTTGGTGATGCAAAAGAAAATACTTGATTCATGGTGCAAACCTACTGTGTGCAAGGCTAAGAACTATAATGTTCAAGTGATACCAGGAAAAGGAAAGGAAGCTGTGAATGTCCCCCCAGCCTGCCACAGATAGATATAGCCTATTTACATTTTTATGAGAAAAAAAAAAAGTAGTTCTGGGATAGGAAGGTATAAAAAAGGAATTATGAAAATACATACAAATGTGTTGAGAAAGAAATAGGGAGAAATATCTAAATATACCAATGAACCAGACAGCAAGCTGTCAGATGAGTTCAAAAATAAAAACAGAATTCATGTCAAGAAAACTTGAGTGACTTTAGTTGCTCAAAAGAGCATTAGAATCACATTATTAATGCAAAATAAGAAAACACCATAGAAAACTTTAAAAGCAATAGAATATATGCCATCTTAGAATTATGCCAACATAAAAAACTTTCAAAGGGATATAGTATCTAGAACTAAGATGGAAAAGTCTCCTATATGTAAGGTCATCCTAGAATGGTATTATGTGGAAATTTTAAAACACTTAGAAGGTTGTCATATTTCACAAGATATCGAGAAATCCTAAAATGTATTGAAATAAGGAAACTGAAAGGGAAAACATCTTGTAGCAAATTACCTGCTTTGTCAAGACTTGTAGTGGAGTGGAGGCTGAATAGCCTTTTGGTGTGGAATGGGAAAAACAACCAGGAAAAGTGGTAAATTTAGTTGCAATGTTAGCTTTAGTTCTAATGTTTTGGGGGTTTCTTGGAAATGAGGCAATAAGGTCTAAGTGGTTACAGAAAACAGGACTTGTCTTCAGTAAGATTTATACAGGGAGATTTAACTTTGAAACTTTAGCCTAAATAAGTCAGATTATGATTATTTATTGCCTGCACTCAACTAATAGTGGTCATATTTGGTATATTTCTTAGGTAGATTTTAAATACATAAGATTCAAGATAATTTAGTTTAAGTTTCCTTGGTGGCTCAGACGGTAAAGAGTCTGCCTACTATGCGGGATACCAGAGTCCAGTCCCTGGGTTGGGAAGATCCCCTGGAGAAGGAAATGACAACCCACTCCAGTTTTCTTGCCTGGAAAATCCCATGGACAGAGGAGCCTGGCGGGCTACAGTCCACAGGGTTGCAAAGAGTTGGATATGACTGAGTGACTTCACTTTCACTTTCAATAATAGAAAGATCCAGAAGGCATTTCTATACAATGCAACCACTGAATGTAATTTTTTTTTATTTCTCTTTCTTAATCTGGAAATATATTAATGATACATTCTTAAGTGAAGCTTGCAAAAAACCATACTATTCATTAGAAGTACTGAGTCAAGGGCACTTGGAACTAAAACAGAGTCTCTCTATTATTATACTGTTATTTAAATAGCAGTGAATTTTCATATGAACATTTCTAAAAGGACTAGAAGCAATCTCTACAGAGCGATAAGTTTAAAGATAATTTGAAGCTTCCATTTCACTTCATCTCTTTGGATATTTAACTGTAAATTAACATTTTTTGAAAATGAAAACAATATATAGCAAGGGCTTATGAAACAAATGAAGTCAGAAGGGAGGCTATTCCATAAATGATAAATATGCTTATTTAGACCTTGGTTTTGCAAACTGTTTTTACCACACACAAAGAAAGCAGGGAAGATAACACCATCTTCTTCCAGTGCCAAATTCCCACAAACCCAGGTCCCCAGAGTAGATCCCAGTTGCTCTAATGCTTGTTTAGAGAAGTCTTTCAAATATACAAGGAACATTAAATTAAATTATTCAGTGTTGTATCTTTAACTAGGACACTGTGGATAACAGACACCTTACCTGCCTCATAGAGGGGAGCCATAGAGACTTAAGTATAGGTATAATTATATAACCATGTTACTTAAATAATGTAAATATGGAGTCTTAACCTTTATTTAGTCATGAACACATGATATCATTTAGTTAAAAACAATGCTGAAGGATCCTAAACTTTTCAGTACCAACCTGCTTGAACTTTAAAAAAAAAAAAATTGTTTTGTAATCCATAGGAAATCTCCAAGAATAGTACCGCAAATACCGATTTATTCTTCACCCAGATTTAGCAATTGTTTACATTTTAGTATATACATATAATTCAGTATATGTTCTTGAAAACATTTTCAAACCATTTGAAAGTTGGAGGCATCATATTATTTTTGCTCTAAATACTGCAATGTGCATCTTCTAATAAGGGTATTTCTCTTTATAATCACATAAATATATCTTCTACATAGTCCTCATCTCACCTTAGGAAAAATCAGTTCAGTTCAGTCGCTCAGTCGTGTCTGACTCTTTGCAACCCCGTGGCTGCAGCATACCTGCAGACTGTCCATCAACAACTCCCGGAATTCACTCAAACTCACGTCCATCGAGTTGGTGATGCCATCCAGCCATCTCGTCCTCTGTCATCTCCTTCTCCTCCTGCCCCCAATCCCTCCCAGCATCAGGGTCTTTTCTAGTGAGTCAACTCTTCGCATCAGGTGGCCAAAGTATTGGAGTTTCAGCTTCAACATCAGTCCTTCCAAAGAACACCCAGGACCGATTTCCTTTAGGATGGACTAGTTGAATCTCCTTGTAGTCCAAGTGACTCTCAAGAGTCTTCTCCAACACCACACTTCAAAAGCATCAATTCTTCAGCGCTCATCTTTCTTTAAGTCCAACTCTCACATCCATACATGATCACTGGAAAAACCATAGCCTTGATAGATGGACCTTTGTTGACAAAGTAATGTCTCTGCTTTTTAATATGCTGTCTAGGTTGGTCATAACTTTCCTTCCAAGGATAAGCATCTTTTAGTTTCATGGCTACAAGCACCATCTTCAGTGATTTGGGAGCCCAGAAAAATAAAGTCAGCCACTGTTTCCACTGTTTCCCCATCTATTTGCCATGAAGTGATGGGACCAGATGCCATGATCTTAGTTTTCTGAATGTTGAGCTTGAAGCCAACTTTTTCACTCTCCTCTTTCACCTTCATCAAGAGCCTCTTTAGTTCTTCTTCACTTTCTGCCATAAGGGTGGTGTCATCTGCATATTTGAGGTTATTGATATTTCTCCCGGCAATCTTGATTCTAGCTAGTGCTTTCTCCAGCCTAGCGTTTCTCATGATGTACTCTGCATAGAAGTTAAATAAGCAGGGTGACAATATTCAGCCTTGACGTACTCCTTTTCCTATTTGGAACCAGTCTGTTGTTTCATGTCCAGTTCTAACTGTTGCTTCTTGACCTGCATATAGGTTTCTCAAGAGGCAGGTCAGGTGGTCTGGTATTCCCTTCTCTTTCAGAAGTTTCCACAGTTTATTGTGGTCCACACAGTCAAAAGCTCTTGCATAGTCAATAAAGCAGAAATAGATGTTTTTCTGGAACTCTCTTGCTTTTTTTCAATTATCCAGCAGATGTTGGCAATTTGATCTCTGCTTCCTCTGCCTTTTATAAAACCAGCTTGAACATCAGGAATTTCATGGTTCACATATTGCTGAAGCCTGGCTTGGGGAGTTTTAAGCATCATTTTGCTAGCATGTGAGATGAGTGCAATTGTGCGGTAGTTTATCATTCTTTGGCATTGCCTTTCTTTGGAATTGGAATGAAAACTGACCTTTTCCAGTCCTGTGGCCACTGCTGAGTTTTCCAAATTTGCTGGCATATTGAGTGCAGCACTTTCACAGCATCATCTTTCAGGATTTGAAATAGCTCAACTGGAATTCCATCACCTCCACTAGCTTTGTTCGTAGTGATGCTTTCTAAGGCCCACTTGACTTCACAGTCCAGGATGTCTGGCTTTAGGTGAGTGATTACACCATCATGAAAAATGGCATTTGCTATAGGAACTGTATTTAAATTTCACCTTTTTAAAAGGAAAAAAAAAAAAACAAAAAACGAAGAAACCTGGGTTTTAGAGCTTCTTTTCAATTCATGATCCAATCATCTTTCATTTTTTGTATTTGGATGCTTCATCTGTTCAGACTCTTTAATTTATACCAGTCCTTGTGGCTTCTTTTTAAATAAAATTTTTATTTTAGAATGGTTTTAGATTTGCAAAAACAATTGGAACATAGCATATAGAGTTCTCATATACTCTGCACCATATTTTTTCTATTATAGACATCTATATTTGTGTGGTACATTTGTTACAGCTGGTGAACCAATATTGATACATTTATTAATTAAATCCATGTTTATTCATATTCCCATAGACTGTTTTTTAATCTAAGATCCTCTTTGATGCTCCTTAATCACACCCAGAATAAATTTATTTCCATTTTCTTGGGCTTGTGTTGGCTGTGAAATTTCACAGGCTTTTCTTTTCTTGATGACCTTCATAATTTTTAGGATCACTGGCCAGATAGTTTATAGTATTTATGTTGAGTGGAATTCGCCAGATCTTTTTTCTCATAATTGTACTATGATTATCAGTGTTTGGAAGAGAACTGCAAAAATAAAGTGTTATTTTCATCATACCATAATTCTTGGGTTTTGTATTGGTTTGCTATGGCTTCCTTAACAGAATATCTCAGACTGGGTAGTTTAAAGAGGGAAATTTATTTATCTTACAGTTTTGGAGGCTAGTCTAAGATCAAGGTGTCAGCAGATAGTTTGAAGATGGTTGTCTTTGCCTTTTGCCTTCATATAATCTTTCCTCTGTGTCTTTATCCCAGTATCTCCTCTGTGTTCAGATTTCTTCCTAGAAGGTCTCTGGTCAGATTGGATTAGGGCCCACCCTAACAGCATCAATTTAACTTAAATCACTTTTTTTCAGGGATTTCATTTATTTAAACCAGTTTTAGGTTCCTAGAGAATGGATGGTGTAGAGATTTCCCATATATGCTCAACCACCATGGATGTATAGCCTTTTTCATTATCAACATCTCTCACTCAGGTCAGTTCAGTTCAGTCGCTCAGTCGTGTCAGACTCTTTGCAACCCCACGAACAGCAGCAGGCCAGGCCTCCCTGTCCATCACCAACTCCCGGAGTCCACCAAAACCCATGTCCATCGAGTTGGTGATGCCATCCAACTATCTCATCCTCTGTCGTCCCCTTCTCCTCCTGCCCCCAATCCTTCCCAGAATCAGGGTTTTTTCAAATGAGTCAGCTGTTTGCATCAGGTGGCTAAAGTATTGGAGTTTCAGCTTCAACATCAGTCCTTCCAATGAACACCCAGGACTGATCTCCTTTAGGATGGACTGGTTGGATCTCCTTGCAGTCCAAGGGACTCTCAAGAATCTTCTCCAACACCACAGTTCAAAACCATCAATTCTTCGGTGCTCTGCTTTCTTTATAGTCCAACTCTCACATCCATACAGATGGTACATTTGTTATAACTGATGAACTTGTATTGGCATATTAGGATCACCCAAAGCCCAAATTTTACATTATAGTTCATGCTTGATGATCTAACTCTAAAGTTTATATAGAGAGGTGGAAGGCCCAGAATAGCCATCACAGAAATGAAAGTACAGAATGAGTTGGAGGGCTGAAATTAGCCAACTTTTGAAATTTACTATAAAGCTCCTGTAATCAAGATACAATAATATATGATATATATTTAGAGAATTAAATACATTGTTTCTTTTATTCCTTTGAATAACCTGTCCAATTATGAATAAGAAAATCAACTGTTTTATTTTACCCTCACTTATTCATTCTTTGATGCTTTTCTATACTTCATGTAGATTAGAGTCTGAGCTATTTCCCTCTCTCCAAAGATTGTCTTTTAACATATTTTGCAAGGCATCCTTATTAGCAGCAAACTCCTTCAATTTGGAAGTTTCTATTGATATATCCTGGAGCTCAGAGATTCTTTCCTCAGCTGTGTCTAGTCTACTAATAAGCCCATCAAAGTATTTCTTCCAAATTCCTCACTGCTGTAATGGTGTCTTTGAGCTTTACCATTTCCTTTTATTTCTTTAGAATTTCCCTCTCTCTGGGTTACATCGCTCATCTGTTCTTGCATGCAATCTACTTTACCTATTAGAGCCCTTAGCATGTTCATCACAGTTTTTAAAATTCTGGTCTGATAATTCCAATATCTCTGTTGTATCTGACTCTGGTACTGATGCTTGGTTTGTGTCTTCAAATTGTACTTTTAGCCTTTTATTGTGCTTTGTAACTTCATCTTTATAGTAAGACATGATCTATGGGTAAAATGAACTGCTGGAAACACGGCTTTAATAATGTGGTGTTGAGGTTAGGGGCAGTGGGACACATTCTATGATTTGGTTTCAGTCTTTTAATACGCCTATGCCTCTGGATGGTAAATTTAATGTGTTCTTAGTTTCTCCTTTAGTTAAAATGGGATGGCTAGAATTGAGTATTTCCCTTCTCCTAAGTAGAAAGCTAGGGCTTCCCAGGTGGTTCAGTGGTAAAGAATCTGCCTGCCAATGCAGGAGATTCAGGGGACACAGATTCGAACCCTGAGTGGGGCATGGCAACTCGCTCCAGTATTCCTGCCTGGAAAATCCCATGGATGGAGGAGCCTGGCTGGCGATAATCCACAGGGTCACAAAGAGTTGGACAGGAGTGAGCTACTGAGCACACACGTAAGTAAAAGGCTACAGCTGACTGGTATTTCCCTTCCCCCAGAGAAGGCAATGGCAACCCACTCCAGTACTCTTGCCTGGAAAGTCCCACGAACGGAGGAGCCTGGTGGGCTGCAGTCCATGGGGTCGCGAAGAGTTGGACATGACTGAGCGACTTCATTTTCACTTTTCCCTTTCATGCATTGGAGAAGGAAATGGCAACCCACTCCAGTGTTCTTGCCTGGAGAATCCCAGGGACAGGGCAGCCTGGTGGGCTGCCGTCTATGGGGTCGCACAGAGTCGGACATGACTGAAGTGATGCAGCAGCAGCAGCAGCAGCAGCAGCAGCAGCAGCAGCAGCAGCAGCAGCAGCAGCAGCAGCAGCAGCAGCACATTTAGGAACTCTCCCAGAAGTTTGGATTCACCTTAATTAGTTTCTCCTGAAGGCATTCTTGTTAAGAACAGAGTGCTCTGGTCTATTTCAAGGCTGTTACATTTCCCCTCCCACTACGAGATGCATTAGGGGATTTTTCTCTGATTTCACTCAAGGACCTGTTTGAGCTCCAGGGAGGCAACTCTCTGGAAATTGTGGGGATCCTCAAATGACTGACTTCCTCTGGACTATTTTAACTCTCTCTTTGACATTTAGCGTCCAGCATTTCAGCAACTAAGTTTCGGGTTTTCCTACGCGGATTGGCTTCTGCGGCAGTTTCGACTCGTGGTTATCTGCTCCGGTAAGCTGTAACTCCTTGTTTTCTCCTTTCTTATTTTGGGGCAACGGTTTGTCCTGAATTCTCCTCTCTTTTACCGGCTAAGAAAAGTTGTTCAGCTTTTTACCTGTTAGGATGGAATGGAGACTTCCAAGGCTTCTTACTTGTGGACCTGGAAACGTTAACTTTTAGGAACTTTCTCATGATCGTATTTTCATATGCGAACAGGCAGATTAGAAAGCGTCATGGTTCATAGGTCTACCCAGCCCAATTGGCACACATGTAGCCCAGCCTGAGCCTCCCTCTCAACTTCGACAGTGAATGGCAACTCTCTCAATTTTTTTTTTTCCCTCATGTCTCTTCTATGCTTATAACCTAAGATCAAGTGACCTTACCTGAAGATATGGTGATCTTTCCCTCTATTTATAGAAGTAGACGTAAAAAAATTAAAAAAAAAAAAAAAGAAAGGAAAAGAAAACTTTGTGGTGTATATCCAAAGGCTTTGTACTTATTGTTGTTATTTTTAAAATATTTGTTTATTTGGCTCTTCTGGGTCTTAGTTGTGGCTTGAAAACTCTCAGTTTTGGCATGTGAGATCTAGTTCCCTGACCAGGGTTTGAACCTGGCCCCCCTACATTGAGAGTGCAGAGCCTTTACCACTAAATCACTGGGGAAGTCCCAGACCAGAGGCTTTGTACTTTAAATACTCAAAAAAACCATTTGGGGGGTTTGTTATTTATTTTAATATTCCTGAATAAAGAGACTGGCTAGTGAAGAAGAGACATTCTTTTAAAATTTTAGTTGTGCTAGGCCTTTGAATGATCAGGGATTTTCTGAGAGATTTGAGCTGTCGGAAATGGACTGAAGAGGTATTGCATGCCTCTTTCTGTGGGGGTATTCAAGCAGATATTTGACATACAGCTGATGCAGGTATTGTAGAAGTAACTGGAACAACAGATGAGAATTAGTGTTTGTGTTCTAAGGTCTTTTCCTGCTTTATGTGGTAAATTTATACATTAAAAAAAAAAATAGTAATAGTCATGAATTTCACTTGAGTCTCCCTTCATAGTCACCAAATCTTGAGTGAGTGAGTGAGTGAAGTCGCTCAGTCCTTTTTGACTCTGTGACCCCATGGTCTGTAGCTCACCTGGCTCCTCTGTCCATGGGATTTGCCAGGCAAGAATATGGAGTGGGTTGCCATTTCCTTCTCCAAATCTTATTGTGACCCAAGTAACTAATTATTTGGTCAGGCAAAATACTGCCACTAACTGACCAATATTATCAAATAAACCAAATGCTTGAGGTCAGATACTACAAATTCATTTTGAGTATTTTAACTCATATTTATATGCAAATATGATTTCTTAAGTTTGTAGGATTCTTTGTTGATAATAGTTAGGGAAGCTGTGGAGTATAGCTGTGGAACATTGCTGGAAATGTTCAGGCACCTAACTTACTATAGAAGAGAGCAGAATTGAAAGATGAAGGAAAGGGCAAGCTGACTCATAAAGGCTTGAATTTGATTTGTGAGGGTGGAATGAAATATTATTGTGGAGTATGGGACATAACAGTGGTACAAACAGGAACAATATGTAGAAGATTTGTGACTGATGTGAGGTAATAGATAATTTTTATGATATAAAATTGATGTAAAAGGGGTCAGCTATAAGAAAGCATTGAAGCTCCGAAGTATCAGAATTGGAAAGAACTTCAAGGAGGCAGAGAAGGGCTTTGAAAAGAAATCGCTTTGAACTCTGTGCACTCTGCAAAATGATGCCATTCAATTCCAAATTCTCTGGCATTTATGCATGTGATTTTAGGGGCAGCCAGTAAAGGACATCAATATTAATGTAAAATTGTATTTTCAAAAAAACATTCAAGAAACTTTCATTAGACTAAACAAAACATTCTTTTTTTGTGTATGAAATAAAGCACTTTAAAAGGCATCGTATTAGCTTTAATGAAATCAAAATTAGTGGCTATTCAGTACTAGTTGGTTCGTTATGTATGCCACTATCTTCTTCTGTCGGGTCATTTTTATTTTGTTTTGTTTGAAATGAGGTTTATAAAATATGGTGATGCTTTTTAAGTCTCTTCCACTTGTTCATGATTGGACGATGCATTTGTAAATAAATGTGAAACTTACGTATCACTAGTTCTTTGGAAATAAAAAATATATTACTAATCCTAGTGGTTTCCAAGAACATGATTAAGTTGACTGTTGATACCACAAACTTTACTAATTCAATACATTCAATGGTTAAAAAAATAAACTTGACTTTCTTTCATGAAAAGTGGATTAGTAGCTCCAGGATATCTTGACATTTATTTTTAAAGTACAAAATAACATTTTGGCTAGAAGAATATTCAGTGTTCTCTTTTTTCCCTATTTTAGTCTATAGTAAACAGAAAATCATATGAAAACAGGTGTAGTCGTTAATGTGAGCTAGCAATCATACAGTTCAACTAATTACCAATATCAATACTTTTCACATGATTGCATAGAGCTGTTGTAATCTTCATACAGGACAGAAAGATTTTTAGAGTAGATATGGGTTAATGGTCTCATGCTATCTATATAAATGAATAATTCTATTTTGGCTAGACCTATGATGCAGTATTAAAATTTGCAAAGGCTGAATTTGGGTTGTTAGCAACATAATTGGGCTTTGAGATAATAAAAATTGGATATGGACCAAACCGGGATCCTGAGCAGGATTTCAGAAATAGCAAAAGTTTTTCAAAGTGTAGGATTGTAAAGATATTCCTTTAAAGTAAATGTTTTCTAGTCAAATTTAATTCTAGTCAAATTTAGAATTAAATTTTTAAAAATTTAAAAACTAAATTTAAATAACTTTAAATTGAAGTACAGAAACATACTTCAATTAAAAAGTACCTAGTAATTGTGTTATTTCAAGTGCAGTACTTTAAAGAAAGTTTTCAGTTAATAAACATTACAATAGGCACTTGGTTTATTTGAAGTAAAATCAGTTGTAAAAACAAATTGGAATTTTGCTTGGTTGTTTTCAAGATCAGTTCTTTAGAAATATGCATCATAAAATTTTACATTTTATGCCATGAGGTTAAGAGCAAATTAATAGAAAGTATGTAAAATACAATTGGTGATTCCTTCTTTACTACATTGTGGGTGTTTTAGATTTCTTTTACTTTATATTTGAAATGGGAAACTGAAGTGATTTTCCTTCTTAACATGCCAGTCACTTGTTACCATAACTAATTTTAAGTTCATGAAAATATATAAATATAATTTTTAGCTTAAATAGTTTTTCCAGGACAATGTAAGCAAGGAAAATTACTTAAAATACCAGGTTTTTTTGTTTCTTTGGAAGCAGTCCTAAAACTATGCAAGTTAAAACTAAATTTTTAATAAACCTATGTATATTATCAAAGACGGAAGAATTATATAAGATACCATGTTTATGCATAAATGTTATAATATGAGAACAGGAGGTGTGTGTATAAAAGAATTCATTAGAACATATCATGGAACATACTGTGTGCCTCAGCATTATATGTATATGAGTTAGGTGTTTAATTTGAAAATTCTAGTTGAGAGATTAAAAGTAGAACCTCTAAGTATAATGAGTTTCAATAATGCACTTAAACAGTCTACTAAAATATTACTTCAATTGTAAGTGATGTAAAAATATCGAAATTGTTTCCATACTAGGCCTTCGGAATTTGGGATGTATTTTGTAGTGATCATGCATTTCAGTTTAATTATTAAAGTACAATTGACTTACAATATTACAGTAGTTTCAGATGTACAACATAGTGATTCAGATTTTTTAATAGATTGTCCACCATTTAAAGTTATTATAAAATAGTGGCTCTATTGCCTGTGCTGTGCAATATCCTTATATATTTTTTATCTTATACATAAGTTTTTACCTCTTAATCCCCTATCTCAATATTGGCCCTCCCCCTCCATACCTCTCCCCACGGTTAACCACTAATTTACTCTATCTGCGTCTGTCTGTGATATTCATTGTTTTGTATGTTTTAGATTCTACATATGAGTGAAAATATACAATATTTGTCTTTCTATGACTTTTTTCACCACAAATTGCTATGTCAACAATGCATATTTTAAGTATTCAGCAGGCATGTGTGGCTAGTGGCTTTTCTTGGCAAACATAGTTCTGTACAAATAAGAGTGTTTCTCAGTGTTAATGGTTGAAGTGGGAGGAAGAGACATTTTCCCTCTGGGTAAGTATTTAACCATCCTGCTTACACTCAGTTGGAAACAGAAACTTGAATTTATAATAAACAAAACTTATGTAAATATATAATCTAGCCCTAAATGTCCATTTACAAAATTACTTTAAATTGTTATTTAAGGGTATTCAACTTGAAACTATGCTGACTAAAATAATGCACTTAATATATGTTGATGTCTGACTTATTTCAGTGACATGCATGAGAAAAACAATGGAATATTGAACTAAAGATAGAATTTTATGCCAGAAATTTCATCGCTTTAAGCTCTAAACAGGAATATTTTGCATCAAAGATTAATTTATATGTTACCAACTATCTATGTAGGAGGAATAAACTACAAAAAATACCAGCCAACAGAAACCTTTACGTGGTGGTAAAGTTATTCTGTAGAAAGAGCTCATACAAGTAAGTTACAAAGAAATAAATTCTGACATTACCTTTCCCACTTGCTGAATGGCTTGGAAAATGTTATATAATCTCTCTGAACCTTGAGTTTTCTCTTCTCAGAAATGATTATACCTTCCTTTCAGAGCTATGCCAATTAAATATAATCAAAGACACCATTTGAATTTCCATGAAAAGTATTTGCTGATCACATATCACGTTTACATGTCAAACAATAGATTTTAATACATACTAGTGTTGCTCTTTTCTGAAAATACCTCACACTGATTTGATTAAACAACGTTATTTGCTTCTAGCAAATTCAGATCTGTTGCTCAGTCATGCCCAACTCTTTGCGACCCCATGGTCTGCAGCATGCAAAGCCTCCCTGTCCATCATCAACTCCCAGAGTTCACTCAAACTCATGTCCATTGAGTTGGTGATGCCATCCAACCATCTCATCGTCTGTTGTCCCCTTCTCCTCCTGTAATCTTTCTCAGCATCAGGGTCTTTTCAAATGAGTCAGTTCTTCACATCAGGTGGCCAAAGTATTGGAGTTTCACCTTCAAAAACAGCCCTTCCAATGAACACTCAGCACTGATCTCTTTTAGAATGCACTGGTTGTATCTCCTTGCAGTTCAAGGGACTCTCAAGAGTCTTCTCCAATGCCATAGTTCAAAAGCATCAATTCTGAACTCAGCTTTCTTTATAGTCCAACTCTCACATCCATACATGACTACTGGAAAAACCTTAGCTTTGACTTGGACAAACCTTTGTTGTCAAAGTAATGTCTCTACTTTTTAATATACTGTCTAGGTTGGTCATAACTTTTCTTCCAAGGAGCAAACCTCTTTTAATTTCATGGCTGCAGTCAGCATCTGCAGAGCCCCCCAAAATAAACTCTGTCACTGTTTCCACAGTTTCCCCATCTATTTGCCATGAAGTGATGGGACCAGATGTCATGATCTTCGTTTTCTGAATGTTGAGCTTTAAGCCAACATTTTCACTCTCCACTTTCACATTCAAGAGGCTCTTTAGTTCTTCACTTTCTGTCATAAAGGTGGTGTCTTCTGCATATCCAAGGTTATTGATATTTCCCCAGCAATCTTGATTCCAGCTTGAGCTTCATCCAGCCCAGCGTTTCTCATGATGTACTCTATAAGCAGGGTGACAGTATACAGACTTGATGTACTCCTTTTCTGTTTGGAACCAATCTGTTGTTCCATATCCAGTTCTAACTGTTGCTTCCTGACCTGCATACAGGTTTCTCAAGAGGCAGGTCAGGTGGTCTGGTATTCCCTTCTCTTTCAGAATTTTCCACGGCTTATTGTGATCCACACAGTCAAAGGCTCTTGCATAGTCAATAAAGCAGAAGTAGATGTTTTTCTGGAACTCTCTTGCTTTTTTGATGATCCAGCGGATGTTGGCAATTTGATCTCTGGTTCCTCTACCTTTTCTAAAACCAGCTTGAACATCTGGAAGTTCATGGTTCACATACTGTTGAAGCCTGGCTTGGAGAATTTTGAGCATTACTTTACTATCGTGAGTGCAATTGTGCGGTAGTTTGAGCGTTCTTTGGCATTGCCTTTCTTTGGGATTGGAATGAAAACTGACCTTTTCCAGTCCTGTGGCTACTGCTGGGTGTTGCGAATTTGCTGGCATTTTGAGTGCAGTACTTTCACAGCATCATCTTTTAGAATTTGAAATAGCTCAACTGGAATTCCATCACCTCTACCAGCTTTGTTTGTAGTGATGCTTAGTTTACTTTTCTTTAATTTCATAAAGTACAAGCTTGGATTATTAGCATTCCATCTTTTCTAATTTAGGTGTTTAATGCTATGAATTTTGTTCTGTTCACTGCTTTCACTGCATCCCGTAAATTTTAAGTTGTATTTTAATTTAGTCCAAATATTTATTAATGTTAACATGGCATATCATTCTCCATCACAGTACTTTTGGCCTATCTACATTTAAAGTGGGTTTCTTATAGTTAACATATGGTTAGATATTGAGTTTCATTCACTCTGAAAACTTCTTTTTAATTGCTATATCTAGATCAGTAATATTTAATATGGATATTGACATAGAATAGTTACATGTTGACAATGGTTTCCTATTCATTGTACTTGTTCTGTGTTTTTTTTTTTTTTCTGTTTTCCCTTTTTTTTTTTCTTTCTCAGGTTAATTGAACATTTTATGTGATTCCATTTTCTCTCTTCTCTTAGTTTATTAATTACACTTTTTTAAAAAAACCTTTAATTTTTAGAGTAGTTTTTGGTTGAAAATAAAATCGAAAGGCAGATACAGAGGCTTCCCATATGCCTCTTTTTCCCACATATGCACAACCTCTCCCGTATCCACATCACTCATTAGAATGGTTCATGCTTTACCAAGGATGAACCTAGACTCACACATCAACACTCAAGGTCTGTAGTTCACAGTATGGTTCCTCTTAGTGTTGTACATTCTATGGCTTTGGACAAATATCTAGTGAGATATATATATATATATCTCACTATATACATTGTGTATAGTACCATAAAGAATATTTTCTCGGTCCTGAATATCCGCTGTGCTTCACTGATTCATACCTGTCCCCACAGCCGCTGGCAACCACTGATCTTTTCATTGTCTGTACAGTTTTACTTTTACCAGAGTGTCTTGTCTTATATTTGGAATCATACAGAATGTAGCCTTTTCAGATTGCCTTTTTTTTTTTAGTTAGTAATAATGCATTTAAGTTTTCTACATATCATTTTCATGGCTTAATAGATAATTTCTTTTTAATACTAAGTAATATTCTATTGCCTGGATGTACCATGATTTATTTATTCCTATTCCTTCTCCTACCAAAGGACATCTTGGTTGCTTCAAAGTTTGGTAGTTGTGAATAAAGCTGCAATAAATATCCACATACAGGTTCTTGTGTTGACATATTTTCAGCTATTTTAGGTAAGTACCAATGAGTGTGATTGCTGGGTCTTACAATAAGTGTATGTTTGTTTTTGTAAGAAACTTGCGGGCCATCTTTCAAAGAGACTGTACCATTTTTTAATTCCTTCCAGCAATGAATGAATGAATGAATGAATGAATATCATGCTCATATCAGTATTGGTGTTGTTAGTGTTCTGGATTTTGGCTATTATTGTAGGTGTGTAGTGGTATCTTATTAGTGCTTTAATTTGCATTTCTCTGATGGCATGGTGTGGAACATCTTTTCGTATGCCTGTTTTCCATCTGTATATTTTCTCTGGGGTGTTGATCTTCACTTTTAAAATCAGGTTTGGTTTCTAATGGCTGAGATTTTTATTGAAGTATAGTTGATGTACAGTATAAGTTACAGGTGTACAGCATAGTACTTCACAACTTTTAAAGGTTACACTCCATTTATAGTTATTGGAAAATATTAGCTATACTCCCTGTGCTGTGCAGTATCTCCTTGTAGCTAATTTTGTACATAATAATTTGTACCTCTTAATCCTCTGCTCCTTCCATGTCCCTCCTCTTCCCTCACCCCACTGGTAACCACTAGTTTGTTTTCTATATGTGAGTCTGTTTCTTTTTTTGTTATATTCATTAGGTTGTTGTACTTTTTAGACTCAAAATGTAAGTGAAATCATACAGTAGTTTTGTCCTACTTGTTTTATTTAGCATAATACCCTCCAAATCCATCCATGTTACTGCAAATGGCAAAATTTTGTTCTTTACAATGGCTGACTAGTAATCCTGTGTGTCTGTGTCTGTCTGTTTTTATTTCAAAGTTGATATATTAATAAGTATGTTTCTTATTTGAACTTAAAGAACAGAATAATATTTGAATTCAGTATGAAAAAATATGCCTTGAGAAGTCATCCTTCAATAGTGAAGGAGAAATAAGACTTCCTCAGACAAACAACTTTTTTTTATTTTTTTGCCGGAGCACTTGCCTTGGAAAAAGCCCAAATGAAAATCTTTAGAGAGGAAGTAAGTAATGTAGAATATATACATGAGACTCTCAGGTCTATGTAGAGGAAAGAGCATAGGATGTGGAATGAATGAAGAGTTTTAGATCCAGCTGAGGAAAGACACCCAGCAGAGAACACTTGCCCATGATGACCAGGAACTGACAAGGGTGATAGCCTCCTCCCTGCACCAGGATGAATTTCAGTTTCCTATCTTACTGTCATCTAGATCAGGGTTCCCATAAGACCAACCTCCATGATCTTACGCCTGATGATCTTAGGTGGAATTGATGTAATAATAGAAATAAAGTGCATGTTACATATGATGCATTTGAATTATCCTGAAACCATCCTCATCCTCTACCCAGGCCCATGGAAAAATTGTCTTCCACGAAACTAGTCCCTAGCGCCAAAAGTGTTGGGGACCACTGTCTGTCTAATATCAGTACACATTTCAGCATGGTTTCCTGACCTTTGTTCATCCTCTTATGGAGAATAATTTAGGTTTGTTTTTGGAGAAGCCTTACCTGATATAGGGTCCAAGTGCATGTGATGTATTGAGGTGAGGTTTTGAGGGAAAAAAAAAAAGAGCAAGGGAATCAGGATGGATCAGGGAAAGACACTAAGTAAGGATGTGGTCTTACCTGGAATCTAACTCAGCCTGAACCCCTGGGACTCCCTGGAGCATAAATGGTTCCATGTATCTGTCTTGCCCTGTGACAGATGGGTAGGTCTTTTGTAACCCCAAGTCAGGGAGTCATTACATACAGGATAGCCTCAGACGATGCATAACCTACCATGCAGCATGTCTACTAACCTCAACAAGTTCCAAAAATTTTAGGAGCACGTATTTTAAAACAGGACTGTGATCAGTCTGAAGGTGTATTTTTTTCAGCTAACATAAGTTGTGCTCATGTCTTTAAGATGAAATATTTCACTGTATATAAACTCCACCCTATTCTCAAATGTATTCAGTAGCACCTTCATGCTATGATATATTCTGATTGTATTAGAATGATCTCTAATTATGGATGTAATAGTCATTTTTCTGTATCACCTCAGTAGCTTGTAGAGCTTGTAGCAGTATATGGAGTACCATTTCACTCTCTTCTTACTATCTTTAGGCCAAATGTTACCTGGCAGCTGCTCACTGAATCAATTATGAGCTTACTGAGATGGAGGGCAAAGACAGTCATCACTGGAGAGTTCAGTCATGTTTTCTGTTCACTGTGCCAATCATTTCCTTTCTTTTCATCAATTTCCTTTAACGGGAAATACTCCATATCAACTGTTCTTGTATGTTACTTCTGCTTTACCTTATAACACACAGGCTTCTAAGATAAAACATTTCCAAGATTTATTAAAAGCAAATCTCCAAGTGATGTGGGACCCACTAGTTAAATATAAACTAAATAGTCACTTTAAAAAGAAAAACCCCTTGTTGCTGAAGATCTTTAAATGATCCTATTTTAACTTTTGGTATTTTCTACCATTATCACAAATTCTCCAGTGTTGGGAGAAGACTCTTGAGAGTCCCTTGGATTGCAAGGAGATCAAACCAGTCAATCCTTAAAGGGCGTCAGTCCTGAATATTCACTGGAAGGACTGATGCTGAAGCTGAAACTCCAATACTTTGGCCTCCTGATGTGAAGAACTGACTCATTTGAAAAGACCCTGATGCTGGGAAAGATTGAAGGCAGGAGGAGAAGGAGATGACAGAGGATGAGATGGTTGGATGGCATCACCTACTCGATGGACATGAGTTTGAGCAGGGAGTTGGTGATGGACAGGGCAGCCTGGCGTGCTGTGATTCATGGGGTCGACTGAGTGATTGAACTGAACTCCACTATAAACATGTACATATGTTGAGTTAGTGCAGATCCCTTCATTCCATCTAAAGGTGACTTATGCCCATTCTTTTCAGTTTAACCCAAATTGAAATCACATTTCAGCAAACTTATATGTCAATAAAAGAGCATAACTTTGAGCTGACTCTGAAATCTCTTAATCCTTTATGTGGGCTGATAGAAAATAATCTGTTTACTTAGAGTTGAAGACCATCCCATAATTGCTCAACTATGTTTCTGTAGAAAGTAAATGAGAAATAATTTGTAAATTGGGAGCGAACAGTTCAATAATGTAAGATGGACTTCTGAAATATAGAATGGGAATCACATTTTTGCTTCACAGTATGATTTTTTTTTTAAATTTACTGACTTGTTAAGTTGAAATTTGTTTTCTTTACTGAATAGACAAATCTGAGTTTTAAAATTTGTTACCCAGTTAGGAAAATTCTCTATTTAGGGTAGTAAAGATTTTACTTATTTTTGGAGTTGGGAAGCTTTGTTTTCCCTTATCATGTGTTACAGAAATAGTATGTGAAAGACTATATTGGAGTTGTTCACAGGAGTTTTAGAAGTCAATATCTCCTCCAAAGCAGCATATAACAGTTACAGGTAATCTGTTCTGCCACTTCTGAATTGCTATTTAAGTGAATGTGTAAATAAGCTGACTTTTTCCCATGATGGACCAGTATATTTTAACGCTAGGAGAAAGTGCTGAGCAAATTAAGAGATGTTATAGTATTCTGTATTCTCAAATGAGTTTGTCAAGAGAGAATATGGATTCAGAAGTTCATGGTAACATGGCTTTTATTATTTTGGAGTGCACTGGTAGCTTTGGCCACAGAACATCATGCGTCTACCTCTACTCTAAATTTTGTAGTTCACTTTTTCATAAAAATTGTGACAAATTGTGTGATGGTTAGATTGATATTTAGTATTTATTGAGTTAATATTAATATTTAACAATATATCAATTAACATATTATATAATCTTAATATTAGTAATCAACACTATATTATATAATATT
Organism: Bos grunniens; assembly: GCF_055505025.1. Taxonomy (NCBI): domain Eukaryota; kingdom Metazoa; phylum Chordata; class Mammalia; order Artiodactyla; family Bovidae; genus Bos; species Bos grunniens. The sequence goes on from NC_141172.1 coordinate 11,055,840, forward strand.
ATATCTAATATAAGTTAATATTATATTAACTATATAATATTAATATATTGATAAAATATGAATATTAATAATAATGAAGTGTGTAGACTTTCCCTTCTCCAGGGGATCCTCCCAACCCAGAAATTGATCCCAGGTCTCCCACATTGCAGGTGGATTCTTTACCAGCTAAGTCACAAGGGAAGCCCAAGAATACTGGATTGGGTAGCCTATCCCTTCTCCAGAGGATCTTCCTGACCCATGATTTGAACTGGGGTCTCCTGCATTGCAGGTGGATTCCTTACCAACTGAGCTATCAGGAAACCCCAATTTAATATTAAATATTTTTAATAAATATTGCAATTTTCAGTGTTAGTTACTATAGTGATATAATTATTTTATCTAAATGATATGGAATCCAATTCTATTAACCCACATTCACATTTTACATATAACAAATATATGTAATGTACATACATACATACTTGTGTGTAAATACATAGGTGTTTTATTTCCTTTGAAATCCAGTCACTAAATATAATGTTCTTGCTTGGTTTGAAATATCAGTTAGGTATATTACGTAAGAAGTCAGAGCTTTAAAAATGGATAGATTCTCAAAACAGATTGAAAGGAAAAAGGTAGAAACCAAACATAAGTCTTTTAATAAAGTAGTAAATAAATTGGAGAAAGAGTAAATATAAATAGATTTTCAATTATAAAATATATAAGCGTATTTAATATATAAATGTATTAAAATCTATAGTCAGTTCAGTTGCTCAGTCATGTCTAACTCTGTGACCCTAAGTCTTGCAGCACGCAAGGCTTCCCTGTCTATCACCAACTCCCAGAGCTTGCTCAGACTCATGTCCATCAAGTCGGTGATGCCATCCAACCGTCTCATCCTCTGTCATCCCCTTTTCCTCCTGCCTTTAATATATCTCAGCATCAGGGTCTTTTCCAGTGAGTCAGTTTCTTCACATCAGGTGGCCAAAGTATTAGAGCTTCAGCATCAGTCTTTCCTATGAATATCCAGTACTGATCTCCTTTAGGATGGACTGGTTGGATCTCCTTGCAGTCCAAGGGACTCTCAAGAGTCTTCTCCAACACCACAGTTCAGAAGCATCAATTCTTCTGTGCTCAGCCTTCTTTATGGTCCAGCTCTCATATCCATACATGACTATTGGAAAAACCATAGCTTTGACTATACATACCTTTGTTGGTAAATTAATGTCTCTGCTTTTTAATATGCTGTCTAGGTTGGTCTTAGCTTTTCTTCAAAGGAGCAAGTGATTCCATTTCATGGCTGTAGTCACCATCTGCAGTGATTTTGGAGTCCAAGAAAATAAAGTCTGTCACTGTTTCCATTGTTTCCTCATCTGTTTGCCATGAAGTGTTGGGACTAGATGCCATGATCTTGGTTTTTTGAATATTGAGTTTTAAACCAGCTTTTTCACTCTCCTCTTTCACTTTTGTCAAGAGACTCTTTAGTTCCTCTTCACTTTTTGCCATCAGGATGTTGTCAGCTGCTTATTTAGGTTGTTTATTTTCTCCTGGGAATCTTGATTCCAGCTTGTGCTTTGTGCAGTTTGGTATTTTGCATGATGTATTGTGCATATTAAAGTTAAATAAGCAAAGTGACACTGTACAGCCTTGAAGTACTCTTTTCCCAATTTGAAACCATTCGGTTGTTCCATGTCCGGTGCTAACTGTTGCTTCTTCACCTGCATACAGACTACTCAGGAGGCAAGGGGTCTGGTATTCCCATCTCTTTCAGAATTTTCCACAGTTTATTGTGATCCACACAGTCAAAGGCTTTGGCATAGTCAGTGAAGCAGAAGAAGATGTTTTTCTTGAATTCTCTTGCTTTTTCGATGGTCCAGCAGATGTTGGCAATTTGATCTCTGGTTCCTCTGCCTTCTAAATCCATCTTGAACATCTGGAAATTCTTGGTTAACATTCTGGTGAAGACTAGCTTGGAGAATTTTGAGCATTACTAAGAAACAGGATATTCTAAGTATAAAAGTAGACTTTGCGATAGAAGGATGCCTGAAGACTTTAGGACTTGTAGCAACAAAGATGGTTAAATAACAAGGACTGTGGATTTTATGTTGAAACAGGCATGAAAAGAGATAGTAGTTTTAAACCTTGCATTAATTTTGCTAAATAAGCACATGAAAAAATTGGTTCATTTCACCTCATTATAAAATAAATTACGCTGTTTGTTCATAGTGGTTTCTTTAGTTAGCCTTTTAAATATCTGTAGAATCTATAATGTTCTTTATCTCATTCTTTAGGTTATAATATTGCTATTTCTCATTTTCCATGATTAGTCTATCTAGATGTTTACCAGTTAAACTTTTCAGAATATGAAATTATGGCTGTGTTCATTTTCTTCACTTTCATTTCCTAATTAATTTCTGTGCTCATTATTTCGTTTTTCTAAGTGATTTGCTTTTGTTCTTCTTATTTTTAAAATTATCATTATTATTATTTTATTTTTGGCTGTGCCAGGCTTTAGTTGCCACACACAGGATCTTTTTCGCAGCATGAAGAACCTTTCTTTGTGGGGCCCGGCGCCTCACTAGTTGTGGCTTAGGGCCTCCGGAGCCTGTGGACACTGTAGTTAGCAGTGCCCAGGCTCCTAGTTGTGGCTTGCGGGCTTAGTTCCTCTGGGGTACATGGGATTTTAGTTCCCTAACCAGGGATTGATCCCACGTCCCTTGCATTGTAAGGTGAATTCTTAACTACTGGGCCACCAGGGAAGTCTGTGTTTTTTTTTTTTCAAGTTGATATTTAGATTATAGATTTAATACTTTTTTTTTTCCTAATGGGAGTGCATGAAACTGTACATTTCCCTCTTAGAACCACGGGGCTTCTGTGGTGGCTCAGGTGGTAAAGAATCCACCTGCAATGCAGGAAACCGGAGTTCAATCCCTGGGTTGGGAAGATTCACTGAAAAAGGGAATGGCTACCCTCTCCAGAATATGATTTCCCTTTTGACCATTCACTTATTTAGATGTTTGTTGCTTAATTTCCAAATGTTGAGGTTTCTTGGAAATCTCATTATTTTAAATTTCATTGCATTTTTTATCAGAGAACAAACTTTATATTTCAACATTGAAGTAATTTACTGACTGTATTTTATGGATCATCGTGTATCTTAGTTGTTCTTGGAAAGAATTGTACTTTGCAAATACTTGATATAATGTTTTATAGATATCAATTTTATTATTTATAGTATACATATTTTATGTATTTTTGAAAGGAAATAATGAATTTTTATTAGAAATTAGTGAAAATAAATATTAATTTTTTAAATTTATTTTTTTACTGAAGGATAATTGCTTTACAGAATTTTGCTGTTTTCTGTCAAACCTCAACATGAATCGGCCATAGGTACACATATATTCTCTTCCTTGTGAACCTCCCTCCCATCTCCTACCCCATTCTACCCCTCTAGATTGATACAGAGCCTGTTTGAATTTTCTGAGCCATACAGCAAATTCCCATTGGCTATCTGTTTTACATATGATAATGTAAGTTTCCATGTTACTCTTTCCATACATCTCACCCTCTACTCTCCTCTCCCATGTCCATGAGTTTGTTCTCTGTCTGTTTCTCCATTGCTGCCCTGTAAATAAATTCTTCAGTACCATTTTTCTAGATTCTCTGTATGTGCATTAGAATATGACATTTATCTTTCTCTTTCTGACTCACTTCACTCTGTATAGTAGGTTCAAGGTTCATCCACCTCATCAGAACTGACTCAAATGTGTTTCTTTTTATGGCTGAGTAGTATTCCATTGTGCATATGTGCCACAACTTCTTTATCCATTCATCTGTTGAGGGACATCTTGCATCTTATATTTTATTGCTTGGTTTCCTCATGCTTGTGAAGTCGTGTATATCAAGGACAGAGGGAGGTTAAACACATCCAAATAGGAGGATGGTTTTCTCTATTACGCCATTTACTCCTACCTGTTTTGCTTAATGTATTTTGAAATTCGGTTGTTAGGTGCGTACAGTTCAGGAAACATAATTTAAAACAAAGTCTCTTGACAGTCCATCAAACCTCTCCATAAAAGTAGAGGAAAAACAAAACTAAGGTTAGTGAATAAACTTTAACCCGACTTGTGATGGGCATCATAGGCACTTCACAAAAGAAACTGCAGACATAAAGTGATCTCATTCTTTTATATAGTTGAGCAGATGTAACCTGCTCAATACATGTTTCAAACATGTATTTGAGAAAAGTGATAACTCATGGAAGCCTTTGTCATATATAGCTTGTCACATATAGTTTTTGTCACATATGGTTCATCCTATACATCTGGCAATAGGACAGCCTTTTTGCTTCCTAATTGCCTTTATCTAAAGGAAAATGAATTGCTCCCACCTTTATAATGGGCAAAAAGTTTCTAACCTGGAGTCAGTTGCAGTAAGGTTCCTGTCCTCCCAAGGAGAATGGGAGGGAGAGGTACTATCTCCCTTGATGATTATATTTCCAGATGGCTTCTAGATCTTTGAGGAAAAGATTTCTGGATTGTAAAACTGGCAAGGGGTTTCTTTATCTTCTAAAAAATTTTAAATATATCTTGAAGGGGCAAAGAAAAAAAAAATCTCAATTATGAACTTTCTAATTAAATGCTCTAAGAATGTAATGGGGAGAACAGACTTTCACTTGTCTTCTTTCACCAGAGAAAATTTTTTATTTATTTAGATTTGTATTTAACCTAATAATACACTTTTAGTTTATGTCTTCTTAACTAATTGACTATTTAACTTTTTGAAATCATTTTATTTAGTTGTAATACTCAATTCAATTTTTTTTATTGCATATGATCACTATTTTTCTTACCATTACTTTTGCATGGTATACTTTTTCTATCTTTTTTACTGTTCTTCTTACAACTACATATTTATTAGTTTTCTGTAGTGTATCCTCTATTGATTTTCTTTCTTCTATTGTGTCCCTTTTGATGTTAATATCATACAGTGACTTTAAAAAATCTGTTATTTTAATATTCAGTGCTAGGTTTTCCATTTTGTTCCTTTTTACAGATTCCAATTCTCTCCTTAAATATTCTCTCTATTTGCCTATTTTATCCATGTTCTTTTACAAAATTATGTTTAGCATAATAACTTTCATGCCCTTCTGGTGCTAATTGTAACTTTTGAGTTGTGTATTTTTTTCTTACTAAATGTTATTTCTCTCACCCTGTTTTATATGTCCCTGTTTCTTTTAATGGATATTAACACTGTGTCATATACTGGATGTTTTGTTATAGTCTTGAAACTCTGCTTCCATTTTATTCTTCTGGCAGTAACCTTACAGGGCGTTACCTTGGACTCCTGTAGGCTTGTTTTTATTTTCTTTTGTTAAAAGCTAGTTCTATTTCAGTTTGCCCACAATCCTATGGGGAATCCATAGTCCAGGCATAGATTTTTTTCTTTTTTCTTTTTTGTTCCTAATGCAGTGTTCTTTGAGGTTTCAAGTGAAACCAAGAGTTCTTTTTCTAAACTGTGTCTACTTGAACAGAATCAACCACACAGTTTTGCCTTACCTATAAACTGGGCAGCAATTTAAACCTCTGTTCAGTTCTTTCACTTTACTATATATTGTTTTTTCCTGAACTGCTTCGAATCTTACTTGTGTGCGAACAGTTCAGAGTTTATTGAAGTGTTTAGTGGATTTTTTTTTTTTTTTTTACACAGATTAGGAGTTTATGCCCCTTCCTCCCCAGCCATCACTATGGCTTTGACCTTTTCCGGACTTATAGAGACAGCCCCAATTTCCAAACACTTAGGCAGTCCCAGTCTCCTCTGACTTCAGAGGCCAATCTGGCTGCAATTCTTGACTTGAACCCTAAGGTAGAGCACTTTGCAGACACTATGGTTCCCTCAGTAGAGAATCTGTATAAATTTGTCTAGTACTGTTGTGGTCCCTTACCATCACTATCAGAACTAAAATTTAATTTTTTTTTTCTCTTTGTATATAAATTGATTTTGTTAGAAAACTTGGAAACATGGGATTCAATTTCAGAAATTATGTACTTGTAAAAAGGTTTGGCAATTAATTAATTTCCACTGTAGGATTTAATAAAAAATTACTCAATCTGTGAAGCACTCTGGCCCATTGAATAGTGTTAAACTAACCAGGCTTCAGCAATACGTGAACCATGAAATTCCAGATGTTCAAGCTGGTTTTAGAAAAGGCAGAGGAACCAGAGATCAAATTGCCAACATCTGCTGGATCATCAAAAAAGCAAGAGAGTTCCAGAAAAACATCTATTTCTGCTTTAGTGACTATGCCAAAGCCTTTGACTGTGTGGATCACAATAAACTGTGGGAAATTCTGAAAGACATGGGAATACCAGACCACCTGACCTGCCTCTTGAGAAACCTGTATGCAGGTCAAGAAGCAACAGTTAGAACTGAAACAACAGACTGGTTCCAAATAGGAGAAGGAATACGTCAAGGCTATATACTGTCACCCTGCTTATTTAACTTACATGCAGAGTACATCATGAGAAACGCTGGGCTGGAAGAAGCAGAAGCTGGAATCAAGATGGCCGGGAAAAATATCAATAACCACAGGTATGCAGATGACACCACCCTTATGGCAGAAAGTGAAGAGGAACTCAAAAGCCTCTTGATGAAAGTGAAAGAGGAGAGTGAAAAAGTTGGCTTAAATCTCAACATTCAGAAAATTAGGAGCATGGCATCTGGTGCCATCACTTCATGGCAAATAGATGGAGAAACAATGGAAACAGTGTCAGACTTTATTTTTTGGGGCTCCAAAATCACTGCAGATGGTGATTGCAGCCATGAAATTAAAAGACACTTACTCCTTGGAAGAAAAGTTGTGACCAACCTAGATAGCATATTCAAAAGCAGAGACATTACTTTGCCGACAAAGGTCCATCTAGTCAAGGCTATGATTTTTCCAGTGATCATGTATGGATGTGAGAGTTGGACTGTGAAGAAAGCTGAGCACCGAAGAATTGATGCTTTTGAACTGTGGTGTTGGAGAAGACTCTTGAGAGTCCCTTGGACTGCAAGGAGATCCAACCAGTCCATTCTAAAGGAGATCAGTCCTGGGTGTACTTTGGAAGGAATGATGCTAAAGCTGAAACTCCAGTACTTTGGCCACCTCATGTGAAGGATTGACTCATTGGAAAAGACTCTGATGCTGGGAGGGATTGGGGGCAGGAGGAGAAGGGGACGATAGAGGATGAGATAGCTGGATGGCATCACTGACTTGATGGACGTGAGTTTGAGTGAACTCTGGGAGTTGGTGATGGACAAGGAGGCCTGGTGTGCTGTGATTCATGGGGTCGCAGAGTCAGACACGACTGAGCAACTGAACTGAAACTAGAATTTTAAGCAAATATACCATTAATAGTCATGTTCACTGTATATACATAGGAGTTTTCAGGAGCTTTATGATTATGAAATTTCAGTTATGCTTTAAAACATATTTGCTCTTGCTTGTGTTGAGCAACCAGAGATGCAATGTTTTTTTTCCATCAGTATTTTGGTATCAACAACAGCTTTAAAGTTTCAGGTTCATTTTGAATTCAAGCACATAAACTGTTTAAAGTATTATCCAGTTCAGATATAATTAAAATCCTTATTAAAGCATATTAGTTTACTTCGGGAAAATATTATTCAAGGAGATGAGAATATATTGTAAGAGAAACAAAGGCAACAGAAAAATCAAGGAGAAGAATCCATGTATTACCCAGAAACTAACAAATTATTGACCCAAGTATTCACATTTTCATAGGAGAAAGCAAAAGAATTATAACCAATAAAATAAACTGTAGAGGGAAGTTTCTTATCTAATATGAAAATTGAAAAGGAGTAAAAATAAAAATGAGTGTCTTATATATGGACATGGTAGTCCATATAGAGTTTTAGTAAAGCTTTTTCATTTCAAAGTACTCTAATTTCTTCTATTTATAATATTGCACCATATTGTTCCATATACAGATCATACCATCTTCTCCTCGTCATTCTTACAGGTAGCAGAATGTAAGTAGTGTGGCAAGTGTAACATTCCTGATTGTTTAATAACCTCATCAATGCAACCTCACAATCCCTCTATAATTCCTGGTCCACACTGCTTACGGCAGGGTATCTAAGATGGATACAGCAGTAGCACTTCATACTTTTTCCACTTCTGTAGTAAACTAAACATGTAATTATTGTCATTTTTTTTTTTTTCCCCTCGTTTTCCAAATTCTGTAATGGTCCATACCATATCCTGGTATGTTGTTGTTTTTACCCAGTTTTGGTCTATGTTAGGTGTGACCTTGAAGAGTCATGCTCTAGGTTCTTCTTCTCTCAATGATTTCTCTTAACTAATAGTGATCTGAATGGGTTTTTTTGGAGACGACTCCTGAAACAGTTTGTTGACCTCCTCCCCAGCCTTTGTTACCAATAACAAGAAACTGGATAACAAAGATCTGACTGTCCTCTGCCATTTTCCCCTAACTACTAAATTCAGCAAAAACAGAACACGAATCAATATCTCATTTTTTGCTGTCTTGTTTATTGTATGTCAACTTTTTCTTCCTAGATGAACGAGAAAGGATATGGCATCTTCACTATCTCTGGGTTTTCTAGGCGTTTCAAGAATAGGGAAAACTGGGAACAGAATTGCTCATTAATAAAGCAGGATCAGTGTAAAAGGGTTCCCTTTTCTCCACACCCTCTCCAGCACTTATTGCTTGTAGACTTTTGGATAGCAGCCATTCTGACTGGCGTGAAATGGTGCCTCATTGTGGTTTTGATTTGCATTTCTCTGATAACGAGTGATGTTGAGCATCTTTTTATGTGTTTGTTAGCCATCTGTATGTCTTCTTTGGAGAAATGTCTGTTTAGTTCTTTGGCCCATTTTTTGATTGGGTCGTTTATTTTTCTGGAATTGAGCTGTAGGAGTTGCTTGTATATTTTTGAGATGAGTTGTTTGTCAGTTGCTTCATTTGCTATTATTTTCTCCCATTCTGAGGGCTGTCTTTTCACCTTGCTTATAGCTTCCTTTGTTGTTCAGAAGCTTTTAATTTTAATTAGGTCCCATTTGTTTATTTTTGCTTTTATTTCCAGTATTCTGGGAGGTGGGTCATAGAGAATCCTGCTGTGATGTATGTCAGAGAGTGTTTTGCCTATGTTCTCCTCTAGGAGTTTTATAGTTTCTGGTCTTATGGTTTACCCTTTTACACTGTTGGTGGGAATGCAAACTAGTACAGCCACTAGGGAGAACAGTGTGGAGATTCCTTAAAAAACTGGAAATAGAACTGCCTTATGATCCAGCAATCCCACTGCTGGGCATACACACCGAGGAAACAAGAATTGAAAGAGACACGTGTACACCAATATTCATCGCAGCACTGTTTATAATAGCCAGGACATGGAAGCAACCTAGATGCCCATCAACAGATGAATGGATAAGAAAGCTGTGGTACATATACACAATGGAGTATTACTCAGCCATTAAAAAGAATACATTTGAATCAGTTCTAATGAGGTGGATGAAACTGGAGCCTATTATACAGAGTGAAGTAAGCCAGAAAGAAAAACACCAATACAGTATACTAACGCATATATATGGAATTTAGAAAGATGGTACTGATAACCCTGTATGCAAGACAGCAAAAGAGACACAGATGTATAGAACAGTCTTTTGGACTCTGTGGGAGAGGGAGAGGGTGGGATGATTTGGGAGAATGGCATTTAAACATGTATAATATCATATAAGAAACAAATCGCCAGTCCAGGTTCGATGCAGGATACAGGATGCTTGGTGCTGGTGCACTGGGATGACCCAGAGGGATGGTATAGGGAGGGAGAGGTGAGGGGGGTTCAGGATGGGGAACATGTGTACACCCGTGGTGGATTCATGTTGATGTATGGCAAATACAATATTGTATTAGCCTCCAATTAAAATAAATAAATTTAAATTAAAAAAAATAAAATAAAGCTGGATCAGATCTCTTAGCTTTGCCTAATTCAAGACAAGTCATCTCCTCATCAGGCGTTACCTTAAAAACAAATTAATACACTGAGTTTAATGCACTACTGATTCCTTGCCAGCAGGAGAAAGATGTTGAACTGACCTTATTTCAGAAGAATTTCACTTTGAAGCCTGGCTGTCAGTTCACAGCGTGACACAAGTGTTTGAAAAAACAAACTGCTGTTGAGCACAAGATGTATGACAAAGTGAAAACTATAGGTTTCATCTTTTTCACTTCTTCCGTTTTTCAGCATCCATTTATAAAACAAGTCCATGTTTTCCGTCAAAGAAAACAGGTGGTTATAATCACACCAAGCTGACATATCTTAGTTTGATTCTTCATATTGACAAGAAACAAAAATCAGGAATATACAAGATAAACAGGCTGCTGGAAGTTAACTACAAGTTGTTAACTGTCAGGTCTGAAATTGTACAACTCTTAAGCTTCTTCTTACTCTGTCCTTCGAAGAGGATCTGTGATATAGCCCTAATATGACTTTTCATCACTTTCAAATTATTCAATTTAAAATACATTTCCACTAATTTTCTTTTTTTTAAAATCAATTTGTTATTCTCCTACACATAAATGACTTACATTATTTCACAGTGTTCTCCTTTGTCTCTTTGATGTCTCTTTCTGCTCAGTTCTGCTATGTCTAAAATCTACACCTTCTTTGAGGTCTAAGTCAAGGTTTATTTTTTACCCCTTCGGCAGATATCTCTAGAGAAATACGTGATGATTGTCTTTGAGCTAACAATAAATTTATCTGAAGTAACTGTTTGGCCCTTAATGCTATATTACATGATTTGTGACAAAATTTAATCACTTCCTCCTTGATTGTAAGTATCAGGGCAAATTAATCCTTATATACCTTACACTGAGCATCTCAATTGCAATAATATCAATATCCACTTATTTATTGTGTATCTCTTTGCAACAAAAATTATGAGTACTCATGAACAATGAAGTACATTGTTTTAATGACTCCAGGAGTCACTCCTGGCATTTAGACTGGTAACAAAGGTCCAAAAAACTCAGGGAAGGTAGGTTGTATAAATTCAACCTAGTTTTCAACTTGACTCAGGGGATCCTAGAAGAAATTATGAAACAATAGGGGCCACCTGGGTTGACTCAGTACTCTTTTACAGATTGCTACAAATTGCATACTTTGGAGGCAATTGGAGACTGTATGTGGTGCTTTAAAATTCTCTTGGATTCCAAATTATAAATCTTTCCAAATTACCCTGCCAACTGGTATGCCAGCACTTTCTGAGAGAAGGAAAAAATCAAATACTTGTACAAATTCTGATAATTTCACACAGAATCTTATGTCTCATAAAAGGTAAAATAATGATCCTACCTAGTTATTAGGTATATTGATAATCATCATTAATAATGATCTAATATGGTCACTAAAATTTATCAATGAATAGTAAAGATGTGTGATTTCAAGGATGTTTATATACATTTCTTTTTTCTTAAATGAAATTTTCACTATACACATAGGACTCATGTTAGCATAAACTACCACCACTTTGGGTTTGATACAGTAAGACTTAGTGATTTCTCTCTAAGAGTTTTTATAATGTTTTTGTTTTGCTATTTTAATGTAACCAACTGAACAAATTTTTAGAACTTCTTTAGGTCATTATGCAAATTTAGGCCTTTAAAATAAACTGAGGTTGGTTTGGTTTTGAAATAAAAAGGTTCACATGTCTTAGTTCAAAGGATTTGTGGTCTCTGAGAATCAATGTTAGGTTGCTGACAGTATAAAAGAGATCATTGATGTATTCTCTAATGTATTGTATTCCTCTGATAAATGTTCATAATTATGAAGATCCTGAACATAAACTGTTACGTTCAGTTAGTTTGCATAAACTTACAGTCAAATGCCCTGTACTCATCATAAAGAATTAAGTAAGGAATTAATTCTTGATCACTATTTCATCTAAGTACCAGTATTTATTTTATAATTTTGATTAAAATAATCATGAATTTAATTTCTTGTTTTGCAAGCATATTATATTAAAGATAAAACTTTAGCATGTCAGAAACTTCAGCAAATATTTGTTCAAGCTCATTGATTTTACAGTTAAAGGAAATAAAGCCTGTCAGTGGTGGAATGAACACCTTAATGATATTCCTTGTTTTTTTTTTTTTGATATTTCATGTTGATTCCCAGTAGTTTAACCTATACTTAACCCAGAACAATTTCTTTGACTATCAATAATATTCTACTTTCTGTTCGAGGTCAGTGTAATCTCCAGGGATGAATTGGTATAATAAGATTTGCTGTACTTTAACTAAGTTAGTCATTTCTTTTAGAGTGGAGTTGGTATTTAGAATTACCAATTTTGAGAGGGTGGATTACTTTTAATTTCAAATTTATGTCCAATTCTTAAAAAGTGGATGATCATGAAGATAACATTTTGCATAGTAGGCAGGCATTGTGTTTTTGTTATACATGTCTCAAATGGAAAATATTTGCCGAGATATGAATTTCTGCATCTTTAACTGGGGGCTGCTTTCACTACAGGTTCTTCAGGAAGACAAAAGGCATACTCTCTAAAAAGCTCATTGTTTATTAGTCAGAGATTTCGTTTCAAAGCCTTATCTCAGTCTTTCTCAATGTGTTGTGTTGTTTGGCTGACATCAGAGGCAAGGGTTGATTGCTTGTTAGAAATGCAGATTCCCGGTCCTCCACCCACAACTGATGAAGTAAAATTTCTAGGAATGGGGTCAGAGAATCTGCATTTTAAATAAGCAACAAAGGAATTCTTGTGCACATTAACAGTAAGAACAACTATTGCTGTATTTTCCTACTCAGGCATTTATGAAATACAAGGAAATATCTTGTTCATTAAACTTTGGTTCAGCTCTTAAAATAGGATAAATACCTTCCAAGATCCCATTTGCTTTGAGTCTAGGCTTTATGTTTGGAATTTGACTCTTGATTGCATATCTGTCTGAAGGTAGGAAAGACCCAGAGAGAGCCACATGAAGAGCCTGAACTGCAGTAAAGACCCTGGTGTTTCAATTCCTCTAGAATACTCATCCTCTAGAAAAAAAAAAAAAAATCCACTACCATGAACCAGATGTTTGCTCCCAGTCACTGGGGTTAAGTTGCAAATATGCCATCAACTATTACCAAGGTCAGCTGCTATTTATAATATATTATAAAATCATGCAGCTCAGACTCTACTAAAAGGCAGAGAAATGTTGAATTCATCATTTATTCAATGAATATTTATTGAGAACCCACTGGGCACTAGAAATAGAACAGTGAGGAAATTGATAAAATTCATGTTCTTATGGAAATTGCATCTCTAATGGTTGGAAATATAATAAATGCATCTTCTGAGACAGTAAAATATAAGCAAAGGAAAAGAGAAAATAAGGTATGTGGGTATCTGGAAGAAAGTATTCCTGGTAAAGGAAACAGCATACACCAGCACTCAGAGGCAGAAGCATTCTGGGTGTTTGAGAAACAACAGTTGTGACTGAAGTAAAATAATCTGAGGACACGAGTCATGTCTGAGCGAGAGTGGGGTGTGGTGGTGAGACAATGGAATGAGCTTGTTGGCATATCTGGAAATTTCATTTTTACCCTAATAAAATTGGTGGGCTACAGAAATTTTGAGCAGTCTAGTTACACAATTCTAGATTTCATAAAGCCACTATAGATTTTATGTTAAGTAAAATGTAGAGGAAAATGGAAGGAAGCAAGATGATCCAAAATCTATAATTCAGGTGAGAATGATTTCAAGTTAGGTCAGAGGAATAACAGTGGAGGTGGTAGCATGTGGTCAGACTCTGGAAATATTTTGAAGGTAACTTGGGGATTTTAAGTGAAGTGCACAAGAAAAGGTAAAACTAACTCTAAATTTTTGATTTGAACAAGTGGAAGATTTTAACAAAGATAGGAGATGACTGAGAATAGTAGCTTTATAGGAAGGTCAATAATTTAGATTTTGAAATTTTCAACTTTGTTAAAGTTTATATGTTTTATTTATTTATTTTTTAATTTTATTTTTTAACTTTATAATATTGTATTGGTTTTGCCATATATCAAAATGAATCCACCACAGGTATACACGTGTTCCCCATCCTGAACCCTCCTCCCTCCTCCCTCCCCATACCATCCCTCTGGGTGGTCCCAGTGCACCAGCCCCAAGCATCCAGTATCCTGCATCGAACCTGGACTGCTGACTCGTTTCATATATGATTTATACATGTTTCAGTGCCATTATCCCAAATCATCCCACCCTCTCCCTCTCCCACAGAGTCCAAAAGACTGTTCTATACATCAGTGTCTCTTTTGCTGTCTCGTACACAGGGTTATTGTTACCATCTTTCTAAATTCCATATATATGCGTTATTATACTGTACTGGTGTTTTTCCTTCTGGCTTGAGTTTATTTTTGTGTATGGTGTTAGAAAGTGTTCTAGTTTCATTCTTTTACAAGCAGTTGACCAGTTTTCCCAGCACCACTTGTTAAAGCACCACTTGTTAAAATTGTCTTTAATCCATTGTATATTCTTGCCTCCTTTGTCAAAGATAAGGTGTCCATATGTGCATGGACTTATCTCTGAGCTTTCTATTTTGTTCCATTGATCTATATTTCTGTCTTTGTGCCAGTACGATACTGTCTTGATGACTGTGGCTTTGTAGTACAGCCTGAAGTCAGGCAGGTTGATTCCTCTAGTTCCATTCTTCTTTCTCAATACTGCTTTGGCTATTCGAGTTTTTTTTGTATTTCCATACAAATTGTGAAATTATTTGTTCTAGCTCTGTGAAGAATACTGTTGGTAGCTTGATAGGGATTACATTGAATCTATAAATTGCTTTGGGTAGTATACTCATTTTCACTATATTGAATCTTCCAATCCATGAACATGGTATATTTCTCCATCTATTAGTGTCCTCTTTGATTTCTTTCACCAGTGTCTTATAATTTTCTATATATAGGTCTTTAGTTTCTTTAGGTAGATATATTCCTAAGTATTTTATTCTTTTTGTTGCAATGGTGAATGGAATTGTTTCCTTAATTTCTCTTTCTATTTTCTCATTATTAATGTAGAGGAATGCAAGGGATTTCTGTGTGTTGATTTTATATCCTGCAACTTTACTATATTCATTGATTAATTCTAGTAATTTTCTGGTGGAGTCTTTAGGGTTTTCTATGTAGAGGATCATGTCATCTGCAAACTGAGAGTTTTACTTCTTCTTGTCCAATTTGGATTCCTTTTATTTCTTTTTCTGCTCTGATTGCTGTGGCTGAAACTTCCAAAACTATGTTGAATAGTAGTGGTGAGAGTGGGCACCCTTGTCTTGTTCCTGACTTTAGGGGAAATGTTTTCAATTTTTCACCATTGAGGATAATGTTTGCTGTGGGTTTGTCATATATAGCGTTTATTATGTTGAGGTATGTTCCTTCTATTCCTGCTTTCTGGAGAGTTTTTATCATAAATGGATGTTGAATTTCGTCAAAGGCTTTCTCTGCATCTATTGAAATAATCATATGGTTTTTATTTTTCAATTTGTTAATGTGGTGTATTACATTGATTGATTTGCGGATATTGAAGAATCCTTGCATCCCTGGGATAAAGCCCACTTGATCATGGTGTATGATCTTTTTAATGTGTTGTTGAATTCTGATTGCTAGAATTTTGTTAAGGATTTTTGCATCTATGTTCATCAGTGATATTGGCCTGCAGTCGTCTTTTTTTGTGGCATCTTTCTCAGGTTTTGATATTAGGGTGATGGTGGCCTCATAGAATGAATTTGGAAGTTTACCTTCCTCTGCAATTTTCTGGAAGAGTTTGCGCAGGATAGGTGTTAGCTCTTCTCTAAATTTTTGGTAGAATTCAGCTGTGAAGCCGTCTGGACATGGGCTTTTGTTTGCTGGAAGATTTCTGATTATAGTTTCAATTTCTGTGCTTGTGATGGGTCTGTTAAGATTTTCTATTTCTTCCTGGTCGAGTTTTGGAAAGTTGTGCTTTTCTAAGAAATTGTCCATTTCTTCCACGTTGTCCATTTTATTGGCATATAATTGCTGATAGTAGTCTCTTATGATCCTTTGTATTTCTGTGTTGTCTGTTGTGATCTCTCCATTTTCATTCCTAATTTTATTGATTTGATTTTTCTCCCTTTGTTTCTTGATGAGTCTGGCTAATGGTTTGTCAATTTTATTTATCCTTTCAAAGAACCAGCTTTTGGCTTTGTTGATTTTTGCTATGGTTTCTTTTGTTTCTTTTGCATTTATTTCTGCCCTAATTTTTAAGATTTCTTTCCTTCTACTAACCCTGGGGTTCTTCATTTCTTCCTTTTCTAGTTGCTTTAGGTGTAGAGTTAGATTATTTATTTGACTTTTTTCTTGTTTCTTGAGGTATGCCTGTATTGCTATGAACTTTCCCCTTAGGACTGCTTTTACAGTGTCCCACAGGTTTTGGGTTGTTGTGTTTTATTCGTTTCTATGCAAATTTTGATTTCTTTTTTGATTTCTTTTATGATTTGTTGGTTATTCAGCAGTGTGTTGTTCAGCCTCCATATGTTGGAATTTTTAATAGTATTTCTCCTGTAATTGAGATCTAATCTTACTGCATTGTGGTCAGAAAAGATGCTTGGAATGATTTCAGTTTTTTTGAATTTACCGAGGCTAGACTTATGGCCCAGGGTGTGATCTATCCTGGAGAAGGTTCTGTGTGCGCTTAATAAAAAGGTGAAATTCATTGTTTTGGGATGAAATGTCCTATAGATATCAATTAGGTCTAACTGGTCTATTGTACTGTTTAAAGTTTGTGTTTCCTTGTTAATTTTCTGTTTAGTTGATCTATCCATAGGTGTGAGTGGGGTTTTAAAGTCTCCCACTATTATTGTGTTATTGTTAATTTCTCATTTCATACTTGTTAGCATTTGTCTTACATATTGCGGCGCTCCTGTGTTGGATGCATATATATTTATAATTGTTATATCTTCTTCTTGGATTGATCCTTTGATCATTATGTAGTGACCTTCTTTGTCTCTTTTCACAGCCTTTGTTTTAAAGTCTATTTTATCTGATATGAGTATTGCTACTCCTGATTTCTTTTGGTCTCTATTTGCATGGAAAGTCTTTTTCCAGCCCTTCACTTTCAGTCTGTATGTGTCCCCTGTTTTGAGGTGGGTCTCTTGTAGACAACATATGTAGGGGTCTTGTTTTTGTATCCATTCAGCCAGTCTTTGTCTTTTGGTTGGGGCATTCAACCCATTTACGTTTGAGGTAATTATTGATAAGTATGATCCCGTTGTCATTTACTCTATTGTTTTGGGTTCAAATATATGCATCCTTTTTGTGTTTCCTGTCTAGAGAATATCTTTTAGTATTTGTTGGAGAGCTGGTTTGGTGGTGCTGAATTCTCTCAGCTTTTGCTTGTCTGTAAAGCTTTTGATTTCTCCTTCATATTTGAATGAGATCTTTGCTGGGTACAATAATCTGGGCTGTAGGTTATTTTCTTTCATCATTTTAAGTATGTCTTGCCATTCCCTCCTGGCTTGAAGAGTTTCTATTGAAAGATCAGCTGTTATCCTTATGGAAATTCCCTCGTGTGTTATTTGTTGTTTTTCCCTTGCTGCTTTTAATATTTGTTCTTTGTGTTTGATCTTTGTTAACTTGATTAATATGTGTCTTGGGGTATTTCACCTTGAGTTTATCCTGTATGGGACTCTCTGGGTTTCTTGGACTTGAGTGATTATTTCCTTCCCCATTTTAGGGAAGTTTTCAACTATTATCTCCTCAAGCATTTTCTCATGGTCTTTCTTTTTGTTTTCTTCTTCTGGGACTCCTATGATTCGAATGTTGTAGTGTTTAATATTGTCCTGGAGGTCTCTGAGATTGTCCTCATTTCTTTTAATTCGTTTTTCTTTTATCTTCTCTGATTCATTTATTTCTACCATTCTGTCTTCTAATTCACTAATCCTATCTTCTGCCTCTGTTATTCTACTATTTGTTGCCTCCAGAGTGTTTTTAATCTCATTTATTGCACTATTCATTATATATTGACTCTCTCTTATTTCTTCTAGGTCCTTGTTAAACCTTTCTTGCATCTTCTCAATCCTTGTCTCCAGGCTATTTATCTGTGATTCCATTTTGATTTCAAGATTTTGGATCAATTTCACTATCATTATTCAGAATTCTTTATCAGGTAGATTCCCTATCTCTTCCTCTTTGGTTTGGTGGGAATTTATCCTGTTCCTTTACCTGCTGGGTATTCCTTTGTCTCTCCATCTTGCTGAGTTTGGGGTTCCTTTCTGTATTCTGGCAGTTTGTGGAGTTTCCTCACTGTGTGTGGGTTTGTACAGGTGGCTTGTCAAGGTTTCTTGGTTAGGGAAGCTTGTGTCGGTGTTCTAGTGGGTGGAGCTGTATTTTTTCTCTCTGGAGTGCAGTGAAGTGTCCAGTAATGAGTTATGAGATGTCTATGGTTTTGTAGTAACTTTGGGCAGCCTGTGTATTGGAGCTCAGGGCTGTGTTCCTTTGTTGCTGGAGAATTTGCTTGGTATGTCTTGCCCTGGAACTTATTGGCCCTTGTGTGGTGCTTGGTTTCAGTGTAGGTATGGAGGCGTTTGATGAGCTCCTGTAAGTTAATGTTCCCTGGAGTCAGGGTTTGCACTTAAGCCTCCTGCTTCCAGTTATCAGTCTTATTTTTACAGTAGTCTCAAAACTTCTCCTTCTATATAGCACCATCAGTAAAACATCTAGGTTAAAGATGAAAAGTTTCTCCACCATGAGGGTCACCCAGAGAGGTTCACAGTGTTACATGGAGAAGAGAAGAGGGAGGAGGGAGTTAGAGGTGACCCGAATGGGATGAGGTGGAATCAGTAGAGGAGAAAGTGGGCTAGCCAGTAATCATTTCCTTATGTGCACTCCACAACTGGACCGCTCAGAGATGTTCACGGAGTTATACAGAGAAAAGAAGAGGAAGGAAGGAGACAGAGGCGGCCAGAAGGATAAAAGGGGGGAATGAAAAGGAGAGAGACAGATCCAGCCAGTAATCAGTTCCCTAAGTGTTCTCCACCGTCTGGAACACACAGAAATTCACAGACTTGGGTAGAGTAGAGAGGGGTTAGGGAGGAGACACAGGCGACCTGGTGGAGAAAAAGGAGAGTCCAAAGGGTGAGAGCAGTCAAGCCAGTAATCTTGCTCCCAAGTAAAAAATGGGTACTGAAGATTGGGTTCTTAAAGGTACAAAATTGGTAACAAATACCTAAATGCAAAAATTAAAAATCTAGAGTAGAGTTCGGAATTTCAAAAATACAATGTTAAAGGAAGAAGGAAAAGAACGAGAGAAAAAGAAAAGAAAAAAAAAAAAAGTCACAAAAATTATAAAGAAAATATAGGTACAAAATTGATAACAAATACCAAAAAGCTGAAATTAAAAATCTAGAGTAGAGTTTGGAATTTCAGAAATACAATATTAAAGAAAAGAAGAAGAGAAAGAAAGAAAGAAAAAGTCACAGAAATTATTAAAAAAAAAAAATACAGGTACAAAATTGATAACAAATACCAAAAAGCTAAAATTAAAAATCTAGAGTAGAGTTTGGACTTTCAAAAATACAATGTTAAAGAAAAGAAGAAAAAAAAAGAGAAAAAAAAACAAGGTTACAAAAATTATAAAGAATATATATATGAAGTTTGCTTTAAATAAAAATAGGGTCTTTTTTTTGCACAGTAATAGGTTATAAAAGTGAAAATTAAAGGAGTAATAAAGGACTTAAAATTTTTTTAAAAATTAAAGAAAGAAAGAATGATCAGAAAAATAGTAAAAATATATCTAGGACTTTCTCTGGTGTTGTGGGTATTGTGGGGTCAGTTCATTTTCGGCTAGTTCCTTGGTCTGGCTTATATTTCTCAAGATCTATAGTCCCCTTCCTATGTAGTTGGTACTAACAACAGGGTTTTAATCTATTGCCTGTCGTTTTCAAGGCGGTTCCCTCTGTTATAGCTTCTTCTGTTTGCTGGTCTCTTCAGTGTCGAATTTCTACCCTGATACAAAACGGGCGGTGGTGGGCACTTTTTTTTTTTTTTTAAGGCTCACTTGTTCAGTCGCACTGTGGGGAGGGAGGGACGCTGCAAACAAATAACACTGGCATGTGCTCGCAGTGCCTCAGCCACACTGGGCCTGCCCCCGCTCACAGTGCGTGTAGCCTCCCTGCCCACACTGCTCAGGCTCTAGGTTGCTCCACCAGGAACCATCTGTGGCTGGCCCTGGGCTGAATGCACCTCCCAGGTCTAAGCCACTCGGGTTCAGGCACTCGGGTAGTCCTCAGAGGTTGGGCCTGTGTTTTGTGCTCTTCCCAGGTCTGAGCAGATCAGGTGATAAGGTGTTTGGCGAGCGCCAGTGCTGCAACTTATCGCCTCCCCGCCACTCGGTTTTCTGGGTGTACAACCCGCACACCTTCTCAGGCGGATGTTGACCGTCCAGAACCCCAAGAAGTTTTAGTTAGCAAAGAAACCTGCTTACAGTTTTGTAGATAATGTCTCTCTGGGGCTGCGATTGCCCCCTTCCGGCTCTGGCTGCCTGTCACCGGAGGGGGATGGTCTGCAGCCGGCTATCTCTGTTCAGTCCTTTGTTCCGTGTGCGGGCCTGGCGGTGTCTTAGGTTAGGGCTGGCTTTTCGCGTGGTAGTTATCCCACAGTCTGGTTTGGTAGCCCAAATTAGTTTGCTCAGGTAGCCCTCGGGGCATTCAGGCCAGATCCTTACTCTAAGCGATGCATCCTGCGCCTCCCTGCCCAGCCCCCACTTGCTAGTGGCGGGTGCTGTCCTCTGCACTGCTTCTCCGCTGGGGGAGTTACTGTTGGGCTCGTAATCTGTGGGTTTTAATTGTTTATTTATTTTTCCTCCATGTTATGTTGCCCTCTGTGCTTCCAAGGCTCGGCACAGACTTGGCCGTGAGACTGTTGCCTGGTGTTTGGAAACTTCTCTCTTTTTAAGACTCCCTTCCTGGGATGGAGCTCCGTCCCTCCCTCTTTTGTCTCGTTTTTTGTCCTTTATATTTTTTCCTACCTCCTTTCGAAGACAATGGGTTGCTTTTCTGGGTGCCTGATGTCCTCTGCCAGCATTCAGAAGTTGTTTTGTGGAATTTACTCAGTGTTTAAATGTTCTTTTGATGAATTTGTGGGGGACAAAGTGGTCTCCCAGTCCTATTCCTCCGCCACCTTCTGTTTTATTTATTTAAAAAAATTTTTTTGGTCATGCCCTGAGGCATATGGCATCTTAGTTCCCCAACCAGGGCGTGAACCTCATCTGCTGCATTGGAAGCACAGAGTCTTAACCTCTGGACCTAGATAAGTCCCTAGATATCTTTTAGACCTCCAGCAAGAGAGTGAGCATTGTTAGGGAAAGTAAAGGGATTAAAGTTTGTGCCATAAGGCACCCAGCCTTAAGAAGTCTGGGAAATGAACAGGAACTAGGAAATGATCCTGAAAAAAAGTAGGTAAAGTAAGAAGACAGCTGGAAGTGTGTCGTGTTCTAGATGGTAAGAAAGTGTTTGAAGGAGAGTGGCCACATCTGTCCAGTGCTGCTGGGAAGTACAGTCATAACAGCCCTGGTAATTGGCCATTGGATTTACTAATATGAAGGTCATTGAGAATAACTGTCTTTTATACAAAGAAAGCTATATGGGATGGGGGCGGGGGTTATTGCACTTCAGCATTTGAGTGAGGGCGGTTATGCAAAATAAACTCAGTTGACCAACACAATAGTGCGGGTGATTCACCAAAAATCTGAGTGATCATATGTCACAGTTTGCTCATGACAGTCCCTGTTTACTACAGACAGTCCTGATTTATCCCTGTGGTATTTAACAATGACACTGATTTTCACTTTCAGATGTTTTCCAGCTGCGACAATAAAATAAGTGGTCATATTATCTATAATACCATCATCAAGGGCTGTGGTCTTGATGCGCAAAACCTGTTGTCCTATCTTGAAAGCAAGAACAGTCAATATGACATTGCTTTTATCTGGTCATATTTGGCTACAGTGGTGCAGATGTGGAAGAAGGCAGAGACTTGGATTTAAACTGAGATCCAGTTTTGTCAGTGCAGTGTAGATGAGGAAATGGAAGAGCAAGAGAGTTAAGGGTACATGCAGAAAGTTTGTGATGTTTAGCTATTGACTTCAATAGAGAAAGGAAGAGAAAGTGAGTAGGTGGCTGTGGGGAGAAGGGGTGGTGATAGAGATTTTCAGTTGCAGTGGGGTTGAGTATTTTCTGGATCTGTGGAAATAGAAGGACTGAGATAGAAAGAAAGTGATGGAATGGAATGTTAGAATTTGAAATTAGAGTCAGTGATGATGTTGAAAATGATAATTTCCAATGTATGATTATGAAAATAAGGGCTGAAGTCAACTAGAGAATAAGATCACTGGAGGAGAAAAGTTCAAGGATCAGAGACAAAAGATGGGATAGATCACCTAGATATTTATATTACAAGAAGTAGAATTGGTATTGTATAGGAGAGAGTGACAGTAATTCAAGAGTTAATATATATGAGAAATGAGAGTGACTTTTAAGTTTGTTGACCCAAATTAGGACTTCTGATTGTATTAATCACATAGCATGAGTTTCAAATCTAGCTACTTTTAGAGAGGAAGAAGAGAAACTTGTCTGAAAGTATTGGGTTTGACGAAAAGGCATCCCAATTTTTGGCCAAACCAATAGTATTCAAGAGAAAGAAGACACCTGCCTGCTTTAGGAACTAGTGATTAAACATGGTGTTGGAAATAGAATATTTAATATTGAACATAGGGAAAGCATTTGAGGAAACTTCTTTTCCTGAGTCCCTTTCATTCTGTTAACTGATCGTCAAGTTGGGAGTGGCCTTCCCAGGTGGCTCTAGTGGTAAAGAACCTGCCTGCCAGTGGTGGGGATGTAAGAGGTACAGGTTCAATCCCTGGGGCAGGAAGATCCCATGGAGGAAGGCGTGGCAACCCACTCCAGTATACTTGCCTGTAGAATCCCATGGACAGAGGAACCTGGCGGGCTACAGTCCATAGGGTTGCAAAGAGTCAGACATGACTGAAGCAGCTTAGCACGCACACACAAGTTGGGAAGTACTCCTTTGTTCAATGCAAATATTCTCCTTCTTACTTATTTTATCTTTCTCCTCTTGTGTATTCATCCCTTGGGTCTCTCTCCTCCTTTCCCAGAGTCCCTGCTTCATCTTCCATAGAGAATGAGAAACTGGTTTTGCAAAAATTCAAAATCTTTTGTGCATATATGTCAGGTAATTTGTTAAACTTTTTTTATATTTTCCTGGGGAAATGAGTCAGCATGCCAGTGAAAAAATAAAAATAGATGGTCATTCTTAATAATCAGATTAGCCACTTTATATGAAACCACAACATATAAGGAAGAACCAAACCATGAGATAGTAGAAAACCTTTGTTCTTCATCAGAATGATTATCTGATTCCCAAACTTGTGGTTAATCTATGTGTAGAATGATGAAATGCTGGGAATATGTCCCCGTGTGGCCCAGGAAGGTAACCTTCGGAGAAACTATGCATTTACAATTGACTGTCTCTGTGTCTTTATTGGCCAAGGTGGAGTACTTGAATGGGTAATACTGGCACAGCTCAGCAAGGAATACCTGTGTTGGACTGAGTTCGAGACAGTGACCTCAAAGCTGGCCGGGTTCCCTGTGCTCACTTCTTACGTGGGTTTGTATTGCAGTATGTGCTGAATTCCTAAATCAAAATAGTTGTTACCAAGAAAAATCGGGTTTTTGTCTCCTGAGATGAGACTATTGCTATTTGCAGGTGTAAATTAAGATGAGTAAATGCATGATAATCAGCTGCCTTGAAAGTTGCTCTCTGCATATACTTAGGTGTCACAGGCAATCATATCTAGAACATACATTTGGAGAAGTAGTGCTAGTAAAGAGTATGGAATGACACCCTTGGCAATAAAACTATTGACAGAGTAGGGAGCTTATCTATTTTTATAGACAAAGATTTTATCAGGATTAATTATCAAAAAAAAATCTAAGGTGTTTGGGAATGCCCAGATAATTCTTTCCTGCAGACTCTTCTTTTCCACGAAGAGATGTTTTTCTTTAATTTCAAGCACTGCACAAACAAAAACCATCAACATAAACTTATTTTAAAAACTCTAATAAAATGGTCTTGAAAGTTCCACAGAAACAGGAAAATGGAAATTTTCCTGTTTGGAATGTGAAAGACCACATGATTCTACATACAATGTTTTATTAAATCTATACTGCCTTTGATTTTAAAGATATTAATATGTGGAAAAAAGTCATCTTAGAATTGATAAGTAGTATTTCATTTAAAATTCCTCTTTAATAAAAACAAGGGGTATATTTCAGATTGTTTCATACTTATTCATTGAAATAAAGATTTTATGATTGGCGTCATATGTAAGATTTTATATTAGCTTCTGTGAAGAAGTCCATGTTTGAGAAAGAACATTACCTTTTTAAAACATGGAAAATTTATAAGGAAATAAGGCATTAAACATTTTATATGTAAGATAAATTGTTAAATGTCAGTGATTTACTACCTCCTAGAAGTGACTTAGCAGCAGCAGCAGCCGTCTAATTATGAATGCTTTGTGGGTGAATTTTCCCTATATCATTTGGAAACTGACAGATACTGGAAATGCAGAGACTTGGAAAATAGAAATAATGTAAAAGCAAATAAATGGCATAAAGAGTTACAGGAAATTATTACTTATTTTATTAATTCATTTAGATTAACATTTTTGCTAAATAACATTATTTAACTAATGCAAAGGTTTTTCTATTTCCTTTATTTATAAATTTTTCATGATATAAATGTTTCCTATTTGTAAATAGAAGAAGAAGAATATTATGAAAACCCAGAACTCCAAATTCTGTGGCACTTTCCTCGTATGGGCATAGAGTCTGAAAAAATAATGACTGAATTTTGTTTGCCATCTTCTTATTCTCCCTGTATCTTTCATATACTCAATTATAATAATAGTTTCATTGTGCTTTTAAACTCTGTATAGATGATATATGTATGGTACTTTTATTTTCCACTTTTGCTCAAATGTCCATTAGTATTGATACATACAGCTGGAGTGTATTTGTTTTTTTAATTCATTTTCAAGTAAACAGCATATTCATTATGTTACTATGTTGTATCAGACCTACTACATGGGAATTTAAATTAGTTACATTCAATAGCTTTAACTTGCCAAATATTTGATTAATCTTTATCAAATTTAATACATACTAGGGTCCCATCACTTCATGGGAAATAGATGGGGAAACAGTGGAAACAGTGTCAGACTTTATTTTTTGGGTCTCCAAAATCACTGCAGATGGTGACTACAGCCATGAAATTAAAAGACACTTACTCCTTGGAAGGAAAGTTATGACCAACCTAGATAGCATATTGAAAAGCAGAGACATTACTTTGCCAACAAAGGTCCATCTAGTCAAGGCTATGGTTTTTCCAGTAGTCATGTATGGATGTGAGAGTTGGACTGTGAAGAAAGCTGAGCACAGAAGAATTGATGCTTTTGAACTGTGGTGTTGGAGAAGACTCTTCAGAGTCCCTTGGACTGCAAGGAGATCCAACCAGTCCATCCTAAAGGAGATCAGTCCTGGGTGTTCTTTGGAAGGACTGATGCTAAAGCTGAAACTCCAGTACTTTGGCCACCTGATGCGAAGAGTTGACTCATTGGAAAAGACTCTGATGCTGGGAGGGATTGGGGGCAGGAGGAGAAGGGGATGACAGAGGATGAGATGGCTGGATGGCATCACTGACTCGATGGGCGTGAGTCTGAGTGAACTCCAGGAGTTGGTGATGGACAGGGAGGCCTGGCGTGCTGCGATTCATGGGGTGGCAAAGAGTCGGACACGACTGAGCGACTGAACTGAACTATAATATACCTTAAGTTTTTGGTACATTTTTTTAAAGTGGTCAAGCATTTTGACACTGGAAACACTTAATGGATAATGTTCATCTGAACAGCAGCTTCTTGTTGCTCCACCCAGTATGATAACTGTTAACATCCTCCTTTTCTTTCTGTTGGTGTTAGCTACTGTATTGTATATTCAATAACTAAATTAACAGTGTATTCATTAGCAAGCCTTTTGAAATGAATATGGCTTCTTAAAAAATAGGACTTGTGGATATATTGAGATCACAATAAAATTGGGGGTATCACTAAATCATTAGAACAGTTGTAATAATTGGTAAGAGTCATTAAGAACAATATAGTTATGTGTTACTAGTTCTTGATTAGTTTTGAGTACTTAATTCTAAGTCTTATCACCAACCACTATGCCATTTCAATTGAAATCAGTAAAAAAAAAAATCAGAAAAGAGAAAATGAAATAGTTGAAATAAGGAAGGGTATCCTTCACGTGCCGATGGAATTGTATCTTCTGACTTTTTCCTCTGCAAGACTTGTTCAAATGAGTTTATATTTGGGAGGATAATAATGAACTATAATTTACCATAAAAAATGGAATATCATGTGAGGAAGCAAAGCACTTCATGATCATTGTGTGTTGTGTGCTAAGAGCTACAGCTTAAGTGAGTCCATGGGGCATTATGTGATTTATGTTTTGGCTGCCTGAAGGCTGTGTATGTATGTGACTGAGGAAAGTATACTTACATCTGGGACAGAGAAAATGTAAAATGTTGCCTCTTGGCAAGTTGGGTTCTACATAAAACAGGAACATTTTAACAGTGTGCTCCTCCTGAGGATAATCATGTCAATTCAAGAAGTAGAGAAGTTCTCCAGCTATATTCAAGGTGCCCTTGAAATAAACAAAGAAGATCTGTACATATCAGTGAAGTTAGCTTCCTTATATCAGAGGCTTATATATGAAAAAAGTGCCCTATTAAAGCTATGCGAAGGCTCAAGAAATGGATAAAACTCAGGAGTTAAAGGCAATTATTTCAGTGAAACAATCAATAGGGTACTAGTGAATGGTTGTAAATCCAGTGTTGAATATTAACATCTGTTGATTATTATTGGTTTGGAAATATGTATTGAATGATCACTTGATGTCAGGAACCATTCTAGATACTGAGGCTATAGCAATGAACAGAGCAGTGGAGTTCCTATTCTAAAGAGGGTCAGTAGACCATAGACAGTTAAGTTTATAATGTGTAAGTGATTTTAAGTGCTACAGAGTAAGTTAAAACAGAGTAAGAAGGTAAGGATTGAAAGTATGGATTCTTTATGTAAAGATAAAATTAAGGGAATCGACTTTTTTTATGGAGATTTAGTTGATTTATAGTATTATTTCAGATATATGGCATAATAGCTCAAGATTTTTATACATTATACTCCATTTTTAGTTATCATAAAATATTGGCTGTATTCCCTGTGCTGTACAGTATATCCTTGTAGCTTGTTTTACTGTATACATAGTAGTTTGGTTTTTGTGAACAATCAAATTGCTAAATTCAAAAGAGAAAAGAGGGCGTGAACTGCAGATAAGATAGTAAACAAACAAAAACAAAACTAATGAGTTAATAAAAAGTCTGAGATAATTTAATATGGGGATTGTGTGAGAGAGAAAGATAGATGATCTACATGAACTGAATTCACGGAGAAACTGTAAAAAATATTGCTCATTTGAAGATAACCTTGAGTATATAAAATGAAGTGAGGGGCTTC
Source organism: Bos grunniens (assembly GCF_055505025.1). Classification (NCBI taxonomy): domain Eukaryota; kingdom Metazoa; phylum Chordata; class Mammalia; order Artiodactyla; family Bovidae; genus Bos; species Bos grunniens. The sequence goes on from NC_141172.1 coordinate 11,083,501, forward strand.
CTAGGTGGTGCTAGTGATACAGAACTCACCTGCCAATGCAGGAGACACGAGGGGCACGGGTTTGATCCCTGCGCTGGGAAGATACCCTGGAGGAAGGCATGGAAGAGGAAGTTCAGTTCAGTTCAGTCGCTCAGTCGTATCCGACTCTTTGCGACCCCATGAATCGCAGCACGCCAGGCCTCCCTGTCCATCACAAACTCCCGGAGTTCACTCAGACTCACGGGCAATCCACTCCAATATTCTTGCTTGGAGAATCCCATGGACAGAGGAGCCTGGTGGGCTACATACAGTCTATGGGGTCGCAAAGAGTTGGACATGACTGAAGAAGGCAATGGCACCCCACGCCAGTACTCTTGCCTGGAAAATCCCATGGACGGAGGAGCCTGGAAGGCTGCAGTCCATGGGGTTGCTAAGAGTCGGACACAACGGAAAGCCTTCACTTTCACTTTTCACTTTCACGCATTGGAGAAGGAAATGGCAACCCACTCCAGTGTTCTTGCCTGGAGAATCCCAGGGACGGGGGAGCCTGGTGGGCTGCCGTCTGTGGGATCACACAGAGTCGGACACGACTGAAGTGACTTAGCGGCGGCGGCAGCGGCAGCGGCAGAAGCAACTTAGCATGCACGCAGGTGTGGATGAAGTGGGCTCACTAACTGTAAATGTAATTAATGAAATCAAGATATGGTGATAGTTCATACTTATTGTTTATGTGTACTATTTATGTTTCCTGTGTTCTATTTGCTGAGCAGAGTGTAAAGTTCTGTGTTCAGTATATTATTTTTCCCTCTCCTTGCCTCCATCTTTCCCTTCTTCCTTTCCCCTTCTTTCCCCTCTTTCTTCCCTCCCTGGTCCCCCTGTCTCCTTCACTCCATTCCATTCTTTATTTTCTTCTTTCCTTTCTTTCAGCAGTCTTAGGGCAGGACTCAACTCTCGTCTTACTTTACCTGAGAGGAAACTGAAGCTTACAGAATTTGGGTCTGCTTCCCATAGTGGCATAACTAGCAAGAGGCAAAGGCAGTAGTCAAACTCAAGTATATCTTATTCTAGAATCTAGACTATAAACATAGTCCTGTTTATAGCCTTTGAAGTGAAGTGAAGTGAAGTCACTCGGTCGTACCCCATGGACTGTAGCCTACCAGGCTCCTCTGTCCCTGGGATTCTCCAGGCAGGAATACTGGCGTGGATTGCCATTTCCTTATGTTGACTCAAAAAACATGAAAGCAAAAAAAAAAAAAATTATTCAGAAAGGAAAAGCAGTACATTAGACCTCACTTCATGAAATGTCAAAATAGAATGGGATATGTTCACAATGATTTCTAAAAGGGTGAGGTTGGGGAAGCTTTCAGATGGAAACATAATTATATTTATTAGTTATATGTAAAAGTAGTAGGAATATAGCTAAAGCATGGAAGGACACTGAGAACATGCCTCCCCATTGCCTTTTATGAACACTGCTGAGAAAATCATCACCAACTCAATGCTGCATCACTGACTCGATGGACATGAGTTTGAGTCAGCTCCTGGAGTTGGTAAAGGACAGGGAGGCCTGGCGTGCTGCAGTCCATGGGGTCGCAAAGAGTCAGACACGACTGAGTGACTGAACTGATGAGAAAATACACCAGGCAACTCAGAAAGAAATGCAATGTAAGAAGCAAGAAAGGGAAAGAGATGACATAAAGTAAATGCCAATACTATGAAAACAGATTTTTTTTTCTTTTTGGTATAATATGAATATGGGATTCAAAGTGAAAATCAAAAATAATTGAAAGACTACTTGAACTAAAATTAACAAAACCATGTAAATAAAAGACCACTTAGTGCTGGGAAACAGTGGGAGGTTAAGATGAGACAGAGGGAAGTATGTAATCATAAAATGCTACGATTCTCATGTTAAAAGATTTGATTCATTTTTTCCTCCAGTTTTATTGAGATAAAATAGACATATTTGGCCCATGGACTCACAAAGAGTTGGACCTGACTTAGTGATTGGACACACACACACTGTGTGGGTTTAGTCACGGAAGCTAGGTCACTTCAGTTGTTTCCGACCTCTTGTGACCCCACGGACTGTAGCCCGCTAGGCTTCTCTGTCTATAGGATTCTGCAGGCAAGAATACTGGAGAGGGTTGCCATTTCCTTCTGCCCGAGATCTTCCCGACCCAGGGATCAAACCCGCAGCTCTTGCATCTTCTGCACTGGCAGGTGGCTTCTTTACCACTAGCATCAACTGGGAAGCCCCAGCTTAAGGTGTATGACATGATATGACATAGTGACTTGACTTAAATGCCTCATGAAATGAGTATCACACTTTAAATTTAGCAAATATTGTCATTTTCCATAGATACAAAAATTAAAAAATAGAAAAAAATACCTTCCCTTGTGATGAGCACTCAGGATTTATTCTTAACTATTTTCACAAGTAATATACAGACGTGTGATGTTGTAAATTGCTTACCTAGTACTTACCTTGTAACTAGGAGTTAGGACCTTCTGACTACCTTTTTCTAATTTCCCCTCTTTACATACCCAATTTCTGAAATCAACAAATCTGGTATTATTTTCCATGAGTTTGTTATATTTTGAAGTATAATTCACTTACACTGCTATGTTAATTCCTGTTATAGAACATAGGGATATTTGTACACGTTTCAAAATGATCACCAAGATAAGTCTAGTTATAATCTTTCACCATATAAAAGGATTATATAGTTATTGACTCTATTCCCCAGGTGGACATTACATGCCTGTGACTCATTTATTTTGCAGCTACAAGTTGGTACCTCTTACCCTCCCTCCCCTATTTCTTCTCAACTCCCTCCTTTCTGCCGACCACTTGTTTGTTCTCTATAGCTTCAACTCTATGTTTTATTGTGTTCATTTGTTTTGCTTTTTAGACTCCACATATTAGTGAAATTATAAAGTATTTGTCTTTCTCTGGATTTATTTCACTTAGGTGAATACCCTCCAATTCCATCCATGTTGTCACAGATGGTTAAATTTAATACTTCTTATGGCTGAATAATATTGTGTGTGTGTGTGTGTGTGTGTGTGTGTGAGTGTGATCTTTATCCACTCATCTGCTGATGGGTACTTAGGTGGCTTCTGTATCTTGGCTGTGGTGATAGTGCTGCAGTGAACATTGCAGTGCATGTGTCTTTTCAAATTAGAGATTCTGTTTTCTTCAGATAAATACCCAGCTGTTGGAACTGCTGAATCATGTTCAGTTCAGTCGCTCAGTCGTGTCTGACTCTCTGCGACCCCACGAACCGCAGCACGCCAGGCCTCCCTGCCCATCACCAACTCCAGGAGTTCACTCAAACTCATGTCCATCGAGTTGGTGATGCCATCCAGCCATCTCATCCTCTGTTGTCCCCTTCTCCTCCTGCCCCCAATCCCTCCCAGCATCAGGATCTTTTAAAGTGAGTCAACTCACGCATGAGGTGGCCAAAGCATTGGAGTTTCAGCCTCACCATCAGTCCTTCCAATGAACACTCAGGACTGATCTCCTTTAGAATGGACTGGTTGGATCTCCCTGCAATCCAAGGGACTCTCAAGAGTCTTCTCCAACACCACACTTCAAAAGCATCAATTCTTCGGCACTCAGCTTTCTTCACAGTCCAACTCTCACATCCATACATGACTACTGGAAAAACCATAGCCTTGACTAGACGGACCTTTGTTGGCAAAGTAATGTCTCTGCTTTTGAATATGTATGCTATCTGGGTTGGTCATAACTTTCCTTCCAAGGAGTAAATGTCTTCATTTCATGGCTGCAGTCACCATCTGCAGTGATTTTGGAGCCCCCCAAAATAAAGTCTGACACTGTTTCCACTGTTCCCCCATCTATTTGCCATGAAGTGATAGGACCAGATGCCATGATCTTCGTTTTCTGAATCTTGAGCTTTTTCTGAATCATGTAGCAGTTCTCTTTTTAATTATTTAAGGAATCTCCATATGATTTTCCATAGTGACTGCACTAATTTACATTTCTGAGTATACAAGGGTTTCCTTTTCTCCACATACTCAGCAGGAGTTGTTATTTGTTGTCCTTTTTTATATGAGCCATTCCATCAGGCATGAGGTGATACCTCATTGTGGCTTTGATTTGCATTTGCCTGATGCATGATGTTGAGCACATTCTCGTGTGCCTGATGGTCATTTATGTCTTTGGAAAAATGCCTGTTCAGATCCTCTGCCTATGTTTTACTTGGGTTGTTTGGTTTTTGATATTGTGTTGTATGACTTCTTTGTATATTTTGTATACTAACCTCATACCAGATACAAAGCTTACAAATATCATCTCTCATTCAGTAGGTGACCTTTCATACTGATTTTACATATCTTGAACCATCCTTGCATCTCTGTGATAAATCCCACTTGATCGTGGTATATGATCCTTCTGAGGCATTGTTGAATTGAGTTTGCTAAAATTTTGTTAAGGAATTTTACAATTATGTTCATCAATAATTTTCTTTCATGTGTTATCTTTGGTTTTAGTATTGGGTGATGCTGGCATCATAGAATGAGTTTGGAAGTGTTTCTTCCTCTGAAATCTTCTAAAATAGTTTGAGAAGGAGAGGTATAAACTCTTCCTTAAAGGTTTAGTGGAATTCACCTGTGAAGTTTTCTAGTCTTGGCCTTTTTTTAATTGGAAGTTGTCTTCTAATTCATAATTCAATTTCATTTGTGGTCATTGGTCTGTTCATAATTTTCTGTTTCTTCCTCATCAGTCTTCAGAGATTGTACATTTCTGAGAATTTGTCCATTTCTGATAGGTTGTCCACTTTATTGATGTATAAATGTTCATAGTGATCTCCAACTATCTTGTATTTCTGTGGTGTCAGTTGTAACTTCTGTTTTCATTTTTGAGTTTATTGATTTGGACCATCTTTCTCTTTTCTTGTTACATTTGGCTAAAGGTTTGTCAATTTTGTGGATCTTTGCAAAGGACCAGCTTTTAGTTTCATTGATCTTTTCTATTTTTTTTAAGTGTCTATTTCTTTTATGTCTGCTTTGATGTTTATAGTGTCTGTCCTTAAACTGTCTTTGGGTTTTGTTTGTCCCTTTTCAAGTTCCTATAGGTGTAAGGTTAGATTGTTTATTGGAGAGTTTTCTTCTTTCCTGACATAAGTATCACTATAAACTTCCCTCTTAGAACTGCTTTTCCTGTGTCCCATGGGTATTGGATTATGATGTTGTCATTTTCTTTTGTCTCCCAAGCATACTTTAATTTCTTTTATTTCTTCAATGATACATTGATTGTTCACTAGTGTATTGTTTAGCTTCTAAGTATTTTGAGTTTTTTTGCAGTTTTCATTATTAATAACAAAAGATCAACAAGGAAGCAAAAAATTTCAGTATAATTTAGAAAACTTAAAGAGAAATATAAATTGCTAAGTAAACTACAAAATTTTTTTATTTTGTCAGTAATCAATAATATTCAAATGAAGGAAAACATAATTAATATTACTGTGGTTAGTCTTGGTGGTAAAACACCTGATTACTTACTACTGCTATCAATAGAAGCCTAACAGTGTAAACACTTTGGTAAGAAAATCTGGTGGTTTTATACTGAGACCTTTAAAAAATATAGCCTCCCATGTTTAAATAAATTTTCTTCTGAGAATTTTTCTTGTAAAAATGTTAGACACACACAGAATGTTCTATGTTTTCACACTTTCTTTATTAAAGTAGTTACAATATTTAAAAATGGGCAACAATTCAAGGGTCTAATCATTTAGCAATATCAAGTTAATTTTGAGATAGGAGCATGTTAAAGTGCAGTATAACCATTAAAGTCTTGCTGCTGTAGACTGTCTTATACTGGTGAGAGATTATCATGTAATGTTAAGTAAAAAGATGCAACTTAAAATTATGTATAGATCATGATGCTAATTTTATATAAAATATTTTAATAGCTCAAATGTATATATAATTGATGATAGTTGCCTTTCTTTTGTCATTAGGAAATGGAATTTTTCTTTCATCTTAAATTTCTTTCTGAAATAGGTAAAGTCAGAAATGATATTTTCATTCAAATGTTGTAATCTAAAAATTGTTGTGACTATAAAACATGTTCAGTTCAGTTCAGTCACTCAGTCATGTCTGACTCTTTGCAACCCCATGAATTGCAGCATGCCAGGCCTCCCTGTCCATCACCAACTCCCAGAGCTCACTCAAACTCATGTCCATCAAGTCGGTGATGCCATCCAGCCATCTCATCCTCTATCGTCCCCTTCTCCTCCTGCCCCCAATCCCTCCCAGCATCAGAGTCTTTTCCAATGAGTCAACTCTTCGCATGAGGTGGCCAAAGCATTGGAGTTTCAGCTTTAGCATCATTCCTTCCAAAGAACACCTGGGACTGATCTTTAGGATGGACTGGTTGGATCTCCTTGCAGTCCAAGGGACTCTCAAGAGTCTTCTCCAACAGCACACTTCAAAAGCAATTCTTCTGCGCTCAGCTTTCTTCACAGTCCAACTCTCACATCCATACATGACCATTGGAAAAACCATAGACTTGACTAGATGGACCTTTGTTGGCAAAGTAATGTGTCTGCTTTTTAATATGCTATCTAGGTTGGTCATAACTTTCCTTGCAAGGAGTAAGCGTCTTTTAATTTCATGGCTGCAATCACCATCTGTAATGATTTTGGAGCCCAGAAAAATAAAGTCTGACACTGTTTCCACTGTTTCCCCATCTTTTTCCCATGAAGTGATGTGACCAGATGCCATGATCTTAGTTTTCTGAATGTTGAGCTTCAAGCCAATTTTTTCACTCTCCTCTTTCACTTTCATCAAGAAGCTTTTTAGTTCCTCTTCACTTTCTTCCATAAGGGTGGTGTCATCTGCATATCTGAGGTTATTGATATTTCTCCTGGCAATCTTGATTCCAGCTTGTGCTTCTTCCAGCCCAGCGTTTCTCATGATGTACTCTCCATATAAGTTAAATAAGCAAGGTGACAATATAGTGTATTGATCCCAAAATGCATCAGAATTGTAAAGTGATTCTAATCAAACTTTGTTTCCAAATATGCATTTGTTTTTATGTTTAATTGTTATTAATAGGGTCTTCTGCAACTTCTGATGGTACTATTTTAAACAAAGCAGGGGCTATTAGCAGAGTTTATAATGTGTTATATCTAACACATATGCCCTGAAACTGGGACAGAGCCATGCTTTTGTAAAAATTTGACCAAAGTCCAGGTCGGTGTACTTGATAATATCAAGGGTTTCTAAATGAAGCCACTTGGAACTCTCCTGAGAACCCCTTGAAATTGGCTACTTGACATAATTTTGTACTATGTCAGCAGAATAGCTCTAGACTAAGGACTGTAGATAAACTTGTAATGGCTTTTAAGTTCCTAGTGCATTTATTAGATATGGTTATACAAGTGTTATAGGTATTTAAGGATCTGGGGAATATCCAAATCATAGTACTCTTTGAGGAAATGAGTTATTAAGAGGCTATAACAATAATAGCAGGTCATTACAACAATGCCTTTTTCCCATAGGCCTCACAAAGAGCATAGTTAATATTATTGGGCCTCTGAGATGAGTAAGTAACAAAGATAATTTCCCCATTTGTGAACAATAAAATTATGGCTCAAGAAGTACCAATCATAATCAGGAAGCGATGTGAAGGACAAACTAAAGATAACCATCAGTTATCGATATATATCATAAAAAGTGTATTTAATTGTGTTTGCGTACAAAGGATAGAGCAATCTCCAACAGACAGTATGAATTCACAAAGAGCTAGGACGGTTGCAGCATCACGCACCCTCCTGATGTAATGTCCTGTTATGGCATAATATTAAAACATAGAAGAGCAGGATTTTGGAAAGCTGTGTGACAAAAATGTACTTACGTCACTTGTATAAGTGATAAAAGTGAATTTGAGAGTCATAGGATGACTTGTAGAGAACGTTAAAACTGGTTAAGTAATCTTAACTGGTGTACTATAGTAAGGGTGTAAGGCAACCTTAATAGGCAGCGGAAAATCTAGGTTTAAACAGCAGGGTTTTGAAATATATATATATATATATATATATAATTAAATTAATTTTATTTTTGGCTGTACTCGGTCTTTGTTGCTATGTGAGGGCTGTCTGTAGTTGCAGCTGGTGGGGGCTTCTCTCCATTGCAGGGTGTGGGGGCTTCACATGGCCTTGACTTGTCTTGTTTCAGGACACGTACTCTTGGGCATGCAGGCTTCAACATTTGTGGCTCAGGGGTTTAGTTGCATTATGGAATGTGGAATCTTCCCAGACCAGGAATCAAACCCATGTCCACTGTATTGGCAGGCAGATTCTTAACCACTGGACCAACAGGGAAGCCCTTAAATGGCAGGATTTTGTTGTTAGTTGTGTTGTGTTAAAACACTTTTGTTGTTACTATGAGTGAGGTCCTGGATGACACTGGAAATTATCTGATGGCAGGCAACTAGAGTGATGGTTTTGATTATGACTATCTCACATGGATTGTGATACTCAGGATCTAAAATAGCATTAGCTGCTGCTGCTGCTAAGTCATGTCAGTCATGTCCGACTCTGTGCGACCCCACAGATGGCAGCCCACCAGGCTTCTCTGTCCCTGGGATTCTCCAGGCAAGAATACTGGAGTGGGTTGCCATTTCCTTCTCCAATGCATGCACGCATGCTAAGTAGCTTCAGTTATGTCCTACTCTGTATGACCCCATAGACGGTAGCCCACCAGGCTCCTCTGTCCCTGGGATTCTTCAAGCAAGAATACTGGAGTGGGTTGCCATTTTCTTCTCCAAAATAGCATCAAAAGGAGATCTAAAATAGCATCAGAGGGATGAAAGAGTGGAGCCAAGTTAACTAGATCAGACTTATTAAGATGACTATAAAGAACTGCATTTATATTTTAAAGTCTCCAGAGGTAAAGAATTGGCAAACTGGTAATGCAGTTGACTACAAATTTATAATCAGGCCAGGTGAAATGTGGCAGCACAGCACTATCTACCAGTTTCGTAGACTGCCTTAACATAATAAAGAATAATAGTTATGATGATTTTAATAATAAAGTAGCCAATATGGTTAAGTATATTTTAATACATTTCTTCACTTCCTGTTTGGAGCATCATTGTGTTAGGAAATAAAATATTGCAAGAAGACAAAATTCCTCTTGTCATCCGTTGCTCCTTCCACCTTCTAGAAGTAGTGGGTTACGGTGGTCCTGTTTTCCTTATGTCAAGAATGTTAGATGATTTTTAAACAATTCAGATGATGAAAGGGCATTATCACAATAAAGTCAAGACTTCCATTGAGTGTACGTGATTCAGTGGGATCATAACAGTGGGTCTTCTTAAGGAAATGAGTCCTATGGAAAGAAGTCAGTGTTGACTTTTGCATGGTACTTGCCCATCCCACTCAGTTATGTTGATCTCTTTGACCAGGATCTAGAACTCTATTTAGAAAACATGAATTAAGACGACTGCCTATATAAAATTGGAGTTACTGAAAAACTGCCATCTTAGGAAATTTGAAGAAGGTATTTTTTTGGAAAAGAAAATGCTAGCTGATGTGACTGAAAAGAAAAAAAAAAAAAACACAAAACCCTTTTAATACATAAAGGTTAATTAATAACTCCTCTGACATCCTCTTCACTCTGGAAATGAGGACATTTATCTTAGGAAAAAAAAATACCAGTTAATATTAAGACAGGCTGGGACCTACCGAAGTTCTTGCACCTAGATACACCTCTCCTCGAGCTATGTACAAAGAAACTATATGGGACTAAGAATAATTGCATGCACAGGCCAAATTCTGGACCAAAAGATACAAAAAAAAGAAAGAAAAACTTAAAAACTGCCGTTTGTGAAGAGCGAGAGCAAACACTAGGTGACTGGAGCAAAAGCAGGACACTGGGCATGTCCCTCTGCCCTCAGCAACATGAGGGGGTGGGCAATCCATCTAAGCCATCACTCTAGCCTGACTGACTCTGATCACACCCCTACTCCACAGAAGGAACACACTCATCCCTCCTCCCCCAGAGAGCTGGTAAAGGAACCTGTCACTTGTTTCTGCTGCCTCCTGCAGCCAGCACAGTAGTCCCAATAAAGCCTTGTCTGAATTTCCTGTCTAGCCTCTAGTCAATTTCTATTGATTAGGGAAGGCCAAGAACACTGGTAGGTATCAATATGACAAGCTATTTCTAACAAAGAGTATCTTAAGTGACCTATACAAGCCTATACATTCTGGCCACCTCTGCTTCTGTACCTTCTCTCCTGCTGCTTTTGCTCACTGTTACTCTGCTCTGGCCACTGGCCTACTTGCTGTTGACATGAGCTTATAGCTCTTCTGAGGAGTTCCTCTTTCAAATACCATCATGATTTTCTTCACTTTCTTTTTTTTTAGTATAAATTTATTTATTTTAATTGAAGGCTAATTACTTTACAATATTGTATTGGTTTTGTCATACATTGACATGCATCTGCCACAGGTGTACATGTGTTCCCCATCCTGAACCCCCTTCCCATCTCCCCCCTCCTTCCCATCCCTCTGGGTCGTCCCAGTGCACCAGCCCCGAGCATCCTGAATCATACATTGAACTTGGACTGGCGATTCGTTTCACATATGATATTATACATGTTTCAATGCCATTCTCCCAAATCATCCCACCCTTGCCCTCTCCTGCAGAGTCCAAAAGACTGTTCTATACATCTGTGTCTCTTTTGCTGTTTCGCATACAGGGTTATCATTACCATCTTTCTAAATTCCATATATATGCGTTAGTATACTGTATTGGTGTTTTTCTTTCTGGCTTACTTCACTCTGTATAGTAGGCTCCAGTTTCATCCACCTCATTAGAACTGATTCAAATGCATTCTTTTTAATGGCTGAGTAATACTCCATTGTGTATGTTTCTTCACTTTCTTTAGGTCTGAACTCTAATATCTCCTCCTTAGGGGGGACCTCTCAAATCACTTTTCTCTCTAATTCCAGATTCATTTCCCTACTTGAGTTTTCTAATTATTTCTCATGAGCATCTGGCATATTCTACATTGTTCTTATTTCTTTTATTTTTTTGGTGAGCACTCCCACTCCAACTAGGAGGTAAGTCTTATGAATACAGATATTTGTATCTGTTTGTTCACTGCTGTGTTTCCAGTGCCTATGATAGTTTTATCCCGTTTAATGTGGCTAATACATTTGTTGTTGTTCAGGGGCTAAGTCGTGTCTGACTCTTAATGAATCTGTGAACTGTAGCACACCAGGCTCCTCTGTCCACCACTATCTCCCAGAGTTTGCTCAGATTAATGTCGATTGAATCAGTGATGCTATCTAAACATGTCATCCTTTGCCACCCCCTTTTCCTTTGCTTACAGTCTTTCCCAGCATCAGAGTCTTTTCTAGTCAGTTGGCTCTTTGCGTCAGGTGGCCAAAGTAATGGAGCTTCAGCTTCAGCAGCATCCTTCCAATAAATATTCAGGGTTGATTTCCTTTAGGATTGACTGGTTTGATCTCCTTGCCATCCAAGGGACTCTCAAGAGTCTTCTCCAACACGACAGTCCAATAGAATCAATTCTTTGGCACTCAGCTTTCTTTATGGTCCAACTCTCACAACCATACATGACCACTGGGAAAACCATAGCTTTGACTATAGGGATCTTTGTCAGCAAAATGACATCTCTGCTTTTTAACATGCTGTCTAGGTTTATCATAGCTTTCCTTCCAAGGAATAAGCATTTTTAATGTCATGGCTGCAGTTACCATTTGCAGTGATTGGAACCCAAGAAAGTAAAATCTGTCACTCTTTCCGCTTTGTCCCCTTCTATTTGCTATGAAATGATGGGACTGGATGCCATAATCTTATTAATAGTTTTATGAATGTTGAGTTTTAAGCCAGCTTTTTCATTCTCCTCTTTCACTCTCATCAATAGGTACTTTAGCTCCTCTTCACTTTCTGCCAATAGAGTGTGATCATCTGCGTACCTGAGGTTGTTGATATTTCTGCTGGCAATCCAGCTTGTGATTCATTCAGCCTGGCAGGCATTTCACATGATGTATTTTGCAAATAAGTTAAAAAGCAGGGTGACAATACCCAGCCTTATTGTACCCCTTTCCAATTTTGAACCAGTCAGCGTGATACATATCTATTATTAAATATAATGCCTACATTATTTTTTATCTATATAATCAATACAGCCATTTCATTTTGATAGTTCCATTTTAGAAAAGAGGCTTTTTTTTTTGTTTTGTTACATCTTTGAATGTTAATATTAAAAGATTAAGTTAAGCAGATGGTATAGTATGTAAGCATTTTATGAACAGCTGCTAAATTGAAATATATCGGCCTTTACAGTACTTTCAGTACAATAAAGCCTCATGCAAAGATGGCAAATATTATATTAATAACCATAAATTAACAATCATATTGAATACTTTTTGCATTCTATTATTAAACAATGAAATTGTAACTAAAAAAACAGCAGGAGGGAATATATGGAGATATTTGATTTGTATTAAAAACTAAATTCTCAGCAATAAGTGATAATTGGAACCACAGAAACAGGGAGAGATTGCTAGAATAAAAAAAAGCCCATTATTGACTTCAAAAAGTAGCTGCATTTTCCCTGAATATCCAAGCTCTTGTTTTTTCCTCCTTTATCTATAATACTGCATTTCAGAGATGCTGTGAATATATTTGGACCAACAGAGAGTAAAATGAGAGAGTGGGCCAGATACCATGTATTTTTTATTGTGGTTAGAGCTCTTATTTTACTGTTTTTTTTTTTTTTTTTTAATCTCTTCCACCTTCTGCTTTCTGCCTCCGGCTCAGGATATTTCACTTTCTATCACATGCATTTACCAGATTCTTGATGTACTCATCTCTCTCTGCTCTCAGCAGGGTCTTGGAAACACAAAAGGAAAATTATTTAGGAGGTTGAGTACATTAAGAGCAAGAATTGGCAAGCAGCCAGAGAACTGTCTTGGAACAATAGGTAGTTGACAGAAGGCCATGGACATTTTACGGAAAAACACAGGAAGCTAGATTTCCGTTATTAAGTACACAAGTGGTCGGAAGATGGTCCCGAATTTCTATGTCAATTATACTACATTCTGTGCGGAAGGTCATGAGTCTCAACACTCGGAGGATTCACCAGTCATCACACTCAAGAGACCTGTCTTTCTGGTTGTCAGCTTTGTTCCCATTACCTGACTCAGAGCCCCAGGCCTCGCACCAGATGCAGCTCTGCCTGCCCCACTTCTGTGTGGACTTTGGCTTGCTGTCACAGGTAAAGCAGCTGCTGGGACAGTCTTGCACTGGAAATATTTTTCTGTTTTTGTAGATCAGCCTTTTGAGCCCTTTTTGCTCTGTAGGTCCCATGAAGTGCTTTGATAGTGTATCTCCCTCTCCTGGGAATGTACAATCTATGAGTGCTGGCAGGTTTTATATGTTTTTTCCTCAACTCCTTATGAAGTCAGAATGAGGCAGGAGCTCTAGGCTCAGCGGGAGCTATCTTTTCATCTTCTAACTGAATAGTTCACATGCAATATCTGCAAATACCTTCTTTCTGAGAAATCCAACCTTTAAACAAGCAAATACATTTAAAAACTTTAATATATATATATATATGACATATGTATATCAGAAAATGATAACTATCATGAAGAAAATTAAAGGAGGATAAGGTACTGGAGAATGATGATAATTTATATAAGTTGATCGACTTTTTCTGAATGGTGACTTTTGAGGAGAGCTCTCGGCTCTCGCTTGAATGTAAGTTCAGTAGGGCAAGGGTTATTACTTATCTCCACTTTTTAAACGCAGTGCCCCAAATGGTGCTGACACATATTGATAAGCAAAAATACTTGTTGGAAAATATTTGGTAAATCAAGTAATATTCTATTCTGCTTTCTCTTTTTAAAAAGGCATGCAACTTAAAGTGGAAATATTTGTATATAAAATGGTTAACTATAAAATCTAAGAGTTTTGTGCCCAGTTATCCAGATATGTTGGCTGATTGGAGGAATTTATCACCAAAAAGATTGTTTTTGTTAAAAAAAAACAAAAAAAAACAAGGTATCCACAAACATGGCAGAGTGATGCAGTGGACACAGTGCAAATGGAAAGAGAGCTCTTTAACCTTCAGTTCAATTCTTTGGATCTGGACCAATTTCTTCTGCCCTGTGAGAGAATAACTGCTTCTCCATTCAGAAGTAACACAAAAGTTTTCTCCAGTGAATTTCTTTCCTCTTGAAAGGAGAGAGGTCCACAGATATCAGATTCAGGCCTTCTCAGAATCTTTCTGACAGATGTGTGACTTACATATAAAATGATAAAGAATCATGCCAAGCAAGCACTGGGGAACTTTGGAGATTAATAGGTTTTTGAATCTTTTATCTCTAATCAGTACTGCAAATTGACCTAGTTCCAAATGGTCAAGATAAAGCATTTTTGTAGTATATATTTAAAATCCTATTTTGATTTAAAGAGATCGTGTTTAAAGGCATGCAGAACAAAAAGACGAAGAAGACTGGAATAAGGTCTGGCAGAGGACAAAACAGAAATGGAGTAAATTTTGAGGCATAAGTAATGATCAATTGTTTTCTGTTCCTAAGTATATAAAATCAAATTAAATATGTCCTTAGAGCTAAATTATATCCACATATTAAGCATAATTTATGAAATGAATTTAGGAGAATTTATAACCATATTACCTTATTTCTTTTTTTTAATCATAAAGTTTGTTTCAATTTGTTACTATTTTGTTATACATTTTTTGACATGCTATCAAGATTTTTGTACCTCAAAATAGGTGGAGAACTACGCTTTAAGTGTCTGTTTTCATCCAGTCACTTTGCAGACATCTATTTTCCTCTTCATTCACCATCAGGCAAGGTAGGAAAGTATGACTATATGTGAATCATTTAAAGACAAATTGGTTTAAATAATAAATAGACCAAAATGATTAATCATGTAAAAATGAATATTTCTAGACAGAGATTTTTTTATGCTATATATTAGTCATTAAAATAAGTTCCCTGCTAGAGATAACAGGTTGAACAAGAAGATATTTTTTCTTTTTTGAGTGTATAACAGTAAAAATTTAAATAGAAGGAGTCATTAGATGATATTTATTCTTCTTATAGCAAAAATGCATGCAGTTCTTCTGTGTAGCTTTTTATCTTCACCTGTGGGGGACCTAGACTAACTGAAGCAGTACCTATGTTCGCGGGAGGGGAAAGAGAGGTAATCACTGTCCCATTATATAAATGCAACTTCAGGACAGCCGTTTACTCTTTATTTTATTGTTTTAGTGGATGCAAGTGTAAAATACAGCCCAGAAAAGTGATTTGAAGTATGCAGAGAAAAATAGCACATAAAGCACACAGTTGTAAGTTCATGCATACACCTGGACACTCAGGTATTTCAGCTTTAAATATGGCACTGACTTCTGTCACCTTCTAAGGGGAAAACACATGATGTTATGTATGTGGAACAAGTGACAAATGATAGCAGGTTTTTACTTTCTTATATTTTAAGTCATATCTTTGCTGTGCCGTTTTCCATTATTCATGGTGAATTTGTAAATGCATCACACTTAGCTACTCATTGCATGTTCCTGTTTTATTTCTGACTTTTTAAAAACATGGAAATTTATAAATAAGTAAGTATATGTATATATACATAATATATGTAACCGCGTATATATTATTTACATTTTACAGTGTTTAGATGATTCTCTAGAGCAATAGTTTTCAAATGTGTTATAAATAACTCATCTTAAAATGAAAGCATACTTGGAATTTTAATTTGTGAAATAGAAAAAGTGGCACAGGACCCTCAGGATTTTAGTATATTGCTCCCTTTTACTAGGGAAATGTTAATATGCATTAAAATAGAGAAATAGAGACTTTAGGTCCTAGTTTAAAAAGTTAGCTTTCTAATGTGGAGATTATGTCCCCTAAGTCATTCAACTAATATATAAATTAACTTGATTAATATGTATGGAGCTCAGTATTTATTTTGAGTACAACCCTCATGGGAAAGTGAATTTATAAGTACAGAAGTAAATTTTAGAAACAAATATATAAAATTTCCTAAGTGAAAAATGATAAAATAAAAACACAGTGAAAGATTTTATAGCAGAAACCATCTCTACGTTCCATACAAAAGAGCATGCACAAAATAGAGACATTCAGAAAGGTTAAAAATAAAAGGCACACCTAAAATAAATAGTGACCATAAATCTAACCAGACATGATATACATCAAGCTTAAAATGTATTATATAATATAAAAAAGACCTTATAATGCTGAAGGCAAAAATTTACAATGAAGAAATAGTTAATATCTGAGTATTGTCATACAAAATAATTGCATAAAGATGAAAGTAATGAGATGCAGGAAGAATCAGAAGATATCTCATTGATTAGAGAAGAATTTAGCACATATCTTTCAGTCTAAGACAGAATTAATAGAAAAAGAATGTTAGAAATGAAAGACAATGACAGCATAATCAACACAGTGGGTCTTAGAGATACATAGTGAACTCCAAGCCCCAGCAATGAAGGATGCAGGTGCCCACTGAACATTTACAAACACACTTGCAATATCGTAAGTCATAGGGAAAATCTCCATAAACTCAAAAATAAAAAGAATATAAATATTCTCTGAATACACATTAATAAAACTATAATCTTTGCTGGTAGCTCAGCTGGTAAATGGAGAAGGCAATGGCAACCCACTCCAGTACTCTTGCCTGGAGAATCCCATGGACGGAGAAGCCTGGTGGGCTGCAGTCCATGGGGTCGCTAGGAGTTGAACATGACTGAGTAGCTTCACTTTCACTTTTCACTTTCATGCATTGGAGAAGGAAATGGCAACCCACTCCAGTGTTCTTGCCTGGAGAATCCCAGGGATGGGGGAGCCTGGTGGGCTGCCATCTCTGGGGTCGCACAGAGTCGGGCATGACTGATGCGACTTAGCAGCTGGTAAAGAATCCACCTGCAATGAAAGAGACCCCAGTTTGATTCCTGGGTTGGGAAGAGCCGCTGGAGAAGGGATAGGCTCCCCACTGCAGTATTCTTGGGCTTCCTTTGTGGCTCAGCTGGTAAAGAATCCATCTGAGATGCGGGAGACCTAGGTTTGGAAGATCCCCCTGAAGAAGGGAAAGGCTACCCACTCCAGCATTCTGGCCTGGAGAATTCCATGGACTGTATAGCCCATGGGGTCTTAAAGAGTCAGACACAACTGAGCAACTTTCACTTTTCACTCTCAACATCAAAGGACATACTTACACAGTAAGAATTTAAAAACACAAAGAGCTCAAGAGACTCAAAAGTTTGAATCAAAAAAAGCACTCACCTTCTGCGATGGCTCAGTCTCTATGGAGTGTTTCTCTCTGAATAAATCCATTTCTTACTTATCACTTTGTCTCTCACTAAATTCTTCCTGTGATGAGACACAAAGAACCTGAGGCTCAGTAAGTCCAGACACAAGGGGACACAGGTTCGATCCCTGGTCAGGGAAGTAAGGTCTTTAATGTCACAGAGCAACTGAACCCTGAGCACCTCAACTACTGAGCCCTTGTACCTCAAGTAGAGAGTTCATGTGTCACAATAAAGGATACTGCATGATGCAATGAATATCCCATGTAAATAAATAGATATTCTAAAAATTAAAAGAAAAGTTTGAATCAAAATAGTAGAGGAAACAATAATTCCACAAGCAGAATTTAATGTGTTATTATTGACAAAAAATAGAACTAACGACCAGATGAACAATTTTTAAACACAATAAAACAACAATGATGCTATTAAATAAAAACAAACACAAAAAACAACAAGGAGCCAATTATACAGAACAAAGGAGAGAAACAGATGTGTACAGAGTTGTCATGAAAAAGAAGAAACAGCCATCAAGAGAGAACATTACAGAAATTACAAGATACTTCCATGCACAATTGTATGCAAATCAATTTGAAAATCTAGATCAAATGCTTAACTTTTAAGGAAAATATGCCCTCTATGACATATGCTCATAGAAACAGAACATTCAAACAGAAAAAAATTTGCAGAGTAGAAAAATGGGGGAAATAGCTCTACTGTAGAAAAGTACTGGGCCCAAAATTTTTTACATAGGGACCCTCAAATACTTATTTTTTTTAATTCAAATAGTACTAAACTATTTGAAGAGCAAAGAAAATGTCTGAGCTGTCCTTTGATAAAAAAGATCCAAGAGTATATTAATAAAAGTATAATACATTATGGCGAAGTGGGATTTATTCTGGAAATTCTAGGGTAATCAAGTACTGTTAAATCTACTTATCTTTTGTTAAGTGATCTGATAGAAAAAAAAAAACCATGATCATCTTACTAGAAGCTGAAATTTATTTCTTTAAAAAATAAGAAATAGGAACAGATGGATTTTTACAGGACAAAATACAGATGTTTGCTCAAAAGCTCATATCTTACTTTATCAAAATTATTGGATACTTGTTCAAAATTCCAAGGAATGGCTGTATGTTTTTCTGCTATTTAATATGCTTTTGGAAGTGTTAGCCAGTTACATAAACAAGAGGATAAAACTATTAAAGCATAAAAGTTGTAAAGAAAGAGAGCAAACGTACTTAATTTTGGAGAAAGAGGTGACATAGAATACTATAGTCATTTTTCTCTTTGGTAAAGTGGATGTTAACCTTGATAACATTTGGATACAGTGCCTTGAGGGAGTTGAAGAAGAGAAAATAAGAGAACATCACACTTAAGGCACATATTAACACTTTATTGTTCTAGCTGTCATGTCCCTCTGACCATTGTTGGACTTAACTATGCAACTGCATGGTTTCCTTGGCCCTTTTAAATGGATTTTACTTACTTTCTATCATTAAGTTGAAAAGCATGTAAATTGCATCTTGTAGAATTACCAAATTAATCCTGGATATTAGGTGTGTTAGAAGACTGGTTAATAGTCTTGGACTTCTGAACATGTTTGTTTTCATTATCCATGCACCCTGTATTCCTAATTTCATCTGCTCTGAGATATAGTTGAGTCTCCTACCATTCTGTGTAGAGATCTAATAAACAGAATCACTGTGGGCATATATAAGCATCCTAGAGAAGTTTTAGGAGATGGTTTTTGAAAGAAGTAGAGACATAGTTCACCATGTGCCCTTTGCTTTCTCTTTTATTTATTTTTTAATTGAAGGACAATTGCTTCACAGAGTTTTGTTCTTTTCTGTCAAACTGCTTTCTCTTTTTTAAGCATGTATGTCATTATCTGTGAAATTATTATCAGTCTCATACTGACTGTGTTTATATGGGTTGAATGGAAATAACATTGACATCATGAGATGAAGTGCTCTATATAAATAAGATGTATTATTTTTACAAAAATGAATTATTTTGGAAAATTGGGAACATAATCACTTAAGGGGTGGAACATAGCAGCTGTTGAACGGTACACTTATAGAACTACAGTACAATTTGCAAAAGGGTGCCAGGATCTGCTGTCTAATTTTATTTTTTGAAACAAAATTACTGGAAGAATTTAGCTCTGCAGCACAGTGCAATTAACTAAATGGGAGTTGGCCAGGGAACAAGAGTAATAACCTCATTGCTTTCATGGTCTTAGTTTTAATTTGATACTGCAAAATGAACTGATATATATGTTACCAAATGGAAGGCAGATTAATAATACTTAAATTAAGTTTTTTAGTGATCAAACCCTCTGTTTCAATCCTGGATCCCATAGTTTTGTTTTGGTTTCTATTTTCCTATAGACAGAGCCTAAAACAGAGCTTCCCTGGTGGCTCAGTGGTAAAGACACCACCTGCAATGCAGGAGACTGCCTGTAATGCAGGCAGTGTAGGTTCAATCCCTGGGTTTGGAAGATCCCTGGAGAAAGAAATGGCAACCCAGTCCAGTATTCTTGCCTAGGGAATCCCATGGACAGAGGGGCCTGGTGGCCTACAGTCCAAATGGTTGCAATAGTCAGATATAGCTTAGCAACAAAACCACCACCAGCACCAAAACATTTTATGCTATTTGAACCCAGATTGATCAAATTATTGAAACCCATATCCTTAAAAAAAAAAGTTGGCAAAATATGATGAACTTGTTTAGCTCATCAAAATGTTATATGAGAGAATGATTGTCATTATCTTAAAAAAATCTATGTTACTTCGTGCAGAAATTTTGTGTCTTCATTCAGCTACTCTATCATTAATTTCATAAACCTTTTTTAAAACAGCAGACAGAATGTGATTCAGTTGTGAGAAGGAAACTAGATAAGATTCTACCAGAAAATACTATATTATTAAACAGATTTGATTAGCTTTTATACATAAGGCATGTTTAACTATAATACATATAGAATAATTGTTAATGTTCAGTTGTGAAGTCTTCAACTTGATACTGCCTTTCCCCATTTTATTATTAATAGATCATTTTCCCACAGTCTTAATTATGCAAACAATTTTTTGAGATATGTTTTATACAGCAATACAATTATTCATGGGATTTATTGAACCAGAGAGCAAAAATTAATGTACTTTGGTAGAATATGTTTCCCCTAAGCTGTTTGCCTCAGTGGTCCTGGCAGGTCTTCCGTAGTATCACAGCACAACTTGACACCACAGTGGAGGTCATCCTTAAATAAGTGAAATTTGTAGAAGTACCGGAAGTCTGGAAGATGATGAAAGGCAGGACTAACAGGAGAGCAAAACAACCTTCTTCACTTGACTTGGTTTTCTGCAGCCCTTCTGAAACATGAACAACATAGCCTCCATCATGAACCTGACAGTTCTACAAATGCCCAGGGATTTTGCTCCTTACCCCCAAATTGCCCACTGGACATCATCAGGATAGCAACTGCTATAATCACTACCTTATTTTAATATTTTCTTTAGTATTTTCTTTATCCTTCTCATCAGATAAATTATAAAATGAAGAGGGAGTCCAGATTTACTATGAGACTAATGAATTTAAGTTTAGGTTATGTACATTGGCCTCAGTGTGAGCTGGAATTTAAAGTATTAAAGTATTCTAGGTGGAGAGGAAAAATCAGATTGCAGTTAAGAAGGATTTCTATGCAACCATTTCTGGTAGGATTGCTGAACAACCCTTGCTACTGCTACTGCTAAGTCGCTTCAGTCGAGTCCGACTCTGTGCGACGCCATAGATGGCAGCCCACCAGGCTCCCCCGTCCCTGGGATTCTCCAGGCAAGAACACTGGAGTGGGTTGCCATTTCCTTCTCCAATGCATGAAAGTGAAAAGTGAAAGTGAAGTCGCTCAGTCGTGTCCGACTCTTAGCGAGCCCATGGACTGCAGCCCACCAGGCTCCTCCATCCATGGGATTTTCCAGGCAAGAATACTGGAGTGGGGTGCCATTGCCTTCTCCCTTAGAAGCAAGTTATTTATATTTCTTAGACTTTTGCTAATTATTTTCTTATTCTAAAATTATATTCACTTTTTTATGTTTGTAATTTATTAACAAAAGAATAGTTTGTTATTTTTTCTTAAATGAGTCTCTCAAACTTTCATAATATTTTGGTCTCTCCACACCTAGATCTTCTCCCCAGAGAAAATGAATTTGGGCATATCTGCTACCCCCATCACTGATTTATAAGCTAGAGGCCTGGATCACTTACCTGCTGCCATCATAATGCCACCCATTCTCAAATCTTAGTGATTTAAAACAAACACTTATTTAGCTCATGAGTCTGTAGGAAAGTGATTTCAGCTAGTCTTAACTGGGCTCACAAGTCTGGGGTGAGCTGGCTAGAAGCTGAGCAGGGATGGTTTTAGTTTAGACAGCTGGGGTGACTTGCCTCTGTTAGACATCTCTTTCATCCTGTAGTGAGCTACTCTGTGCATGTTCTGTGCAGGAAAGCATAGTGAGAGGAAACACAGAAATACTTGTGCATCTCATAAACTAACACCTTATTGACTAAGTCAAATCATAGGGATAACCTCACCAGAATCAAGGGTGCAGAAACAAATTGTCACCTTGGAAAATGCTCATCAGATTATCCAGTCCTTCCTTTTAAAGATTTAAACTGAGATATTTGCAGTTGAAATTATTTGAGTTTTTAGATTTGCTTCAAAATAATATGAAAAGAGAGAAATGGTAGAAATGAAATGGAGCAAGATGAATCATGAGTTGATCATTGTTGAGGCTGGGAGATGAGTATATAGTATTTATGGTATTATTCTCTACTTTTGCAGAACTTTGATGAAGAAAGAGCCTTTACTTGACTTTAATTGCATTAAAAGGGGCTACTTTTAGCATAAACTTATTTTCAATATAGTAATTACATTATTTCCATATAATATTGATATATGATGGCTAGAGAAAAATGGATGATGTTACATAATAAAATATTAGTTAACTATTAAAAAACAAATGTTTTATCAATTTTACATATTGAAGGATGGGGTTTAATTCTGGCTAATCATTGGCCCATCTGTGTGCCAGGCGCACTTCCAAGCTCTGTCAGGGAAAACACATGTGAAATTTCTGGTCTTAAGGATTTTATAGTTGTGTTGGTTTTCTATTATAGCTGTAACAGAGTTAATAGAGTACCACAATTATGGTGACTTAAACAACACAAATACGAAATCTTAAAATTCTGTAGGTCAGACCTCAAACATGGCTCTCACTGGACTTAAATCAAGCTATTGTCAAGAATGCATGTCTTTCTGACAGCCAGAGGGGGTAATCTGTTTGCTTGTGTTTTTCTTCCTCTAGAGACTCCCCTAGGTTTCTTGGCTTATGACTCCTTTTCTCTGTCTTCAGAGCAGTCATTGGTACATACTTCTGTGCTTATCTTGTGTAGTCACATCTCCCTGTGACTGACTGTAGCCAGGAAAGGGTTCGCCATTGTTAAGGATTCCCAACTCAAGGTCTTGACTCTAATTCTAGAAAGTCTCTTTTTTCATGTTAGGTAACCTGTTCTCAGGTTGAAAGGTTTAGGATGTGGACATCTTTGAAGGGCCATTATTCTGCCTATCGTAATAGCTAAGTGGTGGGAGAAAAGAAAATAAAAATGAATAAATAAGCAGAATAGACACTTTCAGACAGTGATATGTACTTATAAGAATCCATAAAATAGTGGTACAGTAGACAGTTACTGGCAACTTTTGTTTCAGAGAAGACATCACTAAGGAAGTGACACATCATTTTTGTGATAAGTGGAGAATATTTTGCAAAGTTCTGTAGGCATATCATCTCTAGTAAAGACAAAGTTAATATAAATGCCCCAAATGGAGGAATAGAATGATGGTGAAGAAGTATTTCCTGACCTGGGGTATTAGTTAGGGTCCAGGTTTCTTGGCTTGTACAGAGTCTGAGTTACTCTGCTTTACTCATTTTAAATCGGTTGTAAAGAAAAGCCAACAGAGGACTTTAAAGGGAGAAAAGACAATTTGATCTGGCTTGTTTGTGAATAATAAAATGTAGTTGTCTGTCCTCCACAGAACACATTTCTAGCTTTTATTATTACATCCTAAATTAGTAAACTCACAAACTTCCAATATTTAGCAAAACATTCCTTCTTCATTAATTAATACTAAGTTTGGAAAAGGATCCAAAGGACCCATATGAGATTTGGAATGGATAAGTAAAATTGCATTAGATAATTATTTATTTTTCTTAAGTATTCTTCTTTTAGTAGAGGTAATTCTGATATTTGGCATTTATCTCACAGGTTCAAGTAGAAATAATAAAATATTCACATATACTTTGAACAAATCCCAGTTTCCAGTATCTGGGATATTCCTTCACAATTTTAAATCTAAATAAGAAGGAAATCAATAAGTCATACTGCATGGAAGTATTTGAAACCGGTGCTATTGTTTAAATTTGTGGATAGACATTAACCATTTCACAAGGCTAACTTCCTAAATATATAAGTAAAAATTAATAAAATTGACAGGAGATGGATGAATGAAATACTATCTTATCAGAAATTAGTACTATTTTGAAGTGAAAGTTGCTCAGTCGTGTCCGACTCTTTGCCACCTCGTGGACTAAACAGTCCATGGACTTCTCTAGGCCAGAATACTGGAGTGGATAGCCTATCCCTTTTCCAGTGGATCTTCCCAACCCAGGAATTGAACCATGGTCTCCTGCATTGCAGGCAGATTCTTTACCAACTGAGCTATCAGGGAAGCCCAATATGATTCATGTTTATGGTCTTGCACTGTGCTAAAGACATGAGTTCGATTGTTTTCTCTTGTGATATAATCTGCTTAAAAGAGCATTCTGTGAACAGGAAAGTAATTGGATCGTTTAGGTGGTAAAATTTGCATGTATTAAAAGATGACGGCTAGAAGGGAAACCAGAAAACTAATCAAGTGACAGTGGAAGTTGTATATGAAGCTCTATTCCATCCCTGCCTGTCCTATCAGAACCAAGGTACCAATTTCTTATTTTGGCAAGGAAGGGTTCTAAAATATGTTCACTTATATGTGCTTTTAATGTGTATCCTTTTGTCTGTTTTGCATGTTAAACATATAACCAGGCCTATCCCTCTGGTGAAGAGTTCTGAAAGCTTAAAACATTGATACAAGTTGAAACATAATTTAGAATTGACTTTCTGGGAAAGGAAATTACTATAGAAAATATAAATTGTTTGCTTTTTCAGTAAAGATAATGATGACTAATTGTATCATTACCTAAAGATTAAGTTTTAATTTTTTTTTTTAGTTATAATTTACTTGCATGTTTTCTTTTCTTTTTTTTTTTAATTTTATTTTATTTTTAAACTTTACATAATTGTATTAGTTTTGCCAAATATCAAAATGAATCCGCCACAGGTATACACGTGTTCCCCCTCCTGAACCCTCCTCCCTCCTCCCTCCCCACACCATCTCTCTGGGTCGTCCCAGTGATATTGAAATGATATGCTTTAATATACTATAATCTAAGTGCCAAAGAGTTGATGTTTTTGAACTGTGGTGTTGGAGAAGACTCTTGAGAGTCCCTTGGACTGCAAGGAGATCCAACCAGTCCATTCTGAAGGAGATCAGTCCTGGGTGTTCATTGGAAGGACTGACGCTAAAGCTGAAACTCCAATACTTTGACCACCTCATGCGAAGAGTTGAATCATTGGAAAAGACCCTGATGCTGGGAGGGATTGGGGGCAGGAGGAGAAGGGGACAACAGAGGATGAGATGGCTGGATGGTATACCGACTCGATGGACATAAGTTTGAGTGAACTCCGGTTGTTGGTGATGGACAGAGAGGCCTGGCGTGCTGCGGTTCATGGGGTCACAAACAGTCGGACACGACTGAGTGACTGAACTGAATATACTATAAAACTGATTTTTCCCTTTCCCTCTGTTAAAGTTATCAAGATGTTTGTGTATGAGTGTGTGTGAGAGAAAGAGAGAGAGAGTATGACATTATAATCACCCATGTACATATGGCAAATTTCAATGTAACTTATCAGTAATTGCAAACAAAATTAACACACATTTTGACTACAAAATCTCATTTTATTTGATACTGTGATCGTTTTCTGATGCAGTTCAAGGTCACTGTATTAACAGTTTTGATATAACTTTTTCTCAGTAACCCATTCAAAATGATGGCTATTGTTGGAAAATGAAATTCTTTCTGAATAGCCTTGTAATCATGTAATGAATCTGTAATTATGCAAACAAGCTTTCCCCTATAAAATGTCAACAGAATCAGTTCTTGCATCTGCCTTTGGTAAGTAAAGATAAAAACTAAGGCATTTGCCCTCACTCTCTACTCCAATGAATAAATAAGAGGAAGCCATCTTCAACAGGCTGCTTTATTTTCTACTCTCTTTTTAATCTCCTCCTGCCTTTCTGTAGACCGAGGAGAAGTAATAGAGTAATTAATCATGTGATATTCATATCCTGACAGCACCAGCCTCTTATGACTACATTTACGGCTGTACTCCCAAGCCTCTTTTATGCCACATCCTCTGGTTTGTCAAAGCTTTCCCAGTACAACTCTACACTATCCACTATTTAGCACAAGTATCATTTTATGTCAATTCAAGAATGATTACTAAGGTAGAGAAATCAATAAAGAGAAGGTCTATTAAAACCCAGGTAATAATAGAAGGTACCGGAAAGATTCTAATCTGCCCTGTGACTTGGCAAGAGGCCCTGTCTTAAGGCAGTAAGAGTTCACTTGCTCTTGTAGCATCACTAGACACTTTTTAACAGTAGAATATGATCACCTCCATGCTGTGACTTGCGGATAGATTCTTTAGAGGGGGTCCAAGTTGATCTTTCAAGAGAAACATTTGGAGTTTCCGATTTTGAGAGACCAGGGGAGTAACTGAACCACCCTTCACTTGTCACTTTCCTGGGTATGAGTTGCACTGATTGAAATACACTAAGGGGTCTTCTGGTGATGACCTGGTCACTTACAATGAGGGAGATTCCAGAAGGCCCCACAAACTGGATAAAATTGAAATTTGCTAAACAATCCCATCATTTGATTAAGTCTTAGATTCTAGTTATTTCTGAATGAATGGGAAAGACATGATAAGACAGAGAAGAAGAAACTTTCTTCTAGAGATCATAGGGGAATGCTTCAAGTCCTTTCTAAGTGCCAGTATTGAGAAATTTATTTCAAGGAGCAGCCTCTATAGTGTTATTTTTGCTCCTTTTTACAACTGGATGTCAGGTGTCCATCCTGATAAGTGCATTGATTGTGGAATTTATAGCATGCCACAGTCAGCATCTTAGACTGCCCTGACTGCCTTCAATTGTCTGACCAGGCAACAGAGTGGAAGGGGAATACTAAATCATATCCAGACACTGCAGAGAATATGTTCCATAACAGAGACTCAGCACTCCAGAGATCATATGAATACTAATGTTCTTCATCTTTCATTTTGTGTAAACTTGGAGAGAAGTTGGAATGTCTGACTTCATTCAGTGGAATCTACTTTAAAGAAGACTAGGCTTTAGAGTAACAAGAGAGTGTTTTGGCGTCCATTATAAAATAATTAATTAAAAAGTTATGTTTATGTTAAGAAGGTTCTGACTGACTTCGAAATCACTCTTAAAGATATATGATTATTAATGCCAGTATACAAAATGCATGAATACAGAGAGTGATTTTAGAATTTACTGTATGAATGAAGTAATCAATAGTATTTCTACTTGTTTATTTTTATGTTTGTTTCAGTGGAACCTGATAATATATAGAGTTCCATGTACTGCCTAAATACACTTAAACACAGGTGTTTAGGTTCTGGCAACACAAGAAAGAAAAAGAGAATGAGTAGTTTATGTTCTCAGAGTTCCACATGTAAGGATATCATGCCTTTCAAAAAATTAACCATTTGCCAATCTCCATGTTGATAGACTTAGTAAAAATATAGAACTATGAGTTCAGTTTTTGGCCATAATTACATCAGAAGACATCGTGTTTCAGTGCAATGATTTTGTTACTTTTACTTCTCTTGTAATTTCACTTAGCTTATTTTTCTGTATATTAAGCAATAAATCATATTTAAATGTAGTCATGGCAAGGAAAAAGATGAAGTCACTTACTTCCAGGTTAGTCCCTACAGTGAAACTATTGTTTTTTCTCCTCTGGAAATCTCAGGCCTGGAAGACAATGGCTCTTAGAAATTAGGTCAGATACCAAAAGAAAAACAAAAGCCAAACACACACACACACAAAACGAACAGAAAGCCGTAGGCTTAACAACAAGTAAACACGTTAACCATCTCAAAGTCATTTCTTACTTTGTGGTGTCAGGTAATATACTTTCTGCCTTGGTGATGTCCTTATCTAGATATTTTTGAATGATTTGCAGAGGATTTCATTACAACCTAATGATTCAACCAGACTGTGGGAAGAAAAGTAAAATCTGTATGTTCTGTTGAGGCAGAAGATGCTTTGAGGGGAGACACATGAATGAGGCAGGTGAGTCAAATTCTGAGGCACTACAACCCCGCCACATAATTTTCTAAATACTAGTTTTTCTGTTCCCTTCAGCAGAGGAAAATATTTTTTTCTCAAAAGATATCAGTGCTGGACATGTCTGGGTTCTCATAAGGAAAGTTGTCAGTAGAAAACATGACATTTTTAAAGAGTGACCACTGATCAAAGTAGTTCTGACAATAAAAATTCACATAAGCTTTGCATCCAATAAATAGTACCATCAAATCTACCACTGGATTTTTCAAATTAATCAAGAAGAGGGTTATTTCTGCTCGCAGAGGGGGTATAGTAATCCATGGTTTAGTCAGTTTAGTCTTAGGGGAAAAAAAAAAGAAAGCTTTATGTTGCATGGTGCTTGAAAAGTAAAACCTGAGAAGAATTCTATTAGATTTATTCCACCCTGGTAGAAAGCAGAGTAAGCATTCACTTCTGAATTACTAATTAAAGAAAAATAGAGATATTGATGAGTGGTCCTCCTATGAAATGTGACACTGTGGGACTTTTCTACAACTTATTAAATGAAATGGCCATATCAATTTCATATTTTTATGAAAAGAGAAAAAAAGCATGATTGACTTTTATGGTGGATATTAAGGAACTTAGATTTAAAGGGGGAACTTAATTAAGACTTCTAAATGGAGTCTTCTCTCTCTACACTGTGTTCTCATCCGTTACTTTGACTGATAAAACCATTTCTGTGCAAGTTGAGTTCAGTTCAGTCGCTCAGTTGTGTCCGACTCTTTGCGACCCCATGAATCGCAGCATGCCGGGCCTCCCTGTCCGTCACCAACTCCCAGAGTTCACTCAAACTCACGTCCATCGAGTCGGTGATGCCATCCAGCCGTCTCATCCTCTGTCGTCCCCTTCTCCTCCTGCCCCCAATCCCTCCCAGAATCAGAGTCTTTTCCAATGAGTCTTCTCTTCACATGAGGTGGCCAAAGTGTTGGAGTTTCAGCTTTAGCATCATTCCTTCCAAAGAACACGCAGAACAAAGGGCTCTCCAATTCTCTGATTCATCCCTGAGCCCCAAATTTATATGTGTAATAACCTAATAAAGTTCTATTTTATATTAAGAGTGTACGAGGCACTCTGCTTTTCAATCACAGCACCTGAAATAAAGTCTGTCCTCCTTACCACGGCCTGCGAGTGACTCATAATTTGGCCATCTCATTAGAAATTTGTTCCCCAGCACTCTTCATGTGGCCTGCTAGACTCTGACCCTTGCTTTCTTTCTGTTCTTTGAACGCTGAGCTCATTTTCATTGGGAGCATCTGCATTCTGTTTGTCTGGATGACTTTCCTTCAGCTATGTCAGGCTCTTTCCTATCTTTTAAATCTCATGTTAAATGGCACTTGTCAGTAAGGTCTCACTGCACTGTCCATCTGAATGACCCCCTGGGGTCCCACCCTCACCTCACAATTCCCTATCATATCTTCTGATTTCCATTTTCCTTAATTTTATTACTGTTTGAATATGCTATACGTTTGAACATAGATGTGTTTCCTCCCAGGTGACTACAACACCTGTGACACAATTATAAGATAAATAGTAAAAGATGAATAGATGTTTGTAAAAATGAATGTTTGCTTGCTTTTAAATGTATTTCTACTCGATCTATAAGTTAAGTTCTTTGTATTCCACATGAATTCCTCTTATTTTTTCTTGAATCTCCTAATCTGGACTTTATAGCTGCTTCCATTTATTTCCATTATAATTAGATTTTTCTGGATAATATTTACATTATTTTGACATAAATTGAGGGAAGATTTATACCACTCTTCATTCCAAAAAACTATCTTTAAATAGTGAGTTGCTACGTACAATACCAACTCTATTTTCTAGAATTATTTTCAGTGTTTGTCAATAAAATAGTCAAATACACTTTTATTTTGTGTGTGGTAAGTTAAACATTGTTCACAGGTTTGTGGTTATTCACATCTCTTCTGGCAAATGTTTTTGTCTCTGTGACTGTTTTTCTAGAAAATGTATTCATGGTTTATTAAAAGTGCTGGAAATTAAGACTACGTCTTTTTACAAACAAAGCATATCCCTATTATGAAAATTCAGGTGGTCAGACGTACATGGTCTTTACATCCTTCCACATTAGAAAACTTTCCAAGAAATCACATGGAACTATCTTTCTTGCTCTTTAGCACTGTTAACGTCTCATTGACTCTGCTGTATCTTTTGTCTAGAAGTTAGTCCAGTGTAACCCCAAGAATTTTAGCAAAATGACACCTCTGCTTTCATATAACTTTGTGTCTTTTTCCGATTCAGAAGTTTATTGGTATAGATGTTCTTATAGTAAAAATTTATTTTCTAGGTTTTGGCAGGACACAGAAATAAAAGTAGGAATATTATTTTGATTCTGCAAATTTAAATAATTAAAAAGAGAATAAAGGAAATAATTAGATAAGACATACTATAAGACTGACACATAAGCCAGACATATCAACACAGATTAGTGAAAAAGTATCTAGCACGTGGTGTGTAGAAAGTAGTAATATTATTAAAGTAAGTATGTGTTAGGCTAGGATATGTATTGATAGCAGACAATCCCACAGTCTCAGTGGCTTAACAAAAGTTTTATCTCCATATTCCAAGGGATTTTTGCTCTACACTGTCACGTCTGATAGAGGCTCTGACATCTAATAAATTTATCATCTAGCAAATGCACTCTGCTAGTTTTAACAAAGGAAGACACTCTGTTACAGTTTCTAGTAGGGTTAACATATAAAAGATACATTTATTTTAACAAAATATTGTGTATTTTATTTGGGTGAGGTGCTGAAAACAATGAAGTATATAATACAGATATATATAATTCTAAAAAGTTTTGCCTGGACTGTATTATCCATAAAAAAATGGCTAGATGATCAGTTGTCAAATGGAAGGTTTTTCCTTAGATTTATCCTCCCTAATTTTAATCAATGATTTAGAAAATATATGAGCTGTTACATATTATCTAGTGATAAAACAATTCTGTTTAAAAATTGAGACTATGGATATTTCAGTGAGTTGTGGAAAAAGTATTTCATGCATCATTATAGATGATGACAAGTATATTTTACCTCCCACATAGAAAGTAACAGTTTTACATGTCAAAGCATTACTTTCTTGTTCTGGCTTTGTGCAAGATCAAGTGAATTTTAATTTATTTTAAACCTTTCCCATTGTGTATTATAATGCAGTTATATTTATACTTAGAGTTTTATTGGCCCTATAGAAGTCACTGTGACTAATGTGAAATATTTTATATTTCCATAGATGTGATAGTTTTCTATTATTAATGATTTTGTAAAAATATATAACCAATAGAGCATTTTAACATAAATAAAGAAGAAATAAATGGAAAACAGATACAAGTATATATTTTGGGTCATAATGATATATTCATATGTTCCACTCATTTTTAAAAGTTTTGAGTTCTCTGTGAGTACATTTCATTAATAGAGTATCTGTTGCCTTCTTGTTTCTTCTTGTCATCTGATTTTTATTTTGTAAGTTTCAGATTATACATCATAATTTGAATGTCTGTACCTTCCATCTGGCTTTCCTGGTAGTTCAGCTGGTGAAGAATCCTCCCGCAATGCAGGAGATCTGGGTTCCATCCCTGGGTTGGGAAGGTTCCCTGGAAGAGGGCATGGTGACCCACTCTAGTATTCTTGCCTGGAGAATCCCCATGGACAGTAAAGCCTGGAGGGCTACAGTCCATGGGACCCCAAAGGACACGGCTGAGTGACTAAGCACACACACACACCTTCCATCCGTGTACTCATACTCTCTGCTATCAAAGAAGGCACTGCAATTGTTCTTAAATAGGTCTTTGTCTAAGAAAGGAGAAATTGAAGCAGATTAGTAATAAAAGTTGTAAGATAAACCGTGAACACTATAACACAGTCAGACAGAGGAGAGACCTGCCACAAGAAATATTTACCAGAGATAGCATCATGAAATGTCAAGGGCTGTTTTGCATGTAGTTTAGCCTAAACAAAGGACAGGACCTCAAGAAGTCAGAATAAAAGCACTTGATTTCCCCAGGGCCATGGAGTTAGATAATTTTATGTCTTGGGTGTTTAGAGGAGCAAGGATGAATTGAAAGTTGATGAAGAATAAAATAAAGGGTAAAAGCCTGAGCATACTGGTAATTTGAGCTTAATAAGTTATGTTGTATAAATTACTTACCCATGTCAAACCAATATGTTACTCACAGTGTAATATATTTACTTTCTACCAAACTGCTGGCAGTATTGTATGTGTGTGAGATAGAGGGGAGAAGGAAGAAAGGGAATGAGGAAGAGAAAAGGAGGGGAGGGGAGGGGAGGGGAGGGAAGAATGTGGGGGGAATGTAGGGGAAGGAAGGATGGAATACATGAGAAAGACAGAGAGATTTATATCTTTTGAAAATCCGAATTTGGTCTTTGGTTTCCATTTTGGAATGAAAGCCCCAGTGACAATATAATTGTCATTTCATTTAATCTTTTTTCTTTTCCCTTAGGTAGATTGCTAATCCCAAGGAATAAACAAGTTAAATATTGGGAAATGAATTCCTCGAAGCCCAGGTTTCTTTCTGATGATATGCAGGGGGAAAGATTTTCTGTAAAATAATATTTTTAAAAGGATTGTGTTTTCAGAAATAGTGCAAAACCAAATTATTTTGATTCCATAGATGTCTCAAGAATTAAATTGATATTATTACTTCCTTAAAATAACTAACCTGTAGATTATTTTCTGACAAATATGTCATTTCATTTTGCAATTGATCTTTGAATATGCCTAGTTGCATCAAAATCTTCTAGTTTGGAAATCTAGCATTGATGACTTTTTCTTTACAATTCTTATGTTCACTACAGTTTCTTACAGCTTCAGTTGAAAATTCTTGAGACTCACACTTTGCTCTCATTTCCAAACAATATATTCAGTTTTTATGTTTATACATTCCTTTGGAAGTGCTTTCTGGTCTTTCTAATTCATTTTTACTTCTATTGAATCCTGGTTATTATTTCCTCTATACAATTTAGAGATTATGATTCCCCAAATAACCATAACATGATCTCATTGTTTATGTTCATGAAAATAGAATTTGAGTTAGATGTTTACACCATCATTATGATCAAGCCATTTAAACCTTGAATAGCACCGATTTTCTCATTAAAAATTCCAAAATATTGGAGTGAATGACCGAAAACCCATTTAGCATCAACACACGATGATACTATATTATTGTCTGCCAAATTAAGCTTGAGTAAGTTTTTTAGGTTTCTCTTCATATTAACCCATCTTAAATTTCCAATCTAATTTCTACTATTGCTCAGTGTGTATTCTCAATTGTAGTTAAACTAGTCACCTTCTATAAACAAGTTCTGTGATTATCTATGTTGATTTGACTTTGGCAATTGTTTGACCTCAGTCCAAACATTTCTTTATCTCTGACTTTTCCTCTCCCATCAGACACCAAAAAAGAATTTGCATTGGCTATGGTCTACTGTTTTAGAAAATATCTTATTCTCCTTTCACAGAATATTTTTTGCTTTCCATTCCATATAGGTATCTGTCATCTTTTTCAGAATTCCAAGCTAAACCAAATGTATGAGAGATTGCATTTATGTAGTGTGATTCTTCTCAAATTCATTTTTTCTGTGTAAATTGAAGCAGCATTCTGATTTCTTGCACTTATATCATCTCTTCCTCATGTGTTTTTTAATTGTCGATATTTTCCTTTTGGGGAATCTCGTTTTGCATTTCTGCTCTAAAATGTAGCTCACTCTGACCTGTATGGATCCCTTCAGTTTAGTTCCTGTGTTTTAGGATGCTGTGATAGACAGCATCTGTTTGTCTATCAGTTTTTTGGTTTTGCATGTTTTTCCGGTTACATGCTATCTAATTGCTCATTAATGGCAGAATTTTCTACTCTGTCTCTAAATAAGCAAAACTATACTTCTTATTGTGAGCATCAAAATGGAGTAGGCTCATTTAGGAAGTAGTATCCCAACTGAATGGGAAAAAAGTTGAAAACCACTTGAAATTGCATCTATAAAGTTAACAACTCATGTTATTATTTGAGGAGTCTTCCAAACATACTTATTTTGATATATGCCTCAATACAGTGTGTGTGTGTGTGTGTGTGTGTGTGTGTATGAAAAAGAGAGGAGAAGAGAGAGAAAGGAAAGAGGAGGAAGAAAGAAGCAGTCACATGTGGATACTTGGTTGTGTATTTGGTTGTTTTGAATCAATAACATAATTTTTTTTCTGAAGCATTTTTTAATGTCTACATCATTAAATGCGTGGTTGTACCATAACTTACTTAGCAAACTCATGGAATGGATTGACTTTTTTGTGTGTTTGTAATATTATAAATAATGCTGCAGTAAATGATTTGTGCATTTTACTTTTTACTTCTGCCTTATAAAAGCACTGAAGGTTGATTTAAAGGGTCAAAAATACTTCCAGTTAAGATTGTAAGACTAAATAATTAGAATTGCTTTATTTTGCTTCCTCACATAATTATGGCATTTTGGTCTTGTGCAATTATCTATCTATATGGAGTCATATTATAATAAAAAGATGTATAAGATTCCTTAGTGAATTCATAATGTACTTTTAAACAAGACACAGTATATTAAGATCTCAGTTGGTAGTACTTGATATAATATTTATGAATGTTCATGCTTACATTCATGTGTATATTTATATGTGAATGGAATCTATCTTACATAGTGATGACCATAATCACTTACCTTCATTAGGCAAAAATATTGTTACATACCAGGCAATGCTGTAAAATTATTTTACTGAATTACTGTACAAAGATGGAAATGGAGAAACATAGTAATAACTTAACCCAAGGTTGTGGTTTTTAAATGATATCACTATATTTTTACCAGTTTCTAAGATGTCACAACTAAAAGTTGTTAAGGGAGAAAATGAGCTATCAAAGAAAAATGACTTTTAATTAGTCTTCCACAAACGAAGTAGATTTTACTGCAGTCCTTTACCATAGATAGTCATAATCTATGGCTTTTTTGAAGATTGAAATTGTTATTTTTTTAAAAATAGTAAAGAATGGCAGATATATCACATACAAAAACAAGCATGTGTTTTTTTTTTGTTTGTTTGTTTGTTTTTTGCTATGGAAAAAGCAAAATTGATTTGTAAAGTAAAATTGTGATGTTGACAAAGTAGATAATAGTTTAATTCTAACTTCAGAACCAGGCTTTACTTTAAGGAATATTAACTATGAGTCATCATTTCTCCTGTGTTGAATTTTAAAAATGCATATTTTAAATTAGAAAGAAAATTGAACTCTACTGAGTTTACTTTAATATTGGCTGCTTTGTTTAACTGAATTTCAATACAAGGATGACAGTGTGTACTATCCAAAGCATTGTGGTGAT
Source organism: Bos grunniens (assembly GCF_055505025.1). NCBI lineage: Eukaryota > Metazoa > Chordata > Mammalia > Artiodactyla > Bovidae > Bos > Bos grunniens. Next base: position 11,118,809 of record NC_141172.1, read on the forward strand.
GAGAAAACAAAGTCTATAATAGTGTATCCAGAATTGGACTGAAATTAACCCAGTTAGAGTATATGCATGGAGAAGGCAATGGCACCCCACTCCAGGACTCTTGCTAGAAAATCCCATGGATGGAGGAGCCTGGTAGGCTGCAGTCCATGGGGTCGCTAAGAGTTGGACACGACTGAACGACTTCACTTTCACTTTTCACTTTCATGCATTGGAGAAGGAAATGGCAACCCACTCCAGTGTTCTTGCCTGGAGAATCCCAGGGACGGGGGAGCCTAGTGGGCTGCCGTCTATGGGGTTGCACAGAGTCAGATATGACTGAGGTGATTTAGCAGCAGCATGGGTCAGAAATAATACTGAGATATTCCCTAAAAATTAGAAGTTGATGAATAAATTTTGTATTCTATAAATGAAATTGATTACAGCAATTATTAATTTTCTAGGAATACCTTGATGTTATAATAGGTGGCAATTTACTGAAAGAATAAGTGCATAATTAATTAAGGTAGCAAATTGTAAAGAAAACAATCTTTGACAAGTCCCTTATAATGAACTCCAGATGTCATATCAACTGCCTTGTGGTTTAAATGAAGTATAACTCAGTAATTATCTATTGTTAATACACTGAGCAATGCCTTCATCCTTAATGATTTTTCCAGACCAAGAAAACAGGTAACTTCATGGGGTTATAAACATTCCCACGGGTTTTCCTGGTGGTTCAGCAATAAAGAAATCCCTCTAGCGTAGGAGAAGTGGGTTTGATCCCTGGGTCAAGAAGATCCCCTTGAAGGAAATGGCAACCCACTCCAGTATTCTTGCCTGGAGATTCCATGGACAGAGAAGAATGGTGGGCTACAGTTCATGGGGTAGCAAAGAGTTGGACATGACTGAGTGACTAATATTTTCACTTTTTTTTTTTCATAGTAAAAAGCATTGTCTATGTATCTATCTATCTATTGTGGCTAAATTCAAAACCATACCTTAATTACGGTAGCCCTTCAAAGCCTTTGATCACTCTAATTGTCTGACAAGTCACGTTGCTAAATAAAATTAAAACATAGCATGAGTTCCAGAAAATCATAAGCTTTATTAAGTTACATATTCACATTTGATATACAAAACTAAATGTGGGCTGGTTTGACTTATGTATTTTTTACAGTTACTGTGGGTGGAAGAAATTCAGCAGTAAATGAGAGAAGAAATAAATTTAAATTTCTATGCAAGAGAAAAGAGATGTGCATAGTGAATGTATCACCAGATGATCAATACCAAAATCAGATTGATTATATTCTTTGCAGCCAAAGATGAAGAAACTATACAGTCAGCAAAAACAATTTGGGAGCTGACTGTGGCTCAGATCATGAACTCCTTATTACAAAATTCAAACTTAAGTTGAAGAAAGTGGGAAAAACCACTAGATCATTCAGATATGACCTAAATCAAATCCCTTATGATTATACAGTGGAAGTGACCAATAGATTCAAGGGGTTAGATCTGATAGAAAGAGTGGCTGAAGAACTGTGGATGGAGGTTCATGACTTTGTAAAGGAGGCAATGATTAAGATCATCCCCAAGAAAAATAAATGCAAAAAGGCAAAATGGTTGTCTGAGGAGGCTTTACAAATAGCTGAGAAAAGCAGAGAAGTGAAAGGCAAAGGAGAAAAGGAAAGATAGACCCATTTGAATGCAGAGTTCCAAAGAATAGCAAGGAGAGATAAGAAAGCCTTCCCCAGTGAAGAGTGCAAAGAATAGAGGAAAACAGTAGAATGAGAAAAACTAGAGATCTCTTCAAGAAAATTAGAGATACCAAGGGAAAATTTCATGCAAAGATGGTTACAATAAAGCACAGAAATTATATGGACCTCACAGAAGCAGAAGATATTAAGAAGAGGTGGCAAGAATACAGAGAAGAACTATACAAAAAAGATCTTCATGACCCAGATAACCACAATAGTGGGATCATTCAGCTAGAGCCATACATCCTGGAATGCAAAGTCAAGTGGGTCTTAAAAAGCATCACTACAAACAAAGCTAGTGGAGGTGATGGAATTCCAGTTGAGCTATTTCAAATCCTGAAAGATGATGCTGTGAAAGTGCTGCCCGCAATATGCCAGCATATTTGGAAAACTCAGCAGTGGCCACAGGACTGGAAAAGGTCAGTTTTCACTCCAATCACAAAGAAAGACAAGGCCAAGTAATGCTCAAGCTACTGAACAATTGCACTCATCTCACACACTAGCAAAGTAACGCTCAAAATTCTCCAAGCCAGGCTTCAACAGTACATTGACAGTGAACTCCAGATGTTCAAGCTGCATTTAGAAAGGCAAAGGAACCAGAGATCAAATTGCCAACATCTGTTGGATCATTGAAAAAGCAAGAGAGTTTCAGAAAAACATCTATTTTTTCTTTATTGACTATGCAAAAGCCTTTGACTGTTTGGTTCATAACAATCTGTGGAAAATTCTTCATGAGACGGGAATACCAGACCACCTGACCTGCCTCCTGAGAAATCTGTATGCAGGTCAAGTGAGTACCTCAAGGCTGTATTTTGTCACTTTGCTTATTTAACTTATATGCAGATTACATCATGTGAAATGCCAGGCCAAATGAAGCACAAGCTGGAATCAAGATTGCAGGGAGAAATATCAATAATCTCAGATATGCAGATGACACAACCCTTATGGCAGAAAGAGAATAGCTAAAGAGCCTCTCGATGAAAGTGAAAGAGAGTGAAAAAGTTGGCTTAAAACTCAACATTCAGAAAACTAATATCATGACATCTGATCCCATCACTTCATGGCAAATAGATGGGAAAGCAATTGGAAGGAGTGACAGACTTTATTTTCTTGGGCTCCAGAATCACCACAGGTGGTGACTGCAGCCATGAGATTAATAGAAGCTTGCTCCTTGGAAAGAAAGTTATGACCAACCTAGATAGCATATTAGAAAGCAGAGGCATTACTTTGCTGACTAAGGTCCATCTAGTCAAGGCTATGGTTTTTCCAGTGGTCATGTATGGGTGTGACAGTGGACATAAAGAAGGCTGAGTGCTGAAGAATTGATGCTTTTGAACTGTGGTGTTGGAGAAGACTCTTGAGAGTCCCTTGGACTGCAAGGAGATCCAACCAGTCCATCCTAAAGGAGTTCAGTCCTGGGTGTTCATTGGAAGGATTGATGCTGAAGCTGAAACTCCAATACTTTGGCCGCCTCATGCAAAGAGCTGACTCATTTGAAAAGACCCTGATGCTGGGAAAGATTGAGGGCAGGAGGAGAAGGGGATGACAGAGGATGAGATGGTTGGATGGAATCACCAACTCAATGGACACGGGTCCATATCCAATGGACATATGACTGAACCACTGAACAACAGTGCTGGATAGAACTCAAAATGGTGGGTAATTTAAATGTCAGAATAAGGATCCAAAAAGCTGTGGGAGGGCATTCATTCTTGTGCCGTGGCAGAAAATAAGTCAGAGCCCTATTCCTAGACTAAATAAGTATTTTAGTTAATAAGGTCTAGGGCACATAATGAAAAGGCAAAAATAAGGATAGTAATGGTGACTGCAGCCTTGAAATTAAAAGATGCTTACTCCTTGGAAGGAAAGTTATGACCAACCTAGACAGCATATTAAAAAGCAGAGACATTACTTTGCCAACAAAGGTCCATCTAGTCAAGGCTATGGTTTTGCCTGTGGTCATGTATGGATGTGAGAGTTGGACTGTGAAGAAGGCTGGGCTCCGAAGAATTGATGCTTTTGAACTATGGTGTTGGAGAAGACTCTTGAGAGTCCCTTGGACTGCAAGGAGATCCAACCAGTCCATTCCGAAGGAGATCAGCCCTGGGATTTCTTTGGAAGGACTGATGCTAAAGCTGAAACTCCAGTACTTTGGCCACCTGATGCAAAGAGTTGACTCATTGGAAAAGACTCTGATGCTGGGAGGGATTGGGGGCAGGAGGAGAAGGGGACGACAGAGGATGAGATGGCTGGATGGCATCACTGACTCGATGGACGTGAGTCCGGGAGTTGGTGCTGGACAGGGAGGCCTGGCGTGCTGCGATTCATGGGGTCGCAAAGAGTCAGACACAACTGAGCGACTGGACTGAACTGACCTGAACTGACCTGAACTGAAGGATAGTAATTGTAAGGGAAATACCGTATAGTTAGGAACCAGGAGAGGTATGTTTCAGTTTTAACTTTGTAACAAAATTGTCTTTAATATTCCTGTGCTTCATTTTCTACACCTGTTCACTAGAAATTAAACTCCTACCCTAAGTAACCAACTGACTTAATTATTTTGAAAATTAAATTCAATATTGCATATGAACATGCTTCGTAAATAGCAGTGTGCTATATAGGCATTTTAACATGATTAAGAAACTCTTCCTGCTATTTTATTCACAGGGTTCATATCAAGGTTCCCAGTTTAAATGTCACTCACCAACTATGGATAAAGACACTAATATGCTAAAACATGGCAGCTAATTGCATAAATTTATTCAACCATGAAATTACTTTGTTAATACATAAAGGAACAGGTTTGTTATGTGTGTTCTTGCAAATGAATACATCTGTGTAAAGAGTGACCTTCACAGGACACTTCATTTTCTTTCTTTATTCTTTTCCTAGTAAAATAATATTTGCAGACATAACTCTCTACCACTTGTAAAAACACAGTGAGAGTCATCTAATTTTACATCCATGGTCAAGGGCAATAATGATGAAACATGACCTATTAATACAGAGCATAAATAAAGAATGTAAATGTTCTTTCTGTGGGTTGAATAGTCATTTTTCTTTTGTTTCAATTATTGGTACAAAGCCAATAATGTGAAAAAAGAGATATTAATGTGACACTCTTTTTATAGCATACATTCTCTTGGGCTTTTCTTTGAATTATTTTGTTATTTTCTTCACTTCCTCAGTGGACTACCTTTCTGTGCCAGAAATGTTTTTTAAATAACAGATAATATTTAGGTGTTTTGTCTATAGTGTGAAATGGCTAATACAAATCAATCTTGAGAGTTATTTAAATTTAAGTAAATCAGCTATAATTAAATCCTTTACTTTTACTATTCCCTTCTTATATCTTTGCTACGTCATGGAAACTCCAATCGATGACTTAATGCTTATTTTTTAAATCAAAACATTTAGTGGCCTATAATAATCTCTGGAAATTATGAGATACTGAGGAGGCATGATGAAAAGAGGATGAATTAGCTCATCTTAACTTGTACCCGTCATCCCTCAGAGCTCACACAGTTCCTTTATCTTTCATGGATTGAAATTTGTTTGTATTAACTTATTATTTTCTACTCTTATTATCATCTACTAAGTAATGTGTGTGTTGTATGGTAAGCAATCATGAGATTTTCTTCTCTAAGATATAAGTTTAGAGAAATAATGGACATATTTCAGTGACTAATAGGAAACAATATGTACATGAGCATTAAATCTGTCTTGAAAAACTATAAAAAATGAAGAAATAAAGGGCTAATGTACACTTGTGAGTTCTGATTGTGGGAACCAGTTAGAATCTGGGTTTGATGAATGCTGAAGAAAAGTCTCCTGTCTTTTCCTATTAGAAAGGAAAACAGGTAGACACAGTCTTGTTACAGTGACAGAACTGGCTAGCTGGGAGAAGATAATGAGCAGGTTTAAGTTAAATTTATTGAGTGGTTCCAGTTTTAAGACTGAGAAGCAAGAAACCTGAAGTGGTCTTTGCATATTTGTTGGCAGGGGAGTTGACAAGGAAAACTGCATGAAAGGTAATGGGGCTTTGCTGCTGCTGTTGCTGCTAAGTCACTTCAGTCGTGTCCGACTCTGTGCGACCCCATAGACGGCAGCCCACCAGGCTCCCCCGTCCCTGGGATTCTCTAGGCAAGAACACTGGAGTGGGTTGCCATTTCCTTCTCCAATGCATGAAAGTGAAAAGTGAAAGTGAAGTCGCTCAGTTGTGTCCGACTCTTAGCGACCCCATGGACTGTAGCCTACCAGGCTCCTCCGTCCATGGGATTTTCCAGGCTAGAGTCCTGGAGTGGGATGCCATTGCCTTCTCCAATTGGGGTCTCTTCATCATCAACAGTTATAAAAGAGGTAATAGTTACTGAACTCCAAGTTTATCCCAAGCATGATTGAAATACATGTTTTATCTCATTTAATATTATCAACTCCATGGAAGAAATGTACAGTATATTTCCCTTTGCAGTTGAAAAAGAATCAGAAAGGTTTTATAAATTGCCCATGGTTAAAGGGTTAATTAGTGATCTGTTCTCAGAGGGTCTCAGATCTCATTAAATTGGAGGAGAAAGACTAATACATTGATGATAGCTACCTAGATGAGTGGTTTTCATGTAATTTTAAATATTGATATCTAGGAACATTTTGAAAAAATTATAAAGAGCAATGAATGCAGAAAAGATAATCATATACTTTACATAATTAAAATAAATATTAATATATTAGTTGTATCACAAAGTATACAAAGTAATAGAAATCTCAGAAGTAGATACAAATCCATATATATAAATATAGTCTTTTTTCATATAGTAAAGGAGGAACATTCTTTTGATTTCAGAATAATTAAAAAACAATGTTATATTCCATTCTCACAAGTGCCAAGTTAAAATTAAATCCTAAGGCTCCAGTGATTGTTTTTTAAATAATAAAGACTGATGAGAAATAGAAGAAAATATAAGTGAACATAAATCTAAAATACAAAGCAAGTGTTTATAAGTGCATAAAAATTATGTAAGAAATGATAAAACTGATGTAAAAATAATTTAATAAAAAATGGTAAATTTTCAAATGATGAATTAGGATAAATTTCTTCAAGGTACTAGAAACATAAAGGTTAATGTTATAAAGATATTAATAGTTTTACAAGTCAAGATTAAGATTTGAAAATTAGAAAATAATGATATATCAATAACACTGAACAAAATATGAAAACAAATTTTTCAAAGGAAAGAGCTACTAATGGATACTAAAACATATTCAAAGTAATATTTGAAGAAATGTTAAACACAGTAAAATTAATAACATGAAAACAAATGATAATGTAGGAAGAATGTAAGGAAAATCATTACTGAGAAATAAATGTAGGTAAAACCTTGCTAGAAGGCAACTGGGAAATATTAAAAGGAATTTCTTTAATTTCTATAAGCATTGATCCAATACTTCTAAGAGTTTATCCTGAGAAAACAATCAGAAATATACTGAAATACAAGAGTTTTATTTACATGTTTACAGCATGGTCCTGTTTTTAAAAACAAACTCCCTCGGAAAAAATGAATAAATACATGAGAATGTTAGCATTAATATTTCTGAATGATGAAATGATATACATTTTCATAAGCAAATTTTCTTACGTAACTTTATGTTCATATTTTTAAGTAATAACTTACAAAGGCAGAAAACACAGCACAACTGGGATTCAAATCTAGGTATGTCTGAGTCATGTTTATTAATATGTACTTTGTACAACAGTATCATATGGATAGTAGGAGATGAGTATAAACAGTTAGGATTTGCCTGAAATTCATTAAGTGCTCAGTGAAGAGCTGTGGTGGTTTATTTTTTGTTGGTGGTAGTGTTCACAGTGGTAATAATGGTAGTATCAATGGCCGTGGTAGATGAAAAATAGGTCACAAGGAAGTGCTTGAAAGAGTCATAAAAATAACAATAATGCCAGAAATACAATTAAGGTTTCCAGTAGTTGACGAAAACCAATACCAGAAAAGCAATAGATTGTTTCATGGTATTTTATTTGGAAATGCAATAATGTTTAAAAAAAATCTGAGATGCCACATAATAGATGTGTGGCCTTGAATAGTCTGAGGATATGATGTTGATCTGTTTCCTTTTCTGTAAGACAAGACGTATAATAGTATACTTGACAGTCTGATATTCTCATGGAAGCGTGAAGCATCATAGTATATGACAAGCGTTCAATACAGTTACGGACGCGTGGTATGAGAAAATAGCTTTTCTTCCATTTGTTTCCTTAAAATAGTGTACAAATGATTTTATTTTCATGAAAAAAAATCTTCATTAAAAATGCGCACATAAACTTCTAAGTCATTGTGTGCAGATCTAAATACAGACTTTGACATTTTTAAGCATAATGACATCATACCTTGTATCCTTTTTCACATTTTAATTTATTTTTCAAGTATATGTATTTCTTCTAACTGAATGGTGGTATCCTCCAGGGAAGAGGCTGGGTGTAGTATTTTTATTATTCCTAATGCGTGACACCTGGAAAATAGAAGGTGCTTATTTTTCTAGTTGGGTTTAAGAATCAGGAATAACAGGCTAACTATTATTAATAGAAAAGTGGAGATGAGAAGTTAGCACAACCTGAAGCTGCTGTGTTACAAACATGAACATGAATTCCTAGGAAACGACACAAAGACTAAAAACATTCCCAGAAATAATTAAGAGAAAGTTAAGAAACTGTAGGAAATAGTCAATGTGAAAAATATTATATTTACATGAGAATTAGATGTGAGGTATTTATGCCTCTGCTTTTGAGAGCAGCTAATGTATGTGTCTTATCATCAGGTTGATGTCCTAGTTAGCTTTTACATACCTGAAGTCTTGAGAAAATCCTCTGTGGGCACTGGCTTATGAAAAGAGGCAGTCCTTGAACATGGTAAAAGTAACATTCTAAGAGGACAAAAGGCCACACATTCAGTGTTGAAACTGATGAATGCAAAAACTGCTTTGTAAATAGAGTTCTACAGCATTGAAATTTGAAAATATACTATTCCCGTTTTGCATTGACTCTGGATCTTCTAATGAACTCGCATGTTTCTTGATTCTATATGTTGGTAAGACAGTTTACTGGTGTTAACAAATCTGAGGAATCTGGTATACTGACCCAGAGAGGGCAAGATGATGTTTTATAACAGATGAATGAAAATTAAAAGATGCTAACATTATTGGTTACCAAGCAGGTGAGATCCTTGTAATTTAGGCCCTGAATCTTTTCATGGGTTTTTGAAAATGTGTACCTCTTGCACACTGCCTTAAGTCCCCTTGGACCATTTTTGTTTTGTTTTGTTTTTGGCTTGCTTTTGCTTAAACCATGGCTGCAGCACCCAGCTTTTCTCAGGTGTGACCTGACATCATCTCATTTCAGCAAGACTTTATCTTTCTTCTGCACTGGAGATTTTCTGGGTTTTGCTGCCATGATAACTGTTGTGAAAATCTACCAAATAATTCTGACATACTCACAAACTTGGAATTTTCCAGAGTAAAACTTGATTTAAAAGATACGAAAGCTAGTAGATAAAATATATTCCTCTTTCTTGTCTCAGAATTAAAATTCTGGGGTGTGCACTCTCCATGTTCTTAAGTGTCCTGAGAGGAATCATGTCTCATTTTCTCACAATGCTTACCTACTCCATAACATACTCTGGGTTTGCTTTCCTTCCTTCAGTAACTGTTTTAGTCCTCATTGATTTTGTTCATGGAGATCAGTCCTCAAAATAAATAATATGCATGCAAACATTTGTCTAAGACTTAGCTTTTGGGGAGAGCCCAGACTAAAAGTGGGGAGAACGGTCACATACAGCAGTTTCTCAGAATGGGACTTTGGATGTGGGTCTTTCAAATGTCAGTGATAAGGACTCCTGCTGAAAAGTGGGAGGGGGACAGTCCCTGACTTGTTCCTGTGTCAAAAGTCTCTTTAAAAGTGTAAAAGGTATTACGAAGAATCATTTGTGGTAGAGTGGAATCCTGTGCCTGCGAAGTTTGAAACTGGTTTCTGTAAGTGGTGATGGTCACTTAAACATTATTGGGTAGAAGGACTGTGGGATTGGCTGGTTTTTGTTAGTAGCCTTGAAAAATAAGAAAAGAAAAAGGCCAGTGTATCATACTAGTCAACTGTTAGCTCAAGGCACCTGGTGAAAATCAGAAAACCTCCAAGGCAGTGTATAAAGAGCACTTGATTTCTGCAACTGCAAAGAAGTCTTTGATCAAAATCTGGCCTAGTTAGCAGTCAGCATAGCATACAACTACAGCACACAATAGAGACTGAAGGCTTGGTCTCTTTGTCTTCCAGGCCAAATTTAGTGTCTGACACAAGAACATGACTCTGTAACTTGGAATGTAGATATTTTGGTACAAATGCTTGATGATCTTTCAACTCTAGTTTCTCCTGGACTTTACAGCCATAAGTTGTAATTTCCTCCTCTGTTTAGACGAGATGAGCATCCTTGGCTTAGTGATGACAGTTATCTCACTGGAATATACTAGCTCACAATCAATGCTTGTTTTCCATGAGTTACTGTAACGTCTCTAATATTTGCTTGTTGATCAATAAGTTGGATAGCTTTCCAGTGTATTTTGAAGGTGGGGAGTACAGTCCTTACTGTTCTAAGAGATAGTTTCCTCACCAAAACAGTTGGACATGACTGAGCGACTGCCATGCACACGGGGTATTTTGAAAGTGGGGAATACAGTTCTAATTTAAAAAACTGCTCAGTAAAAAAGTTGATTTTGTATACATAACTCATCTATTCTGGTAGGAAGGAGGGAACACATATGGAGAAATCTTGGGATAACTGAACCAGAGAGAGTGGAATAGAAGGCTGGAGAGGGGAGAATTTAATGACATAGTAGTCATCTTGTATAATTTTTAGTGTATAATGTTTATGTATCAGTCTGTCCTACCAGCTAATCAAATGTTAACAGAAAATTAAGGAAGACTATGCTTGGAGTTGTTTTATAATAAAGAGAATGTTAAAATATAATGGCATTTACATCAAGTTTATAGAAAGACAGTTCAGTTCAGTTGCTCAGTCATGTCCGACTCTTTGTGACCCCATGAATCGCAGCACACCAGGCCTCCCTGTCCATCACCAACTCCCGGAGTTCACTCAGACTCAAGTCCATCGAGTCAGTGATGCGATCCAGCTATCTCATCCTCTGTCATCCCCTTCTCCTCCTGCCCCCAATCCCTCCCAGCATCAGAGTCTTTTCCAATGAGTCAACTCTTCGCATGAGGTGGCCAAAGTACTGGAGTTTCAGCTTCAGCATTATTCCCTCCAAAGAAATCCTGGGACTGATCTCCTTCAGACGGGACTGGTTGGATCTCCTTGCAGTCCAAGGGACCCTCAAGAGTCTTCTCCAACACCACACTTCAAAAGCATCAATTCTTCTCTGCTCAGCTTTCTTCAGAGTCCAACACTCATATCCATACATGACCACTGGAAAAACCATAGGCTTGTCTATACGGACTTTTGTTGGCAAAGTAATGTCTCTGCTTTTCAATATGCTATCTAGGTTGCTCATAACTTTTCAAGTGTGTGAAAATTTTCTTAGATTAAAAGCAAACTTCTTCAGATTTTGAAGGAATATTCTCTCCCCACTGGAGAATTTTCACCAGCAAGAGAATAATCAAGTAAAACTGATAAAGTTTGCTAAAGCTTCAGGATGTTGTAGGCATTGCCAAAATGAGCATTTCCATTTCTAACATATGTTGCGTTTATCTTTATGAACAGTATCTCAGGAAGAAAAAAAATGAATGCCAGAAGGATAAAGATCTACATTTTCATTTGGAAATCTGAATGTCATTTTGGGGAAGTATCATTTTCCCACTATAAGATAGTAATTCAGAGAAAAATATTTCAATTTCTGTTTTTCTTCCTAGAGTTTTATTCCTCTTGGGATACTTTTTTTTTTTTTTTTTAAGACAGAGCCCTTTCATTCATTCAGATTATTACATTATTTCAACTAAAAGCACAGTTGGTGGATTGGATCCATTTTACACAAAGCATTTCCCTACTGTTCTGATACCTATTTCTAAAATGCAAATCAGTATACTTCACTAATGCTCCCATATTAATCACCATGGTGACTGCAGCCATGAAATTAAAAGACGCTTACTCTTTGGAAGGAAAGTTATGACCAACCTAGATAGCATATCGAAAAGCAGAGACATTACTTTGCCAACAAAGGTTTGTCTAGTAAAGGCTATGGTTTTTCCTGTGGTCATGTATGGATGTGAGAGTTGGACTGTGAAGAAGGCTGAGTGCCGAAGAGTTGATGCTTTTGAAGTGTGGTGTTGGAGAAGACTCTTGAGAGTCCCTTGGACTGCAAGGAGATCCAACCAGTCCCGTCTGAAGGAGATCAGCCCTGGGATTTCTTTGTAAGGAATGATGCTGAAGCTGAAACTCCAGTACTTTGGCCACCTCATGCGAAGAGTTGACTCATTGGAAAAGACTCTGATGCTGGGAGGGATTGGGGGCAGGAGGAGAAGGGACAACAGAGGATGAGATGGCTGGATGGCATCACTGACTCGATGGACGTGAGTCTGAGTGAACTCCAGGAGTTGGTGATGGACAGGGAGGCCTGGGATGCTGAGATTCATGGGGTCGCAAAGAGTCGGACACGACTGAGTGACTGATCTGATGTGATCTGATCTGATAGAATGCTAGGGGGCTTCCCAGGTGGCATAGTGGTAAAGAATGTCCTGCTAATGCAGGAAATAAATGAGACCTAGGTTTGATCCATGGGTCAAGAAGAACCCCTGGAGGAGGACATGGCAACCCACTCTTGTATTCTTGCCTGGAAAATCCCACGGAGAGAGGAGCCTGGTGACTTATAATCCACGGGGTCGCTAAGAGTTGGACATGACTGAGTAACTGAGCACACATGTAGCGTGCTAGAATCAGTTGTTAATTTTCAGCAGCTTTGGTCCATCACTTCCTATTCCTGTCCTGACTGACTACACGATACAAAAGGGTGTAACATGTAAGGTTCACTCTTCCTATTTTCTGATTCAGAGAATATAACATTGGTCAGCATACTAAGGGTAATTTCAGCATCATCAATGCTGCTGCTGCTGCTAAGTCGCTTCAGTTGTGTCCGACTCTGTGCGACCCCATAGATGGCAGCCCACCAGGCTCCCCCATCCCTGGGATTCTCCAGGCAAGAACACTGGAGTGGGTTGCCATTTCCTTCTCCAGTGCGTGAAAGTGAAAAGCAAAAGTGAAGTCGTTCAGTCATGTCCGACTCTTCGAGACCCCATGGACTGCAGCCCATCAGGCTCGTCCATCCATGGGATTTTCCAGGCAAGAGCACTGGAGTGGGGTGCCATTGCCTTCTCCAAGCATCATCAATAGCTTAGGACAAATGGTCCCCCATCCTGAATGTGCCAGGAGGTAGTCCATTTGTGTCTGCATAAGCTAAGCAACTGCTCTACCTCCTCCAGGCCCTGCTGAGTCTATACACAAAACTTTCTGATGATTTTCAGGCTGATAACACTATATTACATGTTGTCTACCTACCGTAAAGCCAGTATTGGGTTTTACCTTTGGAGGAAATTCCATCTGGGTTCAAAGTTAAGGTTGTGGCTAACCTTTTTCGATATGTAAAAATTATAAAGTTATTAATACCTGTTACTCTCTTCTTTGATTTAAATTGGGATAACTACCTGTTTGCAAGCATTAATTGTGTATATAAAGTGATTAATGTAGTATTTGATCCACAATTGTAGTCAAAAATCTAGCAAGTTATTTCTATTACAATGAATTACAGCTCTTTGTTGGGGAGGAAGAAATTTTCCTCTGCCTTTCAAGGTGTTCCTGGCTGGTCTAAGAATTAAACTGACATGAGACATTAACAGGAGAAAATCAAACAAAGTTTAGTAATATGTATATCTAGGAGAGACCCAGAAAAATTGAGTAACTTGGCAACATGACCAAAATACTCAACCTGAATATAAGTTTAAGCTCAAGACAAAAGTGGATGTTGGAGGTAGTGGCTTGGGACTTCACAGGGAAAGAAGGCAATTTACATGGAGATGGACAAGCAAAGATTGGGAAAATGAGTGTTGACTATGCCATGCAGAGACAATGGACACAGAATGGACTGTTACCTCTAAACCCTGCAGAGAATCCCCCCACCACACCTCACCTGTATGTTTTGCAGATGTCTCTGGTGACAGCTCTATTATGGGACAGGCCCTCTATCTAAATATTTTTAGGCATAAAGGGGAAGGCCGCAGTTTATTCCTGAGTCTTTGGAGCCGTTATTGCTTTCAGCTCAAAATAATTTAGATGCCAAATGCATTTGGGGGAGGCAAGTGTGGCTCCCTTCAGCCTTCAGATAGTTGGCTTCCATTTAGAATATTGATTTCCCAACATGGAATTTTATTCATTGTAAAATTTAGAAAATACCTGAAAAAATTAAAAAAACATGTATTTTTAAAGCTAGCAAAAACCGGGGATTAAAAAAGAAACAACTAAAGATTAAATTCCAGAGAAGTATCAGAATTTTCCAGAAAACCAGACAGCATTGGTTCAATTCCTTTGGGCATATACTCAGTCTTGGGATGCAGTTGAGCATAGTATCAAGCCTGACAAACATAAAGACGCTCTGCTAGTATAATTAGAAGCCAGTGGAATGGCTAACCATTTGAGCTAGAATGCTGTATTAGAAAGAACTTATTTGCCTCTGTCATTTTTTCATGCTTAATGGAGGTAGGGATCAAGGTGCCCTCGTCCATTCACCATCTTGACAGAATCAGGAAACGTCATAATACCATTTTAAGTAAATAACCACTGATCCAGAGTTCACAATGCAGAATTGTTTGTCTGTTACCCTCCTCAGTTTCTGCTTTGACCTTCACCATAGGTATCTAATCACACTAGGACGACAGCCTTGTCTAACTCAATGAAACTAAGCCATGCCCATGGGGCAACCCAAGATGGGCGGGTCATGGTGGAGAGATCTGACAGAATGTGGTCCACTGGAGAAGGGAATGGCAAAACACTCCAGTATTCTTGCCTTGAGAACTCCATGAACAGTATGAAAAGGCAAAATGATAGAATACTGAAAGAGGAACTCCCCAGGTCAGTAGGTGCCCAATATGCTACTGGAGATCAGTGGAGAAATACCTCCAGAAAGAATGAAGGGATGGAGCCAAAGCAAAAAGAATACCTAGCTGTGGATGTGACTAGCTGTGGATGTGACTAGTGATAGAAGCAAGGTCCAATGCTGTAAAGAGCAATATTGCATAGGAACCTGGAATGTCAGGTCCATGAATCAAGGCAAATTGGAAGTGGTCAAACAAGAGATGGCAAGAGTGAATGTCAACAATCTAGGAATCAGCGAACTCAAATGGACTGGAATGGGTGAATTTAACTCAGATGACCATTATATCTACTACTGCAGGCAGGAATCCCTCAGAAGAAATGGAGTAGCCATCATGGTCAACAAAAGAGTCCGAAATGCAGTACTTGGATGCAATCTCAAAAACGACAGAATGATCTCTGTTCGTTTCTAAGGCAAACCATTCAGTATCACAGTAATCCAAGTCTATGCCCCAACCAGTAACACTGAAGAAGCTGAACGGTTCTATGAAGACCTACAAGACCTTTTAGAACTAACACCCAAAAAAGATGTCCTTTTCATTATAGGGGACTGGAATGCAAAAGTAGGAAGTCAAGAAAAACCTGGAGTAACAGGCAAATTTGGCCTTGGAATATGGAATGAAGCAGGGCAAAGACTGTTATTAGAGTTTTGCCAAGAAAATGCATTGGTCATAACAAAAACCCTCTTCCAACAACACAAGAGAAGACTCTATACATGGACATCACCAGATGGTCAACACCGAAATCAGATTGATTATATTCTTTGCAGCCAAAGATGGAGAAGCTCTATACAGTCAGCAAAAACAAGACCAGGAGCTGACTGTGGCTCAGACCATGAACTCCTTATTGCCAAATTCAGACTTAAATTGAAGAAAGTAGGGAAAACCATTAGACCATTCAGGTATGACCTAAATCAAATCCCTTATGATTATACAGTGGAAGTGAGAAATAGATTTAAGGGCGTAGATCTGATAGATAGAGTGCCTGATGAACTATGGTATGAGGTTCGTGACATTGTACAGGAGATAGGAATCAAGGCCATCCCCATGGAAAGAAATGCAAAAAAGCAAAATGACTGTCTGGGGAGGCCTTACAAATAGCTGTGAAAAGAAGATAAGTGAAAAGCAAAGGGGAAAATGAAAGATATAAGCAGCTGAATGCAGAGTTCCAAAGAATAGAAAGAAGAGATAAGAAAGCCTTCTTCAGCTATCAATGCAAAGAAATAGAGGAAAACAACAGAATGGGAAAGACTAGAGATCTCTTCAAGAAAATTAGAGATTCCAAGGAAACATTTCATGCAAAGATGGGCTCAATAGAGGACAGAAATGGTATGGACCTAACAGAAGCAGAAGATATTAAGAAGAGATGGCAAGAATACACAGAAGAACTGTACAAAAAAAGATCTTCATGACCCAGATAATCACGATGGTGTGATCACTCACCTAGAGCCAGACATCCTGGAATGTGAAGTCAAGTGGGCCTTAGAAAGCATCACTACGAACAAAGCTAATGGAGGTGATGGAATTCCAGGTGAGCTCTTTCAAATCCTGAAAGATGATGCTATGAGAGTGCTGCACTCAATATGCCAGCAAATTTGGAAAACTCAGCAGTAGTCACGGGACTGGGAAAGGTCAGTTTTCATTCCAGTCCCAAAGAAAGGCAATGACAAAGAATGCTTAAACTACCGCACAATTGCACTCATCTCACATGCTAGTAAAATAATGCTCAAAATTCTCCAAGCCAGGCTTCAGCAATATGTGAACCATGAACTTCCAGATAATCAAGCTGGTTTTAGAAAAGACAGAGGAACCAGAGATCAAATTGCCAACATCTGCTGGATCATTGAAAAAGCAAGAGAGTTCCAGAAAAACATCTATTCTTGCTTTATTGACTATGCCAAAGCCTTTGACTGTGTGGATCACAATAAACTGTGGAAAATTCTGAAAGAGATGGGAATACCAGACCACCTGACCTGCCTCTTGAGAAATTTGTATGCAGGTCAGGAAGCAACAGTTAGAACTGGACATGGAACAACAGACTGGTTCCAAATAGGAAAAGGAGTATGTCAAGCTGTATATTGTCACCCTGCTTATTTAGCTTATATGCAGAGTATATCATGAGAAATGCTGGGCTGGAAGAAGCACAAGCTGGAATCAAGATGCCAGGAGAAATGTCAATAACCTCAGATATGCAGATGACACCACCCTTATGACAGAAAGTGAAGAGGAACTAAAAAGCCTCTTGATGAAAGTGAAAGAGGAGAGTTAAAAAGTTGGCTTAAAGCTCAACATTCAGAAAACTAAGATCATGGCATCTGTTCCCATCACTTCATGGCAAATAGATAGGGAAACAGTGTCAGACTTTATTTTTGTGGGCTCCAAAATCACTGCAGATGGTGACTGCAGCCATGAAATTAAAAGATGCTTACTCCTTGGAAGAAAAGTTATGACCAACCTTGATAGCATATTGAAAAGCAGAGACATTACTTTGCCAACAAAGGTCCATCTAGTCAAAGCTATGGTTTTTCCTGTGATCATGTATGGATGTGAGAGTTGGACTGTGAAGAGGGCTCAGCACCAAAGAATTGATGCTTTTGAGCTGTGGTGTTGGAGAAGACTCTTGAGAGTCCCTTGGACTGCAAGGAGATCCAACCAGTCCATTCTGAAGATCAGCCCTGGGATTTCTTTGGAAGGAATGATGCTAAAGCTGAAACTCCAGTAATTGGCCACCTGATGCGAAGAGTTGACTCATTGGAAAAGACTCTGATGCTGGGAGGGATTGGGGGCAGGAGGAGAAGGGGACGACAGAGGATAAGATGGCTGGATGGCATCACTGACTTGATGGATGTGGGTCTGGGTGAACTCTGGGAGTCAGTGATGAACAGGGAGGCCTGGTGTGCTGCGATTCATGGGGTCGCAAAGAGTCAGAAACAACTGAGTGACTGAACTGAACTAACTGATAGGTTTCATACTGAAGACTTGTAATTGAATTTCCCTGGGACTCTCAACTTTTAGCTTAAATTCAACAATCTATAAGCAATTATATGGTCGTTTTCTTGAATATTTAACTATCAGTCTCATCCTTTGAATGTTGAGAAATTTTACTTCTCTAGAGATATTTAGTTTGATGTTTCAGCTTGTGTGTGCTGGGTTTAGTTGCTTCAGTTCAGTCACTCAGTTGTGTCCGACTCCTTGCGACCCCATGAATCACAGCACGCCAGGCCTCCCTGTTCATCACCGACTCCCGGAGTTTACGCAAACTCATGTCCATTGAGTCGGTGATGCCATCCAACCATCTCATCCTCTCTTGTCCCCTTCTCCTCCTGCCCTCAATCTTTCCCAGGATCAGGGTCTTTTCCAATGAGTCAGCTCTTTGCATCAGGTGGCCTAAGTATTGGAATTTCAGCTTCAACATCAGTCCTTCCAATGAATACCCAGGATTGATCTTCTTTAGGATGAACTGGTTGGATCTCCTTGCAGTCCAAGGGACTCTCAAGAGTCTTCTCCAACACCACACTTCAAAAGCATCAATTCTTCGGTGCTCATCTTTCTTTATAGTCTAACTCTCACATCTGTACATGACCACTGGAAAAACATAGCCTTGACTAGACAGACCTTTGTTGGCAAAGTAATGTCTCTGCTTTTTAGTATACTGTCTAGGTTGGTCATAACTTTCCTTCCAAGTAGTAAGTGTCTATTGATTTCATGGCTGCAGTCACCATCTGCAGTGATTTTGGAGCCCAGAAAAATAAAGTTTGACACTGTTTCCACTGTTTCCTCATCTATTTCCCATGAATTGATGGGACCAGATGCCATGATCTTAGTTTTCTTAGTTTTCTGAATGTTGAGCTTTAATCCAACTTTTTCACTCTCCTCTTTCACTTGCATCAAGAGGCTTTTTATTTCCTCTTCACTTTCTGCCATAAGGATGGTGTCATCAGTATATCTGAGGTTATAGATAATTCTCGCAGCAATCTTGATTCCAGCTTGTGCTTCATCCAGCCCAATACATCCCATGATGTACTCTGCATCTAAGTTAAATAAGCAGGGTGACAATATACAGCTTGACATACTCCTTTTCCTATTTGGAACCAGTCTGTTGTTCCATGTCCAGTTCTAACTGTTGCTTCCTGACCTGCATACAGATTTCTCAAGAGGCAGGTCAGGTGGTATGGTATTCCCATCTCTTTCAGAATTTTCTACAATTTATTGTGATCCACCCAGTCTAAGGGTTTGGCATAGTCAGTAAAGCAGAAATAAATGTTTTTTTCTAGAACTGTCTTGTTTTTTTGATGATCCAGTGGATGTTGGCAATTTGATCTCTGGTTCCTCTGTCTTTTCTAAAACCAGCTTGAACATCTGGAACCAGCTTAAACAACTAGGTTTAGTTGCTTAGTTTTGTCCAACTCCTTTTTGACCCCTTGGACTGTAGCCTACCTGGCTCTTCTGTCCATGGGGATTCTCCAGGCAAGACTACTGGAGTGGGTTGGCCATTTCCTTCTCCAGAGGATCTTCCCAACCCATGGATTGTACCCAAGTCTCCCACATTGCAGGTGGATTCTTTACATCTGAGCCACCAGGGAAACCCTGTTTTCAGCTTACTCTACTTTAACTCTAGCGTGACCCTCATAACTCTCCCGAATTTCTCTCATTTATTTTTTTCAATTGTCTTATCATGTCTTTTATAGTTTATTTAAATTGGGACCCATATTTTACTTCTTACTGTGGATTTCTTCTCCTTTCCTTTATTAATACTGAAGTTCTTGCTGCTTCAAATTATCCTCAGTTCTCTTCCAATTTTCCTGTTCCTCGGACTCTTAATTCCAAAGATCAGTTTTATTTTTTGATGAATTTTTATACTATGGAATAAGTATCTTAATATTTTTCAAGTCTTTGCTAGCTGTAGTCTTTGAAGAAACAAAAAGTTCTTTATACATGTAAATTTACAAGTATATCTTTATAAATAAAGTATATTGAGACAATTACTGATTAATTCTTTGGTTATTTTTTTTTCTTAAACACATCTCTTTATTGTTTACAGTATTTTCTCATTCAGACTTAACATAGGTTTTCATTTGTTTAATATAATTTGACAATGTAATGATAATGGTGTTCTAATAAAACTTAACTCTGCTTTCAGTTTCCTGAAGCCTTCAAATACCTTAGTCTTGTCACTGCTATAAGTCTGATATTTAAGCTTGAGGACATCATTCTGAGAAAATGAGTGTTCTCATTTTTTAGGATTTGGATGTAGTTAGCAAACATATACATTGCAACAAGGATGTCTTGAACATGCTGTGTTTGGACTAAATAGACACTTTTTTTTTCTGTTAGTGACCCAATAGAATATCATGACTTTTCCCTTATATATTTTCATAATCTATGTGCTATGTTTAGTCACTCAGTTGTGTCCGACTCTTTGTGACCCCATGGACTGTAGCCCGCCAGGCTCGTCTGTCCATGGGGATTCTCCAGGCAAGAATACTGGAGTGGGTTGCCATGCCTTCCTCCAGTGGGTCTTCCCAACCCAGGGATTGAACCCAGGTCTCCCACATTGCAGGTGGATTCTTTACCCTCTGAGCCACCAGGGAAACCCGTGAATACTGGATCGGGTAGCCTATCCATTTTCCAGGGTATTTTCCCCACCCAGGAATTGAACCAGGGTCTCCTGCATTGCAGGAGTATTCTTTACCAGCTGAGCTACCAAGGAAGCCCTTCATAACCTATAAGTATATTTAAAAAAATAACATTGGATATTAATAAGAATAAAACTCTTATGATGCAATATAGTAAATATAGTATAACTGACCTTGAATAATGTGGGTTTGAACTGTGAGGGTCTATTTATACATAGATTTTTTTTTTTCCCATTAGCAAATGCTATAATACTATGGTTCTATACAATCCGTGGTTAGTTAAATCTAAGGACATGGAATTGAGGATAGGGCAATGGCACCCCACTCCAGTACTCTTGCCTGGAAAGTCCCATGGATGGAGGAGCTGGGTCAGACATGACTGAGCGACTTCACGTTCTCTTTTCACTTTCATGCATTGGAGGAGGAAATGGCAACCCACTCCAATGTTCTTGCCTGGAGAATCCCAGGGACTGGGGAGCCTGGTGGGCTGCTGTCTATGTGGTTGCACAGAGTTGGACATGACTGAAGTGACTTAGCAGCAGCAGCAGCAGCAGCAGCAGCAGCAGAGTATAGCTAGGGCCAGAATGGTTTTTCAGCTGTGATGGATTAGCGCCCCTAACTCGTATGTTGTTCAGAGGTCAACTGTGTAGTGTAATGTTTGGGTATGTGTATATATATATTGTGTGTGAGAAGTGTGTTTGCATATATATGTATGTATAAAGAAAGCATCAGAAAGGAGATACTCAGGTGTGAGCAGGATTATTTATGAGTGTCATGATTATGAGTGAAGTTAATTTTTTTCTTTATATGTTTTGGTATTTCTTGAAATTTCTGAAAATGAACATGTAATACTTCCATATGAAAAAAATGGTTTAAAAGTAATCAGCTCTTAAAAATAAAACTCTAAAATCAGATAGGTAGCTTGTTTCTACCCTAAATTCTGAATTTGAATTGTGATTTGGGATCAATTTTATTTTTTCTCAAAATGTCATGGAAGCAAATAGGCATTGACCTTTTCCTCTTATTCAGGGATTGTTTTTATCTAAATTTTTTAGTTCTATTTTTGTTAAATGTTAAGTTAAAAACAAATTTTTATAAATTTAAGACTTTTGCACCTCAAAATGTATAAAATGCTTCATTTAGCAAATATAAAAGATGTAAAGATTTCTATTAAGTACTGTTTGTTAACAGAAAAATTTGTGAAATCAAACTTCTTTTCTCCCTGAGGTTTTCTTCTTTTTTATTGAAATACAATTGATTTACAGTGTTGTATTAGTTTAACGTGTACACTTAAGTGATTCATATATCTGTGTCTATATTCTTTTTCAGATTATCAAACTTTGTGACATAAAGCTTTACTTTTCTACACCTAAGAATCACAAACAAAATAATAACAGAAACACAAGGATATATGTTTATGTTCATTACTAGCATTGATTATAAAAGCTTAGACATTAGAAATAATCCAAATGTCCACAATTATGAGACTGGATAAGAAATTTATGATATATGTATTCAATGATATTCTGCTCACCTTCGAGAATTAATGAGGTGGTACTATATGTGTGGTCACAAAACAATGCCCATGGCTAAATGGGGGGAGGAAAAGTGAGTTGTAGAATAGTTAACTAGTATGATCACCAGTGATCCCGTTTTGTTATTAAAATGTGCTGGTAAACATGTAGATGTTCTCAGAGAGACCAAGAGAATGGGGAGAGAGGGAGGGCTGGAGAAAGGGCAGCTGGGGAGGGAGTCACAGTGAAGGAAGGAGGGAACTCAGAGAGGGAAGATACAGGAGGGGAGGAGAGATGAGAAGAGAGGAGGATGGAGGGAGTGGAGCAAGGTGAAGTGGGTGCAGTTAAAGACATAGAGAAACGCTGAGCATCTGTTTGTGGATGGACTGAAATAGGATCGGTGGATTTGAAAAAGAGGTACTTTGCTTTTTACCTTTAAATGATTTAGTGAAGTTTGACAATTCTGTGAAGTAGATGCATTTTTCATGGTAAAATGTAAAATATTTTTGTGTATCAGTTGTTTAGTTGTGTCTGACTCTTTGCAACCCCATGGACTGTAACCTGCCAGACTCCTCTAGTCCATGGGATTCTTCAGGCAAGAATACTGGAGTGAGTTGCCATTTCCTTCTAAAAAAGTATTTTTATTCACAAGCAAAATGAAAAGAACCCACAATGAGAAAATGTAACCTACCAAGCAGTTGCTATCTTTAGCATAAAAGCTAAACTTACAGATCAACTTGGCATTATGAATAAAAGGGCACTGAAAAACACATAAAATGAAATGTAAATAGATAAAAACATGGAAAAGTATGTGCACCTTCTGGAAAGAAAGAAATATAAATTAAAATATTGATCAGATATTTTTTATCTTCTAAGCAAAGAGTCATTGAAATGTATATTTAGTGTTGATAAAAAATTATACAGTTATAAATTTAAGCATTATTTTATTTTGGAGGCAATCTTATGATACATTTCAAGAGTCACAAGCAATTTTACGTAATTTGCTTTAGTAATTATGCATCTAGAAATGTATTTTGAAATCTGTAAAAATGTGGAATAAGATTTATTTACAATGTTGTTAATCACATCTTAAAGACTTGCATTTTATACAAAATGATGATTGTTATAAAAATAGTAGTTATACAGAATTTGTGTAGCCAATGATTATTTTGAAAAATATTACTGAGTGTCACAGGGGAAGGCTAAAAGAAAATTCAAATAAGAAAATGGGATAAATTGTCGAAGGAGCAAATTTCCTATAAAGAGTGTGTCTGTGTGTATGCATGTTCTTTGTCTTAAAAGAAGCTCTGAAGTGCCCTTTCCTTCTTTGCTTGTTATTAAAAATATTTATAACAAAATAAACAGATTTTGTAAGTAGCTATTCATGTAGATCATCTTTTTCAAATTTTATCCTTCTGATAATAATAATATTCTCATTTTATAAATTATAGAAACTAAAATTTAGATAAGTATTTATGAAATACACTGCTCTGTTGAAAATTGGGAATCATTTTATAAAAACCCTTGATTGGTCTTCTACAATACAAGGAATGACAAGGCAAAGTGATAGAGAAAAAGTAAGTAAGTAAGTAAAGTCACTCAGTAGTCTCTGACCCTTTGCAGCCCCATGGACTGTAGCCTACCAAAGTCCTCTGTCCATGGGATTTTCCAGGCAAGAGTACTGGAGTGGAGAGAAAGTGAAAGTGAAGTTGCTCAGTCATGTCCGACTCTTTGTGACCCCGTGGACTGTAGCCCACCAGACTCCTCCATCCATGGGATTCTCCAGGCAAGAATACTGGAGTGGGTTGCCATTTCCTTCTCCAGGGGATCTTCCCGACCCAGGAATTGAACCCAGGTCTCCCACATTGCAGGCAGACACTTTAACCTCTGGGCCACGAGGGAACCCCTAAATTGGTTGGGTCCAAACCCCATTCTACTAATTAATAGCTATTGAAAGTGAAAGGGAAGTTGCTCAGTTGTGTCCTACTCTTTGCAACCCTATGGACTGTAGCCTACCAGGCTCCTCGGTCCATGGGATTCTCTAGACGAGAATACTGGAGTGGGTTGCCATTTCCTTCTCCAGGGGATCTTCCCAACCCAGGGATTGAACCTGGATCTCCAGCATTGCAGGCAGACTCTTTAACCTCTAAGCCACCAGGGAAGCTGGGTCTTGGCCATATGACCTAAGCTCTTCCTTCCTCAGTTTCTTCAACTGAAGGATGGGAGATAGGATCCCTTTACAGGATTGTCTGGAGAATTACATGTGTTAATACATTTTAAAGCATTAAGATTAACTTAATATAGATAATGACTAAGAAGTAAACAAAACTAATTATAATTGAATATAATTGTTTCCTTGAGTAACCTTACTAGGCCAAGGCTTGATACTTTTTCCAGTCAAAAATACATGCTTTTTCCAGTTATTCAAATTTAATTGAGAGCCTTGGATTTATGAAACTATTGATTCATATTTAAAGAAAATTCATGGAGATGATTTCCACTCAATATCAATAATTCACTTGAAGGAATTTTATAAATGAACTTTTTGTGCACAGAAATGTCTCTGAATATATAGAACAGTTTGACAAGAATAGTTCCATGGGCTTAGCTGGCTCTTAAGTCATCTGCTTTACTAAAATTATTGATCATTTTGTTATTCATTTGCTCAGTCGTGTCCAACCCTTGCAACCCATGGACTGCGGCATGCCAGGCTTCTTTGTCCTTCACCATCTCCCGGAGTTTGCTCATACTCATGTCCATTGAATTGATTATGCCATCCAAACCTCTCTTGCTGTCCCGTCTCCTTCTGCCTTCAATCTTTCCCAGCATCAGGGTTTTTTTTTTTTTTTTTTTTTCCCAATGCGTTTTCTCTTTGCAGCAGGTAGGCAAAGTATTGCAGCTTCAGCTTCAGCATCATTCCTGCCAATTAATATTTAGGGTTGATTTCTTTTAAGATTGACTGGTTTGATTTCCTTGCAGTCCAAGGGACTCTCAAGGTCTTCTCCAACACCACAGTTCGAAAGCAGCAATTCTTCAGCACTTAGCTTTCTTTATGGTCCAGCTTTCACATCCATACTTGACTACTGGAAAACCATAGCTTTGACTATAGGAACCTTTTTAGGCAAAGTAATGTCTCTGCTTTTTAATATGCTATCTAGGTTTGTCATTGCTTTTCTTGAGAAGCATCTTTTAATTTCATGGCTGCGGTCACTGTCCACAGTGATTTTGGAGCCCAAGAAAAGAAAGTCTGTCACTGTTTCCATTGTCTCCCCATCTATTTACCATGAAGTGATGGGACTGGATGCCATGATCTTAGTTTTTTGAATGTTGAGTTTTAAAGCCAGCTTTTTCACTCTCCTCTTTCACCTTCATCAAGATGACTTTAGTTCCTCTTCACTTTCTGCCATAAGGATGGTTTCATCTGCGTATCCGAGGTTACTGATATTTCTCTCTGAAGTCTTGATTCCAGCTTATGCTTCATTCATCCTGACATTTCATATGCTGCTGCTGCTGCTAAGTCTCTTCAGTCGTGTCCGACTCTGTGCGACCCCATAGATGGCAGCCCACCAGGTTCCCCTGTCCCTGGGATTCTCCAGGCAAGAACACTGGAGTGGGTTGCTATTTCCTATAAGTTAAATATACTCATCTGCATATATGTTAAATGAACAGGGTGGCAGTAGACAGCCTTGATATACTCCTTTACCAGTTTTGAAGCAGTCCATTGCTCCATGTCCAATTCTAACTGTTGCATCTTGACCTGCATACAGGTTTCTCAGGAGGCAGGTAAGGTAGTCTGGTATTCCCATCTCTTTAAGAATTTTCCAGTTTGATGTGATCTACACAGTAAAAGGCTTTAGCATAATCTATGAAGCAGAAGTAGATGTTTTTTTCTGGAATTCTCTAGCCTTTTCTGTGTCCATGGATGTTGGCAATTTGATCTCTGGTTTCTTTGCCTTTTCTAAATTCAGCTTGTACATCTCGAAGTTCTCGATTCATATATTATTGAAGCCTTGCTTGAAGGATTTTGAGCATTATTTTGTTAGCAGACGAAATGAATGCAATTGTATGGTAGTTTGAACATTCTTTGGCATTGCCTTTCTTTGGATTGGAGTGAAACTGGACCTTTTCCAGTCTTGTGGTCACTGCTGAGTTTTCCAAATTTACTGGCATATTAAGTGCAGCACTTTAACAGTATCATCTTTTAGGGTTTGAAATAGTTCAGCTGAAATTCCATCTAATACCATCTTCAACTATCTTTGTTCATAGTGATAGCCCACTTGACTTCACACTCCAGCATGTCTGACTCTAGATGAGTGATCACACCATAGCAATTATCTGGGTCATTAGGATCGTTTTTGTATAGTTCTCTGTGTATTCTTGCCACCTTTTCTTAACATATTCTGCTTCTGTCAGGTCCATACTGTTTCTGTCCTTTATTGTGCCTTTATTTGCATGAAATATTCCCTTGGTATCTCTAATTTTCTTGAAGAGATCTCTAGTCTTTCCCATTCTATTGTTTTCCTCTATTTCCTTTCATTGTTCAATTAAGAAGGCTTTCTTATCTCACCTTGCTATTCTCTGCAACTCTGCATTCAGATGGGTATATCTTTCCTTTTCTACTTTTCCTTTCACTTCTCTTCTCAGCTATCTCTAAGGCTTACTGTAAGGTTTTGATCACTGCCTCCCATACAATGTTATGAACCTCCATCCGTGGTTCTTCAGGCTCTCTATCAGATCTAATACCATGAATCTATTTGTCCCTTCCATTGTGTAATCATAAGGGATTTGATTTAGGTCATACCTGAATGCCCTAGTGTTTTTCTGTGTTCTTTAGTTTGAGTCTGAATTTTGCAATAAGGAATTCATGATCTGAGCCACAGTTAGATCCCAATCTTGTTTTTTTCTGACTATATAGACCTTCTCCACAAAGAATATAAATAATTTAGCTACAAAGAATATAATCAATCTGATTTCAATATTGACCATTGACAAGCCAATTCATGTATTACCCCTATTGAAATATGCACACTATATTGAGTACAATATCAAACTATATTGTGGTTTTTATCCAATATTTAATTGTGAAGGCATTCTAGTCAGATCTATCTACAGATACATATATTTATTTCTGTATATTTATGTACTTGTTTAGGATTATAAATTAGATTATAGGATTATAATTAGATATAGGATTATAATTAGGATTATAAAAATAATTCATAAAATTATTTTTGTATAATATTTTCACATATGAAATTGTAACTATATACATATACTGTATACTGTGAATGTATCATTGGAATTTCTGCTTTAATTGGATGACTGTCAATCTTTACACTTCCTTTATTAACCTTGAATTTGGGAATAATATTTTCATTGAACCTGGCATTCAGTGTATGTAGAACTGATTGGAGGACGCAGGGGCACAGATTTTGCTCATGTGTGTGGATGGTATCAAAACATGTGTGCTTGACTAATGATGCAGAGCTACAGAAATATGTCTTAAAGCAAAGGGTCTCAGTATCTGCCCCATCCAGTGTAGCACCAGTTAATTAAAAAACGTTTACCACATTGCAAACTGTCATCAATTTAATGCTGCTCTGCTTCAAACCAAGCTGTCCTCTTGTGGCAAAAAATATGAAGTTAAATACCCTGAATAATACGAAACTTCAATATAGCAGTACAGTATCTGTGTGTGTGTGTGCGCGCGTGTGTGTGCGCGCGTGCGTACGTGCGTGTGTGCCCGCCCACATGCACGCACCCATGCATGCTCAGTCATTTCCGACTCTGCAACTGCGTGGACTGTAGCCTGCCAGGCTCCTCTGTCCATGGGATTTCCCAGGCAAGAGTACTAGAGTGGGTTGCCACTTCCTCTTCCAGGGATCTTCCCCACCCAGGGATCGAACCCACATCTAGTGTGCCTCCTACATCGGCAAACAGATTGTTTACCACTGAGCCACTTCAGAAACATGCAACACAGCATAGTTCATATCAATACGGAGAAGTGCTTATGGGGATTGGAATTTGGATTTGTGTTTTAATTTCAGGGCACAATGAAAATATTTGGCAAAATGTCTTACATTCCAACCTATTTAGGAAAAACAAAAAACAAAAAACATTTAATTCATGGGTTTTTTCCTGCATGCTGCTTTTTTTCTCAAGTGTGACATATTCTAGCAGCATGGATTTATAAAATCTTGCCAAAGCATTTTGTTGTAATTTTCCTTTGCCAATAAACACAGCCAGATTCAGAAAAAAAAAATGTTATTTTTCAGTTTTAGATTGCTTGAAATATTCATTTTGGTTTGCCCATGATGTGTTACCATTATAGAATCTAAACTTGTACAGATAAAAAATGAGTAATAACAAAATCACAAAAGTAACTTGTTTACATAGGTAAGAGCTATAATTACACCATAGGTGAAGCAAATATTTTTCAAACCTTCTCCTTAAGGAAGTTGGAGATTTAGTATTTGAAGAGATGATTTGGAGACAGTACAAATTATTTCACAATTCAAAACCTATGCATCAAATACTTGGACATTTAGGAAAAATGAGTGGCAAAACTGATGTTCGAAGACAGTTACTCATGTGTAATGGATGACATGTCCTGGAATTTTAAATTTTCAATTTTTCCCTATGGCATCCTTCAACAGATGCTTTCAAATTGACCAGTTGGCTTTTTCCTATTTAGTTCTGGACATTTAGTTTCATGGGTGTTGTGAAACTTGGTTGTTGTCTTGTTTGTTTTGTTTCATAGACACAGGAGATCCTAGAGAGACAGTGTTTGTTTTCTGGTGTGTATTCCTTCTCAGTGGTAAGAATGATAGCAATGGATATTGTCATATGCCAGGAACTGTTCCAAATGTGTACATATATAATTTATTTAATGCTCACAGCAATACTGTGAAGTAGATACTATTATCACCTCCTTTTAAAATATGAAGAAGCTGAGACACATAGAGATTAAGTAATTTGCCAAATAAAACAGTTTGCGGCAGGCTAGAGGATTCATCCCAGAATATCTGGCTCGCCTCCCTGTGTGCGGTGAACCACTCGGCTCTATCACGGGGTATGGGTGCTGCCAGGAATTGGGCTGCTGTACTGACTGCGGGTAGCTCTTTCCTGGATGAAAGAATGGTCTCTGTTAGCAAAATGGAAGCAGGTTTATGAGCAGTAAGTATAAAAGAGAGAGGAAAAAGAGATCAGTGTAATGGAAAAGTAAAACAGAGAAATGGTAAGAGGGAACATGTGAACAAATTCAGAGGCCATAAAACCTGAGTGATTCATGAAACAAGCAAGCAAACCAAAAAACCAGACTGGGAGGGTAGCGCCAAACGTGTCTTGGCCTTTATATTGCGGTGACATGGGAAATAACACACTTAGGAATTTTGGGGGCTTCCCCGGTGGCTCAGTGGTATAAAAAAAAAAAAAAAAAGAACCCACTTGCAGTGCAGGAGACTTGCAGGAGATGTGGGTTTGATCCCTGGATAAGGAAGATCCCCTGGAGAAGGAAATGGCAACCCACTTCATTACTCTTGCATTGAAAAATCCCATGGACAGAGCAAACAGGCTGGCTACAGTCCATGGGATCATAAAGAGTCAGACATGACTGAACAACTAAACAACAAGGGAGTTTGGGGGAAGTCTTGAGTCTAAAATGTCCTGTGGGATTTTTCCTGTACTGTTGTCTTCATGAGCTTTTGGTTTGCTGAGGGCTTCGTACCTTTGTTTTCAGGATAAAATGTATACAGTTGACTTCCCAACAGATTGAGCTGTTGAACATTCCTCTTTAGGTGTGCAGAAGTGTTGGGGATGAAGAAACATTTTTATTGAGATTGCTTTAAACTGGGATATTTGAATAGACATCTGTCCTTACAAACAATAAGGAAAGTTGGGAGAGTTACGAGAGGAGTGATACTCTTTTTTTTTTTTTTTAATTGATGTATAATTGAAATATGCTTAGCTATTTTATTATATTAGATTCTGGTGTAGAACATAGTGATTCGACATTTGTACGCATCACGAAATCATCACCGCAATAGGTGTAGTTGCCAGTATTATCTAGTTACAATATTATCAGCTATGTGTGCCATGCTGTATATATTATTACACATCCCCAATGGGTTATTTATTTTATAACTGGAAGTTTGTTTTTCTTAATCCCTTTAACCCATGTACTCCTCACCACCTCGCCTCTCCTCTTGCAACCACCAGTCTACTCTGCATCTGGGAATCTGAGTTGTACTTTGCTTTGTTTGTTTAGAATCTGTATATAAGTGAAAGGCAGTATTTGTCTTACTCTGTCTGATTTAGTTCACTCGCCATAATCTTTTCAAGGTCTGTCCATGTTGTTGCAAATGGCAAGGTAAATCCTTTTCTTATGGCTGAGTAATATTTCTGTGTCTGTGTGTGTTCTACCTCTTCTTTATCAATACAACTGTTGATGGGCACTTGGGTTGTTTTCACATCTTGGCTATTGTAAGTAATGCTATAGTTACTGAAGGGGTTACAGATACCATTTCAAATTAGTCTTTTCATTTTCTTCAGATAAATACTCAGAGGTATAGAATTTCTGAAGGAGACGCTAGCCCTATTTTTAATTTTTTGAGGGACCTTCATACTGTTTGCCACAGTCCCTGTAGTAGTGTGCGTTACTACCAACAGTGCATAAAGGTTCTCTTTTCTCTACATTTACCAACACTGGTTGAGTGAGTGAGTGAGTGATCGTCACTCAGTCGTTTCTGACTCTTTGCGACCCCACGGACTGTAGCCTGCCAGGCTCCTTTGTCCATGGAAGTCTCCAGGTAAGAATACTGGAGTGGGTTGCTATTTCCTTCTCCAGCCAACACTGGTTATTTTTTATCTTTTTGATAATAGCCAATTTGATAGGTTTGGGATGATATCTCGCTGTGGTTTAGATTTGCATTTCCTTGATGATTAGTGACGTTGAGCATCTTTTCATGTGCTTTCTGGCCATCTATGTGTCTTCTTTGGAAAATGTCTATTTAGATCCTCTTCCCATGTCCACCAGATTGGTTTTTGTTGTTGTTTATGAGTTGTATGAGTGCTTTATATACTTTTAATACTGCTTCCTTATCATATACATATAATTTGAAAATATCTTCTCCCATTCCATAGGTTGCCTTTTCATTTTGTTGATTGTTTCCTTCATTGAGAATAAGCTTTTTAGTTTGATACAGTCCCAGATGTTTGTTTTTGGTGTTGTTTCCTTTGCCTTCAGAGTTAGACGCCCCCCCCCCCCCTCAAATTACTAAGTGTGATGAGAAGGAGCTTACCACCTGTGTTCAGGTCTTAAATCCATTTTGAGTTAATTACTTTATACAGTGTAAGATGATGATGCAGTTTCATTTATTTGCATATTGCTTGCTGATCTGTCCTTCTGCTTGATCCAGTCTGCTGTTGAACCCCTTAAGTGTATTTTTTGGTCACTGTATTCTTCAGCTTTGTAATTTTCTCTTTGTTGATGACCTCAGTGTTCATCCATTCTTCTCCTGTGTTTCATGAGCATCTTTATTATCATTACTTTGAATACTTTATCAGAGAGAGTACTTGTCTTTATATCACTAAGCTGTTTTTTTGAGGTTTTAAATTTTTTTGTTTGAAATATATTTCTATGTTTCCTCATTTTGTTAAAATCTCCAGTTTCTGTGTATTAAGCAAAGCAAACACCTCCCTCACTTTTGGAGTGGCCTTGTGTAGCTCCTGATCCTCCTCGTTCAGCCCTGCTCTAACTCTTGGTTGTCTCTAAAACTTTTATCATTGTATAAACTTCCTGATTTATTCTTGATATACCCCCATTGTGGAGGGTGTGCTGGAACTGTCAGTATTCCAAGAGGAGGGGTCTTATTTAACACTTATTTTCAGGTTGATTAGATAGCAAACCCTCCAACAGCAGCTTTTAAAGTATGAAATATTTGTAGCAGTGTAGGTCCACCATTGTGGACCTTGAGTCGAGGAGATCTGGGTGACAGTTGTAAAAGTTGGGGATCTAGATGAAATGTATGAGTTCCTTTCTTGAAAGTTTCATTGAGCAGTAGTGAGGTATGTAAGGATGCTGTCTCCCTGCTTACCAGTTCACTGGGAGTGCCTCCTTAGCTTCTAAATGGGTACAAACCTAAAACCTGTCCTTCAAGTTAATGTTCCAGGCTAAGTATATTGATCTTTTTCATAGAAAGAAGGCTGTGCGTGTGATATTTTAGATTCCAATATAAGTGATATCATACTATATTTGTCTTTCTCTTTCTGGCTTGCTTCTCTTAGTATATGGTCATCTCTAGTTTTATCTATATTGCTGCAAATGACATTATGTCATTCTTTTATGGTTAAGCAGTAGTCCATTGTACACACACGCATACACACACACATTCATACCACATCTTCTTTATCCTTTCATCTGTTAATCGACCTTTAGGTTGTTTCCATGTTTTGGCTATTGTGAATTGTAGTTTTATCCAGATATATGCCCAGGTGTGGGGTTGTAGGATTAAAATTAGCCCTATATTTTAAATCACCTATATACTTCAATACAGAAAGAAAGAAAAATAAAGAAATAATAAATGAAAAAGCCGTTAAGATAAAGAAACCTGGTCTGGCTGTGTATGTCGTGGTGGTACTCAAATGATGGGCAAGAAAGAGTTATCTTTCTGATGGTTACAGTCCCATGGAAGTCTGGAATGCCAGTGCCCCTGGCTGGCCAAGAATTGTTCCTGTGTGGGTTGTGCATTCCCACTGGCTTTAGCTAGGTAGCTGGATGAGGGTAGGGAACGGCTTGCTCTGTCTTGAGCTTTGCAACATGAGAGGGTCTTGTCTGTCTATACCTGTTTATACATGTCTGTCTGCACCTTGTCTGTCTGTCCTGTGCCCTACAACTTGTACTCTCCAGCCCCAGCTGGGAGGTGGCAGAAGGTGGTCGTCCTTCTGCAGCTTCAGAAGGACGACAGGCTAGAGGTGCAGCCACTTGCCTGCAGCTGTCTTAGCTCGGTGGCAGGTGAGCGAAGCCTCAAAACTTGCCCCTGTGGTAGCAGACTAGGTGGAGAGTGCAAAAATCTCGTGACTGCCAGGTCATTGGCTCTGTCTCCAGGTAGTGTTTCAGCTGTGCTCTGCCTCTCCAACTGAAGCTGTTAGAGCAGCCAATGAATCACCATCATGCACAGTCTAGGCACTTTTCAAACTGGTGCTCTTTTTTTTTTTTTTATTTGTCTTTATCTTAGGATTAGTGAGACTGAATGCAAGTCCATTAAGAGAGGAATCTCAGTTTTCTATAGCACTTTGGGACTCTGATGTCAGCCCTGCTGGTTTTCTAAACCAGATGCTTTGTGGGCTCTTCTCTTCGGTGCCGATCCCAAGGGTTAGGATGCCTATTGTGGGGCAGCAGTACCTCACTCCTTGAGGGAGAATCACTTTCTAATGAGATCCTTCTCCATAGTGTGTTGCTGCACTGGAAGTGGGTATTTTGCATGACCTTGTCTCTCTCTCTTACCCATTTTGATGTGGTCCTTTTATTCTTTGTTGTGGAGAGCAGATATTTTTCTGCTCATCTATTTTTCAGATATTTTTCAAAGGAAAATGATCTGTATGTATCTGTGTATTGGGTGTGTCCATGGGAGGAGGTGTCTTCAGATTCTTCCTATGCCACCATCTTGGACTTTGCCTCCCAAAGAGTGATACCTTGGGGATAAAAGTTACACTGTAGATGGAAGGTCCATGATAGCATTTGTCAAGAGGATGCTTTTCTTTTTTAGATAGATATTTAAAATCTTCTTTTTGTTCTTCTGTCATTTTTATTACGCATCCATGTTATGCATCTTAAAGTATCTCACTTACACAGACAGACACCTAGACACAACTTACGTCTCTGCTCTTTAAGGATAAAAAGTTAAGTTTATTGTAAACTCAGAGATGTACTCTGACCCAAAGCAAAGAAAGAGAGGAAAACAAAAAAGGAGGGTGGTGAGGTTGAGGTCAGTTAATCATGAAAGCGAACAAATGGGCAGACAGATCTGTACAAGATAGGTCAAAAGCAGTATGGGGTGAACAGAGTCTAATAATTAGGAGAGGAGATAGTGGGTGAAAGGTAGGACCTAGCATGGACTCAGTGCACTATTATCTTCACAGAGTTTTCTGGGTACAGTAGAAGGGGTTATCCACATTTAATGTAATTAATAAAGATTTAAATATCAACACTGTATAAATTTTATTTTGCTTTATATTAGAAAATTTTGTTTTAACCAGACTTTTTTGTCTTGTAGAAGAATAAAAAGCATCTAGATCTGATTAAAGAAATAATCATGCATTTATGTGGTATATTAAAATGATATTAAATTCTATTAACTTTATGTTTACAATGATGTATATTTTCTTATGGAATACCCATATTATGACCATTTCTTGATTTATGGTTACTCTGAATGTAAAATATATACATCTATTAAAATTAGCACAGTATAATTTATAGTGAATGTATGCTTTCCATACATAATCACACATACTGTAAATCAACATATTTTTCTTTACTGTCTTGATTTTCCTGAACTATAATACACCTATAAAAATTATATATGACTTAGGGAATAGATGAATCTAAATTTATTTGCATATAATAATATATTTGCATATAATAATAATTTATTTGCATATAATAATATATAACATAAGAGACAGGAAAACCATCCCTTAACAATCTGAATTAGCAAATTATTCTATAAACTGAATTAAAAAAAAAGAAATGAACATACCATTAGTCTCTCTACATACTCCCTTCATTAAATGTATAAATAAAATTTTTGAATGGGATGGGAGGCATTCTGTTAGCCAAGTTCACCTAAGTTTTATATAATATTTATATATATATATATACATGCATACATTCATTCACAATTTAGTCATAGCTTTCAAAAATAAAATGAAAAATGAAAACTAATATTAGCAGTAGCTTAATAAAATCTTGAAAACACATTGAAAGAAAAGAGTCCTATAATATATCAGTTACTGCATGGAAAAGAAAAGATTTCAAAATTTCTTGCAAGTTAGTTTGTAACTTTATGCACTTACTTTGATTTATTAATTTGAGAATTTTGGGTTTAAGTAATTCTGCAGATAATCACATAAATAATGGGGCAAAGACAGTCAAGAACATACTTAAAATAAAACAAGGAAGAAGTTTCTTTGCAGATAATATGTTTTCCAAAAACGGTTTAACACATTAAAGAGTTATAAATCAATTAGGGAAATGCTTGTTTTAAATATGGTATTGAACAATTAAGAAAATTTGGGGAAAATAGGAATAACATAAAATACATTTATAGAAAAAGTTCTACATCCAGCATCTTTAAAACATGGCAGATGGACTGAAGAGATAAATGAGCAAAATGAAAATATTTCAATACTGGAAGAAACACAGATGTATATGAGGTGAATGTTTCTCATATCCTTGAATTAGTAGGCTCTTTTTGCTTTAAGATAAGTATATCATTAGAAAAATTGCAGACACTGCATGCAGAAAATTCTAGAGAAATTGTAAACAATTTGACCCATTACCTCTTGCACTATCAAGTTGGAATTATCTGTCTCTCCAGGGCAAATAGAGTGGATTGCAAATAAAGTCTTAGGTGCTACTTAAGTTCTAGCAGGGAACTGGAATCTTTTTCTTGTGTTCTGCACTAGCATCTGGATATTGACATTGATGTGTTAAGAATTAAACTGAGGGCTGGTTTCAGGTAAGGCTTGATCAAGATTCTCTGTGATCCCTCTTAAGGATAGCTAACAGCAGTTCCTTTGAGTTGTCTTTGTTTTCCATAGCCATGAAATGCCTGAATGATTGAGTTAGGAAGCCAATACTTTTTTACCCCTAAGGCCCCAAACCTAGGCATGGATTAAGGCACCAGAGGTTTAGTTTGTGCTCAGTCCCTCAGTTGTGTCCAACTCTTTGCGACCCCATGAACTGTAGTCCACCAGGCTCCTTCATCCATGGGTTTTTCCAGGCAAGAATACTGGAATGGTTTGCCATTTACTTCTCCAGGGGATCTTCCAATTCAGACTTAAATTGAAGAAAGTAGGGAAAACCACTAGACCATTCAGGTATGACCTAAATCAAATCCCTTATGATTATACAGTGGAAGTGAGAAATAGATTTAAGGGCCTAGATCTGATAGATAGAGTGCCTGATGAACTATGGAATGAGGTTCATGACACTGTACAGGAGACAGGGATCAAGACCATTCCCATGGAAAAGAAATGCTAAAAAAGCAAAATGGCTGTCTGGGGAGGCCTTACAAATAGCTGTGAAAAGAAGAGAAGCAAAAAGCAAAGGAGAAAAGGAAAGATCTAAGCATCTGAATGTAGAGTTCCAAAGAATAGCAAGGAGAGATAAGAAAGCCTTCTTCAGCGATCAATGCAAAGAAATAGAGGAAAACAACAGAATGGGAAAGACTAGAAATCTCTTCAAGAAAATTAGAGATACCAAGGGAACATTTCATGCAAAGATGGGCTCAATAAAGGACAGAAATGGTATGGACATAACAGAAGCAGAGGATATTAAGAAGAGGTGGCAAGAATACACAGACGAACTGTACAAAAAAGATCTTCACGACCCAGATAATCACAATGGTGTGATCACTGACCTAGAGCCAGACATCCTGGAATGTGAAGTCAAGTGGGCCTTAGAAAGCATCACTACGAACAAAGCTAGTGGAGGTGATGGAATTCCAGTTGAGCTATTCCAAATCCAGAAAGATGATGCTGTAAAAGTGCTGCACTCAATATACCAACAAATTTGGAAAACTCAGCAGTGGCCACAGGACTGGAAAAGGTCAGTTTTCATTCCAATCCCAAAGAAAGACAATGCCAAAGAATGCTCAAACTACCACACAATTGTGCTCATCTCACATGCTAGTAAAGTAATGCTCAAAATTCTCCAAGCCAGGCTTCAACAATACGTGAACCATGAACTTCCACATGTTCAAGCTGGTTTTAGAAAAGGCAGAGGAACCAGAGATCAAATTTCCAACAATGCTGGATCATGGAAAAAGCAAGAGAGTTCCAGAAAAACATCTATTTCTGCTTTATTGACTGTGCCAAAGCCTTTGACTGTGTGGATCACAATAAACTGTGGGAAATTCTGAAAGACATGGGAATACCAGACCACCTGACCTGCCTCTTGAGAAATTTGTATGCAGGTCAGGAAGTAACAGTTAGAACTGGACATGGAACAACAGACTGGTTCCAAATAGGAAAAGGAGTACGTCAAGGCTGTATATTGTCACCCTGCTTATTTAACTTATATGCAGAGTGCATCATGAGAAATGCTGGACTGGAAGAAACACAAGTTGGAGTCAAGATTTCCGGGAGAAATATCAATAACTTCAGATATGCAGATGACACCACCCTTATGGCAGAAAGTGAAGAGGAACTAAAAAGCCTCTTGATGAAAGTGAAAGAGGAGAGTTAAAAAGTTGGCTTAAAGCTCAACTTTCAGAAAACGAAGATCATGGCCTCCGGTCCCATCACTTCATGGGAAATAGATGGGGAACAGTGGAAACAGTGTCAGACTTTATTTTTTTGGGCTCCAAAATCACTGCAGATGGTGACTGCAGCCATGAAATTAAAAGATGCTTACTCCTTGGAAGGAAAGTTATGACCAACCTAGATAGCATATTCAAAAGCAGAGACATTACTTTGCCAACAAAGATCCGTCTAGTCAAGGCTATGGTTTTTCCGGTGGTCATGTATGGATATGAGAGTTGGACTGTGAAGAAAGCTGAGCGCCGAAGAATTGATGCTTTTGAACTGTGGTGTTGGAGAAGACTCTTGCTAGTCCCTTGGACTGCAAGGAGATCCAACCAGTCCATTCTGAAGGAGATCAGCTCTGGGATTTCTTTGGAAGGAATGATGCTAAAGCTGAAACTCCAGTACTTTGGCCACCTCATGCGAAGAGTTGACTCATTGGAAAAGACTCTGATGCTGGGAGGGATTGGGGGCAGGAGGAGAAGGGGACGCCAGAGGATGAGATGGCTGGATGGCATCACTGACTCCATGGACGTGAGTCTGAGTGAACTCCAGGAGTTGGTGATGGACAGGGAGGCCTGACGTGCTGCGATTCATGGGATCGCAAAGAGTCAGACATGACTGAGCGACTGAACTGAACTGAACTGAGGGACCGAGCCTGCATCTCCTACATTAGCAGGCATATTTTTTTTTTTTACCACTGAGCCTAGAGCCTAAGCCTCCTTTTAGGCAAGTGATACAGTTGGAAAGCCTGGTTGAAAAAGAAGATGGCAAATGTTTTAGGACCTGCAGTAAACCTGTTTCCTTAACAACAGATCCAAGTGAGAGGAAATGCTTTGAGTATACTCTAGACCTGAGTCCTAACCAGCTGAACAGGATAAATAACAAGTACAAGAGAGGTGGAATTCTGAGGGGAAAAACACCAAACAGATCTTACATTCTGTAATATGAGAGTTGGAGCATGACATGGAACGACTGAACAAGGCATATTTTATGTCAAGA
Source organism: Bos grunniens (assembly GCF_055505025.1). Lineage (NCBI taxonomy): Eukaryota > Metazoa > Chordata > Mammalia > Artiodactyla > Bovidae > Bos > Bos grunniens. Next base: position 11,157,366 of record NC_141172.1, read on the forward strand.
TATGAAAGCCATTCAAAAGGTATATGGAAGAAATAAACTCAGAAACCCTGCAGCATAAATGGATTTTACTTTATTATATAATGCATCTTACAAATTAATAACAAAGTGCAATCCCAGTTTTTAAAAACAGAGAAA